>NC_141693.1:987522414-988194914 GCF_964263255.1 Lissotriton vulgaris
AGAAGCCCCAGACCCGAGCGCCATTTGCACTGAAGCTCAGCTCTCCACGAGTGCCGCGTGGGGCCCACTCTTGCATTTCAGCTCGACGCATCTTCCTGGTTCCTTGCCGGTTGGCTAGTGAGCCCCTGAATACTTTTCCTTCAATCCAAACTGTTTTCCTGGTTGCTCCAGGCTTTCTCCACCTTCCCTTCAAAGGAGAAGCGCCACAGACCTTGCTGGTCTGCAACAGAGCCAATCTCAATATCCTGCGTGGGTTGCGTTTGCCAAGGCTTTTTGGGTCCAATCCAGATACCGACACCGCAGTCAACTAGATCCTTTATGGGGCAGCTTGAATCCAGCGCCTGGTCATCGTCAATGCCTCCTGGACCTTGTGGCTGAAGAGGCAAGCTCACCTTCTTCACCTTCAAGCATGCAACATCGCCTGGTTCCTTCCTGGTTCCTTCCTGGTCACTGGCTAGTGAACCAGACTCTGTTTCCTCTGCTTTCAGGTTCTTCACATCGTCGATCCACCCTTGGATCCACCCGGACACTTTTCCTCTGGTCGCCTGCAGCACTTCTTTGCAGATCTCCATAGAAAACGACGACGAAACCCGACACCAAAAGGCACCTATGCACACTGCTTCCCTGGGTGAGGTAACACGAGTATTCCAGTGCTCCAGTGGGTCTTGACTCTCGAAGTGTCCTAGTCTAAAGGGGTTTTGTCGTAGTCCATCCGGAAGTGCCCTTAAACAGTAACTTTGTAACTTCTTCGTTTCCCATTATAAGTCAATGGTAACTCGCGACTGTAATTAGACACTGCACGCGTCTCCCGTGGGCCTCCTACTTCCTAACCTTTGGTTGTTTAGTGTAGTCCCAGCGATTCTATAGGCCCTAGGCCTGCTGTCTAACTCTCACATGGTTTTTATACCACTTGCTTAGTATATGGTTTGTGAGGCCCCTAGGGCATAACTGTATTTGTGCAACTTATCGTATGCTAATTGAGTAACTTGTGATGTACTTCTACCTCTGATCTCATAAACAGTGCAGAGGGGTTGTGTTTAGAATAAATACATATATATTTGATATATACCTTGTGTGGTGTCCTTTCATTTGGTATTCAAGGGATTATAATTGGTAAAACAGCTTGCTTCACATGCTCTCTGGAGTCTTAGCCTAGGACTGCTGGTCCATGCTACCACTAGGATAGCTTGTCTATTAGGTTGACTTTACAACCACCATCCAACACCAATCCATAATAACAATTTACACAGAGAGCATATGCACTTTAGTACTGATCAGCAGTGGTAAAGTGTCCAGAGTCCTAAACCCCCCCAAAAAAAGTCAAAAACAGGAGGCCCAAAAGCAAAACATCTGGGTATAAACCCGCTCAAAAAGCCAGGTCTAACACCTATTAAATGTAATATGCAACCCAATGTTACTCTACAGGAGAAGTAGGTCACAAAGTACTTAAAAAGAAATTTGTGAGTTTTTCACTACCAAGACATGTAAAACTTAAAAGTACATGTCCAAACTTTTAAATACAATTCACCCTGTCCTATGGGCTGTTTACGGCTTGCACTTGTATGTATTAAAAACTGAGTTTAAGGGCTGGCAAGGGGTTTATTTTGCCAAGTTGAATTGGCAGTTTAAAACTGCTCACAGGCTGCTATGGCAGGCCTGGGACATGTTGTAAGGGGCCACTTAGGTGGTGGCACAATAACTGTTGCAGGCCCACTAGTAGCAT
Source organism: Lissotriton vulgaris (assembly GCF_964263255.1). Taxonomy (NCBI): domain Eukaryota; kingdom Metazoa; phylum Chordata; class Amphibia; order Caudata; family Salamandridae; genus Lissotriton; species Lissotriton vulgaris. The sequence continues at coordinate 987,524,138 of NC_141693.1, forward strand.
TTTACTAAGGTATTTCTAGTAAACTAAATATGCATGTCAGGTGCAAGCCAATTTTACCATGTTTTAGGGAGGGGACACAAGCACTTTAGCACTGGTTAGTAGTGGTCAAATGTACACCCACCCTAAGGGCCCAAAAAAAAACTATTTCAGCAAAACAGGAGGGAAGAAGGCAAAAGGTTTTGGGGAAGAGCACCCTAAGTTTGATAGGTCTAACACCAGCACATTAAGTGTACAAAGAGTCATAACATTATTTAGAGTCTTAACATTCCTTACTACATCACTTTAAAGGATGCACCCACCCCTCAACAAGAATAATAAAGAAGGTTTAAAGTCATACAGACTTTATGTTAGCTACATACAATACATACACTAAATTACACTATTATATATAGAAAAACAGCGATGGAAAAAATAAGCAACTATTAAATTCCCATGCCTTACTGCAAATAATGTTCACTTGTGTTACTGCAATTACTACATCCTCCAACTGTATCTCCCAATCCAATCTGCATTGAGAAGCAAGATGAATATAACGTTTGATAACACCTTAACATTCCTCAATCATTCCGTTGCCACTAGGATTGCATAATGAAGACGTTCTGTGTTACACTCTTAAGCTTTCTAAATAACTCCTTTCTTTATTATACAAGAACTGGACACCATTCTCACTCAAAATTACTGCAGGACTACATTCAACTAAAATACCTGGTCCAAAACATTCAAAGCAGAACGAGTATCTTCCTTATCTACCACGTTAGATACTGGCCAAAGTAAGAAAGTTAATTAAAGCTGAAAGATACTGCTGGGTGACACCCACTGAACCCATAATATATTTGGCAACACATTCTCAAGCACCACTTGGCACATTTACTTTACCAAGTGGTGACTTAAGTGCTTTTAAAGACTTATAAGCCATAAAACACATTGCGCCCTTTCCTACAGATCTCTCCAGAGCAACATCTATGCTAGTCCACCATTACAGCTTATCAAACACATTTGGTTTGTAGAATCCCAAAGTGACCCTCATGGCCCAATTTGATAATGAGACATCTCAAAGTTTCCAGTTGCGCCTCTCAATTCCCTCTAAATGCCAGCCCATTGTCCTCAGTCAACCCTCATCTTACTTCCCCAAAAGGTCTTTCTAACCTAGTCAACTTCCATTAGGAAGGTTACCCTTCCTCACTACATCATCACATTTTGGAAAACAATGTTGTTGCCTTAGTCACACCACCATTTAACAGTACAAAGAGCAGTAATGCACAAATGCCACTTGAATTTCAATCCACACATCATCTATGCACTCTTCACGTAGAATCAGCATTTTTGTAAGAACATTTGCAACTACTTTTTTTCTTTCCAGGTACATAAGCTACTTTGTACACAAATCTTGCAACCTTCTTGATAATCTGGTAATTCTCGCTCAGGGGTTAACGTTGCTTTCAGCAGCTACCAAGGGTTTGTGATTATATATAGAGTAAATGATTTTCTCCATACAAAATCCTTGAAATGTTCCAAGGCCCAAACACACCCTAATACCAGAGTATTTTATTTAAATTGGTGACAATGAACGTGACATATGGTATAATCACCTCTCTTCAACTTTTTCCAACCTGTGCTAAAACAGCTCTCAATTCTTTGCTTCTTGCATCTATAGTGATGATAATGTCTGCATCAGGGTCACAACCATTTGAATAGTAGCATTCACAATAGCTTTTTGGATGTTTCAATAAAATCTTAACATGATTTTGACTATTCAGACTTGACCTCATTCTTCAACAATTGCCTAATGCAAAACGACTTTTCTGTAAATTTACGAACATGCTTGGCACACAACCCCTGGAAACCACAAAAAAGACTGCAAATCATTGTTGCAAGTAGGAACAAGAGATTAACAATAGCTTCCATAAAGGAAGGTTTAGGTTTAACACCATCCTTCCCAATAACATGTCCCTAATAAATCATACTATTCTCTGCAAACTTGTATTTGGAATACTCCACAGCTAGTTCCTTCTGTTGGAAAATACTCAATACTTTCCCCAGCCTATAATCACATTCTTCTTTGTATTTCGCAAAAATCTAACTATCGTCTTGTAAAAAAATTAATTGTTTTAGAATACTGACAATACTCACTAACATTCAAAAACATATTTTCACGCAAACTCATGACTTTTTACCCTAAACTTGTCTTCACTAAATTCTTCTATTTCATCATCCTCACTTTTATGAATGCCCTTGTATAATGCCTGCAAACTCCACAATTGCTACATTTTTATGTTATTGCGTAACAAGATTCACAGCTGGAACACCTTGTGGTATCTTTACATTTTTCCTTCCCAATACTACCATTTCTGCCCTTCCATTTCTAGTTGTTGCCTTTAATTTTACTCACTATATCACAGTCAGTACTTCTACAACCTCTCTAACACACTGACACATTTCCAGACAAATCTTCCTTACACACTATAGCTATAATGTCTATCTAGTAAAATACTTCATTGACCAATAGCCTCTGTTGAACAAATGGATTACAAGCATCTATAACCACCTGGTCTTATATCAGGTCTTCCTGTAAACTCATATTTACCATCTATTGCAAGTTTATAAGTGATTGCTATTGATTAACGGCTGACTGATCAGCCATCAATTGACTCTTAAGTTTATTTTGTTTTCTCTGAAACAATTTGCATCTAGTAATTAAAATACTAACCTAAGGAGCAAAGTAAGTAAGTAATTATCAAAGTCCACTAAAAAACGGCTAAAACGTTAGTGATTCCAGCTGCACTTCTCTTAGTCATTTGATTCTCAACGACTGTTCTGGAATGCTCATAACCAGAGAAATACCTGCACTTCACGAACACAGTCATAAAAGTATTTACCGTCATAACATCCCTTATTGTCGTATTACCTTTAAGGAAGAACCCACTACAGAATCACTTTCAGTATGATCCTAGGTTATAAACAATGCAGCTAAAACTTTAATTTTGGAAAGGGGCGACCACTCGGTCCCCCCGAACGTATGGATGAGTGCCTCGATCCCCCCGGGAAGCCATTTTTGGGCGGGAGGCGCGTCTCGGCTGGTATGCCCGAAGCGGCGTAGCCGGGGCGCGCCTTTTCCCGCCCTAGAGTGGGCTGGCCTAGACACCGACGCAGCCAGCCACGCCCCCGGGGCGGGCAGGGGCGGGTTTTTCGCCCGCCCTGAAGACGGATAAAAGAAGGCGCAAGACCAGAAGACGTCCTCTTGTTCTTGTGCTCCGAAGCTGCACCTCCTCGCTACACGTGAGCTCGGGACGGAACGAAGAGCCAATTTTGAGCGTTTTGATCTTTTTCTTTGTCTTCTAGATACTTCGTAGGAGAGATGCCCAAGAAAGGCGAAAAGAGAATGACGACTGAGCAGATGGTTCGGGCACTATTCAAGGATATGTCCGACATAAAGAAACGGTTGGCGGAGCGAGATGGGGAGGAGGGTTCGGGCCCTTCACCGGCTGGAGGGAGACCTAAGAGGCCGAGAAAGGTTCCAGCCGGTGGGGACGTCCCGGTTCCCTCTGCCCCTCTCGAGGCGCCGACCCCAGTACCGATGGAGGGGAATCCAATCCCCGTTGTCGTCACCCCGACATCGAAGGAAGACATGCCCCCCGAGCTGGCAGCACAGCTAGCAGCATGGTTGGGGGATAGTGGTGATGGCGCCACGGCTGCCGAGGCACAGGCGCTGATAAAAGGGCTTCGTGAGAAGAAAGAGGCAGCTAGAGTGGCGGGGATAGACAAGCCACAAGCGGCAGATGCTGCGTCCGGTTCAGGTAAGCGGCCATTGCCGATTGCAAGGGACGAGTCAGCACCCTCTCGTAGAGAGAGATTGGGACAACATGTGCCTTTAGCTATAAAGGAAAAGATCTGGGCGGGGGAGTACGTGAATATTTTTTCCCTGCTTGTTGATCATTATGATGTGGAGCATGTGAAAAGTCAGAAGGACTTAATGCATCCGAGTGTTTGGCGCGCAAAAATGGCCGCCTTTAAGGTAAATGAGAACATTGGCAACTGGGGCAATGCGTGGGGTATTTTCACATCAATTTTGGGGGAACGTAGGCCCGAGTTGCTCCCTGAGTTTCCCGTTTACCAATCACGAATTATGGGTTACTCGACAACGTATCAAGGTAACCATTGGTTTTGTTATGACAATCTGTTCAGGAAAGAAAAGGAGCATAACAAGAGTTTGACTTGGGATTGTTACGATTCGTTAACATGGGACAAAATGAAGGAATCAGGAATGTTACGAATGCCATTGGTCGGGAGCAATGTTGTTGAGTACTCCCGCCAAAATGTGGGGACGCCCTTTCGACCGAGTACGAGCAGCGACGACCAGTCGAGGCCCGCAGGCAATACAGGGAGAAGGGGTTTCTGTTTTAATTTCAACAAGGGGAAATGTACCAGGCCTCCGGGATTGTGTAAGTTCAAACATGAGTGTAGTACGTGTGGGTCGTCCCATCCTGAGTCATCGTGCAGAGCCAAAACGGGTGAGAATGGGGGAAAGGGAGGCGCCAAACAGGTCTAAGCTAGGCCGAGGGGCGCCTTTACCGACCCCGATTGATACCTTGGCGATGATTCCCTGGCTCAGCGAATACCCGGATCGTACTGCTGCCGGGGTGCTGCGGAACGGTTTTACACATGGTTTCCGCATCCCGGTAGGGGACTTTCGGGGTGTAGGGATTTGCAAGAACCAACTTTCCGTTTTACAACATACATCCGTGGTGCAAGAGAAAATTCACAAAGAGGTTAGCCGGGGACGGGTCGCCGGCCCATTTAGTGTACCCCCGGTACCGGATTTTGTTTGTTCTCCGTTAGGGGTGGTTCCCAAGAAGGACCCGGGTGAGTTTCGTTTGATCCATAATCTGTCTGCCCCACACGGCCTTTCAGTAAATGACGCAATTGATCCAGAAGTTTGTTCGGTGCGATACGCATCGTTTGACGAGGCAGTAGCCATCTTGAATCGCCTGGGGCCCGGAACGTTGATGGCAAAATCAGATATCGAGTCAGCGTTCCGGTTGCTCCCGGTACACCCAGACGATCAGCGTCTTTTGGGGTTCGGGTTCCAGGGGTCATTTTACATGGATAGGTGTATGCCAATGGGATGCTCTATATCATGTGCTTATTTTGAACAATTCAGTACTTTCCTGCAATGGGTGTTCACTAAGAAATCGGGTTTTTCAAATGTAATGCACTATCTTGACGACTTTTTGTTCCTTGGTCCCGCCGCAAGTCCTGAATGTGCTCAGGCCTTAGCTGAATTCTGTGTGTTGATGGGTCATTTTGGCGTGCCATTGGCACCGGGTAAAACTATGGGTCCCACGACTTGCCTCGAGTTTTTGGGGATCGAGTTGGACTCAATGGAGGGGTGTTTCCGTTTACCAGCTAGCAAAGTGTTGAAATTCAGGACAGCCCTCCTAGTATGTTTGAATACACCTAAGGTTACACTGCATCAGTTGCAACAATTAGTGGGGAAATTGAACTTTGCCTTGAGGGTGATCCCAATGGCTCGCCCCTTTTCCCGCTCAATTGCCCAAGCGATGGTTGGCCTGAAAGAGGGTCATCATCGCACGAGGTTATCGGCTGAGGTCCGCCAGGACATGCGGATATGGTTAGCATTCTTGGCGGACTTCAATGGCCGAGTCGTCTGGAACAAACCAGCCGTGTCCTCGGAAGAGCTTGGGCTATGGACAGATTCAGCAGGAAGCATAGGTTTTGGCGCCATCTTCGGCACGAACTGGTCTGCTCAAAGATGGCCCCTATGGTGGCACGAGAAGGGGATAACGAGTAATATTGCTTTCCTGGAATTATTTCCCATTCTCGTGGCCCTGAGAACCTGGCCAGAAGGTTTCAGAGATCATTCTGTCGTTTTTTGGTCCGACAATATGACCGTGGTAGAATGCATCAATAGTCAGTCAGCCCATTGTAAAATGATTTTGAGGCTGCTCAAAGAAATTGTCCTACTATGTATGCAACTGAACGTGGTATTCAGAGCAAAACATGTCCCAGGGGTGTTGAATCAGGCTGCTGACGCACTGTCTCGTTTTCACATGCAGGCTTTCTCGGGTTTCCTTCCCTCAGCGGACCCGGAGCCGGCACCCTTCCCCGAAGCTCTCTGGTCTCTCGGTGCCCCGAACTTCGTCACCTCGTGGGAGAGAGTCTAGCACCCAGGACAAGGAAGGCATATGAAGGGGCGTTCCAGGCCTATTTAGCCTTTTTGGGGGCAGAGAGAGGGGGTCTTTGGGGTCAGGAAGAGTGTGTGGTACTTTTTCTGATGTCATTACGTAGGGCTGGGAAATCGGTGGCTACGGCCCAAAGGCATCGCGCCGCCATTTCCTTTGTTGCCAGGGCCCATGGCATCCTGGACCCAACAGCGTCTTTCACAGTGCAGAAAGCGCTACGTGGGTGGCAACGCCTAGAGGGTCGCAGAGTAGACGTAAGACGACCGATAGGTCTAGACAGGTTGTCCCAGTTACTGGCCACACTCCCTAACACATGCTCGTCCCCTTTTGAGTCCTGTTTGTTCCGGACTGCATTTACGCTGGCGTTTCACGGGGCTATGAGAGTTAGTGAGCTGGTTGCAAGGAACAAGCAGGACGTGACGGGGGGCTTGTGCAGGGAACATGTTCAGATCAGGGGGGACGCGATGATTGTCTCCTTTCCCCGGTCTAAGACTGACCAAGATGGGAGAGGGGACTGTACGATCATTCGCAGGAACCCCGAGTCACCCATGTGTCCGGTACAGTGCTTAGAAGATTACCTAGCACAGAGAGTGGCAGCATGGGGGGGGACATTGTTGAGGCATGCAGACGCCACCCCGCTGACGAGGTTTCAGTTTCAACGGGTGCTTGCAATGGCCATTGCCGCAGCGGGCTTGGACCCGGGCGAATTTGGGACCCACTCCTTTCGTATAGGGGCTGCCACTGAAGCTACAGCCAGGGGTCTTAATGTAGAACAAGTGAAACGTGTGGGGCGTTGGTCCTCCAATTGTTATAAGAGGTACGTGCGATTGCACATGTTGTGAAGCTGTATTCATGTACTCACGCCTCTTGTCTTTTGTTTATTTTCAGTTGTGCAAGCTTACGCGGCAGGGCAAACTGAGCAGTCGACCCAACACCAGGCCAGCGGTCGCACGTCACCGGCTGTGAAGAAGGAGGTGTGGGTCGTGGGCCACTCATACGTGAGACGGGCCGCAGACGTATTCAAAGCAGGTGACATGATTCACATAGCTGGGGAATACGGGTACAGAGTGTCCTTCTACGGAAGGGGCGGTCTCTGTATTGACCAGTTTCAGGAATTTTTTGAGGGCCTGTTAGGGCGGATGAGGTCACCGCCGTCCATAGTCATAGTACATTTGGGGGGGCAATGATTTGGTCACCACCGGTAGACGACTGCTCCTGGAGGCTATGCTTTCCACGGTAAGTTGGTTAGCGAGGAGAGTTCCGGGGTGCCTAATTGCGTGGTCTCATATGATTCCACGAAAAGTGTGGCGGGGGGCTAACTCGATCCCTGCTTTGAATCATTCTGTTAAAAAGTTGAATAACAAAGTAAGTAGGTTGTTCCGGTCCAAGACATTGCATTCAATCTCGCATAATTGTATTAATGACGATAGTTTGTATCTGGGGGATGGTGTGCATCTGTCGAGGGCGGGGAACGAGTTACTCATAGGGGACTTCCTAGCCTGGTTAAAATCTTTAAAGCATGACCTATAGGTAGGAGTTTTGTGGGGGGTCCGGATAGCCGGTCAACTATCCGGACCTGTGGCGGTAAGGTCATGATCGGTGAGCACTAATTGGTAGATCCCTATGAGTGGGCGTCACCCAACACGGATGGGAGCGCTCGGGAGAGGTGGCCATTGGCCCCTCAGTGGGGAGGCGGTCCCGTCTAAGGGCGGGTCGCCGGAAGTAAAGGAAAGGCGGTCAAGGCCCCTTCCTTTGTAGGAGGGGTTACAGCCCCCTCCTGGGGAATTTCCCGGGGCCAGTGTCATCTGCGACGGCAGATGCGGTAAGTTGTGTGGGGTGGGGAGAGGTCAACGATACCTTCTAGATACCACACACAAGTGTTCGAACGACCTTTAAATGGCGTCGAGTCTTAAGTGCCCCCGTCAAGTCAAGGGAAATTGTTAGTAGTTGCACTTGTGGTAAGCCCCGGTGCCATCGCCCCTCCTAAGTGGGAGGGGTAAGTCTGGTTAGGGATCTTGACACCGGTTATGACCTTGCCGTTGGCCCTTAAACGTTAGGATGTACAATTTCAGTGTTCTTAGAGAATGTTTTGTAGGATGCTAGTTCGGCTAGGAGAACCTCTGTATTAGAGATTATGTTAAGGTTAGCCAAACATCGTAATGTGATAATGAAATTGTACATAACATGAAAACGTTTAATGTTTTAAATTTTTTGTTTTAATAAATACGGCCGGGATGGTCACTCCATCCCACATCCAAAAACTTTAAGAACAGTTTCCGGTTTCCCTTCCTTTGGGGATTGTGTTGAGAGGGGGTGGCGGGTATCTCAGCCATATGGAAAGGGGCGACCACTCGGTCCCCCCGAACGTATGGATGAGTGCCTCGATCCCCCCGGGAAGCCATTTTTGGGCGGGAGGCGCGTCTCGGCTGGTATGCCCGAAGCGGCGTAGCCGGGGCGCGCCTTTTCCCGCCCTAGAGTGGGCTGGCCTAGACACCGACGCAGCCAGCCACGCCCCCGGGGCGGGCAGGGGCGGGTTTTTCGCCCGCCCTGAAGACGGATAAAAGAAGGCGCAAGACCAGAAGACGTCCTCTTGTTCTTGTGCTCCGAAGCTGCACCTCCTCGCTACACGTGAGCTCGGGACGGAACGAAGAGCCAATTTTGACCCACCCACCAGCCCCTGAGGACAGCAAAGTTGTTGTGCAATAAAGTGAATTGATAAAGTTTGTTTTTCCGTTTCGTTTACAGGCTATAACAGTATCAGTTTGTGGTTAATAAAGATGGTGAATATCGTTTAGGTTGTTACGATTAAAGTGATTTGATGTGATGTTGAATTTTTTAGCATGGCTTACAGGCGATAACAGTATCAGTTTGTGGTTAATAAAGATGGTGAATATCGTTTAGGTTGTTACGATTAAAGTGATTTGATGTGATGTTGAATTTTTTAGCATGTTCCTTCGGTCGTAGCGACCAATGTTTTCATAGGTTGAAGAACTGTCGTATTTATTTTTGGTAGGCGGTAAGGTCATGATCGGTGAGCACTAATTGGTAGATCCCTATGAGTGGGCGTCACCCAACACGGATGGGAGCGCTCGGGAGAGGTGGCCATTGGCCCCTCAGTGGGGAGGCGGTCCCGTCTAAGGGCGGGTCGCCGGAAGTAAAGGAAAGGCGGTCAAGGCCCCTTCCTTTGTAGGAGGGGTTACAGCCCCCTCCTGGGGAATTTCCCGGGGCCAGTGTCATCTGCGACGGCAGATGCGGTAAGTTGTGTGGGGTGGGGAGAGGTCAACGATACCTTCTAGATACCACACACAAGTGTTCGAACGACCTTTAAATGGCGTCGAGTCTTAAGTGCCCCCGTCAAGTCAAGGGAAATTGTTAGTAGTTGCACTTGTGGTAAGCCCCGGTGCCATCGCCCCTCCTAAGTGGGAGGGGTAAGTCTGGTTAGGGATCTTGACACCGGTTATGACCTTGCCGTTGGCCCTTAAACGTTAGGATGTACAATTTCAGTGTTCTTAGAGAATGTTTTGTAGGATGCTAGTTCGGCTAGGAGAACCTCTGTATTAGAGATTATGTTAAGGTTAGCCAAACATCGTAATGTGATAATGAAATTGTACATAACATGAAAACGTTTAATGTTTTAAATTTTTTGTTTTAATAAATACGGCCGGGATGGTCACTCCATCCCACATCCAAAAACTTTAAGAACAGTTTCCGGTTTCCCTTCCTTTGGGGATTGTGTTGAGAGGGGGTGGCGGGTATCTCAGCCATATACTTCTCGTTAATTATGGGTGCAGTGAAAGAACTTCAGCTGCTGTCAGCCCCAAACCAAAAAGACCTGCACTCTTTATCATGTGCATAGGAAAATGGCATCCTACCTTTACATTTACAAAAATCCAGGGGACATAAGAAAATACAAGCTGTGGCATTAGGAAGAGCTAGGTTGTATGCAGCTAATGTACGGAAGCCGCCGTGTACCAAAATGGAGCACAGAGCGCAGAAGATCATGTGGAAAGATCACGCTTCATAACACCGAATTGAGACAAGATAGATAAGCAATAATGAAAAAAAAGTTATGCTACCTTTTTTGCTTCTCCCTCCGTTTCAATTGAGATATCCGAAAAAGCAGATACAATCAAAATGATGACTTGGAGGCCATAGGAAATGAAGAAAAGGCAGACACGGGGAACATCGACCACATTACCCTAAAATGAAAGGGACAGAAAACATGCTTTATGCTTCAAATCATGTGTATCGATTACTAGAGAATTTCACATTTCAAAACAGAAATAATTGCCCTTAGTTGCCGTTTACTGACAAGCGCTCAGAAACTCTACTGTCAGACATTTTTAGTTTTAGGTGATTTTCTCTCTGCTTAGAAAACAGCATAATCTCGACAGTACAGAATGTAGATTTGGAACATTTCAACAAAAAGTAGATTTATTGTTCGTCCTAAAATTCTGGGTGCAATGGTGATATTTGTTGTGGTTGATATTAAATGCTTTCGAAAGTGCAGAGTTAAGGTTCGGGCTTGTCAATATTTTCGTGTTAGGATTATGTCGCTATATTAAATTTTCCTGGTCCTCTGGAAAAAGAGATATATCTCCAGATTCTTCGATGAAGCGCTGCCTCACGAACTCAGCAGCATGACAGTAGTGCAGAAAAAGTTTCCCAGGTATCTTTTTCTAATAATATATATTTTTAGCGGGGAAAAGTTGGCACTAATAGTAAACGTAAACATGAAGAAAGAAACATTCCAAGGAGTGGGGTGGATGGATGGATAGAAAGATAGGATACACTCCACAGGTATGATATTGTTAGCAAGTAAATGGATTTGACAAGCACTGCTGCTCTTTGTTGAGTAACAATAGCCAAATTTAACACATATATGGAATAAAGTTCAGTCAGTTGACATGGCGAAGTGCTGCAGATAGGTCCCGTTCTCAACCCACCTATGGCGCTGTTTCATCATCAGCAGGTGGGGAGAGGGCAGTCAGTGTGCTGGTATGGGTCTGTCTTAGCGATAGGCAGCAAGAAGGAAGAGGTAGGTGGGTAACCTGGTGCAGGGCCACCTCCTCATGGGCACAGGCGCTGCATTCTCTGCATTACCTGCACATTTCTTAGAAGGGGGGAGAGGATCATGAGTGCCAGCCAGGCCTGTCAATGGTCGCTCCCAGTCGAGCTTGATCTCGGCTCTCAGCCCTAACTCCACCACTCTCATCTCAGTTGGCAGGAAGAGATTAGGGAATCCTGTCAGTGCTACACCAGCATCAAGAAGTGATCTGCGTGCTGGCACTGTGACATCATTACTCGTTGTAATAACCTTTTACAAGTGAGTGGTGACTTTTAGTTTTTATTAACAATATGGTATGACGTCAGAACGCAACAATAATAAGAAAATAAACGACAGGCTTTTATAGGGGGATTAGCATCTGCCTAGCATTAAATTGAAAAGACATAACAAATGAAAATGCAATTAAATCCATATGTTATGTAGGGGACCTAGTGACATGATGATGAAACAAGACCAAAAGCCGAGTGGTTTGCAAACTATCATCTGAAGTTTATGTTAGCATTATGATACACAATGCATATTTTAGAGGTTATGAGCCCAATTCCCAAAATGCATTTTGTAGTCTGTTAAGTAGGACTAAAGTAGTACTACCTGTTTACTTCAAAATGCAAATCACAGACTGAGGAGTATAAATATGCAACTCCATCTCTCTTATTTTTCCTATGGAGAGATGCTCACAAATGTAAGTTTACTACTTAGCAGTAAATGTGGACAAGACCATAAACTAAGAGTGGCTGGAAAAAATGGAATATTTATTACTAAATGGGAGTTGTTTAGGTAGGAGTAAGGAGGGGTTTAGGAAGGGCGAGGGAGGTGTACAGACACCCACACAAAAAAGAGTAAGCCCACTGCTGTTCATAAACTGCACTTCCAAAGCTATCAAAGCCAAAAAATAACCAAAACTGTAGTAAATTTACTGCATGTCAGACCTGCAGTAAGTCAAGCGCCACAAATGGCCAATCACTGGTGCAGCACAACCCTCTTATTTGTTTTTTACTGAAAAAAGTATACATATATATTCACTGAAAAAAAAAGTCACAGGGACGTTATAGTTGGGAAATGACAAAAAAAGTAAAAATTCACTGGGAAAAAACTAAGGTTACAGGGACCTTATAGTTAGAAAATAGAATTTAAAAAACGTAGAAATGTACTGAAAAAAATCAAAGGTTACAGGCACGTTGTAGCAAGTCTCAGATTTCACTCGTACAAAACCAGTGAAATTCAGCAGTTATAGTTACCTGAGATAACCATAACTTACGCCCTGCAATGTACTGCTTATGATCTCACATATGACATTACTCATGACATGGTCAGTGACATCAATAGCATCTCAAATTACATCACTGATGACATCATTCAGTGAGGGTACGTTTTTCGTAAACGTTTCTGAGACTAAAAATATATACTAAGCTACTAAATAAGTTAAATTACTACTCGTTCTGTACTTCTAATGAGTGATACTATTCCTAACATATGTCATCTGGCTGTATCGCTGTCTGAGTGGGTGTCTGAGTGGCTCTGTGAGTGGCTGTGTGAGTGGGTGTGTGAGTGGCTGTGTGAGTGGGTGTGTGAGTGGCTGTGTGAGTGGGTGTATGGATCTGTCAGTGGGAGTGGCTGCATGTGTCTATCAGTGGGTATCGGAGTGGCTATATGGATCTGTGAATAGGTTTGTGGGTGGTTTCCTGTGTGTGTGAGTGGTTTTCTGGGTGTGCGAGTGGCTGAGTGAGTGCTTGTATGGGTGTGCAGGTGGTTCTATGGGTATGTGAGTGGTTGTATAGGTGTGTGAGTAGGTGTCTGAATAGGGGTGTGAGTGGTTTGCTGGGTGTGCGAGTGGTTGTTTGGGTGTGTGAGTGGTCATATGCATGTGTAAGTAGGTGTGTGAGTGTTTATATGGGTCTGTAAGTGGGTGTATGAGTGGTTGTATGGGTGTGTGACTGGGTGTGTGAGTGGTTGTATGAATCTGTGAGCGGGTGTGTGAATGGTTGAGAGACGGTGTGCAAGCTGTTGAGTTGTATGTCTGGGTATGAGTGTTTGTGTGGATGTGTGAGTGGTTGTGTGGGTGTGTGATTGGATGTGTGAATGGTTCTGTAGATGAGGTTATCAGTGATGTCATTTGACATGTCATCAGCAAGGTTATCAGCGATGACCCTGACCATGAGAGTGATGTAAAATGTGAGTTCAAAAGCAGTGCATTGCGGGGGCATAAATTATACTTAGCTCATGTAAATATAACTACTGAATTTCAATGGTCTTGTACGCGAGAATCTGAGCCTGACTATAACACCCCTGTAACCTTTGTTTATTTCAGTGAATTTCAAATGTTTTTTTATTCTATTTCCTAACTACAATGTCCTTGTATCCTTTGGTTACTTCAGTCACTGTCTATGGTTTTTCTAATTTTATTTCCAAACTGTAACCTGTAACCTTTGACAGTGTGTTTAAATGGCTGTATAAATCGGAAAGTGGGTGTTTGAATGTCTGAGCGGAAGTGTGAGTGGGTGAGTCCATGTCTAAGTCGGTATGTGAGGGTGTGCTTGAGTCTCAGAGCATGTCTAAGTGGGTACATGAGTCTCAGTGAGGGTCTGTGAGTGGGCGTGTGGGGCTCTGAGTGGGTGTCCGAGTGGACGCAGGACTCTGAGTGGGTCTTTGACTGGGTGCATGAGTGTCACAAAGTACCAGCTGATAAAACAGCAAGGGAGGAAGAGATTGATGACTTTCTATGATGTCTCTCACCCCTCCTTTCTTTGCAGTTTGAATCGGCTTCTGAGGTCCTATGGGCCTTTAAGAACTTGGATGTACAGGATCCTAGCCCCGCCCACCTACCCGGAACTCTGCGTCCTATTGGCTCTGACGTACAAGCCTCCGGTGTGATAACGAGGCCAGAGGAGGAAGAAGGTGCGCAAGCCGACTGGACAGAGAGGAACGCGGAACCCCTAGCCAGCCTTCCCGCCGGAGTTCCCGAAGCCGCAGCTCAAGCCTGGAGAGGAGCCGGGAACGTGACTGCAGAGAAAGGACTAACCCCACTCAAGAGGGCGCAGGACCCATTCCGGCACTGTTAAGAAGCAAGCCATGCTCCTGAAGGAGCGTGGCTGCAGCAGGTACGGGCCCGCCTTTGGTGTATGTTCTCCAAAGGTCCTCCGGGTGGGAAGCCCCCAAGAAGGGTGGAGGGAGGCCCATAACACACCGCAGTATTTCTCTTGTGCGATCCTATGCAGCATGGGTGACGGACGGTGGTTCCTTTGCACTCTCTCACTACCCCTCCCCACTTCTGTAGCCCCAGATAGACTGGCCTACTGACAAAAGTTTCTTTTTTTTCTTTGTTCCATGGTCCACACCTCTCCCCTACGACGTTATCGAGCGGAGCAACAATACCATACAAAGGATACTCCACACCTGAAGTAACCACTGATGGAAGTGGTACCCATTGCACAAACTTTCATAAGACTGAGTAACTTAGAGGACTATCTGCCAGAAAGGAAGTCCAGGCAAAGGAGAGACTTTTGTTTGACCCCTGTTTAAAAACATTGATCCGTCCGCCTCCCTGAATAAATATTTGTTTTTGACCAGCACTCATTTCACATCTGCTTCTTGTTCGCCCACAATGAGTGACTGATTGGTTTTGTGAGTGGGCGCGTGAGTGTCTGAGTTGGTCTGTGAGTGGGTGTATCAGTGTCTGAATGGGTGTATGAGTTGGTGCATGAATCTCTGGGTCTGAGAGTGGATGCATGAGTATCTATGTTAGTCTCTGAATGAGTGTCTGAGTGGTTGCTTGCATCCTTGCGTGGATCTGTAAGTGGATTCATGAATCTGTGAGTGGGAACATGAGTGTCTGAGTAGGTCTGCGAGTGGGAGCATGAGTGCCTCAGTAGGTCTATGAGTGGATGTGTGAGTCTCTGAGTAGGTGTGTGGGTATCTATGTGAGTTTCTCAGTGGGTTTATGAGTGGATTCATGAGTGTCTTAGTGGGTGTGTGAGTGGACGCATGACTCTCAGCGGGTCTTTGACTGGGTGTATGGGTGTCTGATTGGGTCAGTGAGTGGATGCATCAGTGTCTGAGTTGGTCTGTGAGTGGGTATGTGAGTGTCTGAATGGGTCTGTGAGTTGGTGCATGAAGCGATGAGTGGGTCTGAGTGGCAGTATGAATTTCTGAGTTAGTCTATGAGTGGGTGAATGAGTGTCTGAGTGAGTCTGTAAGTGGATGCATGAGTCTCTGAGTGGGTCTGTGAGTGGGAGCATGAGTGTCTGAGTAGGTCTGTGAGTGAGTGTGTAAGTCTCTGAGTAGGTTTGTGAGTCTCTCAGTGGGTCTATGAGTGTATGCATGAGTGTCTGAGTGGGTATGTGAGGCTCCTAGTGGGTGTGTGAGAGGACGCATGACTCTGAGTTGGTCTTTGACCGGGTGCATAAGTGTCTGTGAGTGGGTGCATGAGTGTCTGAGTTGGTCTGTGAGTGATTGTATTAGTGTCTGAATAGGTCTGTGAGTTGGTGCATGAATCTCTGAGTGGGTCTGAGAGTGGATGCATGAGTGTCTAAGTTAGTCTGGGAGTGGGTGAATGAGTGTCTCTATGACTGGGAGCTTGCATCTCTGAGTGGGTCTGTAGGTGGATGCATAAATCTCTGAGTGGGTCTGTGAGTGGTGTGGAAGTCTCCGGTTAGGTGTGTGAGTAGGTGTGTGAGTCTCTCAGTGGGTCTGAGTGTGTGTGAGTGTTTAAGAGAGTTTGTGTGTGGGTGCCTGAGTCTCTCAGTGGGTCTGTGAGTGGGTGCAAAAGTCTCAGAGGAGGTGTGAGTGTTTGTGTAAGTCTCTAAGTGGGTCAGTGAGTGGGTGCATGAGGTTCTGAGTGGGTCTGTGAGTGGGTGCATGAGTCTCTGAGTGGGTGTGTGGGTGGGTGCATGAGTCCGAGTGGGTCTGCAAGTGGGTGTGAGAGTGTGAGTGAAAGAATGCATTAGCGCTCGAATTCGTCATGACATTACAAGGGGGCACACTGAGTATTGCTACAAATTTGCAGCTATTGCCCATAGAAGAAAACTGTTGTTGTACACATTAGAGGACCCGCAAACACCCATGTATTCCATCCATTGGGTCTTTCAATGTATACTGTCAGCCCCCAGGGACCGAGTCCAGTTACTTGAATAGCGGGCACAATTTCCTACACATGATTTTCATGTAAAGGCCACGCAATTCATTGGATATACACAGAAATGGTTAGTGTGTTAAAATTGTATTTAAACAGAAGAATTGTTGGAGGTCAGAGGCAAAGATGACGTCCGTGAGACGGACGTGTGAGCGATGAGCTCCTCAACGTGTTCCCTCTTTCTTCAAACAAAGTCTGCCTGAAGAATTGCTGCACAGCCCCGGAGACGTGATACCACAGAAAAATGATTTTCGTGAAAATTCACAGCAAGATGTAAGCGACAACAACAATAAAATGCGGGATTAAGCAACCAGCGACAGCGATAGCTCTGGAATCAACCTACCCGCCTAACCGCTCACCTGCGCTGTCGGAGGGTCGGGAGGCTTGCCGGTGGGCGTAAGTGGTAATTGAGCGGCCGAGTGGATGCTGCCACGCTGTAACTGAAGCCTAATTCTGGTTTTCACAGCTGTAGGGATTGGAGCGTGGTGTGTGGAGCAGGCGATCCTCTGAAACCGCTATCTAGAGGAGAAGGTCATATACTGAACGGACATTGAACGCTGGCCATTTTCGAATCCTTGGAGGCATTGAGTTGGATAATGACTTTGGTAGGCGTATCACTCAAGGGGGTGCTGGTACCGATGGCAGAAACGCCACAGCGTTGTAGTTGAAGGAGGACAATATATGAGAAAGACTTAGCCATATCACCCACAGAACTCTCTATAAGGATTCATGGATTGCTGAGAGATCTATCAATTCTAGGCAGATACTTTGATGACTGTTGTTGCAATTGAAGCCGAAACTCAAATAGCCAATAGAGTTATTAGTAATAGCTGCTAAAGTGTGCAACTAGGCCCCCTAAAGCAGCCTGTGGTGGTAAGAGTCGGGGAATGTCGAATCCCCAGGATGGGAGCAGAATGGCAGTTACACGGAAAGTAGGTAGCAGCATGAAAGCGGCTCTGGAGGGGGAGGAAGGAGACCTGGACAGTCTTACACAAGGGGTTGAACACATGATGGACTCTAAAAAAAAAAAGGTTCCTCAAATGTTAGCAATATCAAAAAAGGAAAAGCAAGCGATGACTAATGGTGTTAAAGAAAAAAACTGTGCAAGCGAGGATAGAAGCAGAAGATACTGGTAATACAAGCCTGCCCGCCAATATCGCAATACAGGAAAAATGTATGGATGAAGAAGGGAGCCAAAAAGATAATGCGCAATCTGATAAGGAAAAAGGTCCAACTCTGGGTCAGGTAGTGACATGGCCACAAAAGAATATCTTAGAGGTAAGGCAATGTGAAACACTTCAGAACCAGAAGGCGCTCAAGATGATTTGGCATCCAATATCTCTACGGATCATGGTACGGGGGAAGGGGAGGATCTAGGAAATGCAGCAAAGGCTAGTAGAGGGAGTGACCCAGGTGAGAAATTTTAATCGCTTTAAGAACACTCGGATACTTCAGAGGGTGAGCAAGATGAAGGCCCAAGATCTGGATCTTTGGAGGGGTCAATAATCAGCCTAGGTAGGGAACCTAATACCTCAAATGTGGATGAAATAAGCTTGGATGCTACTATGGTATGCAAGGAAGTGGTTAACAAGGAGAAGGCATCTTACCCTCCGACAACTAAGAGTCTTATGTGGCAGATTTCTCTATCTCCTGAAGTCACCTCTCCCGGCAACTAAGCTGATGGTCAATCTATGGGCACTGTTGGTGGCAATCCGGAAGAAATTTCTCTGGCCGCAATCTATCAATCAATAGTAGAGAATAGACTTGAAACTCGCACGGAAAATCTTAAGACACATTCAGCTTGTCGGAAGCTCCAAAACACAGTCAGAAGGATTGCAAAAACTTGCAATGAATTTACCGTTAGAATGAATGAGGGGGAGGGACGAACATCGGTCCTAGAAGATGAAATGGCAGCACAATTAAACACCTTGAATACTATGACTTCTCACAGAGACTATATTCAGATTAAACTAGTTGACCTAGAGAACTGACTACATTGGAATAATCTCAGAGTATTAGGTATACCCAAAAGTATGGAGGGTTCGGATGTCCGCAATTTTGTGATTGCTCTATTCACTGAAGCTTTCCCTGATCTAACAATGTGGAACTGAACTACTGAGATCCAGAGGGCTCACAGGTTCCCGTTTAAGCATCTGACTGCTAAAAGAGGACAAACAGAGACCAGGCCTAGGACGATCTTGATTTGTTTAAACAGCTTTTTAACACGCCAGGCCCGGTATGATTTAACTCGACCAGATATAAAATGGCAGGGAAAGGGGGTACAGTTCTTTGTAAGGCCTGACTTTTGTCACCATACTGTTGAAAAAAGATGGCAGCTGCGGCAGCTCATAACTCCTTTCCAGAACAAGGGCACACATGCATTTCTGCTAAATTCAGCCACACTGAAAGTAGTCAACAAAGGCCAAATGCGCTTTTTTATATCCGAAATACAAGCTAAAGAATATCTGGACTCTATCTGAGTAGCTAGAAATGGGACTGCTAAAGAACGCTGGGCAAGATACGGAGTCTGGGTAGAGATGGTTAAACAAGGGTAATATGGTCAATGGCTAAAAATTGGTAAAATGTATCTATGATGTCTTCAATAGATAGGCATATGGTAAAAAAAGATAGTATAACTAGGATCAAGAAGAATGGGGATACAGAGGTGCGAGTCTCTACCCATCGCAAGGGCTATAGGCCCTTTTGCCTGTGTAGTGGGAGAAGGGCGGGTGGGGGGGGGTGAAGTGAGGAAAGGGTGGGGGTTCCGGGGGTGGGATGGGAGCACAGGAGTGGTTGGGGGACAGTAGAGATGGAGGATGAGTGTGGGGCACGGGGTTAGGGGTGGAAGAGGGGGCAAGGGGGGAGATTTGGGAAAGAGTAAATTGAAAAAGTGTGGAAATCAAGAGTACATAATGAAAAAGGGAAAATAAAATTTGTTAAGCAATGGTGAGCAAAAGCAATAAGAAGTAAGAGAACTAGGGATGGATAGTTTGCAAATTTGTACATTTAATGTGGCTAGCTTGAATGACAGGAAAAAGAGAGAGAGGGTTGTTCAGATTCTTAGAACGGTAAACCTAGATGTGATATGTCTACAAGAGACGGACATTCCCTGAAAGAATAAGTACTTCTTGGAAATCAGGGGGTATAATCTTGCAGTGTGTTCCACGCAAACTACTAGGATAAGGGGAGTGGCTATATATGTGACACAGAGTGCGGGGGGGAAAAAAAGAAAAAATTTAAGAAAGAAATGTTTATGGCATGTTGACACGAGATCCTTCATAGGACTTGACAAATACAGATATGTGAATCTGATTGGCATTTGATGAAGAACAATATATAACACGAACGCTATTGTGAAGACCCAACATGATTTACATTTTTACTGATGTGATGTCATTTATGAATATTTATAGGATGTGCGAGTATGAATGTTGGTTGGAATGTATATATAATGTAGGTCTGAGCTTTGCATATTGTTCTAGCACATTTTACCAAGTACTACCAACTATACTGACCTGACAAGAATGAGTCTCATCATTTGGACAATTTTGATAAGATTTATAAAAAGTCCATTGCATTTTCCATTTAATATGTGAATAATTTTATGAGGACAATAAACAAATAATAATGTAATCAGAAGCTAGAGCTTTCTATGGCCCATTAGTACTGGATTAAGTGAGTTGTTAAATTTAATAAACAGGTTGCTGTTGGCAGTATTTTCTAATTATGGCCGCAGCTTTTGACACAGGTTGTGGCCAGCCAAATACAGCATTCCTGTTGGTGCACATATTCATGATTAGTTAAGAATTGATGCGAATACTGGGTGACCCTAGAGATAAAAATTTGGATTTCCTTTAATACCTCCAAAATACTGAATGGATTTACACCAAACAACAAAAAGGGTACTTTTGGGGCCAAGAGCTACCTTTCTTCCAAATTTGGTGTAATTCAATTGGGTGGTTCGGGCTGTAGTCGTGCCGAAAATCTCTATAGGAATTTACATAGAAAAAACACTTTTTTTTAGTACCTTTACATCTGTAGATTTCCTCAATTGTAAAGGTACCTTTGTGAATAGGACCAAAGGTCTTTTTTGCCTGTAGGAACTTTGTACTTGTGAGTTTGGTTTCATCCACTTACTGGTGGGGACATGTAAGTCTACACCCTTTCCTTTTCTGCTCCAGGCCCACAAGCAGCCGCAGGGATGTTGATGCCCAAGAAGAACCGAATCTCTATCTATGAGCTCCTGTTCAAGGAGGAAGTGATGGTGGCTATTTTATTTATATTGCATGCAAAAATGTATATGTATCACTGACAGAGTATTCTTTTACAGTTGATATTAGGAACAATTTTAATTAAACTCAAATCCAAAATACCGTAAAATGCAAAACTTATTGTGCTGATGCAACCATAACTCATCCATTTGATGGGGAGGACTTTCATTCTATGTGCAGTATTCTGGTACTATAAGTGTTTTAGACTAGTTTTAAGGCTATATTATTGGTGTTTTGAAAAAAGCCAGAATCTTGTCCATGATTATGTGTATATTTCTAACAGATTTTCTGTTCTGTTAGTTTTGTGTAATGTGCTTTAAAAAAATGGCTTTGTTTCCGTTGTTGTTCATGTTTGTATTTTGTAATCGTTATTCTTGTTTAGGATTAGGTTTGTCGCTACTTGCCTGGTATATTAATTTTCATTACTTTTGTATGCCTTGTGTATTCTGTTATTCGTTTGTTTTACGGTGCGTGGTCTGATGTACCTAATGCAGTTCTTTCCTAATGAACTTATTTTAAGGGTTGAGGTTGCATTGATGCTATGACTTTTGAATTTTCTTCCATATTGAGTGAAATTTGACACAGGCCGTGTTGCAGCCATTTCCCTTTAGGACTGGTCTGTAGAGAGTTCCAGGTTGAAAATTAACTCAAATATTAACTTCAAGACACTTATTTAACCCATGAACTCGATTTACTAATTTTGACTAAACGTTAAATGCTTAAGAGCATGCGACTCACAGGAGAATATTCGACATATGATGCACTCTGGACAAAAAGGTAATTATTGTGTCCTACATTCTATTAAATATACAGACATTTTCACTAGTGAAATATTTTTAGGTTATGAATTGTTTGAGCATCTGCATTAGACTAGTACAAGGTGATAACCTTGTTTTACGGATTTTCACTGCAGCTGTCCAAGAACAACAGTTAAACATGCTTTAAGTGACTACGGAGACAGAGAGACAGACACATTTATAAACGTTTTGTCTTTCTGACCTTGAGGGCCATCCGGATCAGAGACTGGAAAGGGAATACTCCACAGACGATCTGTAGGGTCCAAAAGACAAAGAGAGTACCGGAGTCTTTCCTGATGCAATGCCGCTTGGTTTCTTGTATGACCATTACCAGAATCTGTAAAGATAACAACACATAAATCCATATTGCTACAAATAGAGGCGAATTACTACAAAGCAGCGAGTTACAAAAAAGTATTTATTGGACCTAATTGACAGTGCCATGGATTTGCACGGTAATCACATCAAATTTAGGGCCAGATGCATCAAAGGGTTTTACCCATTCTGTGTCTATGGGAAAATGTGTTGATGCATATGGCCCATAGATACTGGCAGTAGAGGAAGTGAAAGGCAGTTAAGGGTAAGTCATTTAATTTGATTAAGAGAAAAACAAAACTCCTTTCAGAATATGTAATGTGAAGGAAAATTCTGGCACACAACCACAAAAAAAAATCATATAATTTGATTTGGTTTTTTTGCGCCCTTTTTGGCGTTCAGTTTATATTCACGAGGGTACTAATGCATATCGACCACAATGATATGAAGAGCCAGCCTTTACTTCTGAAGTCCTCTCCTCCAAATGCATAAAGGGGTAATAGGATACCTCTACATAACATAACTTATGTATTTGAAGTAATTTTACAAAAATGGTACAACTTTGAAAGGAAGTTAGGTAGGTAGGCTGTAGGAGGTTCCCAGTATTAGCATTTCTCGACATGGTTGAATCCTTGATCTGTGACAAAATAGACACATCACGGTCAAGGACACACCGAGGTAACACACTGCATGGTTTCATTTTGGGGCGACGATGACCTGATAAAGTGTGTCTTGATTAGAACATCCACATTAGATTAGACGTCCACACTACTGGCTTGTGATGCAGAAGGCATCGAGTTGTTCATGTTTGAAAGTTGCATCTTCAAAAGATGAATCATTAAAGTTAAATTTGATTGGGCATAACATCACTCGGGACACCCATGCTAGCAAACACTTAGGATACAATCCACAAAGTTCATCCATATACGATGTAATTTGGCTTATGGCAATTCATTTTATTTGTTAGTAGGCGAGGAGATAAAGGCAGTGCAGTTCCCAGTCCTCACTGGTTGTGGCAGCAGCATCTCATGGTGTTGGGGGAGACAGAAGAGATTCAGGAGAGCCAGGGCTTTCATAGAAAGGTGCACTAACAATACCTAATTTGTAAACAAATACATTTTGGGGCCAAGCTTCTTGTGATACTGGTACTGCCGAATGCAAGGGTTTCCGAATACCAGGCTTGATTTCAACACATGCCTCTTCCTTCCACTACCCTAATTTTCTATTAACTCCAGGGGACGATATTTCGTAGAGGATAAATCTTAAACTATATCTATGTATCAGACTATATTCTCACAATGATACTCTTGTAAACCACCCCTCTATACCTTCAACGTCTACATGAGTCCCCTCGCAGCCATCGCAGCCAGCACAACCTCAACATCATCTCCTACGCCGACGACACCCAGCTGATCCTCTCCGTCACCAACGACCCCGCCACCGCCAGAGCCAACCTACACGAAGGGATGAAAGAGGTAGCCGAATGGATGAAGAACAGCCGCCTGAAACTGAACTCGGACAAGACGGAAGTCCTCATCCTGGGATCCTCACCCTCCGCCTGGGACGACTCCTGGTGGCCTCCCGCCCTAGGCAGCGCACCCAAACCAACAGACCACGCACGCAACCTGGGCTTCACCTTAGACTCCTCCCTCTCCATCACCAGACAAGTCAACGCCGTCTCCTCGTCGTGCTTCAACATCCTTCGCATGCTGCGCAAGATCTTCTGGTGGATCCCCACCGAGACCAGGAGGACGGTCACCCAGGCCCTTGTCACCAGCCGACTGGACTACGGCAACTCCCTCTACGCCGGAACCACCGCCAAACTCCAGAAGAGACTCCAGCGGATGCAGAACGCCTCAGCTCGACTCATCCTGGACATCCCCCGTCGCAGCCACATCTCCGGACACCTGAAAGACCTGCACTGGCTCCCGGTCAACAAGAGAATCACCTTCCGCCTCCTCACCCACGCACACAAAGCCCTGCACAACCAAGGCCCAGGATACCTCAACAGCCGCCTCAACTTCTACGCTCCCAGTCGCCAGCTTCGATCGACCGCCCACGCCCTCGCCGCCGTCCCCCGCATCCGAAGAGCCACCACAGGGGGACGGTTGTTCTCCTACCTCGCCGCCAAGACTTGGAACTCTCTCCCGACCCACCTCCGCCTGACCCAGGACCACCTCGCCTTCAGGAACCAGCTCAAGACCTGGCTGTTCGAGCAGTAGTGGACCACCCCCCCCCCCCCCGCCCCCCCCTAGCGCCTTGAGACCCTCCGGGTGAGTAGCGCGCTGTACAAATGCTGTGATTGATTGATTGAATAAAAGCATTCATACCAGCTTGAAAAAAGGTACCTAAAATGCCAACTAGGTTCTTCTGTGCCCGCCATAGTGTAACTAAAGAGAGTCATGATTACAGTTTACCACAGGGCAGCCACATGCAGTGTACTGTCCGGTGAACAGTGCCAGTGTTCAAGAAAATTCATCTTCTTCCAAAAACTCTTCAAAATGTTGCCTTTCTAGTTCCTGTTCCCGCATAACGGAGACTTGCTTCATAGCCTCACAATTGCCAAACATCATTTGGAAAAATATCATTGAGCAAAGGAACTTGCGTTCTGAAGCATGTTACAGGCAATTAAAGTCTTTCTACACATGCCCTAACAAGACTCCTCAGCTAAGAGTCAATATGACTCAGCATTCTGTACTTTTAAACGTTTTCAGTCGTTCACACTCCTTCAGGAAGGAGAGTCCCTAACACCAGTCTCATTTCATGTATTGACTGACCTTTTCACATAGAGTATCAATTTTTTCATCTTCCTCCTTGTTTGCAGGGGTGTAGCTTCCATTGGGGCAGCAGGTGCAGTAGAACCAGGGTCCAGAAGCTACATTGCCCACCAAACCCTGAATATGCCAATGGCACATTTTCTTCCTTTTCATTGGGGCCAATGACACACTGGTTGCACCACTGCGGGGTTTGTTCTCCCTGCACGCTATAAGAATTTGTATACAACCTTTTACAAACCACCACAAATGAAAAATAATTAAAATGTTAATGTGGTCTTCTTTTGAGTACCAACAAACTGTTGTTATCTGGACATACTCCATGAGTTGTTGGCTTCCCAATTAATTTGTTTAAAATATTTGTAGTTGGAAAATAATTTAAGATTTTAATTTTATTTGAGTTATGTCTGATCTAGCTGTTTGTGACTCTGTCCATCCTGCATTTAGAGAGAAACATTCACTTATGACCAACTTGGCATGGACCATTTTGTCACTGCTCACTCAGACACAAATATTTAAAATAGAGAACTTAAGGTGTCCTTTGGCATGAGGGGTTTGTTATATGTCTCACAAAAAAGGTTAGTACAGTGTGCTCCTTCCACTGTCCAGCTGAAAACTGCATTTAGTTCTAAAAACAAATCATTCCACTTGGGAAAGCAGTGATATCACAGATCTGCAGCTCTTTGGTAATAAATGCCTCAGACCTATTTGCAACACTGAAGGAGAAATGGGAGGGTTGATTTAGCTCACTTGATGAAGCTGACTGGAGAGATGCAGGGATGGCCCCAGGGGAATTACAATTTCAAACCATATGAGATTGGTTCAGCTGAGGTACCTCCACATTACATATCTTTAGGCCCGACAACTGTGACATGTGGATAGGCTCTCAGCCTCTGTAATGAGGAGGCAAGATCGAGTTCACATCTTTATTTCTGTCAGGTGCAACACCGAAGGCCGGATAATGCTCCCTGATCCTCCTGTCTGCTCCCAACATTCTAGAACCAGTATGCAGCTTCCGAAGCGCACATACACAAGAGGGAGGACAGGAAAGCTAGAAAAAGAGGACATTAATAAGTACAACATCACAAAATATGACTTCTTCTCCCTTTTATCAACAATTAGTTCAATACTTAAGGTCCAATTATGATGTCTGATGCACCAGAGTCCGTCCAACATCTTTTTGGAACTGGAACTGAATGACCTCTTGTCGTCAGTTACAGCCCAGCAAGTAGGATGAATCCTAATGGAATGCATGCTCTCATTGTAAAGAGCCGAGGTACAGTTCATCCCTGCCACCGAGTGCAGGGATCAACAGGGGGTACCATAGGTGGCCCCTAGGCTGTCATTCGGTGGCCTTGCACTCATGGGGGACCTGCTGGGGGACCCCAAAGAGAGATTTCCAAAGTTTTTCTGTGTCGGAAAGGCCAGCACAGAAAGGCAGTCATCGTAATCCCTCAGCCAGAAAGAGCCGGCCGAGGGATTACTGCAGACTTTCAAAATGGCGGACGGGCTCTCCGAGTCCATCAGAGGCGGGCCGAAAATCTGATTCGGATTCCCTTTCCTTCAGAAAGGAATCCGACCAGCCGATTACGATGCAGGCTGAAGGGTTCTGACCGATGGTCAGAGCCGTTTCAGCCTGCATTGTAATCGGGCCCATACTCTTTAAACCGAATGGGGAGAGTAATGGTTATCCTGGACAAAACATTGTCAGTGAGGTTGGTTCCATTCTTAGATGAGGATACATTGATGGAACCTTCACCATTCACACATGCATTACACATGTTACTGTTAACTTTATCAACTAATACTGGTAAACTATCTTAAACAGTTTCACTGTTGCTCAGAGGGTCCGGGGTTTTAACACTAACCATGTTCCACCCATTCCACCATTGTAAATAGTTTAGTAAGACAGCTGTGCCTTTAACTTTGATCACATATGTAGGTTCACTGTACCTGCTCATATTCTCTAATTTTTTGGGTTATTTTACTCTCAACATGTCACCGGCATACAGAGACATTCTCTTGACTGCATTCCTAGCGTCATAGTTACTGAGCATGTGCCTTTGACGCTTGTTCACCAAGTTTCTGATTTTAACATCCTTTTCCATTTTGTTCTCATTTCCCATTTCTTCCACGCTAATGACCAGTATGGCTGCAAGGTTCACTTTAATATTTAGTTTGTGAACATGTCATCAATGGATTTTATATGTCTTGCTTTTTTATTGGTCTCAGGATACATTTTTGATTCTGAGGTGCTAAATATCTGCTGTGTGGAAAAGGGCTCTTTTCTTGGCTGTCTCTTTGTATCACAAAATTGTTCAGGAAGGTGAGGGATGCTCCAGTCATTCTGATTATATGCAGAGCAGTCAATAGGAATGAACAAAAAAAAAAAAGACACATTTTAATTGGTTGAGGGGTGGCCGATTAGATTAGACAACAGCAGATTGTTTCAGAAATTCCAGCTGGCTGGCCTTCGACTAATCAAAATTGGTCATCATTAAAGCTTTTGAAACCTAACATAGAATAGTATGTTGTAAAACAGTGTTGTCTAATAGCTGGCAGAATTTGGAATCACATCTATAATATACTACTCACGTTATTGTATAGCCTAGGTTCTGGTTGTACTAACTCTACTGCATGTACACATGTCCTTACCCATGTTACTATGTAGAGTGAAGGATTTGTGTAAAGGACGATTGGGTTCAGCTTCCCCGGAGTTGGGTCTTGGTATTCTCCAAAGTCCTCTGCAACTGTAATGGCCAACCCGGCCACCGTATTCAGGAAAAGCAATACAACAAGGCTCTGTAGTGGGACCAGAGAGAGAACACATGTGTGAACAGCACTTATTTATTCATTCTCCATGTTTTAATGTACCGATTCTAAATGTATAATGTCATAGTTAAGTGACGCAATCTGCTCTAAAAACCTTACCTCAGCCAAGATATTTTGCAATACATTTAATTTAATTTTAAGCTGCATTTTACAAGCATTTCCTTACCATGGGCATATGGGGACACTTTTGAGCTCCACTTAATGTAAAAAAGTTATAAACAATATTTATTTTACGTGAAAATAAAGCATCTCTAACATAAATATGTGCCCAGTCATAGAACTGCTCCTCCAAGAATAGTAGAGTAGTTCATGCTACAAAGAAAGGAAGTGCATGTGTATGCTCATGTTACATATGTCGTACCAGCTGCTAAATTATACCCAAGCAGGAGAAACTAGCTGTGCCATCACAACATACGGAGTAGTGTCTCAGCAGGTGTTGTAAAATTGGTAGAGGCGGGGAGGTGCCGCATACTCTCTGGGTGTGTGCCTGCCCTGTCCCGAGCCTGGCACACACTGACAGAAAGGCACTTTCACAGAGTTTTAAGGCTATAGACCTGTGCTTGTACACCTGGAACCTAGAGGCTTAGTCAAATATTTCCTGCTCACAAATGGTCAAGATGACTTTACTCAGGGGGAAAAAACATTCATGAGCATGTTGACCAACTATTACACACACAACAACAGCCAGCCTGTTCCTATTCGTTAAGCAAAATATTCCCTTGTGTTTCACTTGCGAAGGGGAAGTGCTTGCCAGTAGAAATAATATAAGAGAGGCCTCTGCCGATCCATCTGACTTACAGTCAGCTATTACTCATGACGCAAATTTGAGATCTGCCAATATTAACAAGGTAAGTGTAACATATTTCTGGTCAAGTCTATAGAATACTCTCTCAGCACCAAATGTTACTAGAACATTGGAATTTTGAGAGCTCCATTGAAGACAATGGAATGCTCTGGACTTCTAATGCCTGGTAAAAGCTGGAGCATCAACATTCTAATGTTTGTTCACAGACCTCATGGAGCAAGAGGGGATTTCAACGATTGACTAATCCTGACTAATCTGGGTGTTCCAATTTCAGTTTAAGGTTGCCAAGCCTTACCCCCAACAACCTAAGGAACATTTAGCTGCAAATTTGGCGAGGGCAATAGGACCATATAATGCACATTCTACTTGGACACCAACCGCTTAGACAGCGGACAGAACTGCGGGCGTTTTTGCCTCTGTATTAAAAACATAGTTGCATTGCTTTGGCAACTACTCCCCAAACACCTTGAGCAATCTTTTTAAAAGGCTTCAGGGTAGTTATTTGTGTCTAGTGCTTTCACTGAGGGAAATGTGGTATGGTTCTCTGAACCTCAGCCACCATCAAGGGGACCACAAGAAGATTCCTCTGGAAACAGAGAAGCGTTATCCAGGCATAGCCCCATGTGACCCTGTTGGGTGAATTTACTGCCTTGAAATACATAGCTGTTGTACTCCAAGAAGGCCTGTAAATTGGCTTCTACCTCATTGAAACCATGTTATAGAAACATTAGAAACACAGACTCCAAATAGCTAGCACTTCAATGCTGAGGTGCCACACCTAAAAACACATTGATTTGAATGTCTAGGACTGTTCGAGGATGCCTTGACCTTTTTCTCATGTAAATAACATACCCACTAGCATTATCATAAAAAGGTAGCTCTCATGCCAATGTTGCCAACCAAAAGATCACCTTAGGTGAGACTTAAAAAAGCTCATGTAGACGAATCATCAAGTTTACTTTCAACACAACTAGAGTGGTGGAAGTGATATAATAAAAGTTTACCCACAAACTTTTCACTGTTATTAACCAAGTTGTCACTGTTTTCTCTTCCACTACAGCCAGATATTTGCCACCTCCCTCGATTAGTATAGGGCATCTCCTACTACCACCCCCTTAGCACAGGGCCTATGCCTACTCTCTGCTCTCTTTGTTTTAGAATCTCTTATTTGAGGGGAATCCACTAAAGGGGATGACCATTTGACCAACCAACTAACCAACCAACCTAGTCCTACTTAAGGTCCGGTTGGTTCTGCAGCATGGCTTCAATACCAGTACTTTGTTAAGTAGTTCCCACTTCGTGTATTTTATTTATTTACCCATCTATTAAATGGCCAATCGTGTTAATTTTTTGCTGGTAAATCCTATGAAAGCGCATATTGTTTGAGCTTTGGGATTCATGCTGCAACACTTTACAATCATCTCCAGCACAGTATTTTTCAAAATTTGATATTCAGCACTAAAACAATCTGAGAACATTTGATGGGAGTATTGCTTATTTGGTGGGTCTAGTGGCTAAGCTGCCCACTTTTCAACTTAGGACCCAGGATTTGAATGCTG
The DNA here is from genome assembly GCF_964263255.1 of Lissotriton vulgaris. Taxonomy (NCBI): domain Eukaryota; kingdom Metazoa; phylum Chordata; class Amphibia; order Caudata; family Salamandridae; genus Lissotriton; species Lissotriton vulgaris. The sequence goes on from NC_141693.1 coordinate 987,553,887, forward strand.
GCTGCTGCACTTATCTGAAAATCACATCCTGGACAAATCACCTAATCTCCTTTTCCTAAATATAAGTTACAAATTTAGAACTTAATAAATTTAGAACTTAATTAGATTGTGCAAGTCAGAAATGTACTGATATAATCTTTGTGTTTTTTGCTTATCTGTCGTCCCGTTGCATTTAATATATTCCATATATTCATTTGAGTGCACATTTTTCATTTATAAAAACGTGCTGCATTTCATATTATTTGCACAACGTGTAACATTTTCTTTAAAACTGTTTGATGGTGCATCATTTATTTGTGTATATATATTAACATAGAAATAAGTAAAGGTGCTACAATATCAACATTTCATTCTTACGTTTGATATCATTCACTCTGAGGCCTGCCCTATTCAAAATAATCAAAAAAAGTATACTTAAGCTGGGTACAGACAAGTATTAGAGACATTAAGGAGAATCTTATCTTCCTGAGACCTGGGTTCATGCAAGCAGAGGTATAAACGTCTTTAATGTAGGCCACAGGCAGGCTTCCCCGAGCCACCAAGTCCTTATCGGCTTTCTTGGGATGCAACAACTCACTGAGCTCAGAGAGCAAACTTTTCCGAAATGAGCAAAATAATTGTTCCTTCAAGCTAAGGTATGCTGGTGAAAGGCCACCTTAGAAACTCAAAGAGGTTCTTTGAGTGCTAAAACAGCTTAGCTAGGGGCAAGAAGGGAGGGGTTGTAGAACAGAGGCTAGTTCCATCATTTTCATGCAAGGAAATTCTGAAACACTGTTACATTGTTGCAGTTCGCTTTAAAAATTTGTTTATTAACTATCATTACGATTTTTGGTAATTATTTTATAGTTACAATTATAGACATCATTTACTGTAGAATATGATATTGTTAATATGAATAAACATATGTTCTTGCCGTGTATTCTTGAGTGTGTCTGTTCATGGTGAACACAGATTTGGAACCCACTAACAAATACTCCTGTGAGTTTCTCAAGACTAATCGTTTGCCAGAACACACCACCCTCATGCAATACTCAGGTTATTCATGGGTTACAGTCCACCAGGTCTCTTGTCTCAAGTGGTAACTTGGCATTAAGCCTGCACTTTAGCCTGAGGTTTTAGAAAACCTAATAGCAAGTCTTATTTTGCTAAAAATGGCAAAAAACTTACCAATACATCCCTGCTTGATATATACAATCTGGTACCTTCTCTCAACCCGTCACCCCCATAATGTAGAGCACTCTTTAGATCCCCTGCTCGTGATGCGCTATGTAATTACCAATACATATGTAATAGTAAAGCAGAGCACAGATTGTGCTAAATACATCTGAGTGGTAAATATAATTACCCACGAAACCGTAACACTGAATGCCCTTACAACACAGTCGTTACAACAACCGCATTGTTACAACGCATGCTATTACTCCGCAAGTCGGAACAACAACTTGCTCTAGGAGTCAAAAGGTTTTGGATTTAAAATCCAACACCTTCCCTACTGTTGCACAGACTAGAGTTGGAATAGTAAATTATACTATTCCAACATTCAGTGGCCCCCCCTAGAGCAAGTCATTGTTCCGTGGCATATTCATCCGAGTATTGGTGTGAGGAATGGCTTACCTGTTTTATGAGGTAGATTTTTGTAAATGAGGACCATTCTTTTCTAAATTTACACCAGTGGAGGAGTTGCCAAGGTGCAGACAACCAAAGGAATACCAGAGGAATCCACACAAGAACCGTCTGCTGTAAGCACACAGGCAGGTCTGGCTCTGGTCCTTGTAGGTAAGATTCATTCTAAAGAGCAAGAGAGAGAGATCACATGATCAATAGAGAATCTGGTGGTACATATGTGCACAAAATCGACAACCCCCACCAACAGTTTCTAAACATTATACTCTTTTCAAGAATAATTGAAAATATTTTCTAAATTCACTGCACAATCAAATGTGCTTGCGTAAAAGCAGGTTAAGCAAATAACATATTATAACAATATAAAATGCTCATACCAGTGTCTGCACATAGTTCTGCCAAATCAGTTAACCATTAGTTGACATTTTGCATAAACCAAACAGAAGTTAATTGATTAAGCTTTGTCTAAAAAAATTAAATATATTGCAGTAAGATTCTTTTCATACATTGGTTTAGGGTGTACTGAAGCGTACCCACTTCTCACTGGCTGTGGATATGCGGGGTTACGGCATTTCAACCTTTGATGTATAGAGAGGAGTACAGAGATGGTTTGAGGTCAGATGTCACACGGTGGTCGATTTGAACAATGAGGAACAGTTCCTGACCTTTGACGAGGCTAGAGCACAATTTGGAGTTCTGCCAAGGCTATTTCTGATGAATACTCCACTGGCTGGGTTTGCTAGGCAGACCTCAGAGAGATTTCCTGGTAAATCTCCAGAGGAAAATATACTGAAAGAACTGTATTCGCTGAAGTGTTCCAATACCACACTATGGATTTCTTCACACAGCATATCTTACCACAGTAGCATGTAATGAAATTTACCCAAACCATATCAGTAGCTGACAGACATGTCTGGCTGGAAATGTGGACAACTTACAAACGGTCTGGCTGTGAGGATGTACTTGGATAGGGGTAGTTACCCAACTGCAGACAAGGACTGGGACATTTTTTTGGCAACTGTTGTGTCATCCTTAGGGTGCTCTTTACGTAAACTTTTTGCCTCCCATTTTTGCTGTATCTTTTTGTAGGTCGTAGGAATCTGATAACTTTACCACTGCTAACCAGTACTAAAGTGCATGTGCTTCGCCCCTAAAACATGTTGACATTGGTATATACCTGATTACACATTTAGTTTACTTAGAAGTCCATTGTAAAGAGGCATACCATATACTCAGGGCCTGTAATCTAAATGCTACTAGTGAGCCTACAGCACTGGTTGTACAACCCACACTAGCAGCCTTTCAAACCTATCTCTGGCCTGCCATTGCAATACCTGTATGTGCCTATACTGCCAGTTTGACTTGGCATTGAAAACCTCTTGCCAAGCCTTAAACTCCTCTTTTATCACACTTAGGTCACTTCTAAGGTAAACCTCGAGTGACCCTAAGGACAGGGTGCTGTGTAACTAAAAGGCAGGATATGTACTTTTAGGTTTTATATGTCTTGGCACTGACAAACAGCTACATAAATTTTCCACTGCTGTGAGGCCTACAGCTTCCACAGGTTAGCATTGGGGAGTTGTTAAAATACCTTTTAAACTGTAATTATGGATTGGAAAGGAGTAGCTACTTCATGTTTAATATCTTTGAAATGGTGGTGATAAATTATTTTTAGTTGTAAAGTTGGATTTCACATTACCATTTTAGAAATGCCCCTTTTAGAAAGTGGCATACACAAGGAGATGATGAACGGAGCACTGAAACTTTTCAGACACTTACCCCCAGTCACAGATCTGGGTTGAATCCATCTTCATTCTTTAGCTCACTTTCCCACCTCAGTTCAGACCCAGCTATATGCAAATCAGTCTTTACTCTGTACATCATGGGAACAGTCCAGCCTGAACTGCCAAGCCAGGTCTTCCCTGAACCGGAAAAAAGGCATCCTGGGACCGGTTTCTGGGTACCACCCTTCATCATCCAGACTAGCTTGAATCCAGTGGCAAATTGAGCAAGGGACCCATGTCTGGGCAAACCTTGCCAACTTAGGGCGAACAAAGCAAACACAAGGAGATGATGGATGGAGAGCTGAAACTTTTCAGACACTCACACCTAGTCACAAATCTGGGTTGAATCCATCATCATTCTTTAGCTCAATTTGCCACCTCAGTTCAGACCCAGCTATATGCCCAGACGTGGGTCCCTTGCTCACTTTGCCACTGGATTCAAGCTAGCCTGGCTGATGAAGGGTGTTTACCAGAAACCATTCCCAGGATGTTTGTTTCCGGTTCAGGGAAGACCTGGCTCGGCAGTTCGGGCTGGACTGTTCCCAGAGAGGGCCTGAGAAGAAGACCTTGACGTAGGAACATGGAGAACCAAAGCATTAACTGAAGAGTCCTATACAGCAATGATACAACATGGCTTGGTTGAGCAAGGATGATGTTGTTCCCATGTTCAGTGTCGGACACTTCGCAAATGTTGCAGCTTACAACGTGAGAATGGAAAAGGACAATTGAATCCCTGATTATGCAAACAAAGGGGTGGTACCTGAGTGATTTTAGTGTGAATAACTGGAGTCTACTGTCTGATGCTGGAAACACTTTCCTTGGACTTTGAGAGGTTTAGACCGCTATGATTATTCCCCTTGATTCTTGCTGAGTGTGGATTAGGCTAATACTCAAAATTCCCCTGACCCAAGAAGACTCTTGACTGAGCTTCTACAATGCTGACACCATCTCTCACTTCACGTACTTCCCCACATTTCCTATTTTTCTGCATTTCCCTGAGCATTTAGATTCCTTAGACTAATGAACCATCTGCTTAGTTTGGACTTTAACTTCTATATTTACTCTTGTATAAAAGAGAGGACCAGAAATAATTCCCCGAGCACCAGATTTTATTTCTGATATTTTGTATTGCTGTGACTGAACTTCTTGTTTGCCCTATACTGGTACGTCTAAACTTCTTTAGGAAGTTTGGTTTCCCAGTTGTTATTCTGTATCATTATAGCATGGTCCTGAGATTTATGTACCCCAACTTGATTGCTATTTTGTAATAAACCTTCTTAACTACAGTCATGATTCCTGTTCCTTATTGTGTAGCCAAATGGTTACACTGTTGATTGAATTTGATTGATGTCATTTTAACTCCCCTCACCTCTCAGTCGAGAAGACGGGTCCATCGGAGAACGAATGGTAAGAAAGTTGACCCAAAATGCTGCATCAATGGGGCTGTTGCTGATTCATGCAATGGCCACTCAATATTGATTATTATTTCCAGATATTATCATGCACAGCCACTTTGGTACTGTATGTGAGTGTTGTTGCTCAGATTTTTTTCCTCCATAAAAAAAAACTGCTATTATTTCTCAAAGAAAATATATACCAACTACCACGTGCTTTCTCTAAGCAACTGATCTAAAAAAAAGTATGCAAGCAATCCATGAAATTTTAAATAAACTGATAATTTTGATTCATATGTTACATCCAATCCTATGTGTATCTATGTGTAAAGCCCTTTAAAATTTAATTGTGAACATTTCCAACACAGGAAACATTATCACTTTCTGCTTCATCAATTTTACATGTTGTTTTACAGTTTTAGTTCCATCGAAATCCACCTGTTTGAAGACAATACATTAGAAAGGATATATAATTCCATGCATTGTACAGTGTATATGTCTTATTGCAACGTATTTCTACCACGAGATAACCTGCCTTGAAGAAAATGAGCTTCAGCAACAATAAGTGCATTGAAAGTGAGTTGAGGTAAAACGGCCACCACAACTTCCTCAAGGGGACAGTGGTTCCTGTTTTCTACACGTCCTGCAAACACCACTTTCACATACAAGCCTTCTCCTTAATTAAGTGCAGTTCCTAAAAAACATTAACCTCAGTCCGTCATTATATCCCAGTCTGTGTTCTTCACGCTGGTTTACCAAACACCGTCCACAAATTCTGATCACAGTTCATGTTTAACATCTACCTCCTAAAGCTGAAATCTATCATATAACAGGTTTCTGGTGATCGGCACAGGCACTTAATTGTAAACACCGGCGCTTATGACGGTCTGCTACAAGGGGGCGCTATCTAGCCAAATTAAAGATGAGCATAACAACAGTTCATTATTAATGCAATATACATTAAAAATAACTATTACCTGCCGCCCAAGTCATTCTTATTGCTTCGGGGGCCTGAAAACAGTCCTAATTGTCACACTTGTAGGAGTGTGATGGTTAGTAGGTGTGTTAAATACTATGCTTTTAGAAAATGAAAGTCTTGATGGACACGTCTACAGCATTAGAATTACAAATGCATAAAACGATGGTCCCATGTGACAAAAGAAAGTGATGAAGAAATAAGAATATAATTGAAAAGAATTGTGAATAAACGAAACACAACGCAGTTTAAATGTGGTATACTTTATTACAATAGACAGAACTCACGCAGTGCTTCTGGAAAGGGGGCTGAGCTCATGCTCCCAGCACTTATCGTTGTATATTTACTCCATGTGGTGGAAGGGCGTACCACATATCCAGGATGCACGCTGAAACTAGAACCATAGCTTACTGGATTTTGAACGGAACTAAAAAGGAGTGCACCCGAATTTCTATATTTGTGATGATTTACTTCAGCCCTACGTGCGAGGTAGCACCCACGGACCATACGGCAAAAAATCAAAAGGAACATAAATTCACCAGTCACATGGTTTACCATTTCTCCTTGTTGAAGGGAGCCATTTGAACTACTCTGACGCCTAACGAACATTGTGGAAATATATTTACAGGACTCGCAATTATTTGAACATTTATATCAAGCTCATACGTTTCTGAATAACATTACTATTACATATTGTTTTAAAATAACGACGCGGATATTTACACCTTAAGGGCGGGCGGGGTAATCTAACTAAAGAATGTTTTTTACGTTCATGCATATTCATCATGGTGCATCATGGGGTTTGTAGTAGAAGGAATGATTTTGAACAAATAGAGGAGGAGTTACGTCTCAGGAAGTGATAAGGACAACAGGTGTTTGAAAGCGATCAAATGTTCAGTTAACTCAGGAAAGAGGCGAACGCATACGAGATAGGTAAGAGGGGAATGTATACGATGTTGAGTTTACCTTAGTAATTTAAAAAGTTCTCGTCGCATCTAGTCTGCATAAGAAGAATGTATAGTCACTTCACGCAATCCCACAATAATCATGATCAGTTAGAGGGAAAACGTCGTTTTTTTAAAATTTCATCGTACAATTGAATGCTTTATAAATTGTTTTTAATTGTTGGATTGTACATATATTGAGTCTAATGCTCCCGTTTACATTTATAGTGAATCCCTGACGAAGGGCCACAAAACAGGCCCGAAATGCATTGGAAATTTAACACTATTGAGGAAGAATTATGTATATTATCCTGCTTTAGAAAATGAAAGTCTTGATGGACACGTCTACAGCATTAGAATTACAAATGCATAAAACGATGGTCCCATGTGACAAAAGAAAGTGATGAAGAAATAAGAATATAATTGAAAAGAATTGTGAATAAACGAAACACAACGCAGTTTAAATGTGGTATACTTTATTACAATAGACAGAACTCACGCAGTGCTTCTGGAAAGGGGGCTGAGCTCATGCTCCCAGCACTTATCGTTGTATATTTACTCCATGTGGTGGAAGGGCGTACCACATATCCAGGATGCACGCTGAAACTAGAACCATAGCTTACTGGATTTTGAACGGAACTAAAAAGGAGTGCACCCGAATTTCTATATTTGTGATTAAATACTATGGGCCAGATGTATCAAGATACCGTTTTGCGAATCCTAAATAGCGATTTTTTGCGAATCGCTATTTAGAATTCGCAAAACGGTATGTATGTACAAAATCGCAATTTTTTTGCGATTTCTTATTATTCTTTATTTGCGAATTCGCAATTTGCGAATTCGCAAATAAAGAATAATTTCCAATGCATTCCTATGGGCCAGGAGGCCGATAGGAATGATAGTGCAATATTTCTCAAATTGCGAATTCGCAATTTGCTAATCGCAATTTGAGAATTATTTCAAGGGTGCAGGGGTGTCTCAAAGACACCCTGCTGCACCCCTGAAATCTACATGTGTGTGCATGTGGCACACATACATGCCCTATGGGCATGTATGTGTGTCACATGCCACCCTCAGAAATGCCAATTAGGGCATTTTTAACAGAAATCGCAAATTACCACCAACTACAAGTTGGTGGTAAATTGCGATTTCTTAACACAAATTCTCAAACCAAAAATGTGTCATACATATCATTTAAGGAATCGCAAAATTTGCGATTCCTTAAATGCTATGGCAAAAATAAGGAATCGCAAATAATTACGATTCCCTAAATTGCGATTTTTTAATACATATGAAAAATCGTAAATCGGCCGTTTGCGAGTCGCAAAAGCCTTGATACATCTGGCCCCATATTTGGCAACGTTGGCAGGGACAATGTGTGGTGCAAACTGCAGTGGCCTCCTGATGAGAGCCCCGGCATTAATTTTCTTACAAACTAAGCACTTAATCAAAATATATTTTACATGCAAAAATGAATAAACTTGCTGGTGGCAACCCTGGCATGAAAGCCACACTCTCTCAGGAAGCCCAAAACATTTTTAGTTACACTTCATATTCCCTCTGAATTGGTAACTTTGCAGGGTTTTTTGCATAGAATTATCAATGCCACTTGCATTTTAACAAAGGCGCGCTACCGCCCCTTGTGCCCTACAAACGGCGAAGCTAGGAGTCGTTAATTTGGTAAACACGATGCCAGGTGATGTCCAACCAAGAGCTGGCGAATTTACTCTACTTGATATGTAGCAAGCCTCGGTAAACACTGGATCTACAAACCAGCACCAAGTCTGAAATATTCTGGATTTCATGATCACAGCCTCTTTTGGAAGAAAGAGAATACACTGTAGATTGTAGTTGGAAGTATTTGAAGGGAAAAACATTATTATAACAATGTAACTGTTCGTTCTGTTCATCAAATGATGCACAATCCATGTGCATCCCTGTTCATCCTTCATGCTGTGAAGGTTGAATTAATTTAGGTGGCTGCACGAGCCCAGTCTAGGTCCAGTATTTCCATAAGTGATAAATGTGTGGCTAGGTATCTCTAATCCAATCAAACCGCGCCTTTTCCATTCCTCTATGTAATATGCTTTCCCCACTGACCCTCGAGTCATGCCGCCTCCAAATATCACTTCCTATTTACTGTGAGTTAAATATATATGATTATGTCCCACTTGAAACCACATCATTTCAAATGTCTCTCACACCCTAAATATAATTTGAAACGCCAATAGGTCTATTCAATGCATAAAAATGCCTTTTGTGTCATTGATAGCTTTGAGCACTCAGTACCTCATCATACGTGCAGCTCTCTTTCACCCATTTTTGTACTCAAGCATCCATTTATCCATCAATCCACTGACCCATTCTTGCATTTACCTTCTGACATGACCACAATAAAACAAACACACAATCGACAATGTATGCAAAAAAAAAAAAAAATTATGGAATTAGAAAAAAGAAAATGTTGTTTTCCGAAAACAGCGGGCGTTTCCTCAAAATAATAAAATGAAACCATGCAGCGGGTCTTTGCCTGGCAGAAGTATTGTACATAGTTAATTGTTAATATTAGGTGCCAGCATTGCCACCACGTTTAGAACCAACATGTTGGCCATCATGGAATGGTAAAATAATGAAACTCTATGGCCAATGCTTTCCATATTGGTTGGTTGGGTTAGAGGAAAGGACCATATAGGATATAGTGCGCTACAGATGAAATGATCAGCAAGCAAGCGAACCACTAGCACTGCCTAGTGAGCTGTGGAGTCTTCTTAAGAAAAATTAAAACAAAAAGTGGAGAAGCACAGAAATGTAAGAGAATCTATAAAACGAGAAAATTGAAACCTGAAGGACTGGCCTACCGACATTTAGGCACATGAATTTTCAGGTGGGTGTGCAGTAAGCTGTTACCAAATGGGGGTGGTGGGTTGGGGGAATAATAAATAAATAAATGCACTTATCTGGGTACGGAAGTTCACTGCCTCTGTCCGGCAGCAGGAAGCACACAGTCTCCCAGAATCCCCTAGCAAATCACAACACTGCCTTACAGCAGCGTTGTGACTGGTCTGACCGCCATGGTTCGGCACTCAGACAGGGGCTGGGTGGCTGTGCATGTTCTTCATACGGCCCGGTGGAGAACATGCTAAGTCGCTTGACTGTTTGGCCGGCCTAAACTGTCATGCGCACTTAGAAAGTGACTATCACTCCTTCCAAGAATTATAAGAGTGAAAATGTTTGACCCCAATGATTTGTTGGCTGGGGAAACCAAACCCCAAATATTTCCCTACAAAGCAAATCTGTGACGGTCATATAACAAAATACCTACCTGTAGGCTTTAATACAAAAAAATTCTACCCTTAAATGCCTATTGACTTTGACGAATGCTTCACAATCACTATGTTATACCTACTACCCTTATCTTTGCCTTGTGAACAATCAGGTATATAACCTTTCTCGTCACCATAATCCACTCAGATCTATTGTGTTGGTCAAAAGCTTTCCCACGCGGGCTATATAAGGTATGCTGCAGTAAAATTACAATAATGAACAAAATTATAGTAGTGATAACAATACAAAATCCCCACTAATAGAGCATAATAAGGATTACAATAGTGCAAATCTTCTATCCTCTAGGATTTTTCAGACGTGTCACAAAAATCCTTGGTTACTTCGGAAATCTACAAGATTTTGTATTACAAACTACTAGGCTTGGGTGAAATGTAATTTGCGCTGCCATATCTTGCAGAATTTCAGGAATTTTGTGTTTACTTGCTATACAAAATTCATGAAATTATGCAATTACACCACATTAAGTAATTATGCCACTATTTGTGGCAAAATTATAGCGCAGGAGCACATGAACAACACAAACAACCAGAATGCAAATGATTATTGCTAGCGTGTTTTTCGGCCCTCTTTACCACAAAATGTGTCCACATCTTAAAAATTGTTGCAAAGATGCATTTCATGCAAAAATGTCGTGCATTTTGCCTCATTATGCGTAATTGTGCTTTATTTTCCTACACAAAAGCAAATAATGAGAATTTCGCACACCCCATACAAAATAACGGCGTACAGACTTTAGTACAATTTAATAACAAAATGCCCCTAAAAGCCTATTGCCATTAAGATATGCTTTTTACACTCCGTGAGACCGGCTGCTTGCTTTATAATAATTTTAATTGTAGGCAGATCACTCCTGAGGAATCTGATTGCGTTTCTCTATTTGCAAATCGCAAATTGATAATCACAAACCAATGCATGAAAAATCGCAGATTGCGATTTTGATGAAAATCGCAATTTTGCAATCGCAAATTACAGATTTTTTCAGGCAGGTGGTAAACAGGTGAAAAACACTTGAAACAGGTGGGAAACATTAGAAAGGTATATAAACAGGCCCAGCAGGCCTCAGAATGTTTCACAATGGCAGCGCTCTAAGTCATGGCTAGGAGGTGTGGTTCTGTGAAAACGGACCTTGTCTTGTAAGGTTATGGTTCCGTCATGATTTTGGTGATGTTGAACCGTATTTAGTAAGTTTGGCTAATATGGAGTCAATCAATCAATCACGGCATTTATAAAGTGCGCTACTCACCCGGGAGGGTCTCAAGGCGCTGGGGGGGTATGTTACTGCTCGAACAGCCAGGTCTTGAGCTGTTTCCTGAAGGAGAGATGGTCCTGGGTTCGCCGAAGGTGGGTGGGGATGGAGTTCCAGGTCTTGGCTGCCAGGTATGCGAAGGATCTTCCTCCGGCGGTGGCTCTGCGGATGCGTGGTACGGTGGCGAGGGCGTGGCTGGTTGATCGTAGCTGGCAGGTGGGCGTGTAGAAGGTCATGCGGTCGTTGAGGTACTTGGGGCCCAGGTCATGGAGAGCCTTGTGTGCGTGGGTCAGGAGTCTAAACGTGATTCTCTTGCTGATGGGGAGCCAGTGCAGGCCTCTCAGGTGTCCGGTGATGTGGCTGTGTCGGGGGATGTCCAGGATGAGTCGTGCAGAGGCGTTCTGGATGCGCTGGAGTCTTTTTTGAAGTTTGGCTGTGGTTCCGGCGTAGAGGGTGTTCCCGTAGTCCAGTCGGCTGGTGACGAATGCCTGGGTGACGGTCTTCCTGGTTTCGGTGGGGATCCATCTGAAGATCTTGCGGAGCATGCGCAGGGTGTTGAAGCACGAAGATGAGACGGCGTTGACTTGTCTGGTCATCGGCAGGGAGGAGTCCAGGATGAAGCCCAGGTTGCATGCGTGGTCCGTTGGCTTGGGAGCGGTGCCCAGGGCCGGGGGCCACTAGGAGTCGTCCCAGGCGGAGGGTGATGATCCCAGGATGAGGACTTCAGTCTTGTCTGAGTTCAGTTTAAGGCGGCTGCTCCTCATCCAGTCGGTGACATCTTTCATCCCTTCGTGTAGGTTGGCTCTGGCGGTGGTGGGGTCGTTGGTGAGGGAGAGGATCAGCTGGGTGTCATCGGCGTAGGAGATGATGTTGAGGCCATGTTGGCGTGCGATGGCTGCGAGGGGGCTCATGTAGACGTTGAAGAGGGTTGGACTGAGTGAAGATCCTTGTGGAACGCCGCAGATGACTTCGGTGGCCTCGGATCTGAACGGGGGGAGGCGTGCTCTCTGGGTTCTTCCGGCGAGGAACGAGATGATCCACTCCAGTGCTTTCTCTCGGATTCCGATGTTGCTGAGGCGCTTCACTAGGGTGCGGTGGCAGACTGTGTCGAACGGCGCAGAGAGGTCCAAGAGGATGAGGGCCGCTGTTTCCCCGTTGTCGATCAGGGTTCTGATGTCGTCGGTGGCTGCGATTAGGGCGGTCTCGGTGCTGTGGTTGGCCCGAAACCCGGACTGCGAGGTATGTATGTATGTATGTATGTATAAACTATTTTGTAGCGCGCTCCGTTACTTGAGAGTATCCTGGCGCGAGGGGAAAGGCAGGAAACAGAACCACAGAGAAAACAACTTATATTAAACTCTTGAATAAGTGTGTTTTTAGATTTTTCTTGAATAACGCCACAGTTTGGGAGGAACGCAGATGAAGAGGTAGAGCGTTCCAAGCCCTAGCCACAATCACCGAGATTGACTGGCCACCAAGTCTGGCGCGTTTGAAACGGGGAAGGTACAGTTTCAGCTGCGTGGAAGATCTAAGAGAGCGAGTTGGCACATAACAAATAAATCTCTTTCTCAGGTAGATGGGGCCTTGATCGTGAATGGCTCTGAACGCCAGCACCAGAGATTTAAACAAGATGCGCTGCGCAACCGGGAGCCAATGAATAGTGCTCATCTCAGCACGTACGCTCTTCCATCTGGGGATGTTAAAAATCAGACGGACGGCCGCGTACTGGATGATTTGCAGGCGCTTCACCAGGTAGGCCGGAATACCGCTGAACAAAGCATTCGCGTAATCCAGCCTTGCCAGTATAAGAGCTCGGGCAACAGTCTCCTTAGCCTCTTTAGGGAGCAGAGGAAAAAACGTGCGGAGCATTTTCAGTGTGGCAAAGCAGGTGCCTGCCAACTTTTTTATATGCTCCTCAAATCTGAGGTCCTCTGCAAACCAGATGCCCAGGTTTTTAGCCGGTCTTCCCATCTCTTTCGGGCTAGGGATGTTAGGGGGCCACAGTGTGTTCTTAAACAGAGGGGGGAAGGAACCGTAAAAGAGCACCTCCGACTTGTCCTCATTGCACTTCAGCTGAGCCTGAGTCAGCCAGCGAAATACAGAGGACAGACACCGATGAACTACTGATGGGTCCAATTTATCGTCAGGCCAGGTGAACAGCAGTTGGGTATCATCCGCATACCCAATTATCTTAGCCCCATACTGTTCCGCTAGATAAACCAGGGGGGTGATGTAGACATTGAACAGTAAGGGGCTAAGAGTGGAGCCCTGGGGAACCCCCGTGAGAAGTGGTTTAGGATTGGAAGTGTGGGGGGGCATCCAGACCTGCTGGGACCTGTCGGAGAGAAACGAGGACAGCCAGGACAGCACCATTCCCCCAATGCCAATAGAAGACAGCCTAGCGAGAAGGAGTTCGTAGGGGACGGTATCGAACGCGGCAGAGAGGTCCAATAAAATTAGGATCGCTCTACCGCCACCGTCCAAACAGTCCCGAATCGCCTCAGTCATCTCCACTAGCGCTGTCTCAGTGCTATAAGTAGCTCTGAAACCCGATTGGGCAGGATGGAGGGCATTGGAAGATTCAACAAAATTCTCCAATTGTTGAAGCACCACCTTCTCACAAACTTTCGTAAGTGCTGGCAAAAGAGATATTGGACGATAGTTCCCAGGAACCGACGCGTCCAGTCCTGGCTTCTTCAGAAGCGGCAGAAGTTTGGCTTGTTTCCACCCAAGCGGCACCTCCCCTGAAGCCAAGGAGAGGTTCACTATCTGAGTGATCTCAGAACAGACCAAATCCGCCACCTCCGAAAGCACCCGAGCCGGGCACGGATCAGCAGGAGAACCCGATTTCAGAGATTGCAAGAGGGGGAGGATATCACCCTCAGTAACTTGGCCAAAGTTCAGAAGCTGTTGTCCAGAATAGGGACAAAGTATGGGACACATGTCAGTCACTACACAGTCAGCAGACATGGCCGCCATAAGGTCCTGCTGAATCCTCGCTATTTTACTAATAAAAAAGGTGGACAAATCCTCGCACCATTGCGCAGAGGACGGAAGAGCGACTGCATCAGCTACAGGCGCAACAAAGCTCTTAACAATAGCGAAGATCTCTCTGCTATTGTTATCTGCTTTTGCAATACGCCCTGCGTAATAGTTCCCCTTTGCTCCCTTGATGGCCCGAGGTGTCGAGGGATCCATTTGTCTCGAGGAAGGCGGCCAGCTGTCTGTTGACGGTCTTCTCGATGACTTTGGCCGGAAAGGGAAGGAGCGAGATGGGGCGGTAGTTCTTAAGGTCGGTGGGGTCCGCCGTTGGTTTCTTCAGGAGGGCGGTAAGCTCGGCGTGCTTCCAGCTCTCCGGGAAGGTGGCGGTGTGGAAGGAGGAGTTGATGATGTCCCGGAGATGGGGTGCGATGATGGCGTCCGCTTTGTTGAAGACGTGGTGTGGGCAGGGGTCGGTTGGTGATCCGGAGTGGATGGAGTTCATCGTGCGGTTGGTGTCTTCGGTGTTGATCGTAGTCCAGTTGCAGAGGGTGGTGGTGGCGGGCGTTGGTACGGCGGTAGGGTGCGTGGTCTGTGCGTCGAAGCTGTTGTGTATGTCTGCGATCTTGCTGTGGAAGAACAAGGCGAGTGAGTCGCAGAGGTCTTGCGAGGGAGTGATGTCGTTGTTTCCGGCGCTGGCGTTGGAGAACTCTTTGATGATGCTGAAGAGTTCCTTGCTGTTGTGGGTGTTGTTGTCCAGTTGTTCTTTGAGTGCCGACTTCTTGGTGGCGCGGATCAGCTGGTGGTGTTTTCGGGTGGTGTGCTTGAGGGCGGTCCTGTTGTCTGTGGTCTGGTCGAGCCGCCAGGCTTTCTCGAGGGTGCGGCAGTTCTTCTTGGATTCCTTGAGTTAGTTGGTGAACCAGGGGCTTTTCTGGCTACTGGTTCTATTTTGTTATTGATCTTGTTTTGTGTTTATCACTTTATTTTCCATCAGTGATACTTTCTATATTGTAGTAGAGTGTCATATTTTCACACAAGATGAATTGGAGATTTGTCATGTCAGGAGTAAACCATCTGAAATACAGCTTCCTGACCTTTATAGCTTACTTGATCAGATATTTTTACAGTGCGAATATTTTTCGAAATTGCAGTTTAACAAAAAGATTGTTTGCATAGATATTTTTTTACTGAATGCCTTTGATAAACCCTACGTTTCTTAATTGATATTTTGGTATTTATCTTTTTCTTTGTTGTGGTTCCTATTCCCGTTCTCCCTATAGAATATATAGGAATAGTATTGTATATATTACTACTTTCCTATATATTCTTAAAGGAGTACGCGATCTGTTAGCAGAGCAGTGAGCGAACTCTAAGCACTACGACAAAACTTTCCAGACTTCTACAGAATAGAGATTGTAAACATTTTTTTTTGCTGTGCTCCTTATTCTTCTTCTCCTGTGGAATACTATAAAGTCACCATGTATATTTTAATACTGTGAACTTATAGTACTTCAGAGGGGTTGGAGATCTATCTCTGCGAGATATTAACAACATTTACTACAGTTATTTCCATTCATAACTTACTACCTACCAGTTTGTAACACTGCTAATATTTTATAAAATTGGAGTCCGTGAAAAAAAAATTGTACACATAGTGCTTTATTTAATGTTTTGATGAAGCGTACATTTCTAGGTAATATGACGTCATTGTGTTTAACTGTTTGTTACTTGTTATTGTTGTTGTGACCTAAGATGATGTAGTGCGGGAGTGTTTTGTGTAGGACTTCTTTTATACTTTATCTAAAAGTAACTGAGGCCCTCTTATATTAACAAGAATATGGGGCAACACTTTTACAAATTATAGGTGACAAAAAAAGGAGGGTGTGACTACACTAAAGGGATATTTTATGAATAGCGTTTTAATTTGTCACCCCTCTGATATATACAGCTACACTTTCCTAAGAATGTATATTTGTGATTGCTTAATAAAAACTGTTTCAAACCTAGACTTAAGTTTTTTGCAGCACAACCACACCTACTATTTTGCTACAAGGAAATAGCACTACCTACGACAGAAAGTATATATATACGATATACACCTCATTGCACCTTATCTACCCTAAACCCTAAAGTCAAGACCCATTTCACTTTAAATGATTAGAAAGGGTTGTCCAACAAAAGCATTGCATGTTCGATTTATTCACTGACAAGTAAGTGTATGACGTTTGCACTTTTACGGGTTGTTTTTAAATTTAAGTAATGCACATGGCACCTATTTTTTATTAGGCATGTATATATGATTATAATGTCATTTTTGCTCATGCAACATCTATATGGGATGTACCAACGCCAGAGCCAAAGTTTAACACTGTTTTCCATGGCTAAAGCATGTTTTAAAATGGCGCCACTATTGACATCACCTTAAGGATCATATGTGGTACCACAGTCCTCTTTTTATGTTGATTTGAGGTTAAAGAATGGCGCGCTTTTGTGTGTGAAGATTCTATATTATAGCGGTTGCTCAGTCACTTTCCATCAGTGAGCAAGGACGTCAAGTCCTAAACGCGTCTGATGGCTTGCACCACAATGAAATAAAAAAAAAAATTGGAATCTGAAGACTGACTCTGGAGTATTTTTGCAGTCTGCATACCTGTCAGTGCAGCGAAGCACTTTGAAGACAAGTCGGATATATATATATATATATATATATATATATATATATATATATATATATATATATATATATATATATATATATATATATATATATATATATATATATATATATATATATATTCACTGAAAAAAACATAGGTTATAGACCATATATAGTTAGGAATTTGCATTTAGAGACCATATATAGTTAGCTGGATATTTCATTGATATAAAACCAATGAAATTCCGTATATAGTTAGTTGCACTAACTATATATTTTGCGCATTCGCAATCCAATGCTGATGATGTCACATATTACATCATTCATGACATGGTCAGTGACATCACTGATGACATCACTCATGACATCTCAAATGACATCACTGATGACATCATCCAGTGTCTGTGTGTTTTTGTAAAGTTTAAATATGTTTTACATATTGAAGAATGAGTGGATGTATAAGAGTATGGATGAAGGATTTGATTGTATAAGTGAGTAAGTATGTGTTAGTATATCTGTGAAAATGTAAGCTGTTCTGTGTTTAACTGTATAGATGAAGAAATCAAAGTTTGATTAATTCTCTACAGGACTGACTAGGTGTGTGAGTAACTCCATGGATGAGTGGCAGTGTGTGAGTGTCTGCATAGGTGTATGAGTGCATATGATAGTGTTGTAATAATGAGTGACTGTATGTACGAGTGATTGTATGGCTGAATGAGTGAATGTGTGTGTAGACGTAGGAATCAGTGTGTGCGTATGTAGTAACTGGTATTCGTGTGTCAATGGTTTCAAAAATGATACTCTGTATTTAACACTAGGTGTAACAGAGGTTATATTAGAGTGTAAGGAGGTGCATTGTATTATCACATGAAGTATATCATCAGTGGTGTGATCGTTGATGTCAAATTAGATGTCATCAGTGATGTCATCAGTGATGTCATGAGTGATGTCATCAGTGATGTCACTGACCATGTCATGAATGATGTAATATGTGACATCATCAACATTGGATTGCGAATGCGCGAAATATATAGTTAGTGCAACTAACTATATACGGAATTTCATTGGTTTTATATCAATGAAATATCCAGCTAACTATATATGGTCTCTAACCTATGGTTTTTTCAGTGAATTTGTAAGGTTTTGTAAATGCAAATTCCTAACTATATATGGTCTATAACCTATGGTTTTTTCAGTGAATTTCATTGGTTTTTTAAAAGCTAATATCTATAGCTGTAACCATTACATGTGTATGGCTTCTTATATAGCGAACATGGCCATGGAGATTCATCTGAGTTACATAACAGACTAGTTAGGAAAACTGATGAAGAGAAAAGAAAGTGTGATAGACTCTGGGGAGGGTACCCTGATAAGAATCCTGGTAGGATGTGCTGTTGTATCTGGCTTTCTAAGCCGCCTAGCACAGATTTTTCCCAGGCACGTCCCCAGATGTGCTTACCAATTCTTCACCAAAGCAGTCACCATCACCGATGGGTGTCACTGTCACTAACTTAAGTAGGTAATATCTTGGGAGACTTGAATCTAGCTGATACCCTGAATTTACACTTATAGAAGGTCATGGAATTTGAGAGGGGGAAGCTGAGATTAGCCCTCCCTCCAGTAAACAAGATGAAAGATAAATTGGGAAACTGGAACAATGGTCCCATGAGGATAGAATAAAGGGAACATGAGGGGGGCATGGCCTGATGCGGAGGAAAATAGCCACTTGAACCAAGCTTTATCTCCACTGTGCCGCATTTCATCCTCTATAATGGGCCAAGATCTCCATCAATGCTCCATAATACAGGGATAGGGCATCAGAACATGTAGGGATAGAGACTCAGGCTTTGAAAATTCTCCCTGACTCCCTACTGCATCAAACATCGTACCCTGAACCAAGCGTCCGGTGGCCACCAACAGGGCCTTTCCCATCCCTACAACTAGGTAAGGCCTGTGATTGAAGATGTATTGTGATCGCTGTAATAGAAAGAGACAGGGAATATTGCCTACTACCATCTAACTGAACAGAAAGTGAGTGATCATGGGTATCAAGTTTGTTGCCACGGCGCAGCTCCCCCTTTAATATGCGAATGGCCTAGCATAACTGGAACACGTCATAACCCATCGCCCACCCACGGAACAAGTACCAATACACCTAGCACTAAAAGGCTCACATTTTTGTAATAATCAGCATCTACCCTTTTGTGAGCTTTCCCTGTTCAGCGCTTCCACAGCACATCGGCTGTGTGGACACGCCCACCTGCGTCTTACCGACCGCATCCCCCTGACACTCGGAAGAGCCACTCCAGGCTGACAGAATGCGCTGCGGCAAGGCCTTCTAATTACACACAGTCGCAGCCGCCATGGTTGAATTCAAACTAATGAAAATATAGGCATGACCCGGCTGCCTCCCTATGCTGTGAATCAGACTACTCATACCATTCACACCGGCCTGGCATTATCTGGGAAAGGCCATATCCCACTGAACACCAAATAGTGTGTGCCAATACACAGTTCATAGTATGAAATATTCAGTGCTTACCCTTTTCCACACTCTCCTTTTACAGCCAGGCGCGTAACAGAGGCCCCCGCAGCTCTTGCAGTATGGGGGCAAGCTGCAGGGGGCCCCCTCAGCACAATACTCAGTCCTGAGAACTCCAGATTAAATCTGGAGCGGGGACCCTCCGTGTACCTCACAGGGGCCCCCACCCAACTTTTGTTCCCCCACTGTGTACAGCGCTTCCACGGCACATTGGGCGAGCCACGCAGAGCTGGTCTCCTTTGCTGTTGACTGTATGAGCGCACCTGCCGATGCCTGACTGACCTTATCCTTCCAGGTCGCTTGAAAGTCTGACTGGGCTGACTGGGCTGCAAAACGTATACAACGGTGGAAAGGCCTAATACTTTCACTTGATCTGAGACGTCATGGCAAGCACAAATCCATAGAAATACAGAAACGACTTGTGCATATTTAGTATTATATTGTGAAAACACAAGACCTGTTTCAGCTCTCCCGAGCCATGCTCACTTGTTATTTTGGAAACATTAACTGCCATTTTTAAAGTGCTGATGTGCTTTCAATTGTATAAACTTAAAAAAAGGATTACACTCTTGGCCCTTCCATGGCAACAAACAAAATGCTAGAATAGTAAACATGGGAATGCGTCAAAAGGCTAAATGATGCGTTTTCCAAGGTGAGGCACAACAAGGAGAAATATGTTTGTTTCTCCTCCTTTTTTTCCGATTACTATATGTGCCGCACACGTGGAAAGAGGAAAAAGCCTCAGCTCATTGTTTTTCTGAAGGAAGGTGTACCTTCTTGCACAAAAACAATCCTGGCTGCAAGGCAGGCTCCCTTTCACCATCAGTGTGCCAGCGCAGGGAGGGAGCAGGAATGGGTCATATCTTTGTAGACATGATGCGCTCCTAGCCTATCCCTGTCACGCAATGTGCTGCGTTGCCTGACTTATTATTAAATCTGCTACTAAGTCTTTGGAGAGAAAAGTTCCACGTTAAATTAAAACAAATTTGGAAGCCTGAATCACCTGTCAATAAAAGTAGCCTCTCGAGTTACAGAGATTTTACAGACTTCATACAGCAGGGTTATCCCTTAGGTAGCTTCACAAAGGGAGTATTTGGCACATATCTCAAATAGGTATAACAGAGAGTGAGTACATAGCAATTCCCAAATGGTAGAGCCACGCGGCCCAAAAAATAAAAATCGAGGTTGATATTCCCCCTTTTGCAGATTCGATTAGAGCAGTGAACGCACCTCTCACAAAGAGATCCGGTTGAGCACAGACAGCATCCGTGCAAGCTTCACTCACACGCCCAAAAGGCAGCAGTAGCCGTGCATTGTGCAACAGTCCGCACACAATGAATTTATCGTCACCCGCAGAACAGGTGTGCTGCCCTAATACAAAGAAATAAAGAAAATAACACCTGAATACATCTGTGCCAGAAATGAGTTTATTGTTACAGGCAGGGGAAACCCAATATACCCTTGTAGGCTTGGGCACAAAGTAGTTGAGGTCAAGGGGTGCTACAAGGGACTTGTTTAAGACAGATTACAATTCGTTTATGAGTTGTACACATGTAGCGAACTCTCATGTATCCGCAGGATAACCGTGTTATTTCAACTAAAACAAATATATTGGTGGAAGGCGAAAAAAACATATAGAGCAAGAATCGTATTAAATGTTCAAAAAATTTTCTTTATATTGTAACAAAAGTAGGGAGACAAATACAAATAAAGTAAAGCAAGCAAATCATGAACAGAGATCAATCAAATTACCACTACAGTTCATAACTCAAAACATCAACTCCAGATATTTAAGGACACAACCAAAATTAATTAATAAAAATGGATTGTGAACTGGTGACAGAGCAACAAAACAGGAGATGATGGAGTGTCGACGTTTCGGTCTAGGTAGCAGCCGTCTGTTAGACCATCATCAGGACGGTGTTTTTTATGCAGGAAAAACTCCTTTTCTTAAAGTAAAGGTCACTTGTGTAGATAATAGTAGATGAAGTAATGGACTCAGTAGTCGACGTTTCGGTCTTTTGTTGTATGACTCCTTAATCCTTTTGACAATGTCGTTTTCCACACCGAGAGAACGCAGGAGGGAGGATTACATATCGAAACTCGAGATTGGTCATTGGAACACAAGGTCAATAAATCAAAAGGATTAAAATAAATGACTGCTCATGATAAAGGAAATTCTGAGCTTATACTAACCTATGAGATACAAATCACTCAGATTATCAAGACTACTGCTAAGAGTCTATTAAGATTACGTTGACCTTAAAGTTACAACAGGATTGACTCGAAAAAGGGGTCACAAGTATATGCTTATGTTTTTTGTCCTGAGGAAGGTCTTAAGGAGTCATGGTTGTGTCCTTAAATATCTGGAGTTGATGTTTTGAGTTATGAACTGTAGTGGTAATTTGATTGATCTCTGTTCATGACTTGCTTGCTTTACTTTATTTGTATTTGTCTCCCTACTTTTGTTACAATATAAAGAAAATTTTTTGAACATTTAATAAGATTCTTGCTCTATATGTTTTTTTCGCCTTCCACCAATATATTTGTTTTAGTTGAAATAACACGGTTATCCTGCGGATACATGAGAGTTCGCTACATGTGTACAACTCATAAACGAATTGTAATCTGTCTTAAACAAGTCCCTTGTAGAAATGAGTTTATGACACATGGATGCGTTACAAGAAGGGATGTTCACGCAGACAAATGAGGACCTCAAACTCATTAAAAAACTGGGCTGGGGCCTTTTTGATGATGCCTTTGAACATCCCTGAAGGGCGTTACATTGTTACCTGTCTGCGAATACATTACACGTCGAAGGCACTACCCACGCCCCATTATCACATACCCCTTATAATGGGTTTAGAATTCTATACACTCTTTTCAAATTTAACATGACTTGGAATATAGTGCTTGCTTTGCTTGAAAATCAGCCAAGCAGAAAGTGATAAAATGGTAGGCAGCAATAGCAAACTGCTTATGAAATGTTCCATTAAAAAAATGATTAAGAAACACATTGACTGTTCTCACCGGCTCCCATTTAAGAGCGATTTTGGAGCAGCATTCCCTGGTAACCTGCCTCTGACCCCAGACTGGCATCGGATGGTATGTGCGCAGTTTAATTGATAACTTTGCATCTATGTCACAGCTCGCAGCCCATTAGATGGCGAGAGCTCACCTGGTTAAGCGGCCCTGGCACGCACTGGCCCGGGCCTGATTATACGGCACAGCTGCTAATTTACCGAGCCCCCTCCTCGGGGGCCGGCGGGCACCAGGCGGGAGCTGGGGGCTGAGCCGTCACCTCAGAGCTGCCCAACTCCCGCAGAATGACAAGCGAGGAATTAGCAGGGAGTGCGAGGGAAGGGAGCTGGCCAATTAGCAGCTGGACTGCGGCGGGGGCGGGCACCGACAATGTGCCCCGCGCCCCCTCCGCCACTGCTCCAGCCTCCCTCTTGGTCTCCGGGGCTCCCTCGGCACAGGGGAGCCCCGCACCTGTCCATCCCGCCTCCTCTTCATCGTCCTGGTGCCGGCGGCTTCCTTCTCTCCTCGGGGCTCCCTCAGCACACGGGAGCCCCAGCCGCAGACGACGCTTCTGATCCAGGTAGCAGGGCTCCCTCCCATCACGGGAGCCCTGCAGAGTCCGCCGCCATCTTCCTTCTTCCCCCCTCGCGGTGGGTGCGGGCATTTCCGGCCGGCGGCGCTGGGATTGGCCGGCCGGCCCCAGCACTTCCGGGTCGCCGCGGGCAGCGCGGCGGCCCGATTTCAGGCAGGCAGGCGGGGAGGGTGCGCGCACGTGTGCGCGCCGATAGATATATAATTGAATTAGAATGCAAATTTCACAGCAAATACAGGACGGATTTACACCAAATAAAGAAAAGCGTAATCTGCGAACCGGTCTCTTCAACTTTGCCAAATTTCAAATAATTCCGCTCAGCCGTTCGGGCTGTAGCCGTGTCTAAAGGTCCTATGGAAATTTGCATGGGGAAAACACGTTTTGGGACCCCCCTTTTATCTCAGCCCCCACTTGACGAACCCCCCTAAAACTTTCAGGGAAGGAGCGGAGCGTAACGGGCCAACTTCTTTGAGAAATTCACGTAGATTCATTAACTGGCGCCAAAGTTATTCCCAATAGAATGTTGGTGATTTCCTATGGAAACTAGGTCCTAACTATATATACCTACTGGCTACCGCCAGTAGGTAATATATATATACCTGGTCTGATTTTGGAAATGAGGTATGAACGCGTGGGGACCCGAGGAATTGCTTGGACTTTTATTCACGGAAGCACTCCGCTTCGACTTTACCCCTACTCCTTGCCAGGACTTACAGCATTCATTACTAGAACTAACTCCATGGCTCCACACACGGTACTTACCGGCATACTGCATCATGGGAACTGCAGTCCTACAAACTGCAGTCGCATCCTTCAAGTAGGTGGAGCCAGCTGACCTCCTCTGATTGGGAGGGCCTGTGAATATCAAGGTGTAAGGAGGAGTGTTCCCAGCCAAAGCTTGCGGCATCCGAGGAAGGCAAAGCGCCGAAATGCATCATGCCACTTAACAAGCTGTCATTAAAAGCGTTCCCGAAAACTCCCTGCTGTGTCCTCTGGCTTTCTTCACGGAGGGGTCGTCTGTTTCATTGTTTGCGTGCTTGCCAGCAGCACGGAGAGAGGACCCGTTCTTCAAAGTGTCCTGCGAATGCTGGCGACTTGCTGCTAATTACCCGAGGTATCGGATTTTGCAGGACCGCCTCACGTTCAAATTCAGGCATGTGGCTTCTGTCGTGTACAGCCCGTGACTTCACGAGGGAAGCAGGACCACTGTATCCTTTGTTTCAAGGCTCGGTCTGATTTTGGAAATGAGGTATGAACGCGTGGGGACCCGAGGAATTGCTTGGACTTTTATTCACGGAAGCACTCCGCTTCGACTTTACCCCTACTCCTTGCCAGGACTTACAGCATTCATTACTAGAACTAACTCCATGGCTCCACACACGGTACTTACCGGCATACTGCATCATGGGAACTGCAGTCCTACAAACTGCAGTCGCATCCTTCAAGTAGGTGGAGCCAGCTGACCTCCTCTGATTGGGAGGGCCTGTGAATATCAAGGTGTAAGGAGGAGTGTTCCCAGCCAAAGCTTGCGGCATCCGAGGAAGGCAAAGCGCCGAAATGCATCATGCCACTTAACAAGCTGTCATTAAAAGCGTTCCCGAAAACTCCCTGCTGTGTCCTCTGGCTTTCTTCACGGAGGGGTCGTCTGTTTCATTGTTTGCGTGCTTGCCAGCAGCACGGAGAGAGGACCCGTTCTTCAAAGTGTCCTGCGAATGCTGGCGACTTGCTGCTAATTACCCGAGGTATCGGATTTTGCAGGACCGCCTCACGTTCAAATTCAGGCATGTGGCTTCTGTCGTGTACAGCCCGTGACTTCACGAGGGAAGCAGGACCACTGTATCCTTTGTTTCAAGGCTCGGTCTGATTTTGGAAATGAGGTATGAACGCGTGGGGACCCGAGGAATTGCTTGGACTTTTATTCACGGAAGCACTCCGCTTCGACTTTACCCCTACTCCTTGCCAGGACTTACAGCATTCATTACTAGAACTAACTCCATGGCTCCACACACGGTACTTACCGGCATACTGCATCATGGGAACTGCAGTCCTACAAACTGCAGTCGCATCCTTCAAGTAGGTGGAGCCAGCTGACCTCCTCTGATTGGGAGGGCCTGTGAATATCAAGGTGTAAGGAGGAGTGTTCCCAGCCAAAGCTTGCGGCATCCGAGGAAGGCAAAGCGCCGAAATGCATCATGCCACTTAACAAGCTGTCATTAAAAGCGTTCCCGAAAACTCCCTGCTGTGTCCTCTGGCTTTCTTCACGGAGGGGTCGTCTGTTTCATTGTTTGCGTGCTTGCCAGCAGCACGGAGAGAGGACCCGTTCTTCAAAGTGTCCTGCGAATGCTGGCGACTTGCTGCTAATTACCCGAGGTATCGGATTTTGCAGGACCGCCTCACGTTCAAATTCAGGCATGTGGCTTCTGTCGTGTACAGCCCGTGACTTCACGAGGGAAGCAGGACCACTGTATCCTTTGTTTCAAGGCTCGGTCTGATTTTGGAAATGAGGTATGAACGCGTGGGGACCCGAGGAATTGCTTGGACTTTTATTCACGGAAGCACTCCGCTTCGACTTTACCCCTACTCCTTGCCAGGACTTACAGCATTCATTACTAGAACTAACTCCATGGCTCCACACACGGTACTTACCGTCATACTGCATCATGGGAACTGCAGTCCTACAAACTGCAGTCGCATCCTTCAAGTAGGTGGAGCCAGCTGACCTCCTCTGATTGGGAGGGCCTGTGAATATCAAGGTGTAAGGAGGAGTGTTCCCAGCCAAAGCTTGCGGCATCCGAGGAAGGCAAAGCGCCGAAATGCATCATGCCACTTAACAAGCTGTCATTAAAAGCGTTCCCGAAAACTCCCTGCTGTGTCCTCTGGCTTTCTTCACGGAGGGGTCGTCTGTTTCATTGTTTGCGTGCTTGCCAGCAGCACGGAGAGAGGACCCGTTCTTCAAAGTGTCCTGCGAATGCTGGTGACTTGCTGCTAATTACCCGAGGTATCGGATTTTGCAGGACCGCCTCACGTTCAAATTCAGGCATGTGGCTTCTGTCGTGTACAGCCCGTGACTTCACGAGGGAAGCAGGACCACTGTATCCTTTGTTTCAAGGCTCGGTCTGATTTTGGAAATGAGGTATGAACGCGTGGGGACCCGAGGAATTGCTTGGACTTTTATTCACGGAAGCACTCCGCTTCGACTTTACCCCTATTCCTTGCCAGGACTTACAGCATTCATTACTAGAACTAACTCCATGGCTCCACACACGGTACTTACCGGCATACTGCATCATGGGAACTGCAGTCCTACAAACTGCAGTCGCATCCTTCAAGTAGGTGGAGCCAGCTGACCTCCTCTGATTGGGAGGGCCTGTGAATATCAAGGTGTAAGGAGGAGTGTTCCCAGCCAAAGCTTGCGGCATCCGAGGAAGGCAAAGCGCCGAAATGCATCATGCCACTTAACAAGCTGTCATTAAAAGCGTTCCCGAAAACTCCCTGCTGTGTCCTCTGGCTTTCTTCACGGAGGGGTCGTCTGTTTCATATATATATATATATATATATATATATATATATATATATATATATATATATATATATATATATATATATATATATATATATTTTGTTAGATCTGGGGGTTTATAGTTGGCAATGATATTAACCTTTGTCCAAATAGGGACCCTTGCTTCTAAGTCAGGATAAGGGGATTACACTCCTTAATAACCCCTGCGCTTGGTAGCTTGGCACGAGCACACAGGCTTATCTCAGAGGCAGTGTGTTAAGCATTTGTGAATATGCACAGTAATACTGTAAAAACACTACAGATGGACACAACACCGGTTTTATAAAAATAAGTATTCTTTATATAGACAACACAAGACTATAAACGACAAAAATCCACAATACTACACTTAAGATTACTTAAAGGATGATTAAAGTCTCTTAGTTCAAGTTGTTGGTAGATGCAACAAAGTTCTCAACAAAGTGCCTGGATGCGTAACGCAAAGTGAACAAAAGGCTCGCAAAAGGGGAGATGCGTCGGTTCCGTGACCTGGGGGAACGGTTGCGTCCTTCCTCAATGATTGCGCAGAGTAGGGGACTCGTCGTGAGCCTTACCGGGGCAGAGGTGATGCATAGATTCTCGGCCTGTGGGCCCGTTGCGGTGCGCAAGATGGCACCTTGATGCGATGCGATGATCCGGTTGCGATGCGAGAAGATGGCGCCCTTGATTCGACGATGCGATGACGCCCTGGCAGCCTTGCGACGACTCTACTTTGGAGCCGCGACAGGCCCTGCGACACGCTTCTCCGGTGATGCAATGGCGACTCTCACGATGGCATTGCGCTTCTCCAGTGATGCGTGTAATTACTGAGATCTCGGTACTGATTGGCTTGGTTACGACCATTGCCCACCACCATCTCAGTATATGATGTAGTTTCGACTCTTAATCCACCTATTTGCAGGGCTTGCCTATAGACTTCGACAACCCTATGCTGCCTTATACACTGTTTTTGCTCCTTTTCGGGCCTAAAGGCCTGTGTTTTCGAGCGAAGCCATGTTCTTCTCTGACACCATCTTGCTGAGTCTCTTTAGGTGAAAAGCGATGTTTTACTTTCAACATGTTATTCGCTAGCAGTGAACCAGCACGAACCGGTTCTTATCGGAGGAATGTGCTCTCTCCACGCCGGAGCCATAACAAATGCTTGGCCAGCTGCTGTTGTGGACCTGGTATGAGGAGGTACAGGAATTCTATGAGAGCGGTAGGCGGGTTCTTCCAGAAGCTTCGAGAAAGGGCTAGGTTCTATATTAGTGAAAGCGGGTACAAGTGAGGGCGAGATGATGGTCTGGCAGCTTTGATATTCTGGTGAAACTTCACGGTGCAGACGTGCATGTGGAGCAGAGAGTCTTGGCCTAACCAGAGATGGACAGAGAGAGAGTTGGACCCTTTTTTCGAGCTACAAATGCCTAGTAATATGGTGAGATGTTCCATGTATATTTAACTTTATCTAATTTTGCCTTTCATTTTCTATATGTACCTATGTGTTGATATTTAGTTATTATTTCTTTCTTGTCACCCTTATTATCATGTAATAAAGACCCTTGGAATGTGTATTTGGTCCTTATTCTTTGTAAAGGAAGGTCGGGCCCCTTTTTCACCATGTGATTACAGAGGGATGGGCTATTTCCCCTCTAATGAGTAATTGTAGATACAGAAGGGAAATCGGCTCCTAAGCAGGAATACCAAAAATATTAGTAGATCAACTCAACATAGCGTACGAGGGATGTACTGATTGGTCACCGGAAGGTGTTGCTCGCGTAGGTACGCGCTGTTCGTCTGGAGACGTTGCTGATTCGCACCAGGGTGCGTTGCTCGCGTAGGTACGCGTTGTTCATCGGGAGACGTTGCTAATTCGCACCAGGGTGCGTTGCTCGCGTAGGTACGCGTTGTTCGTCGGAAGTATACATACCCTCGGAGCTATGACTTATTTCATCTTTAGTAGTTAGTTCTATTCCTTTCTCAGGTGAGTATTCTGAAGTGTGGTGTTCTTAGGCAATATGGGAAGGGACTCGGATGAGTAATGACTGCGTAGTCAGCTGAAACACCCGAAGAAGCGGAAAAATCAGTCATTACATTTTGGCGTCGTGACTCACAGGATAGTCGGGTGGAAAGTGTGCAGGGAAAATCGATAAAATTTTGGCGTCGTGACAATTGCGGAATTGAGGTTCAGTGAATCTTAAAGAAAAGATACATTATGTTTTCTAGGAAAATAAAGACCGAATTTCAATAACCTGTAGAGATTCCTGAATGGGAATTGACTCCATATGGAGTACTGGCTCATGAGTGGGTTCATTCGACGGGTTGGAGTGAAAACTGGAACTCGTGTTTGCTTGAGGCTAAACCGGCTCAGGTAGTATCATGCTTACAGAAAGTGCCGGTAGTGAAGGGAGAGGAGCTTCCTATATTAGGAAGAAGAGGATGGATTTTGTTAAACGCTTACAGATTAGTGCATGAAAAATATGTAAAAATACAACGTGAGTGTAAAGAATTTGAAGAACAATATGTAGAAGTGAAAAATGTGAATACGCTGTTGAGTTGTCAGAACAAATTGCTCTCAGATAAGTTGGAAACTTATCAAAGTGTTGCAGAAAAAGCTGCAGTGCGTATCGCTAAATACAAGTACAGACATATAAGAGGCAGAGTTAACACCACAAAGGTACGTCTATCTATTGCAAAGGCAGGACTTGATTGGGATCCTGAAAAGTGGGATGGAAATATTTGGGACTCTTCGGAGTTTTCAGGATTAGGTGAGGAGGAAAATAACAGAGCAGAGTCTGTTAAAGTTCAAAGTGAAGACAAAACAGAAGTGCGCAGGAAAGTGCAGGCACAACTGATTCATCGAAGAAAATTGCAGGGTGGTCCTAACCATCCTTATGGGGTACCTCTTGATAGCTCAGAGGACTTTACGCAACAAGAAATCAATGATATTTTGGACAGGTTTTGGCAGAAATCTGGTGAGAGTTTACTTACATAGATGGTTCGAATTTTTGATTTGGGTGCTGCAGGCATAATGTTAGACCGTGGCGATGCAGTGAAGTCCTGCACGTTAAGCAAAGACCCAACTGTTCAAGAACATTTCAGACGTTATGAAGGTGACGAGCAAATTAGTTTTTTGCAATTGGCTGTGGCTGGCTATAGTCATAAATATCCAACTGAATCAGACTGGCTGGTAAATGAGAAACCATGGTATACACTGAGAGACGCGACACAGAGATTGAAAGAGGAGGAGATGAAAACCTCTATTTTTTTAGATGTTGCACACAGATTAATGGAGGGAGTGCTTAATACTTCCGTGAGAAACAAGATCATTCGTACTGCTCCCCCTGCTTATAAGCAGGTGATGATGACGTTGTTAATCAATCAGACAGGAAATTCATTGGCTGAGGTGATCGAAGCGGTTCGCGAGTTAGGCGAGCTAGGAGAATGGATGAAGGGA
Organism: Lissotriton vulgaris; assembly: GCF_964263255.1. NCBI lineage: Eukaryota > Metazoa > Chordata > Amphibia > Caudata > Salamandridae > Lissotriton > Lissotriton vulgaris. The sequence goes on from NC_141693.1 coordinate 987,583,981, forward strand.
GAAAGACCATCTAGATCCAAAGTTCATACAGACAACAACCGACTGAGTAGACAAGATATGTTTCTTGCCCTACTGAAGGATGGGGTGAGTGTGGCAGAGATTGACGTAGTTGTGGGATATGTTTCGAAAGCAAGGTCACATAAGAAGGAAGGGAGCAGGGAGCAGGAGAGTTAACAAACAAGATCATGACCGAAGAGATTCAGATGGATGTGTTGACGAAGATCGCCATAGAGGGAGAAAAGATGAATTCTGAGATCATCAAGACGATAGAGAGAAGTATCTCCCAATCCAGTGTGGCCCGTGTGCAAGAGTGATTCTTGGCGTATGACAGTTGATTATCGCGAATTGAACAAGCATACGCCTTCTTTGACCATTACTGTGCCAGACATTATTACTTTAATAGAGAAAATTCAGACACCCCCAGGAACATGGTATGCAACTATCGACATTGCTAATGCTTTCTTTTCCATTCCGATTGCCCCCGAACGTCAGGAACAATTCAGTTTTACATGAAATGGCAGACAAATGACATTTCAAAGTTTGCCCCAGGGCTATTTACATAGTCTAACGATCTGTCACCGGCTAGTGGCGGAGCATTTTGATGAATTACCTTTGAGCTCAGGAGTACAGATTTGTCATTATATTGATGGCATTATGATTCAAGGTGAAACACAGGAGCAAGTTCAATGTCAGCTAGACCAAATTGTCACTCATTTGCAGAGTAGAGGATGGGAGATTAATCCTGACAAATTGCAAGGTCCATCGCAGAAATCGAGAAGTGATTCCACAAGTGAAGCAGAAAATTAAGGAGTTTGCTGTACCACGGAATAAGAAAGAAACTCAGAAGTTTATTGGTTTGTTTGGATTCTGGAGAGAACATATCCCCCATTTGAGTCAGATTTTGGCCCCTATGTACAAGGTTACATGTAAAAAGCATGCGTTTGAGTGGGGTGAGGTGCAGCAAACCGCGTTTGAGCTGGCGAAAAAGGCGATCCAACATGCTTTATATTTGTGGCCAGTGTGCGATTGTGCTGTCGATTTAAACGTGACTGTGCAAGGCTCTTATGCAAATTGGAGTTTGTGGCAAAAACAAGGCAGAACGAAAGTACCTTTAGGTTTTTGGACTAAGAAATTACCTGATGCTGGTGAGCGTTATACACCAGTTGAGAAACAGCTACTTGCATGTTATTGGGCTTTGGTGGATACAGAACAGCTACGCTAGGGCACGATGTAGCTCTAATACCTGAGATTCCTATCATGCAGTGGGTGGTAAGCTCCCCTAAAACTCATAGAATAGGACACGCACAAGAAGCTAGTATCATCAAGTGGAAGTGGTACAGGGCTCGTGTGGGTCCTAAGGGAACTGCGATGTTGCATGAGCAGGTGGCACAGGCGCCAATGGAAGAGACAGAAAGTGATTGCTTTGTACCTGTAGTACAGGAATCCCCTGTACGGTGGGGTAATCCATTTAGTGATCTTTCCATGGAGGATAGAATACATGTATGGTTTACGGATGTTTCAGCGAGGTACATAGGAGCAGAGGCATTGGAAAGCAGTCTTGTACAACCCCGTCACAAAGAAGTTGTTGAGTACCACTGGTGAAGGAAGGAGTAGTCAATTCGCAGAATTGTAGGCTGTTTATCAAGCTTTGAAACAAGAACTGCCAGGTACTTGTCACCTTTATACCGATTCTTGGTCACCAAGGTGAGTTGCTCGCGTAGGTAAGCTTTGTTCGTCGGGAGACGTTGCTAATTCGCACCGGGGTGTGTTGCTCGCGTTGTTCGTCGGGAGACGTTGCTGATTCACACCAGGGTGTGTTGCTCGTGCAGATGCGCGTTGTTTGTCGGGAGACGTTGCGTAGGCACGCATTGTTCGTCGGGGGACGTTGCTGATTCGTCGGAAGACGTTGCTATACATACCCTCGGAGCTATGACTGATTGCATCTTTAGGAGTTAGTTCTATTCCTTTCTCAGGTGAGTATTCTGAAGTGTTGTGTTCTTAGGCAATCTGGGTAGGGATTCGGATGAGTAATGACTGAATAGTCAGCTGAAACACCCAAAGAAGCGGAAAAATCAGTCATTACAATGCGACAACAGGCAGCTTCGATGAACACACGCTTCCAGGGAGATGCGGCGAAGGCTCGCTTCTCCGGCGTTGTGATGATTTCAGCTGCGACGGCGACACGCTTCTTCTTGATGCGTAGCGCTTCCAGCTCCCAGCGGCACGCAAGTGTCTGGAGTCAGAATTCCCAGCAAGGAAATTCAGGAGGGAGCTGGAGGTGAAGTCTTTTGTTCCTGAGACTTCAGCAGGAGGCAAGCACAGTACAAGCCCTTGGAGAATATTCTGTAGATGAAAGTCCTTACAAAGTTCCTTCTCCTTTCCCTTGGCAATGAAGCAACCACTGCAGGCCAACCCAGCAAACAGCACACTGGCAGAGGGGCAGTCCAAACTCCTGCAGCTTCCTTGGTTCTTCTCCTTGGCAGAAGAAAGGTTTCTTGTTCCAGAAGTGATCTAATTTCTTGGGATCAGGGTCCAAATATTTACACCCCAAAATCCTTTGTTCTCTGAAGGCAGAGAGGCCTCTGCCTAGTCCAAACCAGTTCCTGAGCACTTTGTTTATATGACTCTTCTTCCTTTCATAGTGCAGGGCAGCGACATAAGCCGCCAGACAGGAGGTGGAGCCAGCACAGGGGAGGGAAGATACAGGAATCAGGGACTCATAAGGTGACAGTCTCCTCTCTTACAGTCCCATCCACACAATTCTTGTGAAATAAAAATGTGAAAAAGGCAAAATGACCACTCACGGGCGCACCACCAAGCGGGCAACGGGCAGGTACTCACCAGATAAGCCCATTCTTGTCATCATTGGCGGTCATTTAGCCCAACAGAAAACGTGTCCAAAATAAAATGTAAGAAGTGTACAAATGTGTGCAGTGAAGTGACAAAAGATCACACCTCACAGTGTGGCAGTAAGTGATTAAAATTGAAGGGATTCACTCAATTCACAACAACTTTATTCATCTTCTAAGTGAATCCACTCAAACATAAAAAAGTGTAGGATGCTATACATGCATACCACTGTCAAATGCCAACATGTTTCTCTGCTTCATATATTTTGGGCAGATTCATCAGGGCCAAGCTTTTTCGCCACAGCACCTAAATTGGACACGTCAATCTAAAAAACTGTCAAAAAATATCAAAGAACACAGACACATTGTATTAGTATTTCAGTTTGACTCCTCTTTTCATACTACCACTCTCCATATGAACTCTCATACGCATATTTACCCTCTGTAAGCCACCGTGTAGCCTACCGGCTTAGAGGTTCATGAACTAATAAAAGAGTCTCCTCACGTGAGTCCCTTTCGGCAAATCAGCACTGCAAAAAGTTACTTGTATCTACAAGAAAGGTGATGTGCTGTTATACACGGAATTGCAAAAACAACAGGTGATACACTGCGTGATATATATGGCTGTAGCGTGTCTCCCGCCCCATCTCATCTCGCCATCTATTTTTATCCTTTCGCAATCTCCCTTACTCGTATTCTTAGACTGACATGCCTTCTTTGTTGCAGGCACCTCAGACTCCCACCAAGAAGCCTCTACCAACATGACGTCTGAGACATACTGTCATTTGTTTAGCACTTGCAGTCAGCCCCCAAAAAAACATTTCTACAACTCAACGCGTCATTGCTAGGCACTAACCTGTATGGTTACCCTCACCCAGGATGTTATAACTCCTTACCGCCCAGGCATCACGGAGCATGTTGTCTCCCTCTGCGCGCTTCCACACGCGCTGCTTCAGTTTTTACACCAAGTAACGCGGTCCCTCGAGTAATCACGCAAGATCTGCTCCGCCATCTTAGGTTGGGAAGAACACACAGCTCATACCATTCCCAATAGGCGTTTTTCATCATCTACGTTTGGGGAAAGTACTTGTCCCTATGATAACCCGTTTTTTTTTTAAAAACGTGGAAAATTCATGACCAAGTTTCTTTATTTATAGAGTCCGTTCCCTGCTATTTTTCGACTCCAAGGCCAAACTTTGTACAAACAAGGCAGCGCGACACCAAAAAACAAAGCCTTTTTCAAAAAATATATAAAAAAATATATACCTCCAATTTTGTTACGACAATAACCGGCTTACTAACCAAGTTGGTCAAAAAAGTCTCATTGCTGGTTCTACATTTCCCTAATCGTCACCATCCATATTCATTTAAAAATCATTTCTAGCTACCAGTATTGTGGTACTATAATCACCAAAGGTCATTTTGACTCTGATCCATGATCCATAAGGAAGTAGTGGTTGGCAGTAAGCACACAATTCTTTTCACCCAATCGAACCACTGTCAAATTGTCCCTCCCTGCAAGTTCTGCAACAGGAGCAATTCTTTTGTTTTTTGGAGTGCTCCACATAAGGATACGAGACATGACTCTTGCATTGATCCAAGGTTCCATCATTAGCAGAGTTGCTGTGGTGCTATTGTATTAATGAATCCGATAGGAACAGTGAGTAATGATGTTCAACCCACCCTATTCCACTCGATCAATTCATTTAGCCCCACTTAATCTGTTTTCTCCTTGAAAATCCATTGTGCCTCCTTTGTGAAAAGGATTTTATCAATGTTTTGAGTGGTGCCTCTCGCTGTTTCAAGCACTACCCAGGTGAAACTATGTTTGGTGCTGTGGCAATGTTGTACCAGTTTGGTTGTTAATTTGCCCGCTTTTATGGTGCTTCGATGTTCTTGGATCCTCGTCTTGATTTTTCTAGTCGTAAGGCCTATATAGTACAAGCCATATGAACATTGTAAACTGTAAACCACATTAGTGGTATTACAGGTACTAAATTGCAAAAGGAACCATTCCCGTCCAAAAGACAACACAACACTTGTAGTCTTTTTTGTAAGTGAACAGACCGAATAAGACCCGCACGGAAAATGGCCCTTCGGAATCGTGCTCGTCTACATGTTCCGTGCTGGTGGTGCCAGAGTGTGAACCAATTTGTCCTTAAGATTGCTTGATCTCTTAAACGCAAACCTTGGAGGGGGCATTTTGAACTCATTGTTCGAAAATAGTGCCCAGTGTTTATGTATCGATTGGCGTATTTTTGTACTCAAAGGATCAAATGTCAACTATTGGTACACACTCTTTGTTTTTTCATTCTTTTCTAAGAGTGCATTTCGTGGGGTATTCAGTGCCCTTTTTCTTGCATGTTTAATGATCTTAGCTGGATAGTGTCTCTCTTGCAATTTCTTACCTAGTTGCTGAGATTGTTCCATGTACCCCTCAGTCAAGAAACAATTCCTGCGATAACACAGGAATTGTCCCACCGGTAAGTTGTCTCTCAATGCTCCAGGGTGGTACGAATCATACAATAGCCAGGGTGGTACGAATCATACAATAGGAGAGAGTTCCTATCGGTAGGTTTTTGGTGGACACTCGTGTGGAGAGAGTCCCCAATGGCCTCTGTCTAGATCTAGATACACGGCCTTGTTAGAACTATATGACCATGTAAACTTAAGGCCAGAGTCCTGACTGTTTAGCCAATTAAGGAAAGCCAATAGTTCTTCACTTCCTGCCCAGATGCAAAGGACATCATCTATATACCTCTTCCAGAGGCGGAGATGCCTCTGGAAGCGGTTGTTTGGGTGCTCCACTACATGCTCTTCGAATTGTCCTACATAAATACATGCTAGACTGGGTGCCATGGTCGCGCCCATCGATGTACCAGTTGTTTGTAAAAACAATTGGTCATTGTAGCAAAAATAATTACGAGTTAATGCTTGTTCCACCCATTGCAGAACAAAAGTTTGAGGAACATCATAGAACCACTCCTGGGCCCCCAGTGCACGTGCTGCTGCCACCAGCGTCGCATCTTGGGGGATACAGGAGTAAAGAGATTCTATGTCAATGGTGACAAGGAATTCAGAATCACAATCAAACTTCATATCAGTAATGATATTTAAAACTACAGCTGTGTCCTTGACAAAAGATTTTTGGTTTACTACAGATTCGCAAAGAAATAAATCAGCGAACTGCGATAATGGTTCTAGTACTGATTGAATGCCCGAGACGATAGGACGTCCCTGGAGGGGGGGGGGGGGGGGGGGGGGGGGGGAGTGATGGCTTCTGGATTTTTGGTAAAATATAGAAGGCAGGAGTCCTTGGCTTCTCATTCACCAAGAACTCTGTCTCCTTCACAGTAATCCACTTCTTTTCCTTGGCTACACTCACCATCTCTCGTATCACTTTGAGAAGATCCTCGACAGGGTCACAACTCAGAGGACGGTAGTTCGCTTGTACATTGAGAAGTCTCTTGACTTCCGCGTCGTAATCGGTGAAGTTTAAAACAACCACCGCCCCACCCTTGTCCGCCAGTTTTATAGTTAGCAACAAGTTGTCCTGTAGGCCCTTACTGCCTTACAGGGAGACACGCTACAGCCATATATAGCACGCAGTGTGTAACAGCCCGTCACCTTTCTTGTAGATACAAGTAACTTTTTGCACTACTGATTTGCCGAAAGGGACTCATGTGAGGAGCCTGTTTTATAAGTTTGTGAACCTCTAAGCCGGTAGGCTACGTGCTGTGACAAAAAAGCTTGGCCCTGATGAATCTGTCCAAAATATATGAAGCAGAGAAACATGTTGGCATTTGGCAGTGGTATGCATGTATAGCATCCTACGCTTTTTTATGTTTGAGTGGGTTCACTTAGAAGAAGAATAAAGTTGTTGTGAATTGAGTGAATCCCTTAAATTTTAATCACTTGCTGCCACACTGTGAGGTGTGATCTTTTGTCACTTCACTGCACGCATTTGTACACTTCTTACATTTTATTTTGGACACTTTTTCTGTTGGGCTAAATAACCGTCAATGATGACAAGAATGGGCTTATCTGGTGAGTACCTGCCAGTTGCCCGCTTGGTGGTGCGCCCGGGAGGGGTCATTTTGCCTTTTTCACATTTTTTTTTGCACAAGAAATGTGTGGATGGGACTGTAAGAGAGGAGACTGACACCTTAAACAAAGTGTTAAAAAGAGTTTTATGGTTTATAGTGATACATACTACTAATATTAGTAGAATGAGGGCTATGTAGAAAACTGCAAGGCTTCATGTGGACTACAGTGGAAATACGATAGATTACAGTTTCTGTAGTTCTAGGATCCTGGTGTTTTTGTTGTCTATAACTTTTTGAGTGGAGGGCGACCAGGGTTCCTCTTTCCCTCTATGCTCCTTATTGAATGTGTGAGGGAAGATACAGCTCTGGAGCACTCTGTTGACATGATTACTCCTCTCCTTTCACAGTGCAGGGCTGAGACATCAGACAAGCCACAGAGGTGGAGCCAGCATTGTAGAGGGAAGGCCCAGCCCTATTCAGGTCCCAGGTGCAACTCCTCCCTCCCATCTAGATGAAGATCTCTCTATTCACCACCGGGCTGCCCCAGCCTGTCTCCTGGAATCCCCCAGCCCTGTCACACACAAACCCAGACAAGGAATACACAACCCAGCAGAGGCAGGCTCAAATGGTTAGGCAAGCAAATACCTACTTTCTAAAAGTGGTATTTGCAAACACAGAATATTAGAAAAAACTTTACTAAAAGATGTACTTTGTTATTCTGAGTTCAGGCATACTAAATTCGAATTTCTACCATGTTCCCTGAGTCAGTTAGGATTATAAGAATGTAATAATCTAACTGCCCATTCTGGCCTATGAAAAAGGTAGCTTTCAATAGTGAAAAACGAAAATGGCTGTAATTCACTATTCGAACATGCTACACACATCAGAGTATGTCCTACCTCATATTTGCAATGCACCCTGCCCTTGGGCCTACCATAGGGGTGTCTAATATGAAGCAAAGGGAAGGTTTAGGGACTGGCAAGTGGGTTCACTTGGCCATGTCGACATGGCAGTGCTAGACTGCACATAGGCCTTGCAATGGCAGGCCTGAGACACACTTTACAAGCTGCTTCTGTTGGTGGCACAACCTGTGCTGCAAGCCCACCAGCAGCATTTGATTTACAAGCCCTGGGCATACATGGTGCACTGTACTAGGGGCTGACAGATAAATCAAATAACCCAATCATGTAATCCAATTAGTATATCAATTTAACATAGGGAGCACCTGCACTGTGGCACTGATTAACAGTGGCACAGTGCCCAAAGCATAAATCCAGCAAAAACATATCAAAACAGAAGAGGCAATCCGTCAGAATGGAAGGGAGACTGACGCCAATGACGGCAGGTGATTTGTATTTGAAGAGGTGTACGACCAAAGACTGTTTCTCAGAACCTTTGAACCTTGCCTCTGATGAAAGGTTAACTCCTGAAACGCGTCAGGCTCTCATGTAAGAAGGTGGCTCTCGGAGCAGCTTGGGAGCGAGCTGTGAAATGGATGCAAAATAAAGAAATGTGCCTATTTAAACTTCGTGTGGATCTGCTTCAAATGGGCTACCTGTGGTGATTTGGATATAGATATATATATCGCCCCCACCTCGCACTCTCCAGTACGTGATGCACTCTCCGCAATAATTTCCACCAGTCAGAGATGTAGCTTTGAAGACTTTATTTCACATCAAGCCAAACTTTCAAAAACCCAACGCGTTTCGGCGACACACTCGCCTTGGTCACGGGTAATGTTCTGTTTGTCATGCCGACATTAAATAAAGATAGAAAAAGTGCTCAAACAATGTGTGGTGTATAAACATCAACATAGGACTATACAACATAGAGGTATATGTCAGCCATCTTTACATGGTAAATGTGGAATGTCGTGTAAATCGTTTTGTATTGCGCTTTTTGCATACAAAGAACCTTTCTCCTCGGGCGTTATCTTATTCCATCACCCTTATTCACAATCTTAATGCGTTTCATGTTTCTATTATGAAAATTATTATTGCGTCTGAAAAGAAACATTCAATATCATGTTTATAAACGATTTGGAACATTAAACGTTAGTAAAATGACAATGGTATTCTATCCCCAGTGGGTGATTTCACCAGCAGGTGAATATCATTAAACCTGTTTAAGGTCACATTTAATCACAAAATAACTCAAAGAAGATAGTGTCCATTCCCAAGTGGGAAATTATATAATTCATCAATGGAACCGAAAGAGACCAAAACAATTATTTCATCCACATCCATGGATCATGATCCCAAGTGGGTAAATCATAATAATTTGAGTTTACAATTCATGCTCTTTGTCTCTGTTTGTTCATTATGGACAAATGGATCTGACTTCTACGAGTATGGGGGAATACCATAATTTCATGACACATTTTGCAGTTCTTGTATCCGCATCTGAAAGAAAATCGAAACGCATATTGGTGGCTCATCCTATGTTATGCAATTCCCAGTTGACAATTTTTGTTTAGTGAATTAAAATTAAGATTTACAGTTAAAATTGTAGGTACCAATTCATCTCCTCTTCGGAGTTCAACCCTCCAGGAATCTTAGTGTCGAGCTCCAAAATGAGTTTCGATTCCATTTGTGGCAACTTACGGATTCTATCCCTGCCCCTGCTGGACTGGGGGACCCTGTCAATAACAAAGAAGCGTAATAAATTACGATTGCCATTGTGCAACTCCTCGAAAAGGCGGGCTATTGGAGACAATTTATCTTTATTGGCAATCGCACGCATGTGCTCCACTATTCTTTACTTAGCCGGGAACATTGTGCTCCCAACATACTTCTTTTCACAGGGACACATTTGTACGTAGGCACAATAGTCAGATAGACACGTTATGTTGATGTTTATACACCACACATTGTTTGAGCACTTTTTCCATCTTTATTTAATGTCGGCATGACAAACAGAACATTACCCGTGACCAAGGCGAGTGTGTCGCCGAAACGCGTTGGGTTTTTGAAAGTTTGGCTTGATGTGAAATAAAGTCTTCAAAGCTACATCTCTGACTGGTGGCAATTATTGCGGAGAGTGCATCACGTACTGGAGAGTGCGAGGTGGGGGCGATTGTGCAGCGCGACCTTGTGCCCAGGATTGCACCGACGCTGAAGGAGTCCCGGTCATATTACAAGGACAATGGAAAGGTATATAGTATATATATATATATATATATATATATATATATATATATATAGTATATATATATATATATATATATATATATATATATATATATATATATATATATATATATATATATATATATGATACGGGCTCGCCTGCAACAACACAGCCCATCCTTTGCAAGGCAAACTCAGCACTCATGCAAGCATGATCCGGCTGCAACTTAGACTATTTGTGGTGCATGCTGGGAGAGGTAGTCGGACAATTTTCTACCTCTGCCCAAACTACCGATTGGATCAGCTGACCTCCCACCTATGGGACTGCCCTAGGAGTTTAAAAAGAGGGAAAAGGCGTTACTTGGCGGTCATCAGCATCTGAAGAAGGCCAAATCGCCGAAATGCCTCATGCTGTACACTGCTGTGAATAAAGGGCTCCCGAAAATTACCCCGCTTTATCCCAGGATTACTTCTTTCAAGTGGTCGTCTTTTGATAGATCGTCTTTTGATAGATATATATATTACCTACTGGCGGTCACCAGCAGGTAGTTATAGTTAGGATTTTTTTCAATGCAAAATCTCAAAATTCTATTGTGAATAACTTTGGCACCAGTTGACGAATCTGCCTGAAAATTTCCTCACATTTGCCTCGCTGAGCTCCGGTCCTTCCCTGAAAGTTTCGGGTGGATTTGTCAAGCGGGGGCCGAGATAAAAGGGGGGTCCCAAAACGTGTTTTCCCCATGTTAATTTCCATAGGGCGGTCAACCTCACTTTTAGCCCGAACAGCTGAATGGATTTCCACCAAACTTGGCAAAATTGTAGGGACTGGTAGCCCAATGTGCCTTTGCTATGTCTCAAGATATGTGCTCCAGTGGTTTTTACGAAAATTTACTTTGAAAAAATATATATTGGGCTACATTGGGCTATATATATGTTAGAGCCCAAATGTAGCCCAATGTATCCCAAAGATGGCCACCAGAGACAAAAAAAACAAATGTAGCCCAAATATCAGCCAGCTGTAGCCCAACTATAGCCCAATGACAGAATGTCCCAGAGTGTTCTGAAGAACAACTAGAGCGCTAACAGTCTTACTTATGACAAAAGTATGGCACACCTGAAGTCATCTTGATTGGAATAAAGTGTTAACACTTAAAACATTTAATCTGCAAAGGAACAAAATGAGGGGGTTCATTTTGCCATAGAAATTATGATTAGTGCTGAAGAAAGAAAAATTAGGGCACATTTTGAGTGACTTCTCAAATCCTCTTATATTTCATTAAAAAAATTCTGATATGCAGTCTCTTAAGATGGCCACCAGAGACAAAAGAGCCCAAATGTAGTCCAAATATCAGCCAGATGTAGCCCAACTATAGCCCAATGACAGAATGTCCCAGAGTGTTCTAAAGAACAACTAGAACGCTAACAGTCTTACTTATGACAAAAGTATGGCACACCTGAAGTCATCTTGATTGGAATAAAGTGGTAACACTTAATACATTTAATTTGAAAAGGAACAAAATGAGTGGTTTCATTTTGCCATAGAAATTATATATATATATATATATATATATATATATATATATATATATATATATATATATATATATATATATATATATATATATATATATTCACTGAAAAAACCCATATGTTTCACACCAGTTATAGTTAGGAATTAGCATTTAAAAAACCTATTAAATTCACTGAAAAAACCATAGGTTTCACACCAGTTATAGTTAGGTGGAAATTTTACTCGCATAAAACCATTGAAATTCCCACGTTATACTATAACTTGCGCGTGCAATGCACTGCTTATGACGTCACATATTACATCACTCATTACATGGTCAGTGACATCACTCATGACATCACTGATGACATCTCAAATGACATCACTGATGACATCATCCAGTGAATGTGTATCTTTCTGAAAAATAAATATTTTTTATATATGTATATCTAAAGGTTGATGGAAGAATAAATGGGTAAATAAATGTCTAAATGGATGTTGTTTTTTGTGTAAAATTGATTGGTTACCTGACTTATTAAATGTATCTTGGTAAATACATATATTAGCGAGTCAAGTCAAGTCAAGTCGAAGAATTTATATAGCACGCTACATACCCAGAGGGTCTCAAGGCGCTAGAGGAGGGGTGGGGAATTACTTGTCGAATATCCAGGTTTTAAGTTGCTTTCTGAAAGCTAGGTGGTTCTGAGTGAGGCGCATGTGAATGGGAAGTGAGTTCCAGGATTTAGCCGCCAGGTAGGAGAAGGATCTTCCTCCCATGGTGGTTTTGTTGATGCGAGGTACAGCAGCAAGGGCTTGATTGGAAGAGCGTAGGTGGCGGGTGGGGGGGGGGTGTAGAAGGAAAGTCGAGTGTTGAGGCATTCGGGTCCAAGATCGTAAAGTGCCTTGTGTGCGTGGGTTAGGAGGCGGAATGTTATCCTCTTATTGACGGGGAGCCAGTGGAGGTCTTTCAGATGACCAGAAATGTGGTCTTTACGCGGGACGTCTAGTATGAGTCTGGCTGATGCGTTCTGGATGCGTTGGAGTTTATTCTGAAGTTTTGCGGTGGTACCGGCGTATAGGGTGTTTCCGTAGTCCAGGCAGCTTGTAACCAGTGCGTGGGTGACCGTTTTTCTTGTTTCAGTGGGGATCCAGCTAAATGTTTTTTTGAGCATGCGAAGAATGTTGAAGCAAGACGAAGAAACGGCGTTGACTTGTCTGGTCATCGAGAGTGAGGAGTCCAGGATGACGCCCAGGTTCTGTGCGTGGTCCGTAGGGATGGGTGCATTTCCTAGGGCCGCTGGCCACCAAGAGTCGTCCCAGGCGGAGGGGGAGGTACCTAAGATAAGGACTTCTGTTTTGTCTGAATTCAGTTTCAGATGGCTGTGCTTCATCCACTCGGCTACTTCTTTCATTCCTTCATGTAGGTTGGTTTTGGCGGTGCTAGGGTCATTGGTGAGTGAGAGGATCAGTTGAGTGTCATCAGCGTAGGAGATGATGTTGAGGTTGTGTTGGCGTGCGATGGCCGCGAGGGGGCTCATGTATACGTTGAAGAGGGTAGGGCTGAGTGAAGATCCTTGTGGTACGCCGCAAATGACTTCAGTGCCCTCTGATTTGAATGGTGGGAGGCGGACTCTCTGTGTTCTTCCGGCAAGGAACGAGGTGATCCATTCCAGTGCTTTTCCTTGGATTCCGGTGTTTCTGAGGCGTTGTAACAGGGTGCTATGACAGACTGTGTCGAAGGCTGCGGAGAGGTCGAGCAGGATGAGGGCGACTGTGTCTCCTTTGTCCAGTAGAGTTCGAATGTCGTCTGTTGCTACGATGAGTGCGGTCTCAGTGCTGTGTTTGGCTCGGAAGCCGGATTGTGATGAGTCGAGGGATTTGTTGGTTTCGAGGAAGGCGGCGAGCTGGTTGTTGACAGCTTTCTCGATGACTTTGGCCGGGAATGGAAGGAGCGAGATGGGGCGGTAGTTTTTGAGTTCGGTGGGGTCCGCTGTGGGTTTTTTCAGAAGGGCGCTGAGTTCGGCGTGTTTCCAGCTTTCCGGGAAGGTGGCGGAGTTGAGGGAGCAGTTGATGACGTCTCGGAGGTGTGGTGCTATGATGGAGTCTGCTTTGTTGAAGATGTGGTGGGGGCATGGGTCTGTGGGGGATCCTGAGTGGATGGAGTTCATCAGGCGAATGGTGTCCTCAGTGGAGATTGGGTTCCAGTCATTAAGGATGTTCAAGGGGGGTGAAGGTACGGCAGAAGGTTGGGTGGGTTGGACTCCGGGTTGGTTGTCGAAGCTGTTGTGGATGTCTGCGATTTTGTCGTGGAAGAACGAAGCTAGGGAGTCGCAAAGGGTTTGAGAGGGAGTGATGTCGTTGGAGTTGGCAGTGGGGCTGGTAAACTCTTTGACGATGTTGAATAGTTCCTTGCTGTTGTGGGCGTTGTTGTCTAGTCGGTCTTTGAATGCGTCTTTCTTGGCAGTCCGGATCAGTTGGTGGTGTATGCGGGTGGCGTTTTTGAAGGCGTCCCTGGTGCTGGTGTTTGGGTCTTTTTTCCAGGCCTTCTCAAGGGATCGACAGAGTTTCTTGGATTTCTTAAGATCATCATTGAACCAGGGGGCGTATTTGCTGCCTAGTTTGATTTGACGTTTTTTCAGAGGTGCTAGGTTGTCAGCGCTGTTGGTTAGCCATTGAGTGAAGTTAATGGCTGCTTGGTTGGGGTTAGAGGAGTGGGTAGGGGGTTTTTGAAGAAGTGATGAGGAGATCTGGTCGATGGTGATTTTGTTCCAGTTTCTTCGCAGAGTAGGTTGAGGATGGTTGTGGGTTGTGGTCTTTTTGTAGATAAAGTGAACGCAGCTGTGGTCAGTCCAGTGGAGAACTGTGGTGTGACTGAAAGAGATATGTTTGCTGGAGGTGAAGATAGGGTCGAGTGTGTGACCTGCGTAGTGAGTGGGGGTATTAACAAGTTGTTTGAGTCCGAGGTTGGCGAGATTGTCCAGAAGGGTGTTGGTGTTGCTGTTGTTGCTCTTTTCCAGGTGGAAATTGAGATCTCCGAATAGAATGTAGTCCTCGGAGGGGAGGGCGTGTGGGCTGATGAAGTCAGTGATGTCTTCGCTGAATTGTGCGCGGGGTCCTGGTGGCCTGTAGAGGAGTGTGCCTCTGAGTGTGGTTATGGGGTCGGTGTGGATCTGGAAGTGAAGGTGTTCGGCGCTAGCGAGGTTGACGTCTGTGCTGGTTGAGATGCGGATGGAATTCTTATGGACGATGGCGATGCCTCCTCCTGTTTGCTTGATGCGGTCCTTACGGATGATCTTATAGCCTTCCGAGATGGCAATGGTGATGTCTGGGGCTGAGGAGGCGTTCATCCATGTTTCTGTTAGGAAGGCAACGTCCGGAGAGATGGTGTCTAGTAGATTCCAAAGGTCGATGGCGTGTCTGTGGACCGAGCGGGTGTTGAGCAGGATGCATTTTAGATGGTTGGGGTCAGATCTCGGTTTGGTGTTAGTGGATGAGGAGTAGGTCTTGGTGCCGTCATACTTGCAGGAGTTGCATGTGAAGGGTCCATGGGTGTGTCCAGGAGCGGCTTGGGCGCAGTTGGGGAGTCGGCCTGGGTTAAGGGCTAGGAGGGTGGAGGCGGCGTATGTAATGCGGGTGGGGTGGGTGGGACGGGGGCCAGGGGGTCTAGCGCTGGGCGCGGGCTTGGCGCGGACGGGCGTAGACGGGCTTACCTTTGGCGCACCTTCGGCGCGGCTGTAGCGCGTGGACGCTGCGCGTTGGGACATCTGTCTTAAGTGGAGAGTGGAGGGGGGCGGAGCGTGGGAGGGTCAGCCGGGAGGCGGGAGCGAGGTGGGAGAAGGGCCAGGGGATGCACACAAAATGGCGGCAACAACAACAAGCTTTGCAGCAGGGGAAACGGAGGTGCTTTTAAAATCAAGTATCTCTTAACAAGCACAGCCAAGAAGTGCGCGCTGGCAATATGAAAGGCACTAATAATGCAGGCACTGTGGTTTAAATACAGACAGTGCAGTCAAGCGCTACTAATGGTAAATGGTCTGCACTCAAGCGCTATGATAGAAAATGCAGAGGTAGAGTCAGGCGCTAAAATCACAGGTTAACACTCAGCACTATGAAGAGAATTCAGCAGAGTCAGGCGCTACAATACCAGGTCTTCTCTGGAGGAAGGCAAGGGGGAGCGGACGTTCGTGTCCAGGACAGGACGGTCACAGCTGAAAGAGGGTGCGAGGACGTCCTATGGATTACGTGGGTGGGAGGGTCAGGCGGGAGCGAGGTGGGGGAAGGGCCAGGGGATGCACACAAAATGGCAGCAACAACAACAAGCTTTGCAGCAGGGGAAACGGAGGTGCTTTTAAAAATCAAGTATCTCTTAACAAGCACAGCCAAGAAGTGCGCGCTGGCGATAGGAAAGGCACTAATAATGCAGGCACTGTGGTTTAAATACAGACAGTGCAGTCAAGCGCTACTAATGGTAAATGGTCTGCATTCAAGCGCTATGATAGAAAATGCAGAGGCAGAGTCAGGCGCTACAATCACAGGTTAACACTCAGCGCTATGAAGAGAATTCAGCAGAGTCAGGCGCTACAATACCAGGTCTTCTCTGGAGGAAGGCAAGGGGGAGCGGCCGTTCGTGTCCAGGACAGGACGGTCACAGCTGAAAGAGGGTGCGAGGACGTCCTATGGATTCCGTTGGTGGGAGGGTCAGCCGGGAGGCGGGAGCGAGGTGGGGGAAGGGCCAGGGAATGCACACAAAATGGCAGCAACAACAACAAGCTTTGCAGCAGGGGAAACGGAGGTGCTTTTAAAAATCAAGTATCTCTAAACAAGCACAGCCAAGAAGTGCGCGCTGGCGATATGAAAGGCACTAATAATGCAGGCACTGTGGTTTAAATACAGACAGTGCAGTCAAGCGCTACTAATGGTAAATGGTCTGCACTCAAGCACTATGATAGAAAATGCAGAGGCAGAGTCAGGCGCTACAATCACAGGTTAACACTCAGCGCTATGGTAGAAGTATGTGTAGTGGTGTGTATGTAGCAGTATAATCAAGTAAATGTTTTTTTGATAGTTTATTTGCATGTGTGAATTTGTGTGTGAGTAACTATATGGATGAGTATTAGTGTGTAACAGGATGTATAGGTGTATGAGTACATATGATGAGTAAGTACATGCATGAGTGACTATATAGAACTGTTGGTGAATGAGTGGATGTGTATGTAGATGTTGGAATTACCTAATAAGTTGTTGTAATTGGTATTGGTTTCTCCTTTTTTAAGAAAATGTTAGTTTCTATTTTTAAATGTGTGTGTCAAAGGTTATTTTATGCTGATAGGAGGTCTGCCACTTTGTCACAAGGATGTTGTCATCAGTGATGTCATTTGAGATGTCATCAGTGATGTCATAAGTGATGTCACTGACCATGTCATGAGTGATGTAATATGTGACGTCATCAGCAGTGCATTGCACGCGCAAGTTATAGTGAGTTCAACTAACTATAACGTGGGAATTTCAATGGTTTCATGCGAGTAAAATTTCCACTTAACTATAACTGGTGTGAAACCTATGGTTTTTTCAGTGAATATATATACATATACATATATATATATATATATGTATATATATATATATATATATATATATATATATATTACCTACTGGCGGTCGCCAGTAGGTATATATAGTTAGGATTTTTTCCCTATGGGATTTCTGAAAATTCTATGCCTAATAACTTTGGCGTTTGTGGACGGAATCGGCTGAAATTTTCAGGAAAATGGCACATTTTGTTTCTGAGCAGCCCCTGAAAATTTGGTGGGGTTTCGTCAAGCGGGGGCTGAGAAAAAAGGGGGGTCCCAAAACGCGTTTTTTACATTGAGTTTTCCATAGGGCGGTTGGCCTCACTTTTAGCTCGAACGGCTGAATGGATTTGCACGAAACTTGGCAAAATTGTAGGGACTGGTAGCCCGATGTGCCTTTGCTAGGTCTCAATATATGTGCTTCAGTGGATTTTGAGAAATTAACGTTTAAATCAAGATATATATCTGTAACAGCGCTCCGGGCAGCGATCCGGTCCGCTTACTTTTCGCTTATCGGAACTTTGCGCGCAGAAAGCTGATTGGCTCTCCGGTGTCTGTCAACATTCTAAACAGTCCGGAGCGGCCGCCATCTTGTCTCTCGGTAGGATCGAGAGAGAAGAAGAGGTGAAAAACAAAAGGGGAATTTAATGAAAGGGGGCAAGGTATCCCCCTCTTGACCCCCTAGGAATGTTGTTGGGGTTATTAAAGGGTCCCGTGGGGAAAATAAAAAAAAAATGATTTTTCACGGTAGAAGCGCTTCACGGGCCGCGAACTGGGCCGCAAACTGGTAGCGAAACGGGAATTCGCCATTTTGTGCTTCGTTAATTAAATTACTAGGTATAAGTGGGTGCGGGAGACGTATCCTAATCCCCTATGTTTCCTGAGGGTGGCTGAGGAGGCTGATATATGTTGATACATCTCTTCCAGCGGCTGTGCGTGAGCTTTTTTTTTTTTTTGCTGCGTGACAGTCCGGAGCGGCCGCCATCTTGTCTCTCGGTAGGATCGAGAGAGAAGAAAAGGTGAAAAACTAAGGGGGAATTTAATGAAAGGGGGCAAGGTATCCCCCTCTTGACCCCCTAGGAATGTTGTTGGGGTTATTAAAGGGTCCCGTGGGGAAAATAAAAAAAAATGATTTTTCACGGTAGAAGCGCTTCACGGGCCGCGAACTGGGCCGCAAACTGGTAGCGAAACGGGAATTCGCCATTTTGTGCTTTGTTAATTAAAGTACTAGGTATAAGGGGGTGCGGGAGACGTATCCTAATCCCCTATGTTTCCTGAGGGTGGCTGAGGAGGCTGATATATGTTGATACATCTCTTCCAGCGGCTGCGCCATCTTGCCTTTTTTCCAATGCCACAATTTTGTCGTGCACGGCAGCCATTTTAGATGCCAGGCTGGTCCCAGGCTATCACCTAACCCTGCGGATGTAGTTTATGGCCCCAGCTGTAGAGAATTCAGACATGCCAATCCTCCCGATTCAGGCGTGTGACTACTGATTTCAGTGCTAGTCTCCCGCCTCCCGATTTCTGCAAGCAAAAACCCGGGGGCATATTACGAACAACTCGCGATAATTTTTGTCTCTAACTTGTTTAGAGACAAAAATTATCGCCGTACATCGGCGATTTTTATCGCAGATAAACCTTGCTATTATTGCAGAAAAGTCAGCGATATTCATGTATTATCGAGCAAATGCTCTTAGCCATGTTATCCACCTCCCATTGGATAACATGGCTAAGAACTGCTCAGGGCAGGTGTTAGATTTTGGAGATATTCGCGCTTAGCGCGAATATCTCCAAAAGTTGGTAATAGGAGATAGCGATGTTAGGGACTGTTTCCAGTCGCTAACATCTTGGCACGCCACTTTGCATGTCATTAGTGATAAGTATCACTGACATGCAAAGCGGGGCCCAAGATGGTCGCTATCTCCTTTTAGCTGTCACTAACTGGTGTTAGCGACAGCTTGGTAATAGGGAGATAATTTTATCTCCGCTTTCAAGGCTTTTAAAGCCAAAAAAGCGGAGATAAACCCCCTTGATAATATGCCCCACGATTCCTTGGGGGTTTCAGCTGACAGGGCTTGGTATTGTGTTACATGGTAATTTTTCCAGGAAACGTCAGAGGGTCGATGCAGGGGTTCTAGAAGAGGTGATAAACCATTTAAGCCTCATGAACAAGCGCATGGTCTTTTAAAGATTTGTGAAGTACTCGGAGCGGCGGTGTGTGTGTTTCCTCTTTCAGGAGCGGGCGGGGGGGCACTGCCAGCAACTTGCCAGGTCAGGTAGTGTTCAACACGTGCATCACCCTTTCTCTGCTTGCTATTGCGCTCCATGCTTCGGAAAGGTAAGAAAAAGAACGTGCATTTGAGTTTGAAATGTCCGATCCTGCAGCAGCACACTTCCAAAGCCCACACATGACAATAACCCGATTCAAGGCCCCATTCACCCGTTTTTAAAAAAATAGATAACACTCCAACAAAGTAAGGTTATAAAACTTTATTAACTATTAACTTTAACGAACGGAACAAAAACTAAAAACATTTAAACATTTCTCAACACAAAAAGCAACAATGGTTAGAAGCTGTCTTTTGTGCGAATAGTCCCAAGGCAGCACAACGTGCAGAGTTCTGGACGGCACCCAGGTGATGTCGCCTGGGTGCCGCACTGGTTTAGGGATCCTACAATGCAGCACAGAAAAACAGCGTGGGGCGTCCCGGGTGGTGCGGGGGGAGGCCTCGTCAGTAGCGGTCTGTGTCCAGTGTCACATGGCTGACACAACATGTACGACAGGCACCCAGGTGATGTCCAGTAAACTGCCGCACTGGTTTTGGTATCCTACAATGCTGCTCCGAAAATTGGCGTGCGGCGGCCCGGGGGGGGGGCGTGGGGGAGGCGGCGTGAACGGGCCTCCCCAGGTGGCGGCCATCTAGCTGAGTTGCGCCCGCTCTTGCGGCTACAGCGTCTCGCTCACCATGTTGTTGAGTTGCTCCCACTCTTGCAGTGCAGCGATAGGCGGCTGCCACATGGCTCTTAAAATGGCGGACGGCTCCTCGGTTTTGGGCCTGGTCCACTGAAATGGCCCTGGGACACTTTGGAACTCGGACGCTTGCCTGCTAGGGCTTGGGCTCCATTCTCGAAAAGCGTCCCCTCAGCCGTGAAGATTGTACAAAAGTCTTGGGGGCCCCCGACTCCCGCAGGCTTCCGGTGGGGAGCGGCTGCCATGATTGCTCGCGGAATGACCACGACGGAGCCACGAGATGGTGGTGCTCTCATGCTGACGCCAGCTTCAGTCTGAATGATCCAGAAACAAGGTGGGGCTTTCATCGTTTGGGAAAAAAAAATGTTCTAAACCAATGAAAAGTGTTATTTTTAGGTCATATGACCAAGCCTTCCATCTTTAGGATACCAAAAGTAAAATGAACCAATGAAAAGTTTTATAAACAAGTCACATGACCTGTTATGCGGCATAGGGCTACAAAAAGCGTAGAAAATCCGTTGGCACGTGAGGCGGCGTCAGTAGCGGACCGATGTGCGAATAGGCCGAAGGCAGCACAACGGGCCGAGATCCGGATGGTACCGAGGTGGTGTCCAGCAAATTGCCGCACTGGTGTGGCCATCCTACAATGCTGCGCCGAAAGACGGCGTGTCCAGCTGAGTTGCGGTCACTGTTGCGGTACAGTGACTCGAATGCGCTGAGATCCGGATGGCACCGAGGTGGTGTCCAGCAAATTGCCGCACTGGTGTGGCCATCCTACAATGCTGCGCCGAAAGACGGCGTGTCCAGCTGAGTTGCGGTCACTGTTGCGGTACAGTGACTCGAACGCGCCGAGATCCGGATGGCACCGAGGTGGTGTCCAGCAAATTGCCGCACTGGTGTGGCCATCCTACAATGCTGCGCCGAAAGACGGCGTGTCCAGCTGAATTGCGGTCACTGTTGCGGTACAGTGAGTCGAACGCGCCGAGATCCGGATGGCACCGTGGTGGTGTCCAGCAAATTGCCGCACTGGTGTGGCCATCCTACAATGCTGCGCCGAAAGACGGCGTGTCCAGCTGAGTTGCGGTCACTGTTGCGGTACAGTGAGTCGAACGCGCCGAGATCTGGATGGCCCGATGTTGTGTCCAGCAAGTTGCCGCACTGGTGTGGCCATCCTACAATGCTGCGCCGAAAGTCGGCGTGGGGTGCCCCGTTGGCTTATGAGGTGATGTCAGTAGTGGACCGATGTGTGAATAGGTCGGAACCAGCACAAGGCGCCAAGATCCGAATGGCAAGTCCTGGATGTTGAGTGCCTCAGTTGAGAGTTCTGAGCAGTGCTTGTAAGACTGTCTGAAGCTTATTTGCACCTGCTGCAGCTTCACTAGGTCCGGCGGAACTTTTTTCCTTTTCCTTTCTGCTTCTTTTCCTACAATCCGTTTCATCTGAAGACACGACCAGGTCCCTGAATGTGTGCAGGGGGACGCTATTGATTGAATGAAAATGGCGGCTTGACACAAAGCTGACTCAAGCGTTACTGTTGGTGCTATACAGACAAAAATTGGTTTTCAGTTTGTACATTCTTCAGGTTTTTTTTTTCCATCCAAGTCTGATTGAGAGTTTGTAGAAAAATGGCTTCAGATTTTCCACATACTACTCTTCAACATTCTTCCTAAATGTAACAATGTGAAACTCACTAGGAGAACGGCTGTTTCTGTTTCCTTTCAAAATGCTGCCAACAATATTTTCTGAATGGAAGACACCATCTTGTAGCATAAAGGGCCGAAAGGGGTTCTGGTCTGGCCGATGGTTGGTGGAGACATTTTGACTATATCTTGGACCTGCCCGGCCTCGCCCAAAATGGCGCCGGTATAAATGGGACTCGTAACTCCTTGCCCGCAAATGTATATCTAGAAAATGTTATTGTAAGTGGCCCTGTTCTATTTTAATTACAAAATGTATGTCCACCGATTCCGCAACTGTTAGACACCTTAGTTCTTGCAACCTAATGGCCCGCTCGTTACGTTCCTCTACAGTGTAAATGTCTCCTCATCATATACGATTTCAGTTTGCTCCGTGGCCGGCCCACGTGGTTATAGGCCCGTATTTGTATACTGACATTTTCACAATAAAGGTTTTTAAAACAAAACACGGTAGTAGTATTTACATTGGTAAAGTTTTTACTTTTAGTCACTGTTTTCGAATCAGTAAAAGGCAAGTGAAATAAAGCAGTCCAATTACATGACGGATAAAAGGTATAATATGTAGGAACGCAGTAAAGATAAATGGTCAAGGGCAGTTGTGTTTTTCATGTCTGCAACATAAAGTGATCGATAAGAATCTGATAATCAGGCGTATCGGCGACTAAGACAGCAGGCCGAATCTCTTTTACTCAACGGCTCCGTCATGGAAGGAAGAAACGCCCTTTTTCTCGAAAAAGGAATATATTTTACTTGCAAGACAGTTGTAAATTTTCCGGGAAAGTACATTAGCCTGGAATATTATAACATATGTTTGAAAAAAAAATATTGTTCGAAAATAATAAAAAGCGTAATTTTTAGGTCATATGACCAAGCTTTTCATCATTAAATTAACAAAAGTAAAATGAACCAATGAAAAGTTTTATTAACAAGTCACATGACCTGTTATGCTTACGTTACGCGCTGCGCGCCGCGCCTCGGATCACTTCCGGGTGCGCTAACGCGGCGTGTCATAAAACGCATTACGCGACAACGTAGGTCAAGAATATAGTCTAAATGTCTCCACCAACCAGCGTTCAGAACACAACCCCTTTCAGCAGTCCAAAAAGTTCTGTTAAATGACAACAGAGGGGACAGGCAACAAGAACCATCAGTCAAAGAGGGGAGGGCAAGTTCTTCTCTTCCGGGTCATGTTGGGGCGCTACCGGAACTGATCGAATTGGTAGTCTATAGTGTTTCTGGATGTTTCAGACTAAAGCTGGCGTCAGCATGAGACCACTACCATCTCGTAGCTCCGTCGTGGCCATTCCACGAGCAATCATGGCAGCCGCTCCCCACCAGAAGCTTGCGGGAGTCGGAGGCCCCCAAGACTTTTGTACAATCTTCACGGCTGAGGGGACGCTTTTCGAGAATGGAGCCCAAGCCCTAGCAGGCAAGCGTCCGAGTTCCAAAGTGTCCCAGGGCCATTTCAGTGGACCAGGCCCAAAACCGAGGAGCCGTCCGCCATTTTAAGAGCCATGTGGCAGCCGCCTATCGCTGCACTGCAAGAGTGGGAGCAACTCAACAACATGGTGAGCGAGACGCTGTAGTTGCAAGAGCGGGCGGTAAACAGCTGAATGGCGGAAGAGGCACAGTGTAGCAAAAGCGGGCGGAATGGCAACTAAAACGATAAAGGGGCGCCCCACTACAGCTTGTCTTCAGGTCAAACGGATTGTGGGACAAGGTCCAGAATTGAAGAGTCATCAAAAGGCAAAAAGTTCCGCCGGACCCCGGGAGCCGGCCGCCTATGTCGGGGGCGATCTCAGGCTACACCAGTGCTATAAGACTTGGGGAGGGTGTCGGAGCCAAGCGTCTTCTCCGAGTCCATGGCCATCACACCGCCCCTCAGGGGCCTCCGTCAAGCTGTTTAGGAAGGTAACATATCACATTGTTTTCTAATGCAGTCAGGTCCACAAACGACACTCACTTACTTTGAGAATAGTGAAGCTGCAGTAGGTGGAAATAAGCTTCAGACAGTGTTACAAGCACTGCTCAGAACTCTTAACTATGGCACCCAACATCCAGAACTTATGCTATTTGAGAATGGCAGTGACATCGAAGCATCTCAGGGACCAAAACCATTAACGTACTTTCACGTATGAAAATCTTACTTGGGGAGGGGGCAGGAGCGAAGCGCCCCCTCCCAGTCAGCGCCACCACACCGTATGTTGAAAATCTGAAGCCATCGTTCTACAAAGTCAACCAAACTTGGATTGAAAAATCTAGAAAAATGTACAAACTGAAAACCAGTTTTGGTCTGCATAGCATCAGTAGCAACGCTTGAGTCAGCTTTGTGTCAAGCCGCCATTTTGATTCAACAAAGCACAGGCATTGAAAAAGGCTGAAATTCAGAACTCTAAACTATGGCACCCAACATCCAGGAGCTTGCCATCCGGATCTTGGAGCCTTGTGCTGCTTTCCATCTATTCACACATCGGTCCACTACTGACATCATCTTATAAACCAACGTTATGTAAATAGTTTTTTAATAAAATGTTTTACCCTGTTTCTTTGCTGGTGTGTTGTCTATATTTTTAATATTTGCATAGGGTTTGTCGTTATTTTGTGCGGGATGGGTGATGGAGCCGAGCTGTCTTGCAGCCCTCATGGTGTGGAGCTCAGTTCATCTCACTATTTTCGTATTTCTCATGAAGGGTTGTTCCTAATATTTCTATTTTAGCGAGGTCAAAAAGAGATCCAATTAGTGGCCTACTGATTTTGCTCGATTACTTTTATTTTTTTACACGATTTTTCACTATCTGCAAAGACTAAACAGAGTATTGCGACTTTGTGCTTGTTTGTAAATAGAGAATGATCCAAAGAGAACCAATTCTAAAACAGTAAATGCTTGGACAACAATCAATCAAATGGAGAGACAAGGAGGCACGACGGATTACAACGGGGGTAAAGGCCTGCGTTAACTACCCTTCAGTATCTGCAAAGAGAGAGTACTACTAAGACAAAAGAGGGGAGGGGGGGGGGGGTGCAGCGTTCAAAGCACATCAGCGTGCATAAATACGAAAATGTTTTTATCTATCACGTACTTGACATTTTAAAGCTTTTCATATTTGCTATTAAAAAACCAATGAAATTCACAGAAAAAACCATAGGTTATAGTGGATATATAGTTAGGAATTTGCATTTACAAAACCTTGAAAATTCAATGAAAAAACCATTGGTTTTAGGCCATATATAGTTAGGAATTAGCATTTACAAAACCTTATTTTACTCGCATAAAACCATTGAAATTCCATATATAGTTAGAAGCGCTAACTATATATCGCGCACCCGCAATCCACTGCTGATGATGTCACATATTACATCATTCATGACATGGTCAGTGACATCACTGATGACATCACTGATGACATCTCAAATGACATCACTGATGACATCACTGATGACAACTCAAATGACATCACTGATGACATCTCAAATGACATCACTGATGACATCACTGATGACAACTCAAATGACATCACTGATGACATCTCATTTGTCATCACTGATCACATCCCTCATGTGATAATACAATGAACCTCTTCAGACTCTAATATAACTTTACATACACTCAGTATAAACAGACACTCACAGACTGTCACTCATCCATGGAGTTACTCACACACCTAGTCAGTCATGCAAAGAATCAATCACACCTCCATTTCCTCAACTATACAGTTATACACATCTTACTTATTCAAACATATAATAACACATATTTACTCTCTTATATAATCCCTGATACAAGCTCACAGTGATCGATACAGCCACTCACACATTCACTGGCTCTTATGTTCAGTTATTTATATATCTCAACTCTCACATGTATTGTGTTTTACATACGTACTTACTTGCACATGTAGCAATGAGAAATCCATTCACTCACCAACACACCCATGCACAGTCAACCGCCCATATAGCTGTTTCCACATGCACTCTTGAACTCATACTCCTAGTGAATCAACTGCTTACACATCTATGCACAGAGTCACGCACCTCCCAGCCACCCACACACACACTCAGCCTCCCATTCAAATACTTGGGCAACCAATCAATAACCCATATGGCCACTCTTATAGCTACTGATCAACACATGCAGCAGCTTACACAACAACAAACATACTGATGCACAAATTAAGACAGTTTAGTCACTAACCCATGCACTCAGTGAGACACATTTAATCACTCTTTCATACAGTCAGTCATGCACCTACTAAATTCTTCATCCAGACACTTATACATCCACTCATTCTTCAATATGTAAAACATATTTAAACTTTACAGACACATACAATCACTGGATGTTGTGATCAGTGATGTCATCAGTGATGTCATTTGAGATGTCATCAGTGATGTCACTGACCATGTCATGAATGATGTAATATGTGACATCATCAGCAGTGGATTGCGGGTGCGCGATATATAGTTAGCGCTTCTAACTATATATGGAATTTCAATGGTTTTATGCGAGTAAAATAAGGTTTTGTAAATGCTAATTCCTAACTATATATGGCCTAAAACCAATGGTTTTTTCATTGAATTTTCAAGGTTTTGTAAATGCAAATTCCTAACTATATATCCACTATAACCTATGTTTTTTTCTGTGAATATATATATATATATATATATATATTCTCCACCAAAGAAATTGCCTGCTATGGAGGGAGCCACACAACAGATGAGCCTTTGCCATCAATATTTATTGCAGAGTACAGCGAGGGAATAGCCTTGGATTACATAAGTATTGTCCAGTTTCACCTGACGCTTGACTCCCCCGGGTGTCTAGTTTTCAGAAATGTTTGGGTTTGGTAGTTTCCCAAGATGGCCGCTGAGCCCGGGTGCAACAACCCAGGTGACCACCCTAGCAAAACCTGGTTGTTTTGTGATAGGTCATTTTGATGTCACCTCAATAGGTTTTGGGTACTTGACCCACCGATGCGAGTGAAATATCGTTTTTATGAGGAGACCTGGGGGAACACTGGGTGGGAGGAAATTTGTGGATCCAGGTAGATTCCAGAACTTTCCCACACAGAAATTTGAGAAAAAAGGGATTTTTTCAGCTAAATTTGAGGTTTGCAGGGGATTCTGGGTAGGAAAACGTTGGGGGACCCACGCATGCCATACCGGGCTGGACTCCCCCGAGTGTTTAGTTTTTGCAAATGTGTGGGTTTGGTAGGTTTCCCAAGATAAACGCCGAGCCCAGGGCCAAAAACCCAAGCAAGTGAGGTATCTTTTTTTAATCGAGAGACCTGGGGAACACTGAGTGGTAGGAAATTTCTGGATCCACGTAGATTCCAGAGCTTTCCCACACAGAAACACATACTCCATGTACACCCCGGAGACAAAAGGATTTCTTATCACCTGTTGGTGGCCAAACAAGCGATACTAGCCCGACGGGCAAGTCTACCCCACAGTAACAAAACATTGGTATCAGATACTTTGGAATTTATTTTGTTAGGAGAAAGGCCCAATGAATGGGACACATTTTTAACAAGATATGGGGCATGGGGCTTTCTTGCCTTAACAGGGACTATAGAAGCGTGACATGCTCAAAATACCTTAGGACACCACACCTGTTGGAAACAGTCAGATACACCCAGAAGTGGTGGAGAAAGGGAGGAGAAACTGTGGCTAGCGAATAAACTAATAAAGGGAGACAGACAATTAGTCCTGTTTCATGGGATATGGGGGGGGGGGCTGATGGTGGGGTGACATGTGAGGAGGGGACCAAGCATTTAAGTTGAAGTGAGTATGCCTGCCTTATGCTCTATTTCAAAAGGGAAATGCCAACAAAGGTTACTGAAACCTAGAAATGGCGGAATTTCTAAAGGTTTGAATAGAAAGTCCTGCGGCATACTCCTAATTTAACTTAAAATGCACAGACTGTATCCTCCTCAATTGACCTTGATACTGGTGAAACAAATGAGAGGCGAGGCTTGTCTAGTCTAGCATACGTGACAGGACGCTTATCAGGAGCAACAAGAGAAATATTCCTAAGCACATCCTACATGCTAAATAACATCAATAAGCAAAATGTGGGTGAATTTAGGAGACTCCTTGACTAGAAGCAAGGCATACCGAGGAGAAGTCTTCACACTTAGGGCAAAGCTCCACCATCAGCTTCCCCTACCCAACTTTCAGGAAGTGAAACGCAGTTCCCCCTCTGGTGATACCACTGCCCCGAACAGTGGTTAATTTGTGCCAATGATGGGCACAGGCACTTATTATTTGAGAGCGGGACTTATTTTTTTATCATCAGATTTTGACCCATTTCAAGAGAGTGAAAGGGAGGGAAAAAAAAGACAAGGAACCGTTAACTATGAGTTAGAAACAAGAAGTGCCTGGTGGTTGGAGAAAGAGGCAGACATGAAGAATAAACAGCCTTGTTATTTAGAGACCCCCAGCATTCTTCAGTGTGAGCGTCTGACTCCAAAGAACAACGTTGGGCCCCCTGCACTTATTGTTTTAATAAAACAAGCACTGACAGCCAGCAATTAATCAAGAAAGAGTTCTCGATCAATTCTCCACAGTCCACACCACTCACATCTCTGCTCTCCCAAAGAGAACAAGGCCCATCACTTGCTGCCTTAAGCTTCAACCAAATGTTCTCGGCTATATCTCCCCGTTATAGAGTTATCCAAAGAGTTTCACTAAATCCTCGAAAATATAGACCAATCGTGGGTCAATAAAGTTTTTCGCAGCGGCCTGTACAGTGCTCCCTTTCATCATATGCCAAGCTGAAGCTCATATTGTTTATTTAATTTATAGATAAGATGCTCACAGAAGCCCCTTTAAATCACTGTAATAAGCCAAATGTAATTTATTGAAAATAGCATTTATTTAGTCACTTCATGGACGTGTAAAGTTATTTAGACATTTAGAAGCTTTAAACAAAATATAAGCATGTGCTGCTATCAGCTTAAGTCATGTCAGATGTTATCAAACAGTCTGGCGTCAGCGAAGAACTTTTAATTTTTTACTAGACCTTCTGATTAAACTACAATTATATTCAAAGTAAACTAAATTATAGAGGCTTTCAGCGGCCCTCTTCATACATTGGTCTGTTATTGTGTCAGTCACACTTTTCTCCCGCCACTACAGTATACAGAATGAGACAGTGGCTCACCCCAGTAAAGAGATGGGTAGAGTTTATGAGCAGAAAGCGCTTTAAAGTCGAGAACGGGTAGATTTTAGGGGTCAGAGATGGGTGTAGTTTATGCTTATGGCAGAGATGGTGTTTTGGGCTGGCGAAGTTTCGCGAATTGAAAACATCCAAAGTAATTGTGTGACAATTTAAACGATATAAATCCGAAATCATGTACCCTGGCATAAAGAACTGAAATAAATGCCTTTGACAAGATGTTTCCTAAAGTAAGACCTGCAATCATTTTATCTACAACTTAAAAATAAGTATGCATAAGTCAATTTCGAAAAAGAAGACTTTCTATGAATTGATTTCAATTAAATGGAAAATGCCATTCTTCCTGAAAATTTCCATTAAACCGTTTAGATGAAATGTTTTTTTCGGTAATGGTATTCCATTAAACTGTTTTTCTATGAAATCACATACAACATTTCAGCACTGGCTAACTTCACTGTGAGTGGCAGAATCCTGCGCTTTCACAAAGAGTTCAGCGTTTTTACAAGCTCTTCATTAGACCTGCTGCATTTGTTACTTCACCGGCGCATGGTACGTGAGCTGTGCAACACGAGGAGGAGGAGGAAATAAAAGTGGAGAGCACAGAAGAAGAAATTAATGAAAATGTAGAAGAGGCAGAGGAAGTAAGGGACATTAAAGGAGGGAAGCGAAAGTGCCAGAAAATGGAGAAAAAATTACAAGATTAGGAAACAAAAAAAGAAAAGACGACTCACCTGACAGCCACCACCTCTCCTCCGTCCTCCCTCTGTCCTTGGCTCCCAGCTGTACGCAGGCTCCCAGACTACCCTAAGCCAATCACGATGCTGCAGTCACCAGCATGCCAGCAGTGTCATGATTGGTCTGAGCAGCTTGGCTTACCGCTCAGATAGTGCCTGAGAGCCTAGGACCTTTGTCCACCAGGCTGTGCAACAGAGCCGGGTGAAGAAATGCTAAGTGCGCATGTCTGTTTGGCTGGCCCAAGAGGGACAGCCAAACTGTTATGCGCCCCTATGGCGCGCCAACCACTCGTTCTCCCTCTGACAACAGCTAAGCCCCACCTTACCCTAACCTGGCTCCATACTGAATATAAAATGAGAATAACGTTGTGTTATCATTTTATTTTTCCATTTGTACTGCTCAGAAAGCAGTGGGGTGACACCTGTGCGCCTCAGTGGAGGAGCCGCCAATGATGAGGGCCTGGCAGCTTTCCCAATAATAAAGTTTTGCAGAAACCATGGCAAAAATAAATTGACAAAGCTAAAAGGCTGTCAGACCGATTGGATTTGCAAGTGCTTGTTTAGGTCTGGTGTCTGCCAAGACCTTTTGATTTCACAAAAATTATAGATATAATATACTTACCTATAAGTGATTTTAGCCACTAATAAACCACATTGGAGGAAACTAAATCACGGAAAACCAATTTTAAGGAAAGAGAATTTTAAGAAAATACAAATAAATCAGAAATTAAAGGAAAGATTTGAAAGGAAAGGTAATTTTAAGTAAACATCCAAAATCAAACCACTGGGTGAAGAATAAGGATAGTGAGGGTTTTTTGTGTTCAGATATAGGTGATGTTTGAGGTCGATAAGGTTTTTCTTTTTATTTTGTTGAGTTTTAGGGTTAGAGGTGGTTGGAGTTTAGGGGTGGTGAAAGTTTTTTATGGATCAGAAATGGGTGGAGTTTAGGGGCCTGTGGTTTTTAGGGTTCACAGATAAGTAGAGTTTAGGGGAGGTGAGGTTTTTTTTTATGGTTTAGAGATGGGTGGTGTGTAGGGGAGTTGAGGTTTATTAGGTTTTACGGATCAGTGGATTGTAGAACTGGTGAGTGCTTTTAAGGTTCAGTGATGGGTAGAATTTTGCGATGGTGAACGATTTTTAATGTTCGGGAAATGGGTGGAGGTTAGGGTGGTGAGGGATTTTAAGGTTTTAAAGTTAGGCGAAATTTACATGTATGAAAGTGTTTTTAGGGTTCAGGGGTGGGGAGTGTTTTTAGGGGTCGCAAATGGGTAGTATTTAGAGGATTTTTAGGGTTTTTTAGGGTTCAGGGATGGGCAGAGCTTCGACTGGGTATGGGAGTTTAAGGGATCAGAGATGGCTGGGTTTCAGGCATGAAAAGGGGTTTTTAGTGTTCAGGAATGGGTGGAGTTTAGTGGTAGGGAGGGGTTTTAGGTAAAGAGATGTGTAGCGTTTATAAGTAGAAAGGGCTTTACAGTCGAGGGATGGGTGGAGTTTAGGGGTCAGAGATGGGTGTACTTTATGCTTGGGGTCGAGATGGTGTTTTGGGCTGGCGAAGGTTCAGCGGATTAAAAACATCCAAAGTAATTGTGTGACAATTTAAAGGATATAAATCCGAAATCATGTCCCCTGGCGTAACGAACTGAAATAAACGCTTTGGCAAGATGTTTTTGAAAGTAAAAACTGCAATCATTTTATCTACAACTTAAAAATAAGTATGCAGAAGCCAATTTAGAAAAAGAAGACTTTCTATGGACTGGTTTCTATGAAATGGTAAAAGCCATTCTTCCTGAAAATTTTCATTAAACCGTTTAGATGGAATGGTTTCTCTGTAATGGTATTCCATTAAACAGTGTTTCCATGAAATCACATACAACCTTGCAGGCACTGGCTAACTTCACTGTGAGTGGCGGAATCCTGCCCTTTCACAGAGAGCAAATCCACACACAAAGTAGTTCCCTTAATGTTAAAGGCTACTATGGAAATATGTGCTTCTCGAGCCCCCCAAAAATCTTTTGTTTTCAGATTTTTATATTGGAAAGGGTCTAGCAGCTTCAACCACAATGAAGTCTTGCAAAAGCAATGACATAACAAAATAAGCAATACAAAATCAAAAGACCAATTCCTAACCCCAGACCCAATTGGTCTTGCCAGTCCTTGCTAATTTTTGAATGTGGAAAGGATGTAGGCCTATTCTTTAAAGTGTCACAGTTTGTGAGAGACACAAATCATGCTTTTTCTTCAATTGAATGGATGTCTAATGCGCAGTTTCGGAACATCTTTACTAAAGTTGCAATTGAAAATAGTCTATCATGCATGGAGTTTCACCAATCCCTGCCACTTCTCAGAAGAACCTAGTCTTAGCAATGGGACACCAGTGCACTCGGGCCAGAGCATATCTCTTACTTAATACCTTTTTTTAAATTTTTATCTTGTACAATTTACATGGACAGAAACATTTCTTACAGAATATACCATTATACCAATAGCAATCATAAACAGCTAAGTAAGCAAAGGCAGAAAAAAAAGCCGGGGAGAAGCAAAAGGAAGTCAATACCAGAGAGCATGTACAGATGAACATGAGAAAACTGGGACATAGCCACACTGTAGTTTACAAGAGGTTAGAGATTATACTCTCAACCCCATTGAAGGCAAGCCCATGTCCTTTCAAATTTGTGCCAAGACCGAGGGCCTCTAACTTTAGCTAGTGCAATCTCCATTTCATAGATATCTCTTAATAAACCCCAAAATGTGTTAACACTTGGGCCCTTGCTCTGAATCCAAGAACGTGCAACACATAGGCAAGCATTAGCAGATAGGATAGAGACAAAGGATTAAGTAAAACAGCCTAACTCTAAAAACATTCCCAGAACAAACTCTTTCTCAGTGATTACTTTGTTGTACCAGGCCCAGACTGTGAGAGCTAGAGAGATACCAGCCCAGAATTCCTTCAGATGAGGACACAAAAAAAACACGTGACAGAAATCCGCAGCAAATTCTGAGCATTTCGGACAATATGATTTTGGGTTGTTTGAGCTGGTAACCCATTTAGATATTCGCTCCGGGGTATAATACTGCATGAAGATTAATCTGGTTTGCTGGAGTTTCAGATTAACTGAGGATACTGCCGCATCTATTGTTTCCAAAGATTTGTTAAACTACTCCTTAGTAATATTAAAGTTGAATATCGAAGTTATCTTGGCCGCTATCTGTATCCCATCGTCGCTAGCCGCCCTGATTAGTTTCTGATAGGTTTTGCCGATGGCCCCTCGTCTGGCTGCCCCAAAGAAATCTGACAGAACTTGAGAAGAAGATCCTTTTAGCTCCAGCTCTAACATGCCTAGGTCTCAAATAAAATAAGCCCTGATTTGCAGGTACTTAAAAAAATATCTGTGTGGCAGGGGGAATTCCTCTCTCAGAGACTGAAAGGATCGAAAACCCTGCCCATCATAAAGATGGCCCAACCGGGTCACACCCTTACATAGCCATCCTTTGCCAACACAGTCATGAAAAATACTTGGCAGTAGAGGATTCCCCATAATACAGTATAGGAATGCAAATCGGGAAATTCGTATGCCTTAGAGATTTCACACCATATACTAGCTATGTCCCTTACTGTCTTGAATTGCATCCTCTTAAAATAGTTCGGATCAGATGTTTTATAAAGCAAATACCCAGAATCAGATGCAGAGGCTAGCTGGTATGAATGCCAAGTGGGACCGATTTCAAGTCCTTTGACTAAGCTCTGTATTCGCCCCGTGAATGCGGCCCAAAAGTATAACTTAAAATCTGGAAGTTTAAAGCTACCCTGCTTAAATGGCAATTTTACAGTTCGTTAAGCTCTCCTGGCACGCCGATAACCCCAAATAAAACTACCTACGGCGCCATCCAGGCGTTTAAAAAACATTTGAGGAATCTTCAGTGGAATACTGCAAAAAAAAATACAAACATTTTGGAAGAACATTCATTTTGACGATGTTACATCTCTCAAATATACTCAATGGGAGCCGGTGCCAGCAGCGTAGGTTAGCGACTACTTTCCTCAAAAGAAGTTCATAGTTCAAAGATATGATGTCCCCGACTTGACTACTTAAAGTAACTCCTAAGTATACTGCACTTTTTGTAGTACCTGAGGCCGTTGGAGAGTATTGTGTTGAAAATTGAGTAATGTCCGTGTTTTATTCAGATTAAGCTTATACCCAGAAAAGAAGCCAAATCGCTGTGTCTTGGTGGCTAGGGCAGCCAGAGCAGTTATCGGCTGACTCGAGAAAACCGCAATGTCATCCACGTGTGCTGTTAGTTTGAGATCTATCTCATTTAAAGTAACTGATTTAATATCAGCACTGGATAATAGGTGTTTAATAAAAGGCTCGATGTAAATGGCGAACAGCAACGGGGATAGTGATTAGCCCTGCCGCGTGCCAAGGTGTATTTTGAAGCAGGCGGATGACTGGACGTTGAGTTTAATTGCAGCGGTTGTAAATTTTTTGAATAGCCGAGATAAACCTTTCACCGAGGCCCATGAGAGTCATTGTTGTCCATAAGGCTCCCCAGCTAACTCGGTCAAAGGGCTTTTCGGCATCTAACATCAGCATCCCCAGATGCTGACCTAACTGCCCTGAGATGTCGAATGCTGCGATTGCAGTGTTAATATGTTCCGCTGTATCTCTTCCGGGGACGAAACCATGTTGTTGGTCAGAAACCAACAGATGGATAATGGGAGCCAGTCGTGTGGCAAGAATTTTAGAAATAAGTTTTGCATCAGCATTTGTCAGTGCTATTGGCCGATAAGAACCCATTTCATCTATAGGCTTCCCCTTTTTCGGAAAGACCACGATATTCGTGCCATTCCGGGAGGGGGGACTTTTCCACCTTCCATAAGAGAACTGCAGAACTCTATGTATAAAGGGGCAAATGTACTTTTGAAGACTTTATAAAATTCGAGCGGGATCTTATCCTCCCAGTCTGCCTTGCCAGCGGGCAGAGCTACGATTGCATCCTCGACTTCCCAACCCAGAATGTCCTTTTGGAGAAGCTTAAGAAAAAGAGGGTCCAAAACCGGCATAGCACACTCCTTAATATAGGCCGAAGCATCTTGCTGATCGAAGTGAGCAGAATCACCATAGAGGTCGGCATAAAATAGCATAAATTGTTCGAAAATATCTATGGATCTTGTACAAGTCAGACCATCTACCCCTTTAATTGTTTTGACAAATGATTTAGCCCTTCGATCCGCGATTTGATTAGCCAGTAATCAACCCACTTTCTCGCAATATACGTACTGGTTTGTTCGCAATTTGTGATTTGCGATAACTATGTGCGGCTTTCTCTCGTAGCGCTCTCAAAATTTTGGCTTTAGCCTCGATAACCTGCTGGTAAATCACTTGGTTGGCGGGATCTTTAGAGACAATGGCTGTTGCTTGTAAATGCTCAAGATCTACACAGCGCTTTTGTTCTTGCTCCAAATTGGAGGAGTCCTTTCGATTTTGTTTAATAACGTATTAAAGTGTGGCGCCTCTAACGCATGCTTTAAGACAATCCCAAACTATTGCGATAGCAGCCGTACCCCTGTTATTATCTATATACTCTTCTAATATAGTTTTTAAGAAATCAAGATAATCCGAA
The DNA here is from genome assembly GCF_964263255.1 of Lissotriton vulgaris. Taxonomy (NCBI): domain Eukaryota; kingdom Metazoa; phylum Chordata; class Amphibia; order Caudata; family Salamandridae; genus Lissotriton; species Lissotriton vulgaris. Next base: position 987,619,285 of record NC_141693.1, read on the forward strand.
TTATTGAGGAGATGCCTAGGAAAAGTAAACTCCCTAGCAGGTTCATGGGAGTAAGAGTGCAGCTGCATAGTTAAAATGACCGGGTTATGATCGGATGTTATTTTGGGGCATACCATAACAAGCGCATTCTCTAAGATAGCCCTGCCAGCAAATATCATGTCTATCCTTGAATACTGTTTATGCGGCATGGAATAGAAAGTAAAGCCTGGTATATTTGGAAATAACCTTCTCCACGAGTCCTCTAACTGAAGGAGATGAAGGAGTTCTCAGCTTGCTGTCCTGGTTCTGCACATTCGGAACCGTGCGTCACTATTAGTAGTATCAGTTTTCCTGTCCAAAATGCAGTTAAAATCTCCCATTACAATGTTTTCACCAGTCCACTTGAGGAGCTCGGAAGTTAACTGAGAGATGACATCCGGGCAATCAATATTCGGACCATATACCATGCAAACTGTAAACGTACGCCCTGAAATTAACATCTGTGAGATAGCCCACCACCCCTTAGAATCGGCCATAGATCGGAGGATAATAGCCCCACATCTCTTGAATTTCAGAAGAGTCACCACCGAATAGAAATAGTTTGTGATGTGCAAACTATTACATCATACCCCAACTGCTTTAACAATGCTTTGTTTTTGTAAGCGATTTGTGTTTCCGCCAATTCCATTATATGCGGCTTAAATACGCGTATGTCTTCTGCAACTAACCATCGCTTATTAGCTCGGTTGAGCCCAGCCACGTTCCAGCACATACATTTAAATTCAGACATTGGTTAATGCATGTAAACCTGATCCCATCGTCCTCTCCCCAGATGCACATCCTTCCCTCCGATATTCTGCCCATGTAAAATCCGCGAAACTGTGGCTTTTTAAATCCCCCCTCCACAACTCCCCTCTCCCCGACCCCCACACCCATTCCTCCATCCCCTCTCCCCCTTCCCCCACCCCAGTACTGACTAAAAGGAATCACCCCCTTTTTGGCTGTCCCATAATGACAGCATGCTGAGGACGCCCTCACGATCCCCCAACCCATACCCCGTGCCCACCTCACCTAAAGCAACCCAACACAACCTGCCAATATGTTTTAGTATCATATATCTAACAAGACAGGGGGGGTGTGGCTAGCAAGCCATCATGGCGGACGGAGGCTGTTAGAGCTCCGGTGCCGCTGGGGATAAAACACATCCTGAATGCCGTGACAGAAGGCCGTCCTGTGCCACCGAAGGTGGGATTCTGCCACTGGAGTGCCCCGCTCGACTGGACGGAGGTTTGGAGACTCCGGGAGCTGCGGCTGCCCGGTGAACCGCGAAGAAACATCTGCGGCCTAGCCCCACGCTGAGAGCCGGGGCCTCGAGTACGGGCTGTGCCCGGGACACAGAACGCCGCCTGCCGAGGTGAGGGGGGCTGCCCTGATGTGATCGGCTGGTGGGCCGCCCGCTTACTAGCGGAGCCTAGAGGGTGCAAGCTGCAACCACCCCCTCCCCCCCGATACCCCTGGTGCGAGATTCGGAGGGTCTGGAGACGACCATTTGGAGGAGGGGGCTGGCGCATGGACGGGAGCCCTGCCTGCCGGAACCCCAGAGCCACACCGCACCGACGTCCATGGCTGGTGCCCAGTAAGGCTACCGCTGAGTGGGGGGCACACGGAGGCACCGTGGACAGCGCTGCACTGACCCCGTCTGCTTCTCCCCACTTCCCTCCTCTCCCCCCTCCCCGCTGCCATTGCCGCTACTGGAGAATCGCAAAGGCGGGATACTGCAAGAGCCGACGGCCTAGGTCGGGGCTGGGGATGCGGAGAGAGCCACTGGAACTACCCTATGTGAGGTTGGGGTAGTGGACGGAGGGGAACCACCGGCCTAGAACTGCACTACGCCGGAGGGGTGAGGACCCGGACTGTCGGCCCCAAACCCAGCGAAGACGCGGGAACGGCCCGAGAGATGAGTGGGGGCGCGGAGAAAGCCGCCATTGCTGCCCTGGGCGAGGAGTGTAAGATCGCCCACCCTGGGTTCAAGGAGACGGCGAAAACTGGTGCCCACCCTGCGAACTGGTCCCTGACGCCCCTTTTAAGTGGAAGAAGGTGAGAGTGACCTGCAACTTCCCAAGCAACAGTGCCCCACCTAGAACCCTGTCGATAGACCGACTACCTGTAGAAGTCTAGAGAGACCGCAGGACTGAGTCGGGAGACCGAGTGGAAGAAACACGAGAGGTGATAGGTACCTGCCCTGCGACGTAGCCCCAGCCACTGGGTGGGCCTCTGGAAGACAACCATGGTACGGAAAGGTGCAAAGACCACGGATGGCAAGGAAGGAACATCTACGGGGCCTACTCCGGACGCGAGCCTGGGAGGTTCCACACCTCTAACACTGAACTCTACCCTCTCAGAAGACCAGCAGGGGGACAAACTGGATCTAATACTCAAGGAAATCAGAGACTCTAGGGCAGCGATGGAGACGCAAATGGGCACCCTTACCACTAATCTCTCACTGCTTAAAGCCGACCATGATAAACTGGCGGACACAGTCAAAGAGCAGGGGATGACACTGACGGACCTTACCCCGACGGTGGCAGAACACACCGAATCCATCCAACAAATCCAACACCAGGTGAAAACTCTTATGGAACGTGTGGAGGATGCAGAAGGCCGCAATCGACGCAATAACATACGCGTCATTGGACTTCCGGAACGCAGTGAGGGGCCTCACGCGACGGAATTCATGGAGCAGTGGTTCCGAGATAACGTAGCTGCAGAGGGACTATCACCGTTCTTCTGCGTGGAGAGGGCACACAGGATCCACACTGGCCGACCGAGACAGGGACAGCCAGCACGGCCACCGATTGTGAAGATTCTTAACTACCGAGATAGGGACACGCTGCTTAGACAGGCCCGGATGAAATCCATCATAGAGTACGAAAACAAACGTATCTCACTATACCTGGATTATACCAACCTGGTGCAGAAGCAGAGGTCCTCCTACAATGAGGTCAAAAAGAGACTCCCGAGAGGCAAACTCCGCTACGCCCTGTTGTTTCCTGCATGCCTCAAGGTGATCCACGACAATAAAACTCACTTCTTTGAAAGCCCCACGGACGTGGAAGAGTGGCTAGAAGTGATGGATATTGAGGAGAACCAGGATCCAACCCAAGGTTCATCGGCCAGCGGATCCAAGGACGGACCGGATCATGCGGAGGACAGATCAGGTGCACGTAGCGCAGAACCGAAATGGTGCAAACCTACTGCCCACCAACAGAAACAAGGACAGGAAGACGCTATAGCACTGGTGGGCTCCTTCAGGGAGGAACGTGGAACAATAAATATGGACACTGAAGACAGCACTGTACATTCGGACTCGGAAAACAGTATGGTGTTATTCCCGACTGTAACACCTAGAGCGGCAGATGACCTTTTGGACAATGCCCTAGAGTGACTCCTAACACAGATGGGACCTGAAACTCCAGGTCAAATTGGTATCTTTTTTCTTTTAGTATAACCTGAATGCACAGCCAAACCATGGTGGAAGAGGGGGATCCACAGACGGGGTACATGATTGTGATTATATAGTGATATGTTGACCCTTGAGGTAACCAAGGTGAGCTTTCTAACTATTGTCTCTGACATAAGGACCTCACGCACCCCACACTCCTGTGCTACACAGGGATATAGCACTGTATAAGTAGAACACATGCCCCTCCTCCCAAAACACGGCTACCAGTAATAGACGATTGTATGCTACCTCTCCCGGCGGCGCGGTTGAGCCGGCGGCGCAGACAAGTATGGCTCTTTGGACACGACCCAAGCTTAGCCGACCCCCCAGAAGCGTATGCAACACAGATTGTTTGGTTATGTTCTACAGTTCCATGTTCGGCACAGCAGGGTTCCGAGGCTGCGCCTCCAGAGTTTGTGTTTGGGAAGGGGAGGGAATCGTCTCCTGGCTAGCACTGAAGATGTACACACTGCAATGTAAAATGATACTCACTGTAACACCTGTATCTGGATATGGCTGAAGAGAAAGGGAAATATAGGCTGGTTACCTGGAATGTGCGAGGGTTAGGGGCGGTACAGAAGCGACAGAGTACATGCCTTTTTGATTCGCCAGCGAGCACACATAGTGTTCCTACAGGAATCCCACCTAACACAGTCCGAGGCTCACACGTTACGGAAAAAATGGAGGGGAACCATCTTTTCCACTACGTACTCTGCTTTCTCCAGGGGGGCCACGATATGGGTGAGATACGGTACCCCTTTCGTGGAACTGGAGAGGAGGGTGGATGAACAAGGGCGATACATACTGGTAAAGGGCACACTAGACAGTATAATGGTGGTCTTGGGTAGCATCTACGCCCCGAACTTTGATCAGGACAGATTCCTCACAACCGTCGGCCGGGCCTTGGCAGACTGTATAGACATTCCCTGGATCCTGGGGGGTGACTGGAACATGATATTAGATGTGGACCTGGACAGATCACACCCTCCCCTCCAGGCGACAGGGGTACACAAACTGTCTGACTCATTTAGGACATGACTTCAGGGATGAGGCATGACAGATGTATGGCGCACGCTGCACCCAACACACAAAGAATACTCCTACTACTCCCCATTGCATAACCTACATACCCGACTAGATAGATTCATATGCACCAACTCCTTAATGACAAAGTGCACATCCTCAGACTATCTTGCCAAAACCTTTTCGGATTATAGGCCGCAAACACTAGACCTACACTGGGGTAGGATACCCTCACCAGTCCCCACCTGGAGACTCAACCCCTCCCTACTTGAAGACAGCATTCCGCACACACCGTGCCGAAACATTAACCAATTATTTCAGGGAAAACTGGGACTCCACGTCCTCCAACTTGGTAGTATGGGATGCAATGAAGGCTGTGATAAGGGGAGCTGCGATAGGTAGATTGGTGGGAGCCAGCCAAGAAATTCATGGAAAACTCTGAAGTGGAGAACCGCCTGAAAGAGCTTGAGACAGAGGTGGGAATTGACCCAGAGCTCAACGGCGACTTACAATTGTGTAACATTGAGCATGCAGAAATCCTAGAAACCTTAAGGGTTATAGATTATGGGGACTATCTGGGATGACAGCAGGCGGAGGCGGATAGATCCGGTGCACTGCTAGCTCGTCTGATCCGAGATACCCCTGAGGTCCCAGTAATTACGAGCATCCGGGATGAAACAGGCAGACAGGTAAACACACAACTAGAAATCAACACTGTGTTCAAGACCCATTTAGAGGGACTCTATGCGCCTCCCCCTGCAGATACTAGAGATGACATGATAGACTTCCTAGGAGAATTGACAATTCCAACCCTGACCCAAGAGATTCAGACGGCCCTAGCCAGACCCATAACGCAACAGGAAATAAAAGTAGCTATCCACACACTTAACTGGGGTAAGACTACGGGTATGGATGGATTGCCTGGGGAGTTTTACCAAACCTACTCCGAAACACTGGCACCCGTCTTGGAAAAAATTTACAAAACTGCTTATGAAGTCGGCCATCTACCAGTCACTGCTATGCAGGCCTTGGTAATATCCATTCGGAAACATGGCAGAGACACCCTTGACGTGAGCAACTATAGACCCCTCTCCATGCTCTCCTCGGAGTATAAAATCCTTAGCAAAGCTATCGCCTTACGAATACAAGCCTGTTAGAACTGGCTATTTCTGGTAGGCTAAGGCTGACGCCAAAGCCAGGCAGAAACCACCAATATAGTCAGGGCAAGGAAGTCACACGCCAAGATAACCCCTGCTCACCCCCTTGGTAGCTTGGCACGAGCAGTCTAGGCTAAACTCGGAGGCAATGTGTAAAGCATTTTGCGTCAGCGCACAATAGCAACAACATACTAGGTACACCACAAAAGAGACTCCACACAAGGTTATTATAAAAATACCTTGTGTATTGTAAAAGCACATCAGATAAAATCACACATATACATGGTGCCAATTGGCACGGGCAATATTCACATGGGATTATTCACAAGACAGGGCCACAAGGGCCACTGTCACAATCAGCACTTTAGTAGTAATGAAATACTATCAGAACTTAGACTAAAAGAGTATAAAATCACTGTAGCACAAAGTAACAGTTATGAATCACATCCAGTAACTACTGGGAACAGGTAAGTACACACTACGCAACCCTAAACACCTTAGGAGCATGTCACGCAGGTACCCAGGACCTCACTAGGACCCCCTGTATTAGAAAGAACAACCACCTAAGGATGAAATCCACTTAGGGGTATAAATCAGGACACACTACCCATGATGCATGAATATACATTCAGAGGAGTAGTAAAGAAAGAAAACACATGATGTATAGACCTACACATTCAGCGGTGTTCAGGACAGAGCACATGATGCAATCAAAATACATTCAGGGGTGCAGCGCAAGAAGACACATGATGACTAAACATTCAGAGGTGTAGCGCAAGAAGAGAAAGACACATAATGCATGAAACATTCAGAGGTGTCAAAGTAATACAATAGCGCAAAAATCACATGAGGCCTAAAAACCTTCAGATGTGCAGGAATAACACATGATGCAAGAAATCACATTCAGAGGTGCAATAACCATATGATTGCGCACAAACTCACATAAGCCACCACCTGTGGCAGTCCCTAGGCCAATGGCCTTGTTGGGGCTCAGACGCCCTGAGTCTCAGTGTCAGGGTGCGCTGCCATGCAGCGCCAGTCTCAAAGTTCAAAAAGCCTAAACGTGGCAGGTGCCCACTAAGTGCTGGGCACCTGGAGAACAATAAAACTGCGCCAGGGCCCTCACTGGCCCTTAGGCGCCAACTGCGCCACTGCTGGAGCCACACAGGCTCTGGGCATAGCACATGCCCCAGACGTTGGAGTTCTCAGGCTCTAAAAACAATGATGCCCCCATGAACCTCTCTAAGTTCACGCACGTTGGGGCGACCCACTGCCAGCTGGGGCCGCCCTTGAAGCCCTCGCGGCTTCGGACACAACTGGGCCACTTTAGGGACGGGCAACGACAATATGCCCCGATATGCCCCCTTCGTTGGAGTCCCACTCGGGGAACTCAAAAAAACATAAAATGCCCCCTGCCCCTCTTGGGGCTCTCAACCGTTGGGGCGACCCGCTGCCAATCGGGGCCGCCCTGACTCTGTGCCTCAATCGGCACCATCTGAGGCTGGACGGAGCCCCCCCCAGCCCTTCCTACTCACCGGGCTCTGTGGCGGGGCTCCTACGGGCGGCGGCTCACTCTCGCCGGCTGCGGTAGGGGCAGGCACCAGCCAGGGCCTCGCGCCCCCTCCGCTCTGCACTCACCGGCTTCCCTGTGCGACGGGGGCGGGCTCGGCGGCCACGGAGGAGCTCCGGCTCCTCCCAGACTCTCCTCGCTTGGCCCGGTCCCCCGTCTCGGGACCGGGACGCAGATTGGAGCCAGCCAGGCTCCCGGGGCAATCTCTTCTCGCGCTGCAGGGCTCCCTCGGCACACGGGAGCCCTGTTAACCCGCCTCCACCTTTCTTCCTCGCCGCCTCGTCTTCCCTGGGTCACGAGCGATGGGCCAATCCCATCGCGGCTCCTTCGGCAAGCCCCTCATGACGCGAGGCCGCCAACCAATGGCAGCGCGGCCTCGCCGATGACGCGACGGTCCCCAGGCCAATCCCGTCGCGGCTCTCCTTGGGTCTCGGCCAATCCGGTCGCGGCCCCTTCGTGGTTTGTTTTTCTCCGCGGCAGATCGAGGTGGGCTCTCGGAAATAATTAAATAAATCCAGGCAGGAATCTTCAGCGCATCCAGCGCTATCAACGAGCATGAAAAGCGCTCCTAAGCGCTAGAAAGTCCTGAGAAAGCGCTCTCAAGCGCTTGGGGAAAATGAAGCGCTCCAAAGCGCTAGACAGCAGGCAGAGCGCTCCCAGGCGCTCAGGGGGAAGCACAGCGCCTCCAGGCGCTAGAAATCAACTCCAGCGCTCTCCCCAGGAAAAGGCAGCTTCTCCATGCTGCCAAGGTCCCAGAGCTTCCCCAGGGGCAAAGCCAAGTCCCCCCTTCAGCCCAGGCAGGGCAGAAGGGTCCCCCAGGAGTCCAGGAATCCAGGCACCCAGGGGCTGGGCAGCGCCCACCCCTGGTAGATCCAAGTCAGCCACAAGAGCTAGAACAAGAACAACTTGGAAGGAGACTCATCTCCTTCTTATACCCAGGAATGCCTTTGAAGTACTTCGTGCAAGGGACCCTGAGTGCTGGAATGTTTCTGGTGTTCGTCTTCCTGACAGCTTCAGGGCCAGAGGTGACAGTGGGCCGTCAGGAAGGAGAGCTAGCAGGGTGGGTGACAGGCACGGCCCGGCACCACCAGACGCTCTTTCCTCCCATCCCTGACAGCAGAGGGGCCTTTCATCCACGGCTGACTCAGACCCCCTCCTCTGGGGCCTTGCAGACCCTGCAGACCCTGTCCTACTCAAACCGGACAGTCCATCCACCAGCAGGTCCAGGCACTCCTGGGCAGACTCACCAGCCAATCACACGCTAGCACCAACTTACACAATTATGCCAACTTCCAAAAGTGGTACTTCTAGACTAGACACAGTCATGCTGCATACATCATTTTGCAGCATTCATTCTCACGAGTTCACACATATCAAACTCGACCCCTGCACTCCCCACACAACAGGAACTACCATGGGCATACATATTCCCCATTCATTCCTATGGGAGGGCAGGTCACTCACTCTTCATACAGAGAGCTCAGGCACTTTACACTGTACCACAGTGAAAAAAGTGCGCAGAGGCCTAGAATCACCAACACCAGGTCCCAGAAACAGGCTAGGAAAAAGCAAAAAGTCTAGGGGTGAACCTGCCCAAAGGGCCGGGTCCAACACAGCCCCCTTCCAGCCAAAACGCAGGGTAGACCAATCACTCCACTGATGGGCTTCACTGCTTTGGGCGACAAAAACCACGGACACGGACCTGCACGGCAGGGACACCCTCCGGTTTTTCGCCACTCTGAACCTACCTGGTTATCTCTAAACAATAACTCTCTGACACAACTAGGATACCCCACTGGTACTCCCTAGTCATCCACAGCCAAGACCATCCAAATCACAGGTCCTAACCAATCCACAGAGCGGGGGGCAATAACCCCTGGCACACAATAGCCATTCTCCACTCTCTCTCTCAGTGTAGCTACAACTACCACTGATCCAACAACCTAGGGTCCACACCCCCAAGCTGACCAGAGGTCATGGGCAAGAATGCCCCAACCTACCTCTACTTCTGGGTTTCCGCACCCTCACAGAGAAGCATTCACCAGAACACAATTCTCCTACCAGATCAGGACCTCACTCCGTCACTGGTCTACCACCTGGAAACTATTTCACTCCTGAGGCACAAAGCACACAGCACAGTTCCTCTTCAAGCAGGTGGGGGGACACAGTCCACAGCAAAGCCCCCTTTCCTCTACCTTAGTGGAAACAACAACTACAGGTGAGCCCCAGATCACACAGCTAGGGCAGCCCCCTCAGTCTCTTCAGCTGATCCACTTGGGCAGAGATTCCTCTTGACCTAGAAGTTTCCTAATCTCCCAACCTAAGATCTAAACCCTCAGGTTGCACCGGGGTCAGAAGTAAGGACACCGTCCCTCTGCACCCCCTTCCAGTTCCATTACTACAGGCCCAGTATGTCTCAGGCTAGACAGAGCACACGCCAGCGGCGTATCAGCGACACACCCTCCTCCAGTACTCCCTATCACAGGGTGATTCTCAGTATGTCCCAGGCTAGACAGAGCACACGCCAGCGGCGTATCAGTGACACACTTTCCTCCAGTACTCCTCCCAGGTCAGGCCACAACCCCAACCCGGCTTTCCCCCCTCCTCGGGGAACGACCTCCAGAGGCCCCACAAATGGTCAAGCACTCTAGACAGTCAAATGCTCAGCGAGCCAGGACTTCTGCACCCTCCACTAGGAGCGGTACTGCCCAACACTAGGACCGCCGGAGTTCTGGTTACAGACACTCCCCGTCCTCTAGACACAGGAAGATCCTCCTCAAATGACCTGTATGTACAGCCTAGGCCCCTGACCTGGCGCTCCCTTAGGGAACTCTCCGGGCCCTGAGATAAGGTTTCAGGCCAACGTGGGACACACCGTCCCACACTCACTCCGCCTCCACTGAGACAGGACGTGAGCCCCTACACCCCTACCATACTACTGGGATCTAGCTGGGCTACACATGAACCTCTTCACCTACATAGGATCATCAGATACACAAGCCACTGCTTTTAGAATCACTCCCTAATGCCACTGCAAGACATCTAGCACACCGCCAGACATCCACCTTCTTGTCCAGTTCCTCTGCAGGACCTCCTGCACACCACCAGAGGTACACCTCTCATGCAAGCTCTTTAACAAAAAGAAAACTCACACCAACTCCTCCAGTTCAGCACATAACTCATGCGCACACTCCCCCCCTCAGACTGGTAAGGCAGTTTTTACCACCCCTGATCACTCAACCTGACCACACGTGACACAGGTACCAAACTCTGGGAGTGGGGAATGGGAATTAACACACTGGACACATTTAAAGCTGCCACCACTGGATCCTATCACACTGGGGAATCCAGACACACACACTACACTCAGGGAACAACCACCCCCTGAGCTAGTCTTTTCTCCTCACACTCCCTCTCTCTCCTATCTACCCACACGGGTACAGGATTTGGGATTGGACACTGGACCCAGGAAGTGATTCCTAATCTATGGGAACCTCCCCTCTACTGGCGTCCTGCCCTGTCACTTTCTCTCATCTGCCACTAAACATAAAGCGCAGGAACACATTTGAAAATGACACTCTTGAGGAAAAAATCAAAAACAATAATCCCATACATGTGACTATCTGAAAAACAATTGCAGAGTTTTGTAATGTAGCCAGTTGTCGCCATGGCACTGAGCAAACGCAAGTCCAAAATCCGCACCGCTGACCCACCAATGTTAGAACTGGCTATTTCTGGTAGGCTAAGGCTGACGCCAAAGCCAGGCAACAACCACCAATCTAGTCAGGGCAAGGAAGTCACACGCCAAGATAACCCCTGCTCACTCCCTTGGTAGCTTGGCACGAGCAGTCTAGGCTAAACTCGGAGGCAATGTGTAAAGCATTTTGCGTCAGCGCACAATAGCAACAACATACTAGGTACACCACAAAAGAGACTCCACACAAGGTTATTATAAAAATACCTTTTGTATTGTAAAAGCACATCAGATAAAATCTTACATATACATGGTGCCAATTGGCACGGGCAATATTCACATGGGATTATTCACAAGACAGGGCCACAAGGGCCACTGTCACAATCAGCACTTTAGTAGTAATGAAATACTATCAGAACTTAGACTAAAAGAGTATAAAATCACTGTAGCACAAAGTAACAGTTATGAATCACATCCAGTAACTACTGGGAACAGGTAAGTACACACTACGCAACCCTAAACACCTTAGGAGCATGTCACGCAGGTACCCAGGACCTCACTAGGACCCCCTGTATTCGAAAGAACAACCACCTAAGGATGAAATCCACTTAGGGGTATAAATCAGGACACACTACCCATGATGCATGAATATACATTCAGAGGAGTAGTAAAGAAAGAAAACACATGATGTATAGACCTACACATTCAGCGGTGTTCAGGACAGAGCACATGATGCAATCAAAATACATTCAGGGGTGCAGCGCAAGAAGACACATGATGACTAAACATTCAGAGGTGTAGCGCAAGAAGAGAAAGACACATAATGCATGAAACATTCAGAGGTGTCAAAGTAATACAATAGCGCAAAAATCACATGAGGCCTAAAAACCTTCAGATGTGCAGGAATAACACATGATGCAAGAAATCACATTCAGAGGTGCAATAACCATATGATTGCGCACAAACTCACATAAGATATATGTCCAATCTGGGATCTTCAGTAAAGTTATAGCGCCAAGACACCCACGGGTATAAGCTGCGCTTTATAAATTTTTAAAATAAATAAAATAAATAAATAAGCCACCACCTGTGGCAGTCCCTAGGCCAATGGCCTTGTTGGGGCTCAGACGCCCTGAGTCTCAGTGTCAGGGTGCGCTGCCATGCAGCGCCAGTCTCAAAGTTCAAAAAGCCTAAACGTGGCAGGTGCCCACTAAGTGCTGGGCACCTGGAGAACAATAAAACTGCGCCAGGGCCCTCACTGGCCCTTAGGCGCCAACTGCGCCACTGCTGGAGCCACACAGGCTCTGGGCATAGCACATGCCCCAGACGTTGGAGTTCTCAGGCTCTAAAAACAATGATGCCCCCATGAACCTCTCTAGGCTCACGCTCGTTGGGGCGACCCACTGCCAGCTGGGGCCGCCCTTGAAGCCCTCGCGGCTTCGGACACAACTGGGCCACTTTAGGGACGGGCAACGACAATATGCCCCGATATGCCCCCTTCGTTGGAGTCCCACTCAGGGAACTCAAAAAAACATAAAATGCCCCCTGCCCCTCTTGGGGCTCTCAACCGTTGGGGCGACCCGCTGCCAATCGGGGCCGCCCTGACTCTGTCCCTCAATCGGCACTATCCGAGGCTGGACGGAGCCCCCCCCAGCCCTTCCTACTCACCGGGCTCTGGGGCGGGGCTCCTCCGGGCGGCGGCTCACTCTCGCCGGCTGCGGTAGGGGCAGGCACCAGCCAGGGCCTCGCGCCCCCTCCGCTCTGCACTCACCGGCTTCCCTGTGCGACGGGGGCGGGCTCGGCGGCCACGGAGGAGCTCCGGCTCCTCCCAGACTCTCCTCGCTTGGCCCGGTCCCCCGTCTCGGGACCGGGACGCAGATTGGAGCCAGCCAGGCTCCCGGGGCAATCTCTTCTCGCGCTGCAGGGCTCCCTCGGCACACGGGAGCCCTGTTAACCCGCCTCCACCTTTCTTCCTCGCCGCCTCGTCTTCCCTGGGTCACGAGCGATGGGCCAATCCCATCGCGGCTCCTTCGGCAAGCCCCTCATGACGCGAGGCCACCAACCAATGGCAGCGCGGCCTCGCCGATGACGCGACGGTCCCCAGGCCAATCCCGTCGCGGCTCTCCTTGGGTCTCGGCCAATCCGGTCGCGGCCCCTTCGTGGTTTGTTTTTCTCCGCGGCAGATCGAGGTGGGCACTCGGAAATAATTAAATAAATCCAGGCAGGAATCTTCAGCGCATCCAGCGCTATCAACGAGCATGAAAAGCGCTCCTAAGCGCTAGAAAGTCCTGAGAAAGCGCTCTCAAGCGCTTGGGGAAAATGAAGCGCTCCAAAGCGCTAGACAGCAGGCAGAGCGCTCCCAGGCGCTCAGGGGGAAGCACAGCGCCTCCAGGCGCTAGAAATCAACTCCAGCGCTCTCCCCAGGAAAAGGCAGCTTCTCCATGCTGCCAAGGTCCCAGAGCTTCCCCAGGGGCAAAGCCAAGTCCCCCCTTCAGCCCAGGCAGGGCAGAAGGGTCCCCCAGGAGTCCAGGAATCCAGGCACCCAGGGGCTGGGCAGCGCCCACCCCTGGTAGATCCAAGTCAGCCACAAGAGCTAGAACAAGAACAACTTGGAAGGAGACTCATCTCCTTCTTATACCCAGGAATGCCTTTGAAGTACTTCGTGCAAGGGACCCTGAGTGCTGGAATGTTTCTGGTGTTCGTCTTCCTGACAGCTTCAGGGCCAGAGGTGACAGTGGGCCGTCAGGAAGGAGAGCTAGCAGGGTGGGTGACAGGCACGGCCCGGCACCACCAGACGCTCTTTCCTCCCATCCCTGACAGCAGAGGGGCCTTTCATCCACGGCTGACTCAGACCCCCTCCTCTGGGGCCTTGCAGACCCTGCAGACCCTGTCCTACTCAAACCGGACAGTCCATCCACCAGCAGTTCCAGGCACTCCTGGGCAGACTCACCAGCCAATCACACGCGAGCACCAACTTACACAATTATGCCAACTTCCAAAAGTGGTACTTCTACACTAGACACAGTCATGCTGCATACATCATTTTGCAGCATTCATTCTCACGAGTTCACACATATCAAACTCGACCCCTGCACTCCCCACACAACAGGAACTACCATGGGCATACATATTCCCCATTCATTCCTATGGGAGGGCAGGTCACTCACTCTTCATACAGAGAGCTCAGGCACTTTACACTGTACCACAGTGAAAAAAGTGCGCAGAGGCCTAGAATCACCAACACCAGGTTCCAGAAACAGGCTAGGAAAAAGCAAAAAGTCTAGGGGTGAACCTGCCCAAAGGGCCGGGTCCAACAAAGCCCATCTCCCTGGCCTGATCCACACTGACCAATGTGGCTTCCTCCCAGAGAGGAGCACTTCTCAGAATACGCGGCGACTCCACGCCCTCATGACGACCACCCCACAAGAACTGCCGCACGCTGGCTGCATAGCCCTAGATCTCCGACAGGCGTTTGATTCCCTGGCATGGGACTTTATGTTTGAAGTTCTAAGCCGCTTCGGCTTCACGGATGCCCTGATAAAATGGATTAGTCTATTATACACGAATCCAACGGCTAGAGCACGCACAGGCAGGTATACCTCGGACAGTTATGACGTCCACAGGGGCACCCGACGGGCATACCAGTTGGGGACATCCATAACTTGCTCTCCATATACGCCAACGATATACTGGTGTTCCTCCGTAATTTGCAGGATGATCATTCACAACTAGCGACCATCTTTGAACGATTTGAGAAAATATCTGGCCTGGCCATAAACCCAAGAAAATCCCTGGGCTTCTTTTTCCGAGACGGACAGCGGCCTACCCATATACAGTTTGGAACCTATGAGATCCAGGTAGCACCAACCACGTTCAAATACCTTGGTATTAACGTATATCGGAGTTCGGAGGACCAGATTGAGGGTAATGTACGGAGGGCAGTCAATGGCCTTCGGGTAGCGTGAACTTTTGGACGTCCCTGCCCCGCTCTGTAATGGGCCGGGTGGCGATATCAAAGATGGTCCTGCTTCCCCGGATACTGTACTACTTCGTAAACTTACCAGTACTACTCCCGCAACAAATTTTTACCTCACTAAACACACTACTAATCAGTCTCATATGGGGGTCAGGAAGACGGTGAATAAGCCTCAAGAAACTACAACTGAATACCAGACAGGGAGGTCTGGGAGTACCAGACCTACGAAGCTACTACTACGCAAGCCAACTCCAATGGCTAACGCACTGGGTGGCGGGTAGGAACCTACATGAGATTGCTTTCACAGCAGACAAACTGGCACGCGGAGATCTTCACTCCCTTCTACTGCCCGCTGCTAAGATCCCCAGAGACTGCCACCCCCTACTACACGTAGCTTTGAAATGTTGGCACAAAGCGTTGTCGTACACGGCAGGGACCACTCCCTACGCAGACAACATTCCCCTCCTAGGACTCCCAATGCCACAAGGGAACCTGACACAACGCAGATTACAACCCTGGTCGACGGCCGGGGTGGACAGAGTGGGAGACCTGTTTGGGGACGACACTCTACTAGATCATGCCTCTTTCGCACAATACACAGGTGCCCCACAACGACTGTACCTCCTGCACGCCTCGGTGACCCACTATGTAAGAAACACCTGGGCCCCACAACGCACCAAACCAGACCAGCACGAAATGGTTCATCTCCTCCACTATATGGGGACGGGTGGACACCTAGTAAAGTGGCTCTATGTGGGCATCAGAGAACATGCAGCTTTGCCCCTCACCGCACTCAGGGAGACTTGGGCTATGGATACAGGGGAGGCCATAACAGACGGGGAATGGAAGGTCATCCTTGGTCATCATAGGAGGGTGTCCAGAAATGTTAAATTCAAATTTATACAAGCCATGGTTCTACATAGGGCATATCTCACACCCCAAAGGCTCCACAGGATGTTCCTTGCCACCCCCCACAACTGCCCTAGATGTCAGGAGGACGAAGCAAACATCCTCCACATATTGTGGACATGCCCGAGAATACGCAACTACTGGGGGACGATCAGAAACATAATACACACTGTAACAGCCCTGCAGATCCCTGAGGGGGCACTACCCTGCCTGATAGGACACAGGAAGAGAACTAAGACCTGTAAGGCACAACTTAAATTTCTGGATTTAGCCCTCTTGTTGGCACTTAGAGTTCTCACTATGAGGTGGAAGTCACCCAGATACCCAAATGTAGAAATATGGCGATCAGACCTGCTGAAATGGGGCAAAGCGGAAACCGCAGCGCTGAGTAGGGAGGAAGAGAAGGGCCTACGTAAATATCCTGTTGCGCAAGAATGGGAACAAATGCTGATAGAGTTGGAAGATGTAGACCTAGAGATGACACAGTGACATACCATCTGATCGTATGCCAGATATATGGAATGCCTGCACATACGGATACTTAGACAAGATGCATTGGTTAACCAGGCCTGACGATTGAAATACTCTCTGGAAAGACGAAAAGCTAATATATCCAAATTACAAAATGTGTACGAAGAAATAGCCGGGAGACGGGGTGGGGGAGGGAAGGGGTTGAGGGACAGTTTATATACAGGCGATATTGCAATTTGAATGCTAATGATAAATGTTGCAATGGAACAATACCTGGAGAAATGTAAGATGTGATGAAAAACTGGATATGACAATTAATACGCCAAAGTTAAGTTAAAGAAAAAGGAAAAGACTGATACAATGTAAAATGAATAAATGTAACATGTAATATCTGACACAGTCACGAATAAAACGTTTTAAAATATATATATATATATATCTAACAAGACAGCAACCACTTTCAGAGTTGTTTAACATTATAATTCTAAGATATTATATCCGAAAAGAAAGAGGGAGGGGAATTTTCAAAGAAAGAAGAAAAGTATGAAAGTGAGAGAAAGACCTCTGACTCTCTTCTCCAAGTCAATCCTTGCCGTTTGCTTGCCATCTTGAAAGAGCTTATTTTGCGTCCTGCTCATCAAAGAAAAAGTGCTGGCGTCCATCTTTTACAATCTTAAGAAGAGCAGGTTCTTGTAGTAACACTTGTGAGCAGACATTTTTTTAGGGATCCATCAGCTGACGGAGCTTCCATCGTTTATCCATGGTTACCTTACAGAGATTGAACCGCACAAAGATGGACATTGTGTCTACCCTGAATGGAGGTGACGGATGTGCCTTAAAGTATATAGGTTACCGTAACAAAAAATTACCAAAGCAAACAAGAAAAGGTCAAGCAAAATTAGGTTTAAAACGATTTCCTTGGAAGAATGATAATGGTAATCAATGTGCGCGTTGTACTTGCATGTCCAAATTCCCGGTCCCAAAGATCCGGGAAGGCCTCCTGCATGAGCTTGACAATGAAAGTCTGTGGGTCGCTGCCTTCCCTTCCATCTAGAATGCCAAAGATCTGTAACTTCTGACGCCTCTGTCTATTTTCAAGATCCTTGCTCTTGGACTGCATTAGCAACATTTGAGAGTCCAGTATCTTTGCCTGATTGACTGTATATGAATTAGATTCCTCGACTGGGGCGACTCTTTGCTGTAGGTCTGTCACTTCAGAGGATAACAAGCTGGCTTTTGACGTTACCTCTACCAAAGCCAGCTTGATCTCCTTGCTATCGTCACTCGCCTGTTTAAAGTATACCTGGGCCTCTACTCTCTGGGCGCATAAGGCTTGCATTATGCTGGAAAGTGATGGTTCTTCTTCTGCCTGCGCCGGATTGCAGACAATAGGAGCAGTTGAGCCAGGACCAAGCGCCGTTGACGTTATTGGTGGCACTATAGAGTTGGTTGCTGGGGAAAAGACAGGGGGGATCGGGGGACTGCCACTGACGGGAGGCACAGGTTTTTTCCCCGTCATCTGCTTGATTAATATAGGCGCTAGCCTCCTCTAATATTTCCGTAGGAGTAGTTGCTGTACTGCTGGCATTAGAAAGCCTTGAGATAATGTTTTTGACTTCTCCCTTTGAGGATACCCACTTCCGCAGTGGGCTAACCCCAGAGCCGGGTTTAGAAGTATTGATTGAAGCCTCCTTTAAATGTCCCATTGTATCAATCACTTGTTGCTTTACACTGCTGCCCCAGCCCCTCCTCGATTTTTCCCAGTTTTGCCGCCTTTACATATCTTGGTGATTTTGGGGCTGTTAATTCTTGCTTTCCTGACCGCACCCCTGTCGGGGGCACTGTCACTGTTATCTCGGACGTCCTCCCAGCTTTGGGCCGTATCAAACCATCCTGTATCAGGAGCTGTCAAAGTATTGCAATGACCGATTGCCCCAGCATCGGAGACAGTATCAATATTGGCAGATAAGTTGGTAAGATTATGGACCTGTCGCCCTGCTTGCTCAGATTGTTCCAACTGTAAAACACTGATGACTCCGGACTGCCGTCATTTTTCCTGCAGTTATTCCTGCTGCTCTCCTTCTGGGGGCTTTCCCCCATAATTGTCTGATCAGGGATCTCCGCAGGGTCATTACATTCCTGCACAGTTAGGTCATTTTGTACAATAGGTCGAACCATAGTTATTGTGGGACTATCCATTATTTTATCCAGCAAGCTGTCTTTCTCTGACATAGATTAACCATCCAGGCAAGTTACTGAGTTGGTTGAGTAAAGTGCTTTTCCAGTTTCCTGAACTGCAGATAGATGATGCGTGGCGGCTGACGTGGCCCTAGCACTGACCAGACAGGCCTCACTACTTCTGACATCTAGAATTGCAGCATTCAGCACTTCGGCCATGACCACACCCGGAATGGAGTTTTCGGACCCACATGACCGAAGCAGTTTGGTTGCTCTACCGGATTGAAATAATTTCAAAATAGTCTTGCCAAGCTGTGCCCCTATCCCAAGCTCAGCCCTGGAACTAGAACCGGCGGGATCAACAGTATCAGCGTGAATCAGAATGGCATAAGAAGAGGAACAACAGAGGCTCTGCTCACCAATAATATAGTCTCAGCACCATTTCCTTCTTTATTATAATTCTTCTCTGTCTTTTTCCTTGTTGGCAGTTTTACCAACCATACTTGTACTCAAGTTGGCATTTTCATTGCAGCGACCTTTAGTCGTACGTGGTGGGGCCATGGCAATTTGCAGCTCCCCCTCCGTTACTGCAGCAAGTGAAAAAACACTCCCTGGAATCTGTGGGAGATGCCTGGGTAGTGCGTGCAGCGCACGCGATGTTGGGGAGAGCCGGAAAGCCTGAAGCGGAGCCGGCCGCAAGGACCACCATGCAGCTTGGAGCGCAGATACTCCGTTAGCAGCTGAAGAGATGCAGCATATTTGCCGGTTCAGGATGCTATCCAATACAGGCGGGATGAGCAAGTCAAGCGGTACCGGCAGGTAAGAGTGTGCTGGGTGCTAGATGACAGCACACAGGAGGCTCGGTGAGGGATGCATGGAGAGCGTCCTCAGGCCGGCGGCGCTACTCCGCCATCTTCCTTTTCCTTCCGTCTATCATGCATGGAGTTCCACCAATTGCTGCCACTTCTCAGAAGAACTTAGTTTTGGCAATGGGACACCAGTACACTAGGGCCAGGGCATATCTCTTACTTTATACCAAGGGCATCTTGGTGTTACAGTCAGATACATAAGCATAGCGCTTGCCATAAGTAAATACACCTGTTAGATCCAAATATTGCTCAGAACAGTTGGGGCCACTAGAAAACTCAGCTGATCCTCCTACCCGGCACCAGGCTGCAACAGAAAACAGACTTCTGAGCACAATCAGCCAAAGCCCCCTACCAGGGCAGGGTTGGTAAAGGACAGGACATGCAGACAACACAGTCTCAGTTGCTGATAAAGATTGGCTCTAAAACATTCAGCTATGGCAATGCTGTCTTAGCGGGCAGAATTTATCCTTTGCACTATCTCTGTGTGTATCCTAATGGAGAGGCTGATTAAATGGGCGACCAGTATGGTGGAATTGTGACACCATTGACAAGACTCCACTAAGTATCCATGACACAGTGTGTCCTTTTCTAAACACGTCTGTGCTACATATTTTTAGAATTCGTGTGGACGACCATAATGAATGATTGGTCCATATGTTTTTATACAGATATATAACGCTCAAGTAAACTGTGAGTCCTGAAGATGACCGTGCAATAATATAGCGGTCGAAACACCGTCAACACTTTTTTGTGGCCAAATTTAATTAAGGACACATTATTTATGTTTTGTGTTGTTCCTTTATTGTAACATGTAATGGTTTTGTTTGCCACTTGTCTGGTTTGTGATATTTTTTTTGTACACCAGCACCTTGTCTTGAGCGTAACTGTTTTTAGAAATCTTTTGTACCTTGTATAATAAACAATAAATTTTTGATACTGGAAATATTGTTTGAAGGGCTTCCCCATTTATCTTCTTTTTTCTTTCACTGATTCATTACTGTTTTTTCTTTACTGTCTGTATACCCAAAATTAATGTGCTGGATTACATATTTTTAGGTGATCCTTCCCCTGAACCTATTGTTATGTGTATTGTCTTATGGAGACGCGCATATTATTGGCTAATGCTGAATTAGTAAATAATGAGTCTGTAACGGGGTGGTGAGGCTACGTACTGGTGAAGAGTGGTGGGCCCCCAGAATTGACCAAGTACACCCTCCTTCCTTGCAGACTGAGACATGGGGGACGGATCTCGACGAACATGATGAGGAGGAACATGGCTCCTTTAAGTGGGCGTATAAGGAGGAGGGGGACCCGCCTTCGGCACACGTCAACGGACACGGATTGGATAAGAAGGAGGAAGTGTATTACATGGCGTGTGACATCACCACAGGAGAGGCGGCGAGGAGCGGAGACGGAGACGAAGAACCGGTGAACGAGAATACCGAGGAGAGAAGCGGAGAACCCGAGGAATTCCTGGAAGCAAGCGGAGGAGAGTCCGAGGGAGAGCCAGGAGGCCAACGACCCTGCGAGCCGCCGTGCCACTCTCCCGGGGGAGGAGCGTGGCTTTCCCAGGTACGGCAGCGTATGGCGGCTTGGGTAGAAAGCAAGCTTGTGAAATAGTGTACATAGCCCCTGTTTGTGTCCTGCGTGCTCCCCACCCTTTTGTTTCAATTTTACCCCGCGTTTTCCCCTCACCGTCTTGTACGTTCCCTCCCCACTGCACTGACCTAGGAGTCAGCTGCACGTTCACTGGTGACAACCATTCCCTCACACTTCACCTGGTCCCCTCGGTGCATAAATACCCCAGCGGACGGCTGAACTAACGGCTCCCTCTCTGTTGGTCTTCTCTTTTCATGGGGCACCGGAGCCAAGGACTTGCCTAACCCCAGGACCCTGACCAGACCTCGAAGGCAGCGCTGCGTCCAGGATAAGAAACGGAAGAACTCCAACCGCCAAGACGGATCCCAGCCAGTTCGCAAAAGAGAGACTCACGTTTAGAACCAGGAGAACATTGATGTTAAAAACAAACCGAGGAATACCAATAAAACCCTCATTAACCCCACGTACCGCTGTCCCAGTCGTTTCTGCACCACAATCAGCTATCTCTATTGCCCCGGGTCAGCACGCCCAGTCCACAGTGGTGTCAGAAGTGGGATCTACTCCCTCAGAACAGGACCCAATCATGGACCAAGTCATTCAAACCTTAATCGAAGGCCAACAGAAACTGGAGTGGGCTATTGGCCAGCAAATCAGTACTGCGGATGCCGACCGAGCTCTATTCCGCAGCACCATGACCCAACAAATGGACAACCTTCAAAAAGTGGTGCAGACCCCAGGAACCGCAGTGTCGGTAGACCGGAGACCCTTCGGGCCCCATCCATCGGGGGTCTCCCTACAGAAGTACATTATAGGCGAAGACCCGGACGCCTTCTTGGTCAATTTTGAGCGAGCTGCCCGCGCATGTGGGTGGCCAGAAGACAAATGGCCTTTCTTCCTCGCTCCCTTGCTGACGGGAGAAGCACAGACAGCATACCAGGTTGCTAACCATTCCGGAACGTCCACCTATGCCGAGATCAAGGGGGTGATACTGGATCACCTCGGTATAGACGCAGAGGCATACAGACTTAGGTTTAGGAAAGAAAAAGGAGTCACAGGAGAAAATCCTAAAACTTTATACTTGCGTCTGAAAATGGCGGCCGAAAAATGGCTGAGACCGGACAATCGGAGCAAAGAAGAGGTCATGACAAGTATTATACTGGAACAATTCATGGAAGCTCTACCATACGGTACTCAAAGATGGTTGAGGCAACATCCCGGCCTGACCGCAGCCCAAGCGATCGAAATGGCAGCAAACTATACAAGGGCCGCACCTCGGACCTTTCCATGGGAGACGGAGAAATCATCTAAGACCACAGTCCCTCCACCCAAGTTGGAAAAAAAGAAGACCGTCTTCGAACCGGTGAAACCAAGGCCCTTCCGCCCAGACATTCCTCCTTTAAGGGGTCCTCAGTGCTTCGAGTGCGGGGAATGGGGCCACATAGCAAGGTTGTGTCCCAGAAAAAAACCCGCGGAGGAACCCATGGAAGTTGGGTACATCCCTAAAGCAGTAATGTACAGCGCCGAAATGGGACCTTCATACTATGTAAAGGTACGGGTGAACCACACTCCTGTAAAAGAACTCCTGGACTCAGGTTGTAGACAATCCGTAATAAGGGAGAAACTAGTGTACCCCTGTCAGATAGGGCAGGAGGGCGAAGTGCACATTCGGTGCGTTCATGGGGACGTCAAAACGTATCCCATAGCGCGTATAACCATTCACCCTATAGGAAGAGAACCCTGCACCGTAAGAGTTGGAGTGGTGGGGTCCTTGCCGGAAGAACTGATTTTAGGGGTGGACAATCCACAATTCCTAGCCCTGTTCAAAGGGGAGATAGATAAACGCCCTGCAGAGGCATACCTCTCCACCGAACCGTGGGTCATAGACAGGGGGTTTAGGTATGCACAAGCTAACGACCCCACCCTGCTGAATGCGTGGGAGGCCGCACACGTTGCCCTGACTTCTGACTCACCTCAGCGATACCCCCGCTTTAGTATAGACAATGACCTGTTATACAGAGAAGGGAAGGAGGGAGAACCCAGGCAACTAGTGGTGCCCCGTGCATTCCGAGAACAGATACTGTTCTATGCCCACACACATTTGACAGCAGGACACAGTGGGGCAGAGAAGACTACCCAAAACATATTGCGCTTGTTTTTCTGGCCAGGCATCTATAAAGAAACGGAGGCCTATTGTCAACACTGTGAGGTGTGTCAAAAAAGGAACATGACCAAGCCCCCAGCGCTGCCGTTACAACCCCTACCCGTGATTGGCAATCCATGGGAACGGGTGGGTATGGACCTCATAGGGCCCTTACCCCGTTCCTCTAGGGGACATACCAATGCACTAGTGGTGGTGGATTACGCCACCCGTTTCCCGGAGACCTTTCCCTTAAGCAGTCCCACCACCAAGAATGTGGCAGAAAAGCTTGTTGAACTGTTTTCAAGGGAAGGGTTTCCGAGGGAGATCCTAACGGATCAGGGGACGCCCTTTGTGTCACGTATGATGACAGAGGTATGCAAAACACTGGACCTACAACACATCCGCACATCTGCATACCACCCACAAACGGATGGTTTAGTGGAAAGATACAACCGGACCCTGAAATCCACCCTCAAGAAACTGTTGTCTTCAGAAAATAAGGATTGGGACAGAATGCTTCAGTTGGCTCTTTATGTGGTAAGAGCACAGGTCCAGAGTAGCCTTGGATACTCTCCCTTCGAACTACTGTATGGCCGGCAACCGCGGTCCTTGCTAGAAATACCCAGGGAAACATGGGAAAAAGAAGAAGCTAACGAGCAACGGTCCCTTCTAGAATACACCCAGCAGTTGAGGTCACGGTTGGGGAAACTGAGGGATTTGGCCTATTCAAATCTGAAGTCAGCCCAGAGTCACCGAAAACGGTGCTATGATAAAGGCAAAAGGTGGAGAACCCTGACTCTAGGGGACTGGGCATTGGTGTTACTCCCTTCCTCCACTCAGAAATTCAGGAGCGAATGGAAAGGAGCATATCAAGTAATAGAGAAGTTTGGCAGCACCACATACAAGTTACAAATGTCGCCCACCCGTAAACAAACCTTTCACATGAATCTACTGAAAAAATGGTTGGGACCGGTACCTCGCTCCTCTAATCTAGCCCTCCCTGAAAGCAGTGAGAAATCCACCCTTGCCTTCCTACCCATCAACCCGGAGTTGTCCGACTCGGAGAAACGGGAACTGCTGAATGAACTCCGCCCTTTTTCTCCCTCGTTTTTGGATACCCCTGGCTGCACCCACCTGGCAGAACAACATGAAATACGCACTACCCAGGGCGGTATAGTAAAACAAAGAGCATATTGCATACCAGCCGCTAAAAGGGCGGACGTGAGAAAGGAAGTCGCTAGTATGCTAGAGCTTGGTGTCATCAGACCCTCAAAAAGTAATTGGTCATCCCCAATAGTCATGGTGCCCAAACCGGACGGGTCCACCCGTTTTTGCATGGACTTCAGGGCATTGAACGCCATTTCCTCCTTCGATGCGTTCCCTATACCCAGGGTGGACGAATTGATTGAACGTATTGGGGAAGCCAAATACATAACGACCCTGGACCTGACAAAGGGTTATTGGCAGGTACCCTTAAGGGAGGAGGACCGCCACAAACTGCATTCGCCACCGAGGAGGGATTATACGAATTCAATGTACTCCCCTTCGGCCTCCACGGTGCACCTGCCACATTCCAGAGGCTTATGAATACGGTGCTAGCCCCACATAGCCGCTACAGTTCTGTATATTTGGATGACATCGTCATCTTCAGTCATACATGGTCTGAGCACCTAGAACATGTATTAAAGGTTATGGCCTCTTTGAGAGATGCCCGATTGCATGTCAACGCCCGAAAATCCAGGGCAGCTTATTCAAGAGTAAAATATCTTGGATTTATGCTGGGGGACGGAGTGATAGCACCCCAAGAGGAGAAGATCAAGGCAATCACAGAAACTCCGTTTCCAACCACCAAAAAGGAACTCAGGGCCTTTTTAGGCCTCATGGGCTACTATAGGCGTTTTATAAAGAACTTTGCCGATATTGCCACCCCCTTGACCAATTTACTCCAAAAAAATGTCAAGAACACCTTACCACGCCCCCCTTCACAGGAAGCCCTGAATGCCTTCATTCTATTGAAGAGAGCCATCACCACTAGTCCTGTGTTGCTGCCCCCAGACTTTGAAAAACCGTTTTCACTAGCCACAGATGCTTCGGATACGGGTATAGGAGCGGTCTTATCTCAAACAGGGGATGACCAAATTGAACACCCGATCCTGTACATAAGCAGAAAGCTCCACCCTCGGGAACAGCGTTATCCGACCGTGGAAAAAGAGTGTCTGGCAATACGGTGGGCAGTGGATAAGTTACGGTATTACCTGGAGGGGAAGGCCTTTACCCTCTACTCGGACCATGCCCCTTTGCAGTGGATGCAAAAGAACCGGACCCAGAACGCAAGGATACTGCGGTGGTTTCTCTTCCTCCAGCCCTTTTCATTTACCGTTGTACATAGGAAGGGGAGGGACAATGGGAACGCTGATTACCTGTCTCGCATGCCTATGCCCATTCTCCCCGATCGGGAGAATCCAGGGGGGGAGGAGTGTAATGGGGTGGTGAGGCTACGTACTGGTGAAGAGTGGTGGGCCCCCAGAATTGACCAAGTACACCCTCCTTCCTTCCAGACTGAGACATGGGGGACGGATCTCGACGAACATGATGAGGAGGAACATGGCTCCTTTAAGTGGGCGTATAAGGAGGAGGGGGACCCGCCTTCGGCACACGTCAACGGACACGGATTGGATAAGAAGGAGGAAGTGTATTACATGGCGTGTGACATCACCACAGGAGAGGCGGCGAGGAGCGGAGACGGAGACGAAGAACCGGTGAACGAGAATACCGAGGAGAGAAGCGGAGAACCCGAGGAATTCCTGGAAGCAAGCGGAGGAGAGTCCGAGGGAGAGCCAGGAGGCCAACGACCCTGCGAGCCGCCGTGCCACTCTCCCGGGGAGGAGCGTGGCTTTCCCAGGTACGGCAGCGTATGGCGGCTTGGGTAGAAAGCAAGCTTGTGAAATAGTGTACATAGCCCCTGTTTGTGTCCTGCGTGCTCCCCACCCTTTTGTTTCACTTTTACCCCGCGTTTTTCCCTCACCGTCTTGTACCTTCCCTCCCCACTGCACGGACCTAGGATTGAGTTGCACGTTCACTGGGGACAACTATTCCCTCACACTTCACCTGGTCCCCTCGGTGCATAAATACCCCAACGGACGGCTGAACTAACGGCTCCCTCTCTGTTGGTCTTCTCTTTTCATGGGGCACCGGAGCCAAGGACTTGCCTAACCCCAGGACCCTGACCAGACCTCGAAGGCAGCGCTGCGTCCAGGATAAGAAACGGAAGAACTCCAACCGCCAAGACGGATCCCAGCCAGTTCGCAAAAGAGAGACTCACGTTTAGAACCAGGAGAACATTGATGTTAAAAACAAACCGAGGAATACCAATAAAACCCTCATTAACCCCACGTACCGCTGTCCCAGTCGTTTCTGCACCACAATCAGCTATCTCTATTGCCCCGGGTCAGCAAGCCCAGTCCACAGAGTCTTAACAGCAGAAGTGGTCTACAGCACCACAGGCACATGAGGAAGCGATGCACGATTACCAACAATAATCACCTATTACTCCAGGCCAAATTATAAACACTCAAATCAACTTTCAAAGTTCGAATTCTTGATCTAAGGAATGTGTTCATAAAGAGAAGGTGGATAATCAGATGGAAATGTCATGTCAAGGCTCAGTCAATCCGCGAGAAGCCATATTACTTATCATTATGCACGTTGCATGTCCAAATATCCTCTGCAGAAATATAGTTTGGCATCAACATCGGGTCCTAAATATTATTTACAAAAATATCACCTCCTTGGTGTAGATTTTCTGTCATTAACTTCAATGAGGCTACATTTTTGTAAACAATATTTAAGACACTATACTTTAATGTCAGATGATATTCTAACAACAATATTTTACTACCACACCCAGATGTTGCCAACAATATCAAGAATGCAGGAGGAGCTACGACAGCAAACAAGATGGCCGCTTAGTCTCTCGGCTCTGCCGACCTCCGTCTTTCGCTTGCAGATCCTGTCATCTATCCTGATTTTCCGCCACATATCCGTGTCTATGAACTTATCTGCAGTCCGATGGAGCAATCCCGAGACTTTTCCGACATTGTGGAGTGGAGTAATGTCGAGGTTTGACTCGAGGCCTAACCCAGTCTGGAAGCCGGGGTCTCGAGTGCTGGTCCTGCCGGGTCCCAGTTGAACAACAGCGGACTGACGAGGGCTGCAGGGTCCGTTCCATGGAACTTTCGATATCTTTTGGATTGCTTTGCTGCCGATCTGCTGCCTGGTCTTGTATCAAAGGTGAGGAGACGTGTGACGCCCGCAGTGGTGTGGCGGAGGTCCCTGACCCGGAGGCCTAGTGTTCGCCTCGCCGGTGCCTTTGGGTTGGGGACTTGGCGCGCATGAACGCATGTTGACGATCTGTCCCTCACGGTTCATCCCTGCTCCGCCTAATCTTCCCCCGGGGAGAGCGGCTCTCCGAGGGGATCACTATGCCTGATGTCATGCGAGACTTGGCGGAGCGGGCTGAGTGCGACCCGTCACTGCGGTCTGTGCTGGCAGCCCTCGGGGCACTTCGGGTGACCATGGCGGCCCAGGTCTGTAAACTGATGTCGGCAGCAGACGGAATTAGGCAATCGGGACCGGACCCTGATTCATCGCATGGGACTCGACGGCCAGCTCTACTCCCGATAGACACCCCAGCGGGGCATTCAGACCCTGTGCATGGAGCTGTGCCTGCCCCTACAGAACTGGGACTGATCGAACAGGCTGCGAACTGTGTATCGACTGTATGGTCGGAATCCTTGGTTTCACTACCAGTGGAACATTTAACTGCTGTTCCCACTCTGGAAACCTTTGGTCGGAACTGTGAACTGCGTTGGATTGTGTTGCACCCCCTTCCCAGCTGGTTCATCAAGATGGCGGAGGAAACGGTGTCGGGCCTCGGAGTCGGGGAGGGGCACCGTTGGAACCGGCCATGTACTTTGGGGTTTGCTATCTTTTCTCCATCTAGCAGACTATATTTCGGCAACTTCTATGTATATTTTGACAATTTGTGGATGGAGTTCTACTTACCAGAAGGAGTCTACAAGTTTGATCACGGGGTCAAGGTTGAGACTGTTGTTTTGGGTTTACTATTGTGGTTTAATCGGTAACGGGATTTTCTTTATTAGGTTAACGGAGACCGGGCGGGGTTTATAGTTTCCTCCGGTGTAATCTTCTATTGCGTTTTGCTTTGTGGGGGATTCTTTATTAAGGTGGGGGGAGAGACCGGGAATGTGTACGATAATGCCCTACTCCATTTCTACTTTTAGTGTCGGGGTTTAGTTACTCTTTTATATCTCTTCGTTCTCTCTATATTTCGGGTTTCAGTTATTTGGGGCGACAGGCACGCTGCTAGGGGTGTAGGCCGTAGTCATCTGCAGGGGTGTAGGGTGGGGGTTGGGGGAGGGGATTTTTTTTTTGCCTTTATTTGTTTCTATGGCCTTTTTTTTCCCTCTTTCGTTTCCTTTCTTTTACCTTTTCTTTCGTTTCTTCATTTTTCGGCTTAGTAGTGGGTCCACTCTTGTGTCTATTATCGATCTTTCTTTATCTGTGCCTATACTTTCCACAGTATTATCAGTATCAATGGGCGGGCGCTTAACTGGTGCGAACTGTGACTGTATGCTTGTTTATCCTGAATCATATGCTTTAGCGCCACTGCTCTAACTGCGATCGTTCTAACTGTGGATGTCTTACTATTTTGCCCGCCCTTTATGCGACTCTGTGTTATTGTATGGCACCTGATCCTTTCATTTTTCACATTATAAAATGGAGCCTTTTGAATCCTGTAATTTAGTTGGTACGCTCAATAACAAGTTTTAACCGAATCTATGGTACCTCGGATTCACGGGCTGCTGCGTCGTGTCATAACTGACTTGCTGTGATGAAACTGATTAGCGGCTGGCCCTGGTGGTTGTAGGCCCATACTTGTAACCGTTGAAGTAACAATAAAGGTTTTCCAAAAAAAAAACCAATATCAAGAATGTAGCACGGTTGTGCTTTTGGGAAGGAATTGCTGAGAAACGTATTTGGTAGTGGGTCACTTTGGTTTCAACCCTCGAGGGGTGATGTCATTACACAAGACTGTACATAATACAAAATCGATTCAATTAGAAAAAATACAAAATCATTTAAGTAAAAAGAAATAATTGAAAAACAGACTAAACCATCATTGTAACTCTATATTTGAGTTTTTGCTTGTTCCGTTGATTGTGTACACTGCTGTACTCATTTTACTTGGTTGCGCAGCTGCAAAACGTTCACAGCACATGCGCTGCAGAAGACTTGCAGCACTGATTAAAAAAATGTATATGCTGCTTCTCTGATCCCATCTGACTGATGTGTGAGAGTCCTAGGAAACCACAATTCCCGGAGCTTCTTGGTTAGGTGCACATTTCCATGAACATAGAATGTCAATGCCTCCAAATCCATGCTCATTGTGGAGACATTGCTTCTAACTTATGATGTGGTAAAAAGCAATGCGCAACATGAAATGGGCCCCGAACTGTGCCCAAACACACCATTACAATTGACAAATTGGAGTAAGCCAGTGTAATATGTGCAGTACACCTACAATGCATAGTAATTAACCCGGTTCACAGCAATCCATTAACAAACAAAGCCAATTACCACGCCATGAAGCCTCTAGTCCCAAAACAACCCCAAACATTCCAAAGTCCCACAATCTCTAGCAGAGTCATCTACAAACATATAAATACATAAAATAGGTAACAATTACCTACAGCATACAGGACACATCTTCCCCTTCTACAAATACCATCCAACACAAAAAACAACAAAACACATGACCGCTCCACTCCAATGAATCATCACCTCAACAGTCAAAACTATCAACTTTTTCATGCCACTACTGGTAGGGCAACTCATTATGGCATTCCCACAGTCACGATCCACCTTCACGTATTTTAAACTTCATATCTCTCTTCCTTAATTCACGTAAGTTTCTAATATCAGATTCCTTGACTTTTCTCCATGAATCGTTTCCAGCTGTATGTTTCAGTTAAACTTCTTCACCCAACAACCCAATGGTCTCCACTGCATTCCAATCCAGACTCGAGGTCACAATTCCTAACCAATTTACATAGTGTCAGAATACGTTTCTCTCGTACTATTACTACGCATTAGGTTGGTCGGATCACAACACTGTAGATTCAAACTACAAGAATAATTCAATAACCAAATGCTACATAGACAACACTTGGCTTAACACTTCTGTAAACAGGGTTAATTCAGGGATTTTAGCATTGTTTCAATGTTCTTAAAGTCCTAGGGTACTGTAGCAATGAGCAACCGCTTCTCAAGTGGTAAATCAGCAGCTTCCATTTTTTTTCATCATGTGGTTCATACAAAAGTGATTCTATGTCAATTAGCAAGCATAAACTTCTCGCAATCTATTGAAGTAGGAGGGTTGAGATTTCCCCCATGGGCCTGTTTAGCAACCAGTAACATGTGTCTCATTAGCATGTGATCAGTCTTTGCCATGCTCACTGTACCCAAATGTCGCAAACCTCATATTATATATTTTGGGGCATTTCCACCGTATGTGAAGGTTGGTTCCCTCTATGTTAAACCCTGAGGAGCATTTTCGAGGTCACCTCCTGCAGAAAGAGCTACAAGTCGGCGCTAGCAGAGCGTAAAAAATAAATTAAAAATGAAGCCTAGGAGCAACGACTGGGCGTTAATGTTTTAAAAGAACAGTGCCAGGTTTTGAAAAATTGTGTATCAAAACCTTTTTCAATGGGGAGTCTAACACTGTTTTAGAAAGCACTATCAATGCAGACACATGGGTGAAAGATTTTGAGGGGATATACAGTGGCATTACAGAGGACACCCCAGTGTTTACCCCCTCAAAGCCTAGAGGAGACGTAGAACCAACATTTTGTGAGGTAGAAGTTATGGAGGCCATCTTGTTGAAGTCAATGGACAAGGCATCAGGCCTTGATGTGGTGCCTGCTGACCTACATAGAACAAATTCCAAATCTGGGCAAAAGTACCTCCTTGTCCTAAATACCACCTGTATCACTGGTATTTCTTCTTCTTGGGCCAGATCCAAAATTACATCAGTCTTTAAGAAAGGTGCATCTCTCTCATAGATGACGTGGTTAAGGTAATGGGGAGAGTGACAACTCATAAACAGAGAGGCAATAATAGCAACAAAACAATAAGTAAAACAATTATTCTTGAGGTTTCTGTGTGGAAGATGTATGCTTCTTTCTTATTGTACGAAGTCAGAAAACAACAGTACAGCCAACGCATTCCACCCTCAACAGGGCTTCATCAGGGCATAAATAAGCCACACTTAAGGATCTTTTTTATGCAAAACCGTCATTCAAAAAGGTACCAAAGACACATCACTAATCATGCCTTATAGTCAGAAGAGTCACAGCTACCATCCAGACATGACGTAAACTTAGCATGGTCCTAAGTTACAGGGACACAATGCCAGTTCCATACAAGAGTAGGGACCAGTCTGCCCTATCACGTGGTCCTAAAATGCCTAAGATTACAGGGATGTGGTTTGTACCCAAGCCGTGTTCGGCCAAAATACATGTTTCTATCAGATCCGAAAATCAGATCTGGAATTTTTTATTGTAGGGTATGGTCTATGAGTTGCAGGTCATTGAGGTGGGCAACATTGTCAATTGCAACCGGATGTACTTTGAAGTGACGCATAGGGCAGTGCAGCATTAATTCCATTGGCTGTTTAAGGCAATGTGATATGGGAGAGTGATCTTTGCTAGAATCAACTCTAGGCTGAATGATAATGCCATCTCAAGTCTTCAGTATGGGTTCAGGACCGGGAAAGGCACCTTGGATCATTGCCTGAACTTACAGTTGGCACTCCATAAAGGCACTCAGCCTTTATGGATTTAACATCTGCTTGCAACAGAGTTAATAGTCGAAACTATGGCAACTTCTTATAACAATGGAGATGGACCGCAATATTGTAGATTTTCTACATAACGTACATTTAGATCTCACAGCGGTCATGAGATATGAGCAAACAGGGAATCTCTCCTCACCATAAGAGCGCACAGAGGAATAAGACCAGGTTGCATACTAGCCCCATTTTATAAATCATCAACTTGGGCCTCACACTTAGCGCAGCATGTAGAGACATTCCCTGTATATGTGCACAGCTAATTCTAGCACTTCTATACACGGATGATGCCGTGCTACTAGCGAGAATAGCAGCAAGTCTTCAGCAGCTACTCAGTTCGTTGGTGGATTTTATGAACGCACTAGACTGGAGTACGAAGGATACAAAATCCCACGCCATGGTAATTGACCCTAAAAAATAAAACGCAACCAAAATGTTTTGCAGACATTATAGTAATCTCCAGGATAACTGTTTTTTCATATTTAAAGGTAATATTTGACGATAGAGGCAGTTGGGCCCCACTTATTTACAGTTTCTGCTGAGTGTACCTGTATGTTTTAATGTAGCCAGTTTTTTAGTAGTAGCTGTCAGAGGTAGAAAGAGATGCCTTGTATCCATTACGGGTTCTACGATAACTTAATTTCAGGTGGTCTGTGCTATTATAAACTTATTGTATCTGTAATGAAGTGGAGGACACCCAATAACCACACTGGACGCCTGGTTTATAGAGGTAGGGGTTTATTAGGTTAACTATAGCTCTCGGAGAGCGCCGGGCGTAGCTGGCGCACCGATCGCTGAAATCGCGCTACTGCACATGCGCAGTAGTGCCCAATATGGCGGACACGCATGCTACGCCGTGACGTAGCACGCATCAACTAGTGCGCGACATTACATATCTCCCCCTTTTTATAACAAAAAAAAACTTACAGTCTGGGTCTTCAGGGGAATCATCAAGTACCTCCCAGTTCATAGTCTCGGTACCGGGCGGGCCTCCCCACAACACTGCCTGCCCGGGTGCGCCTCACCGGGGTGGATGGTTCTCCCCGCCAGCTGTTCACAGCAGGGCTCACCACTCGATCCTTGAGGACACTGGTTCCTTCTCTTCCCTGCTCTCCCAGCTGTTCCGCTGCTACCAGGCCCTCGTCGCCTACACTTCCCTCATAGCTCTCACAGAATCTTGGGATCTCTGTGTCTTCGGGAGGTGTTTCCTCAGCTTCCCTTGCTTCATTCTCTTGTTGTGTCTTCTCATTTTCTTCATTGGTCCATCGCAGGATTTTATTGCACCTTGACATACGTTCTTGGGACCACACATTCCCATCACTGAGCAATGCAGCTCTGTTATATACCTCCTTTATTTGCAGGGGTGGGGTGTATTTGCTGTCTCCTTTTCTTTTGAGTATCGACAATTTAACTCTCACCCATTCCCCTCTCTCCAAGGCAGTCTCTTTTGTGTTTCCTTTCCCATCGTGATGGCCGCTTGAATGGTACCCATTATCACCCTATTAAACCTCTCAACTTGGCCGTTGCTGGCGGGGTGATAGATAGAGGTATGCTTGATCTTGATACCATTCCTCTCGGCAAACTTGAGTCACTTGTCTGAGGTGAATTGAGGCTCATTGTCACTGAGAATGGATCTGGGAATGCCTTCTACCAGGAAGGCAGATGTGAGAAATCTGAGTGGTACCAGTCCCATCGGTGGAATTACTCGGTCACCTTTGTACACAAATTCTTCTCGGACTTCATAAAACTTCCTGCGTTCTGTTTTCAGCTGTCTCTTTTCAGGCCAACCCTGCACTATGCATTCCTTGATCTCTGCCATGTTTCGATCTGCCTCATATGCTTCCTTCCATTCCTGTCTGCTTATTACTCGTTCAGGGTCTTCCATCAGGGCTACCATCTCTTCGCTCTCTCCGGTTTCCCTCAGTGCTTCTTCCATGGCCGACGCTCTGCTGAGATAATCGGCTATCTTTTTCTTATTACCAGGTATGTGTTCCACATCATATCGGTAGTCTAGAAGCTTCAAGGTCATTTTGGCTATTCGTGTTGTCGCACTCGCATGTCCGCTTGAGGTCAAAACTTTGTAGAAGGGTTTATGGTCCGTTTTGAGTTTGAACCTCGTGCCCCACAGGAAGTGACGGAATTTCCCCATGGCCCACACTGCTGCCAACGTCTCTTTCTCGATTACGCGGAACTTTTGTCCAGTGGCTGATAGGGACCGGGATGAGAAGCTGAGAGTCTCCAGTGTCCCATCTGCCTTTTCCTGCATTAGGACTGCCCCATGTCCTTTCTCACTGGCGTTTGTCGTCAATACCGACCGCCCTTGGGGGTCGTATCCTTGCAGAGGGACTGCTCGGGTGATTTCATTCTTCAAGACGTTGAATTCGTTCTGCGTCTCTTCTGTCTATGCGAACGTCGTTTTGTCTCTTATGAGCTGCCTCAGGTGATACGTCTTCGTGACGAAGTGTTGCACAAACTTACTGTAATACTCCGCCATTCCTAGGAAGGATCTTACTTCTTCTTTGATGGAGGGAGCACGAGCGTCGCAGATAGCTTTCACATTCGAGTGTTTGGGGGTGATACCATGTTCTCCTATCTCGTGCCCCAAGTAGGTGACGGAGGTCATCCCAAACCTGCATTTCACCCACTCTGCTGTTAGCCCATTGTTCTCCAGGATTCGAAGAACTCTGTCCAGCTTCTTGCCATGGTCTTTCAGCTCCTTCCCCATCACCAGGATGTCATCTTGAAAGTATTGTATGCCCTCTATGTCTTGGAATAGGCGATGCATCAGTTTCTGGAAGACTGCCGCTGAGGCGAGGCCAAATGGCATGCGACGGAACTGGTAACATCCGAAGGGTGTTATGAATGACGTCAGTTTCCGGTTCCCTGGATGCAATGCTACCTGATGATATGCCGAAGACAGATTAATGGTGGAAAATCATCTTACTCCCTTCGTTTTTGCCAGCATTTCCTCTATACAGGGCAGCAAGAATTTCTCTACTATGATGCATTTGTTTAGTTCTCGAAGGTCCACGCATAAGTGCACTTTGCCATTCGGCTTCATTGCCACCACCAGTGGCCCCAGCCATTCCGAGCTGTCAATAGGTTTGATGATTCAGTTCTACTCCAGTCTGTGTAATTCTTGCTGTACCATCTCTCTCACCGCGAGCGGTATGTTCCTCACCTTGTGTGACACAGGGATGGCATTCTCCTTAAGTGCTATTTTGTGAGTGAATTTCTCCAACCTTCCAACCTTTCCTCCAAAAACTTTCGGGTATTCGCTCTTCACCTTCTCTGCGTCCGGCCCTCGCTCCGGGGTGGTCATCAGTACCTGTATGTCACCTCCTGGGTCTAATTGTATCCCTGGGTCCCCTTGGTCCATCCATCCTAGGACCGACGGTCCTTTTTCCACTACATACAGTTTGCCCTGAGCACTGCGTCCCTTGAATTCAAATGTAAGGGCGCGAAACCCTACCATCAGGATAGGTTCTCCTGTGTACGTGACCGCTCTGATGTCGAGTGCTTCCAACCGCGGGCCTAGACTGGGGCTGAATTTCTCTTTCCACACCGACCGTTGGACGATAGTGTATGGTGATCCGGAGTCCACCACAATAGTGATTTCCACTCCCCCTATCATCATGTCGCACTGGGGTTTGCGGGAACGCTTGCAGTCAATGCCCAGCACCTGGTCTTCTACACACAGCACGTTATCTTCTTCATCCGGCTCTTCTTCTTCCTCTGGCTGGTCCTGTAACACATACTTCACCGGGGTCCTCTTTATCTTTGGGCGGCATACCTTCTCATAGTGGACCACTATGCCGCAAAACATGCATTTCGGCCTGAATGCGTGGCACCGTTTTTCATGGGCTGCATGGGACTGGCTTCCGCATCTATAGCACTTGGACATGCCTTCCTTGTTCTGCCTCTTCACCTGTCCTTGCTTCCCTGTCCATTTGTTTGGACCTCTGTTTTCCCACTGGGTTGCCGTACTTCTTCCCGACGGTTCTGCGTCGTCTACCTTGTTTATCATGGGCCTCCGAATCGGTTCTCTTTTGGTTCCATCTGCACATCGTTTTGACATTTGAGCTTTTTTCACCATGGCGATCACCTCCTTCAGCGTGGCGTCATCATTCACCCACAGTTTGTCTTGGACAGTTTTGTTGGTCGTGTGCATTACGATCTGATCTTTTATGAACTCATCATGTAGCGCTCCAAACTTGCAGGTTATCACCAACGTCCTCAGCGCTGCGACGTAGTCATCTACCGCTTCACCCACTTCTTGCTTCCTCTGCTGGAAATTGTATCGGTCTATAGACGTACATATGGCGGGACGATAGTGATTATTCAGATCTTCTATGGAGTGCCTAAATAAGTCAACATCTGCGTTCGGTCAGGGCGTGGGCATCAAATTTTGAAACACCCGTATCCCTTCAGGGCCTAGGTTGTGTAAGAGTAGCCTCTTTCTTCTTCCGATGGGGAACGCCTCACCATTCTCGTCTTCTAAGGCTTCCAGATAATTCATGAAGTACTCTCTCCAGTCCTCCCACTTCATTTGGGGCTCACCTGGTCTGGGTAGAAACGGGATCGGCGTCGTGAGGGAAGACACTTGCGCACTCATCTCCGCGCGTCTTTCTCGTTCTTCCCCTTGGCTCCTCGGACTGCCCGTGCAGTCGCTCCTTTGCCTCGACTTTGGTTCCCTTGGGGTCCTTCTGCGCCCCCTTCTCTGCTCCTCCCCAGTTCCGCCAAATAAAGTTTAATTGACTTGGGTAGACTGTTTTTGATTTAGTTTGTGTGGGTGATCAACTGAGTATCAATTTATATAAAGCCTCCTTATTTTAGACATTTCAAGTCTACTTTCGTGGGTCTCTCCATAGAGCAAGCCATTGATCATGTGTCATTGTCTCCCAGAGTATTTTATCCCAATGAGACATAAAGGGCCACTTGGAAGTTGCCTGGTTTCTGAACTAATACTTTATATAATAGATCAGCCATTTTGATAGGAAATAGTTTTAAAAAATGTCTTTTTTTTCTTGTCACTGCTCTACTATTAGTCGCGTTTGCATATGGAAACAGTTTTAATAATGCCTAAACTAAACATATCCCCCTGAATACAACATCCTTCATCCCTCCCTCCTTCTCTCCATTTAGAAAAACTGTCCCCTCCACCCACTCATTATTAGGCGGGTGCAAAATCTGGATTATAGTAAAGGGGAAGGGAAATGCTGTGACTGCTGGGTTTTTCTTATGTGATTCCTAACCCCATACCTCCAGGATTTTGTGTGCTATTTTCGGCACTGGAGTGCAAACAGCCATATAGGACTCCACATAGATCTATAGAACTGGACATGTTCCATATGACCCCAGTGGTTTTCAATATCTGGTAGAGATCACTTGTAGGACGATCGCAGTTGGGCAACACTGAAAGCAATGTCGTAGGTTTGTAAAATTTGGGCCTCTTTCTTCCCTACGACCTAATGTTAGAGATCCTGGCGTCCATGCCACCAAATGGATTTGTGGGGCGAAACATTGTAAAGTTGTACTTTAAATAATATATGAAATTCCATTAATAGGTTCCATTAATTTTGTTAACATTGGGTTTGATTACACTTGTGCATAGTTGTTTTTCTTTGTAAGGAATTACATACACGTTTTAACAAATTCGGTAAATCTGAAATAAACTTTGATGAGGATGATGATGATATAGAGTTTGATGCCCGATCGAAGCTCAGTAGATTAGTGGTGAGACACTGTCTTAAAATGAATACTTGTATAATGGGTGCACAACACTCCGATGCCTGAATTTAGCCTGGTAAGTGTTTAGATTAATGCAACTAACTGAAATAATACACTTTAGCTCAGGGGATGCTACTAGAGTGCGCCTTAACAAAAACAGCTACTAAAATCAGTGTCAACCTGAATTGCATCAGCTCATGCTTAGATCCATAAAAGGTTTCAAGCATAAATATTCTAACAATAATTTACAGCATGATAGTGAACTTTAAAGTGACTGTTCAAAGTTCACACCTAAGCTCTACGACAACCAGTCTCAGACTTATCTTCCCAGACGGTGCCCTTTTGTGCTCATTTACGCCCAATAGAAAATTATTTTTTACGGGGATTTTTGTCAGAATCCACATATTGTTTTCTACCTCTACTCACAGTGAGAAACCAGCATTGGCAAAACTAATAGGTTTTGACTATGTGAGATCTATTGGCTTTGTTAATATTTATTTGCCGTGTTAAACAGGACATCTGCAGTATAACATAACTGAAAGTGAAAAAAAAAATGCCCAACCAATGGCCTGGCCAGCATTGACTACATCATAGCCCTTTGAGTTTTTACTTTCAGCCATACTGGCTAAAAGAAACATTGAATAGTCAATAGATCTCACATAGGCAACCTCTATTGGATTGCCTTTGCCAGTGTTTGTTTCATACCCAATCTTCGGCTCACACCCGATCTTCTTCTTTACTACACATTCTTTTTAGGCTGTGTCAAAGGGAAAGTCTAAGGGAAACAGGAGGAAAGATGTGGCTGTCTCCTCGGAAACAGCTTGATCAGCGGTCACCTAAGTGCGGGGATCAATGAAGGTATGTGGACACAAAGGATCGAATAAAAAATTGTTTCACAATATGGAGTCAATCATCTTGCCACCTGAAAATCGAGAATACATTACAAACAAGGATTTCCTATTCTACCGCTTGACAAGAACACGGTCAGATTGTTGCTTTAAGATCAGGTTTTATTAAAAGTCAAATTAAAAAGTCTAATTAAATCTTTTACAATAAATACCTTAAAAACCATAGATTTCCAAGTGAATTTAGAAAGAAAGAGAACACATCATGCTTATTTACCCAGTATTATTAATTCAATTATATATTGTTAATGAGTACTATATTTTCTTAGAAAGAAACTTCAGTAAGGAAACAGTCACACCCAAATTATAGATGACATTAGATTGTGAGATATATTAATGCAGTCATTATTTTGTTACCCATGTTTCACAGCCAGGGTGGTATGCAACATGGTTGTAAGTGAAGAAAAAAATGTGCTAAGACATGGCTAGTGTTGACCGCGTCATATACTTTTACTTTCAGTCATGCTACACAGCAGTTGTGCTGCTGTGCAATATGGCTAAAAAAAAATTTACAAAGCCAATAGATCTGACATACATGAAAACAATTGGCTTTGCCAATGCTTATTTTTCCCAGCCATGCTTCAAGCTTGCGCCAAGAAACGAAGTCTGTCTGGAAACTAGAACCACTTGGTCCACTTTAGGCTAAGCCCTCATTTGTCTATAAAAGACACCGTCATCTCTTGTAGCCAGTTGTGGGAGCAGAATGACGAGAATAATTTGTAGTAAGTGAAAAGATTTGCTACTGATCATCTGTCTGTGTCGAATCTAAAGAAGTGAAACAAAAATCCTTCCAGCGCCGTCAGGCTCGACCAGCAAACTTAAGCCAGGTGGCTGATCAATGAACAACAAAGAAATGAGAGTGACGTGATGTACTCCCGATTTTTTTTTTTTATACAAAAGCCGAATAAAGTTTTGTAGCTGCTGTTGTTATTGAGAGTGACGAGGAAGCCAACCAGTGGTGTGTAATAGGTAGGCTCTGAGCCCTTTTTAGGTCTTGACTGACCCAGCGCATGCGCTGGTCTGGCAACACTTTCAGTGAGGGCTCAAAAGGCTACCATGGCCAGCCCAGAACTACAGTGCATGTGCGCGGGCGCGTGCTTAGGAGCAGAGGCGCCATATGGCACACCTCGTCATGCTCATTAAGCGCCCGCGATCACTTTCCTTTCACTTTTGCCCGTGATCCCTTTTGCAGCGCCCCTTTGATCTCCTTCAAAGGTTCCCTGCATGTACATGACCCAGGCAAGCACTTTAAGGGCTATTGAGCAGATTCCAAGATGAGGACCTGGATCCCAAATCCTGAGTCTGCAACTCTGGCCACTGCACCACATCCTCTCCCCCTATTAGCGCCTTATATGCTGTGCGTTAAGGTGGTTGCTCGACAGATGTAACAGGATGATTGCGCTTTATTATGTGTGGACTGAAAGGCGTCTTACTTGCCCCATGGCGCTTTACCGGGTCATCTGCACTTTTTCATTTCTTGTATTTTAATACAAGGTGCATTGTATTTTAGGTTGTTTTTCGAACATTACTGCCTAAGTTGGCTGTCTTCCGTATCTGCACTATTTCTGATCTTGGCACTGAATTATAGAATACTGCCTTTAGTATTGACAATACATATTTGTACTTAATAAGGTTTGTATATTCTCTGCGATGGAGCTTTGGCCTAGAAATGTCACTTACACAGACTGTTTGGTAGTTATGCCTATAGATTTGTGAATGTTAATTTTGAATGGATGAAATAATTGTATTATGGTATGGATATGCATTTTGTTTTACATTTTTCTTTTAAATGTTTTTCGAGTGAATGCTTTTATTGCCGTTGTACGGACGAGGAGGATGCATTGCATTCTTGATGTGGATCTCTGTTAAGTTACACACACACACACACAAACACACAATCAAACCCAACAACACCCAACCACACTACCACACACACAACCACACCCACAACCACACCCACAAACACACACACAAACACACCCTTACCCACAACAACAACCACACACACAAACACACACACAACCACAGGCACAACCACACACACACACAACACCACACACACAACCGCACCCACAACCGCACCCACAACAACACCCAAACTCACGCACAGACACACGCACAACAACCACACACACAACACACATCACAACGCACACACACACAACCACACACACACAATAACTCAGACACACAACCACAACACACAAGCGCACACAAAACCACTACCACACACAACCACACACAGACACACAAACACACACAACCATGCACACACAACCACACACACACACCACAACACACAACCACACACACAGCCACAAACACACACAACCATACACAAACAACCACACAC
Source organism: Lissotriton vulgaris (assembly GCF_964263255.1). Lineage (NCBI taxonomy): Eukaryota > Metazoa > Chordata > Amphibia > Caudata > Salamandridae > Lissotriton > Lissotriton vulgaris. The sequence continues at coordinate 987,660,272 of NC_141693.1, forward strand.
ACACACAACCACACAGACACACAACCATACACACACATAACCACACACAACCTCAACAACACACACACACAACCACACACACAAATAACTACACACACACAACCACACAAACAACCGCACCCACAACACCCAGAACAACACCCAAACCCACACACAGACACACACACAACAACACTCACACAACCACACAAAACAACCACACACCACACAAAGACACAACCACAACATACAACCGCACACATACCCACTACCACACACAACCACACAGACACACAACCATACACACACACACAACCTCAGCCACACACACACAAATAACCACACACACAGAACCACACACACACAACCACACACAAAACCACACAACACACAACACACACACACAAACATTTGTTTTCACTGTCAGATGTGAAAAATAGACAAATATTGCCCATATTTAATTATGCTCTATCCTCAGTTCAATACTGGGGTGCTTTTTAACTTGTCTCTAGTTCAGTGCGAATCTTACCATTACTAATTAAAATTGGGTTCGCTTTGGCTTCTTTTCAATGCAAACTTTATCTCAAAAAGTTGCTGTAACAACTTGCAAGTCCGCAACGTAAGCCTATTCATTTGCTAATTAATTTCAACATTTTCAGGATTTCTATTAGTTTCTTGTTTGAAGATGTTACTCTCTCCTGCCACCCCACTCCTGTACTAAGGTTATAAGTAACCTGGCACCTACCTTTCAGAGGTTCTTGCATCTAGCCAAATCGAGCATGGCACTAGAGGGTCTCAGCCAGTTACACGCCGGGTGATGATCTCCGCACCTCCTTCTAGACCCCAAATCACTACTGTTTGCAGTCTGTCACTCACCCCTCACATCCCTGGTACTCACCCTTCACACATCAGGCCCGACAGTCACTCCTCGCACCAGGCACTCACCCATCTCCCTCTCTGGCACTCAGCAATGACTCTCTGTAACACTCAACTGTCACCTCCCTAACACTCACCCTCAACCCTCCAGGTACTCAAACTTCCCCTCCCTGGCACATATCCTTCACCTCCCAGAAAATCACCCATGTCCCTCCTAGCATTCACTAATCACCCCCTTGGCACTCACCCTTCCACGCTATGCCACTAGCCCTTCATCCCTCTGGCCTGGCAGCTACCCTTCACCCCTTGCACTCACCCTTCCCCTCTCTGGCACTCACAAATTGACCCTCCTGACTCTTACATCTCACCTCCATGGCACTCAACCTTCATCTCCCTGGCACTCACCCTTCATCCACCTGACCTGACACTCAACCTTCATCTCTGTGGCACTAGCCCTTCACCCACATGGCCTGGCAGCTACCCCTCACCCCTGACACACCTACATCTTCCCCTCTCTGCACTCACCCTTCCCCTCCCTGGAACTCACCCTTTACCCTCCTAACTCTTAAGTCTCATCTCCCTGGCACTCACTCCTCACCTCTCTAGCACTCACCATTCACCCCCATGGCCTGACAATCACCCTTGTCCATCCTGGCATTCACTACTCACCTCCCTGCCACTCACCCTTGACTCTTTCCATGCTCATGACGAGCTGAGCTCGTCATGAGCCACGGCGCTCCGGTGCTCATGACAAGCTCAGCTCGTCATGAGCCGTGGAACGCTCGCATGCGGGGATAATTCCCCTGCTGTGCTGAGCATTCCACGGGAACGGGTGTGGTCATGACGAGCTAAGCTCGTCATGAGCACAGGAGCGCTGTGCCTCATGACGAGCTCAGCTCGTCATGAGCATGCACGTGCCGTGCGCGCCCCCCTCCCCCCCCAGCACAGCGGGAAAATAACCCCGCAGCGAAGGGGTTAACCCTCCTGGCACTAGCCCAGTTTAAAAAAATACACCTCTCATACCACTCAGTACTGTACAATTACAAACCACATATTTACACACTAATCAATGCAACATAAATAATATCCACATCATAACACTCAATACCACATAATTACACAACACATATTTACAACACATATTTACACTCAACTCAATACAACATAACTACACTCAATATAATATCACCTAGTACCACATATGCTTGTTTCAAAGGTTGTGGTCAGTTTAAGATATCGTACTGCAGTTAGTTTTACGTACTGTGTTCAGTTTCAGGTATTGTGACTGATTTCAAGAACTGTAGTCTGTTTTATGTTGTGAAGTTAGTTTGAGGCAGCCAGGTGCTAGTGTTGCATTATTATTAGCAATGCCAATGGCTCAAACTTTTATAATGCGAGACCTATTGCATAGCAAATGCTGGTTGGATTTTTTTGTTTTTTTAAACAGATCTCGCAGGGATAGCTCATGGGCTGTTTCAGGCGAAGCCTAATGGCTAGCAGAGTGGTTGTGCAGACTGAAAAGATAGCGATATAGAGACTTGTAGAGTGTGTTACTTTTAAAAAAAGGTTGCATAGGGTTTTTGAAGAGAAAGCTTAAATAAATCTCTTAGAATTTGTGAGTTTGTGTACATTGAAAGATTAGATGACTCTTTTAACACTATAGGGCATATTTACAAGGAAATGTGATGCCAAAATTGGTAATGCAGCGCTCCGACAGTTTCAAAACGTAGGGATGCGCCATATTCACAAGAATGCAGGGCACCCCTGCATTACCCCTAGCACTGGCTCAAAAAAAGCTGCCTGCGCAGGCACCCAAGCAACATTTTACTTGGGTGCCTGTACTGCAGGGGCCATTGTTTATGTGCAAGAAGGACCACCTTCCTGCACATAAGCAATCTTTAAAGTTGATTTGCTCTATCTATGTGTGCTGCAGAATGCAGTACACGTGAAAAGAGCAGAATACGAGGAGAAATAAAAAATGTCTCTTCGTATCGCCTGCTTAAGACCAGATATTCCCTGGTGGTATTTTTGGAGCTGCACCATACCTTTACCTTGTAAATATTGGGCAGTTACAAAAAGCAATGAGTGTTGCGGCGGAATGCCCACTGCAACACCCATTGCACACCCATTTCACACTAAGTGCTGCGTGAATAGGGGCATTATTTACAAGGAGGCGTTGAGCCGCTTAACGGCATTGTAAATAAAGCAAATGAGCTAATGCAACTGGAACATCGGAAAAACTGACTTTCTGGTGGTGTTAACTCCTTATAAATATGCCCCAGTGTTTCTCTTACTGAATCACAGTGTGTTACGAGAAAAGTACTATTTTGCAATATGATGTTTTCGTTACACAAAAAGTTAATTCATGGCACATAACGTGTGAGGTTATCTCACCTCTCACCATTTAATAATAAATTTAGTTACTAATACATAAAATCTTTCCATAGATCTTCTTGATCTAGATAATGCACAAAGGTTTCTGCCGGCGGAGCCAGAGGGAGCTTTGTTACTGGAAAAACGATATTTAGCCCCAGGGCCAGCGCTCAGCACATTAACATGAGGCCTCACACCAGTGCCATACCTGACCTGGGCCTCACACCTATGCGCCACCACTGTAAGGCATGGCGAATGACACTACACTCGCAGGCCTGTGTAGCACTGAAGGGAGTAGGGGAAGGGACCCTTTCAAAGGACAAACAACTTCCACTCTTTCAGACCTCAATGAGCTGTGAAATAGATGCTTGTTTGTGTCTGGGAGGGGGCGGCTCTACAGGAGGGGTCCTGCGCCTTGCAGGTTCAGGATCACCTTCAAATATTGGGAAGCAGATAGCTTTACCACCTTCATAGGAGAAAAATCCATGCCATTTTTTGCTGTTTCAGGAGTCTGCCAAGGCCGGGACACGTTAATAAATAGCACTTTAAAGAAAATCGTATGTGTTTATTTGAAACAAGACGTCTCTGCCTTTCTTTACCTTATTAGTCAGGGATCTAACACAACTCTAGAGCATTTTTAAATGTATTTTTGGGTTATATTTGCTGTTTTGATTATGCACAGATTATGGGCTTTAAATTACGGCTTTAGGTGATTGGCCTATTTTTGTACTGGCTGGGATATGAAACAGAACAGAATGGGAAAGAAAACCAGCCAGGTGGCAACCCTAGATGCAAAAACCCTTGAATGAGGAATTACCCCCATTTTTGGCAGATTTGTATAGCGCAAACGCGACCCAATGGTATTGGAGCACTTTACACGAGAACCGGTTACATTACACAAGGTCGCATCATCTTTTTAGGCACAGGGAAATTAAGTGATTTGCCTGGAATCACAGGATTTTGAGCTGACACCAATCCTGGAACCTTTTTCCCCAGTTACAAAGTCGGCAGCTCTAGCCGTAATGCCACATCTTGGTTAGACGGAGGGTGGCAGGCAGAAGCAACATAAAAGTTGGATCTTTATGGACTTGGGTTGAAACTGGACCTCAAGCTGAGCCAAAGCCTTGGAGTATGTGTTATGAATGATCACAGTTCAGATAGGTAGAAACCAGTTTTTATTCATATAAGTACAGCACCATCAGTGAACATCCAGCTCCGTCTATTCCAACCTCCATCTGCCACTAAAACAACACGGCACGGACCCAAGACTCTAGAACATCAATAGAATCTATCTAGGGTCTGTGCCAAGAGCATAGTTACCAACGTAAAACATTTTCCCGCTTTAAACAAAAAGAAAAAAAAGAATAAAAACATTATAAATAGAACTTATTCCTAATACGAGTTACAAAATCCGATAACCATACAGGTTTTTTGCAAAAACGCTTAGCTTTAGAAAACTGATGAACAGAAAGACTTTCATTTTCATGACAAAAATCCGAATTATTAGAAAGAATAGGCGAAGAAACATCAACATTATTAGAACACTTAGTAGTGAGATTGATGGAGCTGGGATTCGCGTGCCAGCGCCCTGCTCGTATGCAAAACCCTTGTCTAAACTGCGTAATAATATTAATCTCATTATTCGTCATTTATAAAGTGGTTTTCCCCACACGCGGGTGTCCCCAGGATGCTTGCTTGTTTGTCTTTTCTCGTACTAAACGAAGCTTGCACTAAAAATGGCTGCTTTGCCGAAATTCAGTCTGCGCATGCGTCGGTCATACCCATGTGATGTGACGCACTCGCAATCTGGAGGGATTCTGTGCTCATGCGCACTGTTGCAAATATGGCCGCTTGTCTCTCACCACGCTCTCCGCTTGCTACTGCTGCTTTAGCCTACCTATCTTTTCGCACTAAACCATAATGCTATAGTCATTATAAAGTAAGGGTTGGTTAGAATATTATCATGGTATACAGTGTGATCATTTTATATGTGATTTTAATTTGTTCTCGCTTACTTTTCATGTACCGCGTCTTTGTGGGCTGGGGCATACATGAGCGACGCCATGCTGAGGCTCCTCTGAACCCTGTCAGGTGACCAGGGAAAGTTCTAACTGCGCAAAAGCTAAATCTAGCCAGCTGGCTCCTGAAGCACAATGCGCCTGGGAACATCGCTGGGAATACGGAGTCTTACCTTGGAAAAAGCAATACTGTTGCTACCTAATGTGAACTGTTCTATACTGCTGTATTCCATGCATGGGAACGTGAACCCGGGGGGCGGGTGTGCAAAATTGAATCTTAAGTATGAGAAAACTGAATTCTAGGAGGTGGTAATGACCGCACCACCTCTCCTGACCAATCACAATGTGGGAAACTGTCACTTGCAACATTAGTGGGTGGTCTGAGGGACCCCAAAACAGTATAACTGCCCTAGTTTAGCTTAGGAAAATTGTCCGACTTGTCCGAGTAGCAGACCTGTCACTGACCCTACGAACTCTATAGGTGCTCAATCTGAAGTGCTGCGGAGCACTCTGTCCATACTTTCCACAAACTCCTAAGGGGTGGAAATAATCCTAAGTGCTGGCGAAGCACTTTGCTGGGAAATTCGAAAACCCAAATCGGGGTTACTGGCGAATTACTTGCAGAGAGGGGTAACGCAGGCGTTGCTGTCCGAAGCTGTGGGTGTTGGTCGTACCCTGGGAGGCCCAGTCCTTTGACCTGAACCTGAGGGGTATCCTGTCCTTACTGTCCGTGAGCTGTACCTGCTCGCATTCTGGCATTCCTTTTCTGAGGGTCCCTGTCCCCGTCTTCCCAACTGACCCGTGGCCAGGGTTGGTCTTCAATCTGAACTAGGTAATTATTGATTGTGGGTTTGCGTATCTCTATCTCTCTCTCTCTTTCTCCCTCTCCTTTGTCCGCTCTATTAAAGCATTCTTACCTGTGATATTGCTCTATTGCCGTTGAAATATCAAATATATGTGTCTGATTTTAGTTGGTTCCTTCTCTCCCCCTCTCCTTTAGGAGTTCATTGATTTTATAAAATTAATAGCATGTCCCCGTTTTTCCCTTTCCTTTAGTGGATTGCAGTGAATTTAGCCAGAATAGTTTTAAACCACTTAGGATAAGTACATGTCTTAGGTCCATCCATAATTCTGGTCTTAGTATAAAATTGCGGTGACTAGTTCTGTTCTAGAAAACCCTACCTTTAGTCTTCCCATATATCCTAATGGTCATATTTGTTGTGCAAAGTTACCTATTGGTGTTGATTTTAATGTTTGATATATTACTCTGTGTATCGCTTATTATCTTGGCATCTTCTCTTTGAATTCTTATATAAAGTTTTTAACTTCATCAGGTGTCTGTGGTCATTTTACAGAATTGTGGAAAGTATTTTACTGATTATAAAGAGTATTTGATGTTAGACCTGTCTACTATTTTCCCTGATAGCTCTAGGTCCGTCGTAAGAACTGTGCCTGTGGTAAGTCAGGTGCATGGTAAGCAGAGGTGAAACCAAACCTTAATTGCTCATAGCAGCGTGCAGGAGGAGAAATCCTCACCCAGTTCACCCAAACTAATTAGTGTGGTATTAAAGGTTTGCACGCCAAGGGCCCAGTGCGTGTAAAGAATTGGTAACTCAGGTGACTCGGGAGAACTGCGCGCTCTATCAGTAGTTTTTGGTAATCAGAGGATGGTCATTATTGATTAGTTTGGTGATTAATGATTATTGATTTCACCATCAACTACTCAACTAATGGATCATTGACCTTAAGTAGGGAAATAAAATAATTGCCCAAGTTAGATAAATGTCCAAGTCCTGATTCCTGACTCCAATGCTCAGAACCTGAAGACTGGCAAAGCAGTACTGAAAGGTGATGCAAGAAGTGGTGTGAGTATAAATAGGGTTGTGAAATGTTGTTAATATGCTAGCATGTTTTTTTAATGCATGTTTTTTTAAAGTGTTGAAAATAGTAAGGATTTTTACTGTTGGTGACATTTTGCTCATTTTGAATTGATGGTGTTATTGATTATATTGGTAATTTCATAGGATATAATTTTTTGGTTATTGATTACATGTTTTAACTCTTTATGTTAAGGTAGTGTCTTGTTCTATGTTGTCTGGAACACGCAGGTATGTACACCTGTGGAATCCCGGGAAGGAATAGCGGGTGGTAAATGGAAGCCACACTGCACTGAGGTTACTTGTCTGTTGGAATAGCACTGAGAAGCTAGGTAGGGCTGGCAGTGTTAAATTAGGGACTATTTTCTGTGTGAATGATTGTAGCAAAGAGTCCGCTGGTGAAACTTTGGTCTGATATCACCTAGAAAGGGTCACACTAAAGGAGTAGCAGGTTCTTCTGAGCTTGAGTGACAGCAAAAGGGTTCGCTGGTGAAACTTTGGCCTAAGATATATCCTGAAGGATAAGGCCAAAGGAGTAGCAGGTTCTTCTGAGCTTGATTGATAGGTAAGCGGAAGGGATTTACCTGTAGTATTTGAAGAGTAAACAGAAGGTCTTACTTTGTGAAGGGTAAGCGGAATGTGTTACTCGCAGTGAATATAAATCTATCCTTTATTTAGCACAACAGACAGAGTAGCGAATGTATTTATGTTGTTACTAATAGAGTTATTGATTAAGAAAATATTGCAGTAAGATTTTGTGGAGGGTCAGTAGTAGGAGTAAAACTGACTGAAATTGAGACTGACAGCTTTGTAAAAGAGAAATTGCATTGAACTATTGCAAAAATGAAATTGTTTGAAGGCTTAAAGAAGCTGTTAGGAGGTAAAGTGAAAACTTCGTTTTTTATTGGTGATGCTCCTGAAGGAACACCTGTGCATTTTATGTCTACCAATTTGGGACAAAATACATGTATGTGGGTTCACCAATGGTGCAAGATTACTGAAAAAGAGGGTGTTTTGAGGTTTCCAAAAGATGGTACTTTTGAATTGCAAATTATTGACAAATTAAGGGAAGTGTTATGTGAAATAAAGACACCATCTAAAGCTGCACAATTTGAGGCCTTAAGCATATGGGAAAAGGTAGCAAGAGAGAAAGCAAGTGAGGATAAAAAGGTAAAGCACCAAATGCAGGAGAAGAGAATTGATTCAGGTGATGAAATAATGGATGCATTGTTAACTGAGTGTCCACCACTTTATGTGGTTCCCATTAAAAATACTGAAAATAGTGTACTAGTAAGCACTACAGTGGCTACTGCTTCTGTTGAGCAGAGAAAAACACAGATTGAGAAAACTGTGCAAAGATTTCAGATTGACCCATTACCTGTTGATTCAGCACTGACAGTGATAGCTCCAGATGTTACTGCTTCAAATGTGCCTGATTCAGTCCAAGAATTGCTAACTGCAGATGCACAGATAATGCATAGAAAAATTATGACTGTCCCAATTAATATGGTCCCTACTGAAAAGGTTCAAAGAGCTGCAGAAGGAGTGATTATGGCAGAGTTTATTTCAGAAACTCAGAATACGCAGATTATTGAACAGAAATTACCCCAAGCACTGAAAGGTGAGGGAAACATGGTATTTACAACATCTGCAGCCCCAAATAAAATAAATGTAATTGAAAATGTTATTTTTCAAACCTGCTTAGAGGAAGCAGCAGTGATTAAAAAGATAGAAAACATGGGAGAACATATTAACACAGGCCCTGAAAAAGAGAAACAGCTTAGTGTTTTAAATTCAGCACTTGAACATGGAGAAAATAACAGTCCATGCTGTTTAAATAATGAAAATGTGAACCAGTGTCAGGAAAAAGAATTAATTTCCATGAGTAAGGAAACAGCTGCATGTGCATTAACTACCCATAATGGCCTGACAGATTTGGCTCAAAATTATGAATTTGATGTTTCAGGAAGTTTCCCATTTCAGAAAAGTTTTAGGGTACATATGGATGATGAAGCAAATGAGAAAATGTGTTCTTCAGAAATGCAACTGCTCATTGCAGAAATAAAGTATATTTTTAAATGCAATGGGTTTGAGAAATTAGAAGACAAATGGGAAAGAAAACATGAGAAGAAAAAGAAACCACCAGACCTAGCAAAGAAACTGGATAAGGAAAACAAGCCACCAGATTTAGTTGAGAAAAATAATAAGCAGAATGAGGGAGAAGCTTTTGCTTACTCATTGAGAGAAAAGGTGGGAGAAGTGCATGTTCCTATGCCACAGAATAAAAGTGAACTTGCAGCATTTCTGAACACAATCCCACAATTGAGAGACAGAATTATGCTGTGGTACCCAAATGTTGATGGATTTGTTGAGATTTTAAAAGAGCTGTGCATTAATTTGGAAATGTTCTTTTACATTGTCATGCAGACTGAATTGTGGTTTGAATCTAAAGTTTTGCAAAGGCCAGGTGAGGAGACAGTGAAAAGGTTTTGCATGAATGCACCATCATTTTCTGTTGTTATGGAGGAAAATATAGCAGTGCTTATTTTCCTGAAGGGTGGAGTGCCAGCAAAGGATGTTGCTTGGGTACAGATTAAAAGAACACAGGATGGAAGTAAAGTTGGTTTGGTTTGTGAAAATTCAGGTATGGATGTTGTACTGCTGGAAAATGTGTACTTTTGCCATCTTTATAGCAGATTTGAGCATTGGAAGAAGAAAAATAAATTTAAACATGATGCACAAAAACATGGAGACATGCAGATGCAAAATATGCAAGCTAAGCAAATGCAAATGTCAGTTCAGAAACAGGTACCTATGGCAGGAATTTTCCAAGCAAAGATGGTCTCACAAAATATGGAAAAAGCTCAAATTAATTTAAATAAGGTGACCAGAGCAAATGTGAATTATTTCCAGAGGCAAAATCAGAACCCAGTCCAACAGGTTGCTGTGTTTGAAAATGAGAGTTTTAACCCTCACAATTCAGAATTTACCAAGTGCATTGTGGAGGCAGTGGAAAGTCCAGACTTAATTTCAAGAGTTTTAAGGAAAGAAATTATAAACCCAGTTTTAGAAGAATTTGAACCAAAATTAGGCCCATTTGAGGAAGATTGCAAAACTGTTGTCTGTGATTCAGGCCTAGCAGAAAAACAATTTTTTTGCAAATTAAACAGCACAGATTACTGTACATCAGATAATGTTATTTTTCAGATTCCTGATGAGGATGTGCATTTTAAAATGGCCCAACAAGAAACAGCTGTAGCGTTATTTTCAGAAAAGACAGTTGAAAAATTACCTTCTGCTTTGGAAAAAACAGAAATTAGAGAGTTCACAGAGAAGGATGCCAGATTAATAACATGTGCAGAACATGTCTTATTAAAATTAGAACCAAATGACATGCATGCAGGTACACCATCAGTTGCAGAAATTTTACCAATAAAAGGATTTTTGATGGAATTGATTGGAAGTTTGTGTAACTTTCTGATCACAGGCTCACAGAAAATAAATGAAAAGAACAGAATAGTGCAGGAGATTAAAAGCATATTTTTTTCATGTTGTCCTGTGGTACCGAATCCAGCCAATATATTTTTTCACATTCCATGTGCTGAAGAATGGCTTACTTTTATTGATTTTTGCAATTCTGGCAGCCAGAGGATGGTTTGGACTAGTTAGATTAGGTAGACAGGATAGGTCATAAACAAACCGTGAAAATTTAATGTGCTGCTGATTTTCTACTATATTGATTCAAAAATTTGAAATGTTTTTAAGGATTTATATATAAATGTATATGGTTTTTGCATTACTGTTATAAATGTTATATTAACGCAAAATTGTTTGTGAATGTTCAGTGTAGTCCGAATCCCCGGGGAAGTATTTAGCTAACGGTGAGCAGAATCCGGTTAGCTGTTGAAGTCACTAAGTTCGAGGTATTAGTGCAGGGTTAAGGATAACTGGAAGCACTAATTAGGACCTTTTATTTCTGGAGTGAATGATAGCTACGAGTCCTTTATAAAACTTTCATTGCGATATCACCTAGTAAGGGTCGCATACGGAAGGAGTAGTAGGGTCTCTGAGGCTTGTCTGGTAAGTAAAATAGTTCGCTGGTGAAATCCTGGCTCAGTACATATCCCCGACTAAGGTGGATGAGTCAGAAGAATAACGGGTTCTATGTTACTAGTGTGAAGGGACAGGCAAAGAAGTCTATCCAGAGTGAATGAAAAGTAGGCAGAAGTGGTTTACTAGTAGCGAAAGAAAAGTCTTTTCTCTCTTTAGAACACTCAGACATAGTGGCAAACGTTGTGTGTTGTTAACTAAAACGTGCACTCGCACTTTAGAGAAAGTAAAAAGTTTCCGTTACCTTGTGAAGGAGGGAGTCAGTCGGAGAGCTGCTCTGACGTCACTCCGTGCCGCGCTGGTATTGGTCAAGACAGCGGGTGTGTAGTGGAGCTGAATTTGTAAAGGAGGGGTGAGTGCCGAAGCGTGAGACTCTGTCTTGCGAAAAGACCGCGCACCCATTGGTTAACAGTAATTGTATTCTCTGACCTGATTGGGTGGTGCGAAATAAAAGTCGCGCTAGCATTGGAAGCACAAAGGTAAACAAAATTAATCCAGCCGAGATAGAAGCGAGTCTGGAGAGTTGCATGTGGTATCCAGATTTCATACCGAACCCAAAGTACCTAGGATTTCATACGGAGCAGCTTAGACGAGGTAGACCACACATGATGTATGGAGTAAAGAGGAAACTGTCCTTCTCTGATAAAATAAAGAATTTTTTCAAAACTGACAAGCCCATTAGAACGAGGGAAGGCGTACTCATTCCCCCGCCAAATACCCCTGCTTCGTTCATGTTGTTTGATAAAGGGTATCACACTTGTGTCTGGTTAGAAAATTGGGCAAAGTATACTGCAGATGACGGAGTCCTAGCATTCCCTGTTGAAGGTACATTTAATGGTCGGATCCTGTTTAACTTAAGGACCCGCATGAATGAATTACACCCTAGACCTAGGTTGACCCAGTACGAAGCTCTGGAGGAATGGGAGATTGAGGCTGCAGAGCGAGATAAACCCCGGATGGATAAGGGAGTGAGTAAATGGTATCCCAGGCTTCCAACGCCAACCAAAGAGCAGAAAATGAAACAGTGGAGGCAATCTATGTTGACTGAAGGGCTGTTCCCTATGATGGGGGTATCAGAAGAAAAGAGAGGAAAATGTAAAGAAAAAACCCATCACCTAGCACCTATGGGGGACATAGAAGATGAACACCTGGAAGATTTGTTAATGAAAAATCCACCTCCTTATGTTGCAGAATTAGAACCTGTGCATTCTCAAAATCCCTTCACAAATTATCCCAGAAGTAGGAGGGACAGTGATATAGATGGAACCGGTACAGGCAGTAAAACCAGTGAAAGGGATGGGTTTTGCAGACCTAAATCCACAGTCCCGAATTATCAGCCATTCGGAGAAAGTCCACCTCGATTGATTGCTCCGACTGCCCCAAGTATTTATCCGTCCTTAGTACCTCAGGTATTACATGGCAATTCTGCAGAAAGGGGGTTGCAGGAAAAAAAGAAAGAAGCCCTGACTAAACAGCGAGAGGATTTAGTTCGAACCATTGCCCAGATGCATCCCCATCCTGATTCCCTGACTATTCCAGTAACTATTGGTCCAGCTATTCCACTGTATAGAAATGACCTGACTAGTCCTCATCCTCCTGTTATCACTCCAATACTGCCTACTCCTAGCATCCCGACCCCGAGGAAGGAAGTATTCATAGATGAAGATCAGGAAAGTGAGTGTGAATCTGTGGTTCTGATGGATCTGCCCATTAGAGAATCGAGGGCTAGTATAGCAGGGACAAGAAGTCAGCCCAGACAAAAAGAGGTGTTGATTGAAAGTGCAACTGGGGCTAGGAGTGCCACCTTAGTTTCCCCAGAAGATTTGGACAGATGGACAAAGGAGCTAGAGAAGGAGACCACTCCCCAACCTAAAACATTGGAAATATATAAATTAAGAATAGAAATAGAAGAAATGATGGCTGGGAACGTAGGAGTTGAGCGCCTAAGCTCTTATAATGAAGAAGAGTTACTGTTTATCAGTAAAAATCTTACCCGTAGTGCTAGGGTGCTCCATGAAAAGATAATGGATACAGCCACAGAAATGGGAATTGATGTTAGTCGCTCCAAAATTCTTCAGAAACCCTACAGAGTGGATTTTTCAGACAAGGATTTAGAAAGCCTGAATGTGATGGGAAAACAGATCCAAGTAAAGGAATTGTTAAAACTCCTGCAGAAATGGGGCGAAGTGGGGAAATGGAGAACCAGGTGGGCAAAGAAAAAGGAAAGCAGCAGGGCTGGGTCACTGACTTCAGAATTCGTATTAAAGGAAGTAACACCAACAGAAAAATTGTGCCCCATGAGAGAGGTCCCGGGAGGAAAATATGTCCATGTCCCTTGGTCCAGACAGGACATTGTGTCGTTTACAAACGACTTCCCGAAATTACGTGAGAAGCCAGTTGATTGGTACAGGCAGGTAGAACGCTTCATAAAAGTTCAGAAGTGTCTGCTGAAAGACCTGGATGGGTTTTTCGACATTGTGGTCCCTGTAGATCTGTGGACGGAATGTAAGATAGAAATTGATTGGCCTAATGATGAATATCCCAGAGATGAGAAAACGGGAGCCCCTTCACCTGATGTAATGAGGAAATATGACCAGGTCATACAGTACCTTAAGAAAAAAGTGCCAGCAAAGGAGACAGATTGGACCCGAATAGATAGAACCACCCAAGAACGTGATGAAACGGTGCACTCATTTTATGAAAGGTTACTGCAGGTATTTAAAACTTACAGTGGTATCGATAATGTAGACATGAAAGACATGACCCATTTCAGTTACAGATTTGTGCTAGGATTGAGGCCTGAAATCTCACAATGGATTCGAGATAACAAAATCAGTTGGCAGGGAAAGCCCATAGATGATGTCCTGAAATATGCAAAATACTGCGAAGATGAAATCGAAAATAAAAAGAAGGCCCTCAAGGAGAAAGTCATGTGGGCACAGGTGAAATTAGCTGAATAGCAAGAAAAACAGTTAAGTAAATTGACGTCTGATAATAATGTTCAGAATACCACTACTGGGGGGGGAGGAAAGCCCAGACCTAAAATGAGTCGTGAAGAGGCCATGAAAAAGTTTCCGTGCCATGGGTGCGGCCAGATGGGGCATTGGAGAGACGAGTGTCCACACCTGCAGGCCGGTAATGCCCCTGTAAATGGTTTAAATCCACAGGTGCAGAAAGAGGGGACAAGAAAAACCCAGCAACAGGTAAAATTACCTCCAGTACCTCGCGCTCCTAGACAGAATTTTAAGAGTCAGGGTCAGCAGAATGAGAGGGCGGAAGTATGGGAGGTTGAGAGTGAAAGAAACGCAGTCATTCCACAGTACTTGCTAAATGATACCTTCCTTTGTGAAGATCAAGATTGACGGGGCCTGAGAGGGGAGGATGAGGAGTGCGTACTTGGCGCCTCCTTACCGGTAGACCAGACTGGACCATACATTGAAGGAAAGGTTGAGGGAAAAGACGTCACCTTTCTGTTGGACACTGGTGCTACCAGATCTACTGTAAGAACAGTGGATGTTCCTAACCTACCCCTCTCGGGAGAAGCAATCCAAGTAGTGGGCGTCTCAAATCAAATAATAAGTACCCCTGTAACTGAACCAATGGAAATTTCTATAGGAAATTTCAAGGAAATGCACAGATTTGTGGTCTGTGATTCCAGTCCTGTAAACCTGCTAGGACGTGATTTGTTGTGCAAGATGCGTTGTACCATTTTCTGCACACCAAATGGCGTAGAAATTCAGACCCCCGATGAAGATGGCCTGTACAAACTGATGTTAGTCAGACAAGATACTGATATCAAGCCTTTGACAATTGAGGATTTACCTGAAGAACTCCAGTTAAGAGTAGTACCAGAAGTGTGGGATTTCACAGGAAAAGATGTAGGCCTGATGGCAAATGTGGACCCAGTTAAAATAGCGATAAAAACAAATGCTGTATACCCCAAAACCCGACAGTACAAGATGAGTGCAGAAGTAAAAGCAGGAGTGGCGACCGAAATTACCAGGCTGCTCGAAGCAGAAATAATAGAAGAAGTGATGAGCAGCCCCTGTAATTCGCCTATCATAGGGATCAAAAAGCCTAGTGGAAAGTACCGGGTAGTGCAAGATTTGCGCAAGGTAAACCAAATTGTTGTGCCTTGCTGTCCTATTGTGCCCAACCCTGCAGTGATTCTATATCAGATTCCCTGGAATGCAGAATGGTTCACTGTCATTGACCTATGCCACGCATTCTTTTCCATCCCATTACACCCAGAAAGCAAATTCCTTTTCAGTTTTGAATTTGACAGCCATATCTATGTCTGGAATCGTGTCCCCCAGGGGTACACCGAAAGTCCATCGATTTTCAATCAGATATTGAAAAAGTGCCTTGAATCCCTAGTGCTGCCAAGAGAGTCTGTTTTGGTACAGTACATAGATGACCTATTAGTGGCATCTAAAACCCAGACCGACTGTGTCACTGACACCATTGCCTTGCTGAATCACTTAGGAAAAGGAGGACATAAAGTGTCACCTGACAAGTTGCAATTTTGTAAAAACTCCGTGAAGTATCTGGGGCACCAGATAGAAAAAGGAATCAGGAAAGTCACTACCGAAAGGATCAAAATAATTAAAGCAATGGAACTGCCCAGAACTCAGAAAGAGGTGAGAATGTTCTTGGGGGTTGTGGGTTACTGCAGACAATGGATTGTAGGATTTGCGGCTCTAGCCAGACCCCTGATAAATATGACGAAGAAAGGAGTAGAAGACCCCGTCCATTGGGACAGTGAAAGCATGAATGCTTGGGTAACTTTGAGAAACTGTCTATGTACCGCTCCTGCATTGGGTATGCCTGAGTACTCTAAGCCCTTTGAGCTGTTCTGTGACACGAGAGAGAATTGTGCTCTTTCAGTCCTGACCCAGGAGCACGGATTAGTTAGAAGACCAGTAGCCTATTTTTCGGCCACCCTAGATCCAGTGGCTGCTGGATTACCTGGATGCTTGAAAGCCGTTGCTGCTACTTGCGTCAGTCTGGAACAGAGTGAGAACATTGTCATGGGACATCCCGTCACTGTATATGTTCCTCACTCTGTTGTCATCCTACTGACTAGAACTAAGACCCAGTACCTCACACCTAGTCGGCTGACTAAGTATGAGAGAATTTTGATTGGTGCTGAAAATGTAACTATTTCCCGGTGCAATGTCCTAAACCCTGCGACACTGTTACCTATCCCTCTGGATGTAGAATCTGAAGAGGAAGGGGAACATAATTGCATCGATCTAACTGAATTTAGCACAAAACCCCGTCCAGACATCCGTGAAATAGCATTACTTAATGGGGATAAAACAATGTTCGTGGATGGCTCGTGTTTGAGACATGAGAGTGGGAGCCTAAGTGCTGCCTATGCTGTGGTTACACTGACAGGAACCATCGAAGCATCTTACATGCGCGAGGTGAAGTCTGCACAAGTAGCAGAGCTCATCGCGTTAACCAGAGCCTGTAAGAGGGGTAAGAACAAGAGAATAACTGTTTATACAGACAGCCAGTATTGTTTCGGGGTCGTTCATGACTTCGGCCAGTTGTGGCTACAAAGAGAATTCATGACTTCCTCAGGCACACCTATCAGAAATGGGAAGGTGGTGCATGACTTACTGGAAGCTATCCAATTGCCCAAAGAATTGGCTGTGGTCAAGTGTGCGGCTCACAAATCTGGAAATGATGATGTGACTGCCGGTAATAGGTACGCTGACCAAATTGCACAGTTTTGTGCCCGACACCATATGTCCCTACAAATTGCACTATGGGATGGAACCAGCTGCCAACTTATGTTGTTTGAGAATGTGTCAACGTGGGAAGAAGTAAAAGAGTTGCAGCAGGCCACAGACAGGAAAGAAAAAGGAAAGTGGGCAGAAAAGGGATGCAAACTGAGAGATGATGGTGTGGTGGTAAACTCGACTGGGGTGCCTGTACTGCCTGATAGTTTGATTGACCCCATGATCAGAATGATACATGAACCAACACATATGGGAAGAGACGCAATGTGTCGGGTGTTTGACAAGGTGTTCTGTAATTCAAAATTCAGGAACCAGGCGGAAAGGCTTTGCCAGAGGTGCCTAGTGTGTCAGCAATTCAATGCAGGAAAGAAGACTGTAGTGGAGCAGAGTACTATTGGAAAGGCAGTAGGTCCCTTCGTTAGAATGCAGGCAGACTTCATAACCATGCCCAAATGCAAAGGATATAGATATATCTTAGTCATAGTTTGTCTATTCTCCAGGTGGGTGGAAGCATATCCAGCTAAGAAAAATGACGCTCTCACCACAGCCAAATTATTGCTCAGGGAGTTGATACCTAGGTACGGAATCCCAGAGACAATCGAAACGGACCAAGGTGGGCATTTTGCCAACGATGTCCTAGAAGAACTCTGTAAAGCATTCAAAATGAAGCAAAGATTGCACTGTGCCTACCATCCAGAGGCTTCTGGGGTAGTGGAACAAATAAATGGCACCCTGAAGTCCAGATTGGGAAAAATGTGTGATTCCACAAAAATGAACTGGATAGAGGCTTTACCCCTTGTGCTGATGAGTTTGAGAAGTATCCCGAACCGAAAGACTGGCCTGAGTCCCCATGAAGTGTTGATGGGAAGAGTGATGCGCCAGGGATGGGTACCCGGACACAAACTGCTAAGCATTTCTGATGATATGGTGCTAGAATACTGCAAGCAGCTGGGTGACCAAGTGCGTTCTCTCTCTCAGCAGATTGGAGAGACAGAAGACGAATGGCCAAAGACTCCAGCACATAATCTGCAACCAGGAGATTGGGTGGCGTTAAAGAAACACACCCGGAGCAGTTGCCTGAAGCCAAGGTGGGGAAAGCCACGACAAGTGATCCTCGTCACCACTACTGCTGTAAAGTGCGCTGGTGTACCGAAGTGGATCCACGCCAGCCACACAAAGCGGGTATCTGGAGAAAACGCGACTGGAGCTGAAGGCAGCTCAGCTGAAGAAGCTTCCGAGGAAGAAAGTCCGGAGCTAGCTGACATCGAACTGCCGAGCACAAGTCGAGACGTTGAATGGTACCCCGCCGACGACCCGGTTCATGATCCAATACGAACCCGGAAATATTCCTACTTAGACAGTGAGTGGGATAGTCCAGGTGAGTCAGAAATAGAAGAAGAAGGTCAGGTCAACGAAAGCCACAACACACCTGATCAGGACGTAGGCCAAGTAGGGTCAGATCAGAACCTCGAAACTCCTCCTGAAACTCCTGAAATTGGAAAGGGACAGTTAGAAATTAGAGCTGACGTTCATGCAGAAGAAAGCGAAGAGATCGAAGAGCATGAACAGGAACAGATAGAAATAGATCAAAATGCTCAGACAACGGAAACAACAGTAACCAGAAACAAAAAGCAAGTGCGATTTGAATCTGAGCAGGGTCAAGATAGGGACCAGGCAGAAGAAATAGATGAAAGACCTGGAACTAGTCAGACAAGCAGGGAAACAGAGGTGCCACATCAAAAAGTAAAAAGAGTGCACGAAGAAGGCCAAGTTTCCTCAACAACTGGGAGGCACGGAGGTAGAAGTGCACCCCGATACGTCAAGAGACTGAGGCTCAGACTAAAGACAGTCGAGGAAAATCAGAAAGACAGAAAAAGGGCTCAAGGTGAAAGAAATGCAGCCCAAGGCAAATCGCTAAGAAAGAGCGACAGAATAAAGAAACAGAACCGACTGTATCGGAGCCCTGAGTGGACTTACTTTGTGTTGGAAGAAATAGACGAACCACATCACAGTGGCAACAGTGACGACGAGTCCATTGCTGATCGGAGTTCGGACGAAGACCCTCCTTGAGAGAGCCCCGAAGTGAGCCTTTGGTGCAAAGAAACGAAGAGGGGTAGCAAAAGCCACCTGTAAGCTAAATATGTCTGATCCGAATGTCTCTGGGAGATCCCGGTGTGGGTGTCTCAAAACCTGTTGTAAAGTATGCTTGTGTAGTGTAGCCATGTTAATAGTAATGTGGATAGGACTAACAGTTTTTCTACCTTTTATGATAAGTAAAAATCCTAACTTGTCCCCTACTGAACCCGAAGTAGTAGACGTAGGGGTTGTACAGACTGCAGAAACACCACGAAGCCTAGAAAGACGCGACAAACGAGTAGGACTGACACACACACGACCTAATTTAGAAGCACCAGATGAGGATGGACTCCATTTTCACAAAATGAGAAACAGGACGCATCTAAATGTTTTTGCCAACTTGTTAGTGCATTATGTAGAAGCTATGGAAATAGAGGACTGTTATGTCTGCATGAAGCTACCAACTTCAGTGGCTGAAGGCGTGACATACCACCATCTACCTTTGACCTATGGAATCTCCTGTAGTATATTAGCTAGCTTGTTCTATAGAAGCACCTTGCAGTACTATTACTCAAATGATGACGTAGTATTTTCTGAACTTCCTATTAGAGGACACCTGAATCGTGTACATACTACCAGTGACGTGACCCGCTATATGGGAGAATATTTCCTGACTATAGGTAACATAGATTTAGATAAAGCAAGAGAAGATAATCTGACCTGTTCACTGCAAGAGCAGGAAAAGATGTTTATAAAGATGGCAGACAGAAGGTGAGAAAAGTTTCAGAAGAAGGCAAATGACGAAAAAGATAGAGTCCCTAGGTGGGCTGAGCACATGGATAACACCTCGGAAGGCGAAGCTAGTCCTGCCTTGTTACTGGATTTTGAACGAAAGGGGAAACTTCGTATCCATAGGGAAAAGACAGAGTACTATAACAATGTATTCATCGGTTCCAGCGAGTGTGAACATAATTACAAGGTAATTGGAGGTTGGGGTTTCAAAAATGGGTCAGAACCTGTGTTTCCCGGAATATATTATATATGTGGGAACAAGGCTTATTTCAAATTGCCGGATCACTGGTATGGAAGCTGCTACTTTGGCATTGTTTTCCCGAAAATATACCATGTGAATAATGCAGCTGGAAGCGATGAAGAAACTAATGGCTTAGTGCGTAGTAGACGTGAAAGTGTAGGTGAAATTGTAGGTGATATTTTTAGCGCACTGATACCTGGAATGGGGGTAGTTCTGAACACCCATAGAATCTGCAAGTTGTCTACAGTAGTGGACCGGCTATCAACGGACACTGCTGCTGGTTTCCTGCTAGTCAATACTGAAATGGTTGCGATCAGATCAATGGTTTTACAAAACCGTCTTGCCCTTGACACCCTATTAGCAAAAGAGGGCGGAGTCTGTAGAATGCTGAAAGCGCAACATTGTTGCACTTACATTCCTGATAAAAGTATCGAATTAAAACAATATGTAAAGAACATAACTAATTTGGAAAGGGAACTCAAACCATTGGAGGTTGACAGTGCCTGGACGAGACTGACTGGAGGTCTCTCCTCTATAGGTAGTTGGTTTACTAACCTAGGTAGAAATATTTTGTGGAAAATACTGATGCCAATAGTTATAATAGGTATAATTGTATTGATCATTTTTATCTGCTGCAAATGCCAAAGGTGCAAAAAGAAATATACAGTAAATCAGAGAGGGGTGAAAAGAAACATTGATGAACTAGAACTAGAAGAGCTAAAGAGTGCAATTTACAAAAAGGCGAAAAATCACCACTCTCATAGGGAAGCTGAAAGAAAACTAAACAATAAGTTTATTGAAATTGAAATGGACGATGTGGATGAATGAGAAAAGTTGGCATCTGTTTCCTTCTATGTGGTGATGATAGTAAATATCATCAAAGAGGGGATTGATGGAGCTGGGATTCGCGTGCCAGCGCCCTGCTCGTATGCAAAACCCTTGTCTAAACTGCGTAATAATATTAATCTCATTATTCGTCATTTATAAAGTGGTTTTCCCCACACGCGGGTGTCCCCAGGATGCTTGCTTGTTTGTCTTTTCTCGTACTAAACGAAGCTTGCACTAAAAATGGCTGCTTTGCCGAAATTCAGTCTGCGCATGCGTCGGTCATACCCATGTGATGTGACGCACTCGCAATCTGGAGGGATTCTGTGCTCATGCGCACTGTTGCAAATATGGCCGCTTGTCTCTCACCACGCTCTCCGCTTGCTACTGCTGCTTTAGCCTACCTATCTTTTCGCACTAAACCATAATGCTATAGTCATTATAAAGTAAGGGTTGGTTAGAATATTATCATGGTATACAGTGTGATCATTTTATATGTGATTTTAATTTGTTCTCGCTTACTTTTCATGTACCGCGTCTTTGTGGGCTGGGGCATACATGAGCGACGCCATGCTGAGGCTCCTCTGAACCCTGTCAGGTGACCAGGGAAAGTTCTAACTGCGCAAAAGCTAAATCTAGCCAGCTGGCTCCTGAAGCACAATGCGCCTGGGAACATCGCTGGGAATACGGAGTCTTACCTTGGAAAAAGCAATACTGTTGCTACCTAATGTGAACTGTTCTATACTGCTGTATTCCATGCATGGGAACGTGAACCCGGGGGGCGGGTGTGCAAAATTGAATCTTAAGTATGAGAAAACTGAATTCTAGGAGGTGGTAATGACCGCACCACCTCTCCTGACCAATCACAATGTGGGAAACTGTCACTTGCAACATTAGTGGGTGGTCTGAGGGACCCCAAAACAGTATAACTGCCCTAGTTTAGCTTAGGAAAATTGTCCGACTTGTCCGAGTAGCAGACCTGTCACTGACCCTACGAACTCTATAGGTGCTCAATCTGAAGTGCTGCGGAGCACTCTGTCCATACTTTCCACAAACTCCTAAGGGGTGGAAATAATCCTAAGTGCTGGCGAAGCACTTTGCTGGGAAATTCGAAAACCCAAATCGGGGTTACTGGCGAATTACTTGCAGAGAGGGGTAACGCAGGCGTTGCTGTCCGAAGCTGTGGGTGTTGGTCGTACCCTGGGAGGCCCAGTCCTTTGACCTGAACCTGAGGGGTATCCTGTCCTTACTGTCCGTGAGCTGTACCTGCTCGCATTCTGGCATTCCTTTTCTGAGGGTCCCTGTCCCCGTCTTCCCAACTGACCCGTGGCCAGGGTTGGTCTTCAATCTGAACTAGGTAATTATTGATTGTGGGTTTGCATATCTCTATCTCTCTCTCTCTTTCTCCCTCTCCTTTGTCCGCTCTATTAAAGCATTCTTACCTGTGATATTGCTTTATTGCCGTTGAAATATCAAATATATGTGTCTGATTTTAGTTGGTTCCTTCTCTCCCCCTCTCCTTTAGGAGTTCATTGATTTTATAAAATTAATAGCATGTCCCCGTTTTTCCCTTTCCTTTAGTGGATTGCAGTGAATTTAGCCAGAATAGTTTTAAACCACTTAGGATAAGTACATGTCTTAGGTCCATCCATAATTCTGGTCTTAGTATAAAATTGCGGTGACTAGTTCTGTTCTAGAAAACCCTACCTTTAGTCTTCCCATATATCCTAATGGTCATATATGTTGTGCAAAGTTACCTATTGGTGTTGATTTTAATGTTTGATATATTACTCTGTGTATCGCTTATTATCTTGGCATCTTCTCTTTGAATTCTTATATAAAGTTTTTAACTTCATCAGGTGTCTGTGGTCATTTTACAGAATTGTGGAAAGTATTTTACTGATTATAAAGAGTATTTGATGTTAGACCTGTCTACTATTTTCCCTGATAGCTCTAGGTCCGTCGTAAGAACTGTGCCTGTGGTAAGTCAGGTGCATGGTAAGCAGAGGTGAAACCAAACCTTAATTGCTCATAGCAGCGTGCAGGAGGAGAAATCCTCACCCAGTTCACCCAAACTAATTAGTGTGGTATTAAAGGTTTGCACGCCAAGGGCCCAGTGCGTGTAAAGAATTGGTAACTCAGGTGACTCGGGAGAACTGCGCGCTCTATCAAGATCACTGTAATTTCCATTGTTGCTGACATCAATGGTACTTTTCTTGGAAATGTCCCCAATGTCAGGATCCTGCTTAGATGCAACGTGTACTTCTTTATATAATTTTCTGTTGCCTTTGAGCACAGCAATTCTGTTTAAATTCCAAACTTTACCATTAGAAAGTCTGACTGCATTTTTTAAAACTTCTTTCACAACAAAAGGACCCATAAAGTGACTTTCACCTTTGGAAACTTTCCAAGGTTTCTTAACTTTTACCAGCATACCCACTTGCACAATGGGGTCTATCTTCGAACCTCTTCTTAAATCAAACTTTTTTTTTGACAATGTGCGTTCTCTCAATCCTTTTCTTCACCTTATCCAAATGGACATGACATTTAGTAGAAGATATTAACCAAGGTGGGTTAATTTTCATCCTGGGTAATCTGCCTCTCATAATCTCAAAAGGAACACAATCAGTCATATCATTGGGAGTAGTTCTATACTTCCACACGGTTTTTACCACCTGAATCTCCCATTTGTCATCTTCAACACCAAACATTTGTATAGCACCTTTGAGTACTCTTTTGAATCTCTCAATAATCCCATTCCCACTAGGGCAATAGAGAGAAGTAGTACAATGTATACAATGTATAACACTAGTGTTTTGAAATTATTCCTTCACCTTCACCTTATTAGATAAGAACTGTACACCGTTATCAGTAATACTATGTATGGGCAGTCCTTCCTTAGTAAAAACTTTATCTAGAAACAAATAGCGTTGGTATTTACCTTATCCACTACTTTTAGGACAGGCCACTTAGAGAATATGTCAATGGCTGCCACAATATATTTGCTCAAAGGACCGATAGGGCCCATAATGTCCATAGCAATAGTCTACCAATGACCAGTGGGAACACAATGTTCCCCCATATTAGGTTATAAGATCTTCGAAAACTTATCCGAGTTGGCACAATTTATATTAGCCCTAACGGTACGTTCAACAAAGATATCTAAACCCGGCCACCGAAACATTTTTTTGACTGATTTCCTAGTCCTGACAATGCCATTATGACCTTCTTGGCCATGTATGACAATGATTTGTTGAATGCCAGTGGGAGGTACAGTTTTATCAACTCTCCAAATGGTACCCTCACTAAAAGATAATTAGTTTCTCACCTCCCAAAAATTCCTAAATTCAGGAGTAGGATTTTTCTTGGGAGGCCAACCTTTAATAATGTATTTCTGAACCTCTTGTAAAGTCTCATCTTTTAAATACTCAGCGCACCAATTCTCACTCTTAATGGGCAAAGCACCATCATCATGCACTAAAGCAAGTTGAAAATCATCCCATGAATTCTGAACACACACTTTGAGAGGTAAAGGAAGTCTGAGTAATAAATCTGCAGTAACATGGTCTTTGCCTGGGACATAAACAATTCTATAAATGAAGTCTTGCAACCTCATGGACATACGTGATATTCTACCAGAAGCTTTAATCATTCCATCAGTAGTGAGTTTATGGTCACTTCTAATTTCACGCTCCTTTCCCCAAACAAACACTCTAAAATATTATAGGGCTCACACGCAGGCTAAAGTTTCCCTTTCAATTGTGAAATAATTCTCCTTAATTGGAGATAAAGCCTGTTAGGCATAAGCAATTATGGCTTCACCACCCTTTTCCATTCTTTGTGCTAGAATAGCTCACAATCCTTTCGAACTGGCATTAGTAGTGATGATGCAAGAAAGCTGTGAATCAAAACTATTAAGTGCATTTCCAATAGCTAACTTGACATCAACAAATTCTTTTTCACATTCAGCATCCCATACAAATGTACTTTTGTTTTTCAATAACTCTCTGATGTTAAACACTCTACAGGAAAAATTCTGTATGTATGTGGAATAAAACTCTGTTAAACCCCCACAAAATCTACAAGATCAGGTTTGGGTTTAATGCCATCTTCACAGAGCACATGGCCAAGGTACGTTACAGAATTAACACCAAATTTACAATTAGCATGCTTGGTGGTTAAACCATTAGCAGACAGTCGGTTGAGGACTGCTTCTAGTGCTTGGTCATGGATAGATTTGTTGTTGCCAAAAACAAGGATATCACCTTGTAAACACACTGCATTTTTACAATCACCAAAAATATTGTGCATGATGCGCTGAAAAACAGCCTCAGCTGACACAAGGCCGAAGGCATTCTCTTGAATTGAAAGCACCCGAATGGTGTGATAAAATTAGTGTATTTCTAACAACTTTCATGTAAAATGATTTGGTGATTTGCAGCTGATAAATCTATACAAGAAAAGACTTTAGCTTTATCAACCAAGGCCAACATTTCAGTAATGTGAGGTAAGGGGAATAGATCGACCACAATTGTTAAGATGGGGCAGATCAATACATAATCTGATATTCCCATTAGCTCGTCTTGCCACGACAATGGGAAAAACCTATGCAGAAGACTCAATTCTTTCTATAATGTCACTTTCCACAAGTTTATTAATCTCTTTTTCGACCTCATTTCTTACCATAATGGGAATGTTTCTGTCTTTGTATATTTTAGGACACGCATTGTCCTTTAAAACAATCTTGTGTTTGAAATTGATTAACTGTCCAATACTATCCTTGAATACTTCAGGAAAAGTATTTAACATTTTATTACTACACTCTTTAGGTTCCCCAATAC
Organism: Lissotriton vulgaris; assembly: GCF_964263255.1. Taxonomy (NCBI): domain Eukaryota; kingdom Metazoa; phylum Chordata; class Amphibia; order Caudata; family Salamandridae; genus Lissotriton; species Lissotriton vulgaris. The sequence goes on from NC_141693.1 coordinate 987,686,030, forward strand.
CCATAACAGGGTCAGGACTGTTGGGATTAAGGATGATGTTAAGCTTACCTTGTTCAAACCATCTCAGAACAGAAGGTCCATGTTTGGATATGTACAATTTGGCTATACACTCACGGTCTTTAAACTTAAAGAAAAGTACCCTAAAGCCAATATTTTCAATTCTCTCCCCTGAATATCCTTCAGGATGAATGTCACAAGGATCTAACTTGGGTCCAAGTTTGTCTATGAAGTAGGATTTCCATACATTTTCATTTATTATGGAGTAGGGGGAACCAGAATCAGTGTATATTTGTATCTACACCCCACCAATCATCATGTCACAGATTGGTTTCTTTTTAACAGCATTATTATCTGGGGCGCTAGAGGGCGCACTGCGGAATGGCCGCACTGTCGTGAGGCTCCCGCTGCCCGGAGCTACTATCCGCCTAGGTATCCTGATTACCATCGCTGCGCCCTGAACTGACCCCACGGATCGGTTGGGATATCGGCTGTCCACCCACGGTCCAACTCCTGAGCCATTCGAAGGTTGCTGGCCGAAGTTACGAGGATCCCAAGTTTCTCCGACTCGCGCTCTGGAAGTCTGATGCCCTCTTGCCCGGCATCACTGTTCATGCCAGTCCGGGGCTCTGCACGTGGGGTGTAGGCCTAGCTCCGCCCTTCTCCGCCAGGCCCGTTCGCTGGTCGGGCGAGACGCTTGGCTCTTCCTTGTTGTCGGACTTATCTCTCGGCTTTCCCATCTGCCTGTCCAGATACCATCGCTTACGGAGGCGCAACGGATCTTCTACTTGGATTCTGAGGGTTTGCCCCCTTGGGCTAGAAGCGAAGACGGCCATTACTCGTCGTTGGGAGTGGCGGGGCGTGCTGGCCTGCTCGTGCCCCCACGAGTCGAGCTGCTTTCTACTTGGCCGGGTCCCTTGTCCGACCTATATCCTGACTCCCATTTGCCTCGATCCCCTACTGCACCACCGTTATGGGGAAGCCGGACACTAAACAGTCCAAATTGTCCTTTGACTCTGGAGGGGCCAGGCGTGGGACGCGTTTGCTCCAGGAAGCTGGGACTTCGCGGTCCCCCCCCCCCCCCGAATGTCGCTGAGAGTGTCCCGCACCCACCACCACCGGACTTTGCCCAAATGATGCAGGAGATGAGGCAGGGGTTCGCCACTATAGTGGACAAAGTGGACAAGATATCGTCGCGCATGGATGCGGTCGTTCAGAAATTGGACGTGCATGAGGAGCGCTTGACGGCGGCGGAACAGCGCATTTCGGACCATGATGACACGGCGGCCACCCATACCACCCAACTGACGAGAATGGACAATATCTTGCGTGTCATTGCCGCTAAGAACGAAGAGTTGGAAGCGAGGAGTAGGCGCAACAACGTGCGCATTGTAGGTGTCCCGGAGTCCACGAATGTGGGCAAAATGGAGACTTATGTGGAGAGGCTACTGGTGGGCGCCATTGGGACGGAAGTTTTCTCGTCCCAGTTCATCGTTGAGAGAGCGCATCGGACATTGGGACCTCGCCCGGCCTCTGGGGCTGCACCGCGTCCCATCATTGCGCGCCTTTTGAATTATCGAGACGCTGCTCTTCAGGCTGCCCGCAGTAACAGGGCTCTCTCCTTCGAAGGGGTGTCTTTCACCATGTACCCCGACTTCACACCGATGGTGCAGGACCAGCGTCGGAAGTTCTTGGGGGTGAAAAGGAAGCTTCGGGACCTCCAAGTGGACTACGCCTTGCTTTATCCGGCTAAACTTAGAGTGACGCATCAGGCTAAACAACATTTTTTTACCAACCCACAGCATGCTGAGGACTTTGCGAAGCGCCTCCAGCGCGAGCGAGCTGCTGCGGATCGGGGTGACGATCGAGATCCGGAGGGTGAACATTCAGCGGCTGAGGAGGAGGTCGCCTGATTCTGGTGACTTTGGACTTTGTCTATCTTCTTCCCGTTTTTTGGAGTACTGTGGACGTGTATCTTTTGTATTGAGCCCTGCTGGCTTCCTTCTCAGTATTTGCGGCCTAGCTATCGTCCGTTTTTGTTTTTTTGCTGATGCGTGGGTCATGGCTGTATTGTGATGAATGAGTGCGTTTTGCTATTTTTGAGGGGTTGGTATGGCACCGCAGGATGGTGATATTTGGTGTCGCGCTCTGGGCACCCACCCCCCCGCGCTGTGCCTGGGGCCGCCTGATACTTGTTGGCGCGGACACTGGCGTGGCGTGAGGGAGTGGCGTCGTGCACCTCTGGAAGGTTCCCCGGAGGGTGTGCCCCATGTTTACCTTTTGTTTGGATTCTAGTCCTCTGTTGGTTGACTGGATGTGTGTTGGGGGATAGGGGGGGGGGGGTGTGCGTGGCCTGATAGTTGGGGTAGTGTCAGGTGGGTGGATGGGGTGGGGATGAAGCTGTCCATGTCTGTTTGCCTGGGACTTCTGGTTCGCTTTGGGGGCTGCTGCTGTTGTTTGAGTGCACGGAAATGTCGTGGCGCCCGCTATCCAGGCTGTTCCACTTTTCTATCTGGCGGGGCTGGTCCTGGGATCCGTGCTCCCGTCCATTTTGGGCCCGAGTGCAACGGCCGCCATTTTAGGCTGCCACGTGACGGGGCGCACTCTGCGAGCGTAGCCCGTGTGCGAGTTGTGGGCCGCGTGGGATGGCTTGGCGGCGCGCGGCGCGCAATCTGTCCTGAGTGCTTGCTGCATGGATGGGTCGGTTGGGGGGGAGTTGTTGTGTTCTTGTTTGGTTGGTTCGGAGATGACTGGGAAATGTGTGGAGTGTATGTGGGGGTCTGTCCGTGCCCTGGGGCGTGGACCTATCGCTGGCTGTTGCTGGTAGTCGGATGCCCTGTATTTGTTTACTGGGTCCCGTGGGGCCCTGAATCTGTGTGATGTCGACTGCTGTTGTAGATCAGATCTCGATTTTGTCCTGGAATGTACGGGGCCTTAATGATGCCAGGAAGTGTCGTAGTGTGATCCAGTATTTGGACAGGCATGCTATTCATGTTGCTTTTCTCCAGGAGACGCATCTGCGCCCCGCTCCCTCCCCCACTTTTGGCGGGAGGTGGGCTGCGGCCAGGGGGTTTGCTTCCTATTCTTCTTATGCTCGTGGGGTTGTCATCCTTGTTAAAAGATCGCTTGCATTTCAGGAACTTGGATCTGTGGGGGACCCTGAGGGGCGCTATGTGCTGCTGTGGGGACGGCTTGGGCAGACCACTGTACTGTTTGTTAATTGCTATGCTCCTAATGTTGATACGCCAATCTTTTTTGTCACTCTGTGGGGTCATGTCCTTGCTGTGGATGCTACTCACATTGTGTGGGGGGGTGACTTTAATTTTGCATTTCAGGCCCAGTTGGACAGATCGGAGGGTAGCCCTCAGTACAATGTACAAGCTAGGGAAGTGGTGCGGGGGATAGTGGAGGAGGCTGGGATGGTTGACAGCTGGAGGTACACCCACCCTGCCACCAAGGAGGGCACTCATTACACCACACATGCTCGCTCATGGGCAAGACTGGACTATGTGTTTCTCTCTAGAGGGTTGATGGCTGGCCTCAGGGAGGCTACACATCTGGCTCGGACGTATTCTGATCACTGTCCGGTGAAGGTGGATTTATCCGTACCCGGGTTGCATAGGCCGCGCCCACCTTGGCGTTTGTTTCCGACTGCTTTGCTTGACCCGGTGTTCAAGGAGGAACTCGGTGTGGAGGTGGAGGCGTTCTTCCCTAGAAACAAGGGCTCTGTGGACAGCATTGAGGTCATTTGGGAGGCATTCAAGGTTACGATCCGGGGTGTCACTATTTCTAAATGTTGTGGAGTACTCCGTCTGATTGTTCGGACCCTCGAGAGCTTGGAGGCTGATTTGCGAGACTTGGAGCGCAGGATGCAGGTTGATTCGGACCCCGCTCTTCTGGCACAGTTCCGCACTAAGCTCTCCGAGTACGAGGAGGAGGCTGCTCGAGAGGCTAAGCATAGGGGGAAATACTGGACGTCGAGGCGATACTGCGAGGGGGAGCGACCCGGTAAGGTCCTCGCTGCCCTTATTAGGCATCCAAGGCATGGGTCGGACGTGTTGGAATTGGTGTCTCCGGATGGCACTCGCTGTCGAGACACTTCGGAGATTCAGCGCACTTTTATTGATCACTATGCACACCTTTACACGACACAGCAGACGGATGAGACTCGATACGGCGCCTTCCTCGATGAGTTGGCGCTTTGTTGGTTATCGGATGGTCATCGGGAGTTCTTAGGCAGGCCCCTAGAGGTGGAGGAGGTCAGGAATGCCATCATGTCTCTTTCTAATGGGAAGGCCGCCGGGCTGGATGGCCTTCCTGCTGAATTTTATAAGTGTTATGTTGACGTCATGGCCCCTGTGCTCCGTGAGGTGTTTGAGGAGTCTCTGGAAGAGGGACGTCTACCGGGCTCCATGCGGGAGGTCGCCATCATGTCGCTGCTCAAGCCAGGTAAGGATCCACTGGATGTGGGCTCCTACAGGCCCCTCTCATTGCTCAACTGCGATGTTAAAATTCTCGCGAAGGTCTTGGCGGTGAGACTAGCCGAACTCATGCCCGTTATCGTGTTGCCTGATCAGTCGGGATTTGTGCCCGGCCGCGCTACCTCTCACAATCTTCGCACTTTGTTTTCGCTTGTGTCGACCATTGATCCCACTGTCCCGGTTGCCGCTATCTTTCTTGATGCCACTAAGGCGTTTGACTCTGTTGAGTGGGGCTACCTTATTGATGTTCTTTGTCGGATGGGTTTCCCCAGGATTTTCATCTCTTGGGTTAAGCTCTTATATACTGATCCGATGGCGAGGGTAGTAGTGAATGGGGTGCTATCCCCCTCGTTCCCTCTTACGAGAGGGACCCGACAGGGTTGCCCCCTCTCGCCCCTCTTGTTTGCTATCTCCATTGAGCCGCTAGCCTGTAGGATCCGTCAGTTTCATCAGCAGAGTGCCTTTCATTGTCTTCAGCGGCAGGTCGGCATTTCTTTATACGCCGATGATGTCACACTCTATGTCAAGGACCCTGAGAACAACCTTAATTCGCTCCTGCGGGAGCTGGTCGCTTTTGGAGGTGTCTCCGGGGTTCATATCAACTGGCGGAAATCTCAATTGTTCCCCCTCACCGCTGCGGTGGCCAGGTTTCCCCTTGACTACCCTCTGGAATGGTGTGACTCGGAGTTGCGATATCTCGGTATTGTCATATCCTTGGACAGGGGAGACGCGGTTCGGCTCAACTATGGTGTGGCCATTACTAAACTGGCGGATGATGTCACCAGGTGGATGTCTTTGCCTCTCTCCATGGCCGGTAGGGCGTCTCTTATCAAGATGGTAGTTCTGCCCCGCTTTCTTTATCTCTTTCAAAACCTCCCATATCATCCTGGTGCTTATTTCTTTCGTAGACTTCGTTCCGAGCTCCTGCGGTTGTTCTGGGGGGGCAAGCAGCCACGGGTGGCCTGGGCCACCCTTACGTTGCCTTATGCTGATGGCGGTTTCGACGTCCCTGACTTTGAACTTTATTATCTCAGCGCTCAGGCGCATTATGCCTATCACTGGATGCGCCCCACGCCGTTCATGCCCCAGATTGCTGCTGAGCATTGGGTCGCCCACCCGCTCCCACTGGAGGGGATGGTTTTGGGCAAGGTGTCAGATGTGGAAACGCCTCGCACGACGGTGACGTGCACGGTGGATGCTTGGAAGCGGGTGGCTCATTTGCTGGGCGTTTCCTTTCTCTACTCGCCGGCCTTGCCTCTGTCTTATCATCCGGATTTGTCGCTGTTGTTGGAGACGGGGTTTCAGCGAATGTGCAAGCGGCTGGGTATCCTCACGTGGGGCGACTTGTTTCATGAAGGTGCCTTCCGTACGCAGGCTCATTTCTTCGGTGCGGCTGCTTGCTCCCCTCTAGATTTGTTCTACTTTGTCCGCCTGCGGCAGGGCATGCGGGCTCTGCTACCAGACTACCCTTCGGAGCCTGGGGTTACCCTCCCCCTCCACGTGCTGTTGGTTTCAGATGGGCGACACCTGGTGTCGAAATTATACGGGGCTATTCGCCGACAGCGATCGGTCCCGGCCAATCGGGTGCGCGAGCAGTGGGTTGCCGAATTGGGTGCTCCCATCACAGACGAGCAGTGGAAATACTGTTGCGGGCTCACGGCCAATGTTTCTTCTAGTTGTCGCCTTAAAATCATCCATTACAAGTTTGTTCAGAGGTACTACTATACCCCGGCGAGGAAACTACGGTTCCATTTGGCGGAGGATGACAGGTGTGCTAGGTGTCGGGCGGAAGGTGCTGACTTTTTGCATTTGGCTTGGAGCTGTGCGGGGGTATTGGAATATTGGACTCAGGTTCATGAAGCCCTGCAGGTTATGGCGGAGGATGGGGTGGCGTTTGACCCCTTAGTGATGTTACTTGGCTTCTCTAAGGACGTACCTGCCTTTCACCGTAGATTTGTTGACGTGGCCCTGCTGCTGGCTAAGCGTAGGGTTGCTTGTTGCTGGGGTCGTGGTAGAGTGCCGCGCTTTCAGGACTGGGTGTCTGACCTCATTTACTGTCAGGATCAATACAATATCTATTCTGACTTGATGCCTGTTCGATGCAGACCAAAGGACTTTTGGAGTCCGCTCCAGGTGTACCTCCTGACCAGGGCTGTGCGGGATTCTGATTCTGAACCTGGGGACCGCGAGGGGATAGGTTGATGACAACATGATAGGCTGGGATTTTACCCAACACCTGCTGTTCTTCCGATATCGGGGGGGGGGCTGACTGTCTCCTTTTCCTGCGAGCTATTGGGGGGTTGAAGTCTCCCTTACGGCTGGTATATTACTGGGAATTCAGATGGTATCCCTGTGCGGCACCTTTATTTCCTGTGTTCCTCATATTTGAGTCCCCTCTGGCTCACGTGATCTCCGCTAATGTAATGTATTCATACTGCATTGTCTTATTGGCTCGCCTGCCCATGCTGGATCATTGTATTTTAACCTCTACTGCACATTTCGCTATTGCTCCTTGTATTGACTGGTGCCCTGCCCTGTACTTCCTTGTATCTCCTTGTTTATTTCTTTTTGCTTTCTTGGCTCTGACGTACCACTGCAATGGCCATATGTGACTGTCTGTTTTGTATGTACACTTCCCTTGAACCTGTTTGTCTCCAAATAAAGGTTTAAAAAAAAAAAAAAAAAAAAAAAAAACAGCATTATTATCTATGTTCAAAATTATAGAAGAATCTTCTCTAATATTTAACATGAAAGAATTTTCAAAATCCCCATATCTAATAGCAGAATCACTCTCACCGACTCACCTTCTTCCACACATTTTACTTTCTTATTTTTGTGTTTCCTACATGCTTTAGCCAAATGTCCTATTACACCACAAACAGGACATTTTTTGTTAATGGCTGGACAACTTTTGTTAATAACTAAATGCGAACTGCTGTCGCACCTATAGCACCTAAATTAATTTTTTTTCAGAGGTATTAGTATATTCTTTTGTAGGTATTTGTTTTTTTTTAATTAGCTTTAGTTCTTGTACTTTCCACTTTGGCTACAACATTGTTAGATTTACTGTTATCATCTACCTTAACTTCTTTTGCACTTCTACAAGTCATTTCTGCTTTTCTTACTATGGCTAAGATATCTTCCAATTTGGAATCGCCATTGACCCACAACCTGTCTTGAATAGAAGTGTCTTTTACATGCATGACCACTTGGTCTCTAATGAAATCTTCTTGTAACCCCCCCAAATTGGCAATCAAGAGAAAGTGTCCTTAAAGCAGAGACGTATCTTTCTGTATTTTGCTGTCTCTGAAAAAATGTGTATCTAAGAATGCCAATGCATACCTTGGGAGAAAAATAATGATCAAAATCATTAATCGCAGCAGTAAAAACATTTTAATCACTCCCACCACCATCTCTAGTCATTTGATTGCAAGCTTTGAGACCTTCAGGACCAACCGAATGTAAGAAAATTCTTTTATTTTTTGCCGGAGACATTTTACCTTTGACATCCAAAGTCTCAATATAGTCAAGAAAATATGCCTTCCATTTTGGCCATTGTATGCAGGGAGTGCCACCGGCGGGCAAGAAACATTGAGGAGGAGATAAACTGTATTTGTGTCGTCGACATTTCAGAAAAATTAGTCATACAATAGTCAAATAAAAATTAGATGGATAAATAAATGTAATAGAGAGTGGTGTCCAAACTTCTCTCTTTTAGTTCTGTCACATGGAGAAAAAAAACAACAAAAAACAAAGAATCGAAAACTGCAAAAGAAGGCTCACCGGTAGTAATGATGAAAGTTCAAAATTATTTGAAAAACAGAGCGACAGTAGAATGTGAAATAGAGGAAAATGCAGCGTGAAACCTCCGACAGGTAATTGCTGTGGATACTAAATAATACAACAGCTTCAAAATGGCAGCACGTATAGTACGTGATTGCGTTATACGCAACGTAATGTGAGGGAGGAGATACCAGTAACCATAGAGAAGAACGTAGGGGCAGGAGTGCCTGTATCTGTGGAGAAGTATGCTCTTCAACGTGACAATCCAGAAGAACGTAGAAGCAAAGTTGCAAGTATCTTTGGAGACGTAGGAGTTCGGAGGATAAAGTCACTCGGAACTCTTAGAAGACCGAAGATTCTCTAGGAAGATGCCGTCATTCGAAATCCCATGGATGAAAGAATCCAAGCAGTACCAGTGAGCTGAAAAGGCAACCATGTTATTTGAAAAATGCAAGTCTGCAAAAACCATGAAATCCAATTAAGAGGGAGACGAAAACAATGTAGTAAATTCTAGGAAGGATCTTCAAATAAATCTATCTTCTTGAAATCCAGCGTAAGAGAAGGAGAAAATGGAAGAAAAAAAAAATCCCAAAAGGTGCACACGTAGATCCATGTGGTGTGGTGTGGTGGTGCCGTAGTATCCCAGATCATCGCCAAAGTTGTTATGAATGATTGCAGTCCAGACAGGTAGAAACCAGTATTTATTCACATAAGTACAGCACCACCAGTGAACATCTAGCTTCGTCTATTCCAATCTCCAACTGCCCCTAAGACAACACAGCACGGACCCAAGACTCTAGGAACATCAATAGAATCTATCTAGGGTCCGTGCCAATAGCATAGTTACCAACATAACAGTATGCCTTTGGTGTCTATCTCTCACATAAAGCCTGTCTCAAAGTCCTCCTGTATTGTCAGATCAATGGACGAGGCACAGAGAGTGCGTTATTTACCCAGGATCAAACAGTTTGTTAAATTAGACCAGGACTGCAGCACACAGCTACTTGGTACAAAGGCTATATATTTGTCACTGTACTGCATTTAGGTGACTATTACACATGACTGGACACCCCCTCAGGAAATATTTAGTACATTTAAAAAAATCTTGATGACAAGCATTTTTTACATTGAACCAAAATACTCCAGATCTTGCTAAAAAGGGAGCAACAGAGCTCCAGGGCCACTGGAAGGGGAAGATCAAATTTTGCGGTAGGGATGAGTAAATTATGCACCAAGAAAGGCACATTATGCAGCGTAATTTGGCACATTTTATTATAGTTTTACTTCACTATATTGTCATTTTTGCAGTTATTAACACTGCCTGGACATTGGTTAATTAGTAGCAGTTGAACATTCAAATGTAGCAATAAGCAACAGAAAGGTAACCAGTGTAGCTTTGCAAAGGATGTTTGGCTGGGAGGCAAAACGTGTCATTGTGTTATTAGGAACTTTTGAACCATTTGAACTAAACAACAAACGTTGTTGTTAAAACCTGCAGATTAAGCAGCAGATGATAGATTATGTGGCAAATGCGGCAAATGTATAGTTATGTGAAAAATGCAGCAGCCACACAATTGCATAACTCCAGTGGTCAAGGCAATACATTAAGAAACGTTATTGCCCAAGAGCACACACATTAGCCAAATGGGAGACCAGAATTAAAAAAGTGTCTCCTAGTCCAACTATGTCCAACTAGTCTACTAGGCCGAACTGGGTTGTCAGTGGTTCTGATGACAAGGTGACTGGGCTACCCCTCCCAGGAAATCACCATTCTGTTATGGGCACCGCTCAGCTTTAGAACATGATGTTTAGTTCCATAATACAACTGAGATTAGATGTCAAATGTTCTAGTTCCATGGTTAAAAAGTACCCGTTGGACCAGGCCCTGCGCAATGGGTGTTTATTGGACAGTATGCAATACTTATGTTTACAACTGGCGTTTCAAAGCTTAAGACTATTTTATTCTATTTGGATACCAGAGTTCATTTTCTAAACTTTTCACTCAAAGTTTGCCATAGCGAGCAATCATGGCTTACTTTAGAAGGTGGTAAAGGATTTGAACTCAAATATAGTATGAAGAGTAATCATACCCAATAATCTCAATCTCCACCTGAGTAATTTTTTAACATAACCTGTTTTAGAACGGGGGGCTTAGAATGAGACCCCAAAAATCTGTTAGATGACTTAGTTCCCTGGCTCCCATACAAACATCTTTTGATGTCACTGCGCACACAGTGGGTCTTCACACGCACAGTATGTCTCCAAAGACACAGATCGTCCTGTGACGAGATAATGGAAAATTGGCTGCCCTACTTGGCAGGAGACCATGGCTGTGAGGCCCAGGGAAGGGGACTCTCCTTCCTGGGCCTTGCAGAAACAGACTATGGTCGTAAAACCCTCGGCAGTGTGGCCACATCCCATGGGCCTAGTAGCACTGCATTAATCTGTGAGGCCAGAGACAACACTCCCATAAGTCACACAGCTCTGGATCATGGTGGGGTGGTCCATGGAAGGGAACACCCTTAACCTGGTCTTGCAGTGCTACACTTTTGTAATGAAGTCAATGGTAGAGGGAGACTCGACGATCCTAAGTCTCCTCTCCTGTGCGTCGCAGCACTAGACCATGGTAGCTAGGCATAGAGGACTGGAGACCCCTTCCCTATACCTCGTAAACATGACATTGACAGGTCATGGAGAGGGACTTTCTCCCCTGGAACTTGCAGCTATGCTTATGTGCTGCGGGGCCCATTGGTTAGTAGGCTCCCTCCCTTACCCTCTCAGTGGTGTACACCATGTCTGAGAGACCCAGGAGGTGGAGCGCCTCTTGTGGGCTCCTACCCTGGGGCCCACTGAAACCGTTTCACAGCTCTGTGCATAGGTCGATGTCAAGGTCCATGTCCTGTGATGTCATTTCCTGTGATTTCACATTGCATGTAAATTAGAGGGGCCTAAAACATTCACTGGGAAAAACCATGGTCAAGAGGCATAGCCATCAGCAGTGTAGAAGGCACAATAGCACAGCCCCCAGGGGTATGAGGTGCCCAAATGTCCCAAGTTATGGTTTTATTTTACTGTGCAACCAGTGGACAAGAGCTAGGGGACATTTTTACTTTGCATCAGCACCCATGGCACCATTGCTGTGCTACTTGCCTCTCCTCCATGGGCATTGTATCCATATCCCATAGCTGTACGGCCTGGGAGAGTCTCTCCCTCACCAGGGCATTGCAGTCAGCCGTGGTTGGACACTCAATGGAGGAGGCACCAATCCATGAGCTTAGCAGAGCAGGGGTATGGCTGTGAGGCTCATTGGGGGCCTTTCTCAGGGGTATAGCTATCAGTAGTGCAGCAGGTGCAGTAACATAAGGGCTTACGGATGTTCTTGTCCAAATACACCAAGATTATGGCTGTTTTTAATTATGCTGCATCATTTTCTTGAAACAGGGCCCATTGCTACATTACTATGCCACTGGTCCCTTCTATCATGAACCACACAGCTATGATCCAGAACTGCGAAAGTCAGGAAAGGCCAAACCTCCCCTAGGCCTACCAGCCATGGTCCAGTGTTGAGAGGCCCAAGAGAGGAAGCCTGCTGTTCGGAGCTTTTCAGCACTGCAGCAAGTGGTCCCTCTGAAAGGTATTGCTACCAATAGTGCAGCAAGTGCAAAGAGACCATGACCTTGTGGGGTTATTGGTCCAATGGCCCAAATTATGGCTGTATTTTACTGTCCACCTAGAAAGTATACAAAACGTAATGGACGGAATTCTTGAATTAATCACAGCAACTGGTAATTACTCAGGCTGCATTCTACTCCATCACTATTTTGCACACCTTGCCACCTCAGTTTGGATCCAGTCATATGCAAATCGGTCTTGACCCTGCTCCAGTGGGAACCCTCCAGACCCAACTACTAGGCCAGTCAATGGTGGCCGGCATGGCTTGCGAGGGGGGCGGGGCTGGATGATTTATAAAAAAACTCACCTTGAGGCCGGGTCCCACGCCTTTGCTCCTGCTCTCCAACTCCAGGAACAGGAAGCATGCAGCCAGGCTCACTTCCCTAAGCCAACCACACAGCGCTCAGCCAGGGGCTGGAGGGATGGGCATGTTCTACATGGAGAACGATGAAAGTGTGCATGACTGGTTTGGGTGGCCAGAGAAGGCCGACCAAACAGTCACTGCACACTTAGGAGTGGGCAAACCACTCCTCCCCTGCTCCGAGTGCATAGCAGCCCAGCACACCAGAAAAGCAGCTGGACAGGAAGCATAAAATGATAACTGAGTTATTATCATTTTATGTTTCTACTTGGCACTGCTTAACACCTTGGCTGCTAGGTGTTTTCCCCTCCTATGCTGACTTTTCGTCATTCTTACTAATCATGACGAGCTCAGCTCGTCATCAGCACAGCTCAACCGTGCATCATGACGAGCTGAGCTCGTCATGAGCATGGAAAGGGTTAAAAGCAGTAGGGCGACGCTCCTCTGCCATAGCGGAGGAGCAGCCACTGAGGCCAGACCCACCTTGACCCAGAACACAAGCAACCCAGGACAGGTGTTGCCCTAGTTAGGGATCATCATCCAGGTATAGCTTGGTTCGAGTGGCACAGTGTGCACAGGACCCACATCTGCGTATATACATTCCACTTAAGGCGACTCATTAAAGTACACAAAAGAAGTGAAGGCCAGAATGCTTGAATTAATCTCAGCCACTGCTGAACCTGATGCCCACCCATGATAAATTGAGGTCCACCAGGGAAGCCTCACCCCAATTTGAAGGCCTCTGGTTTCAGCATTTTCTGTATATTTTGTGCACTTCCAACTTGAAAATTTTTACTTAGCTGATGAGGCACAGATATTTTGTTCTACATTGTCACATCTCTGGAAGTTCTATTGAGATATTTTGCTTTTTTTTTTTTTAGACATTAACATGCTATTCTTGATGTTAAAATATTGACCAGACACAACCCTAAAGAACTGGCCTCTCTCCCATGGGCCTTGCGACTATAGTCCAGCACTGTGAGTTCCAAGGAAAAGGACCGGTTAGTGGACCTGGCACCCAGCAATATTTTACTGCATTTAAACGTGTACTTTCCAGGTTTTGTTTGCAATTAGGAGAAATCAAATGAGAGAAGATGTATCTCAAATCTGTTAACTGAATCTGAAACATGCTAATTTACAAAATGAAAGGCACTCTGGAACTATGTGTAGTATCTAAACATTTAAAGGCTTCAGAGGATGCTGATAGGGGGGCTGTAGCCATGACTCATACCACGACATTAAACCCTTTTAGCCTACATATTATTGTATTTAGTAAGTTTGGGTGTTTTTCAGTGACCAGGGCGATGCCTTTAATATAGGTCAGGCTATTTTAAACTTTTATATTTGCTTTCATATCTTTTTTGCACATACTCTATCTTGCACTGGATATCTGGGAAACCATTTTAATCCACACTGGCCCCCTTAAGGGCATTCTACATGCTACAGCACATCTCACTAGGGCATAAAGAAATATAACCACATTCATAAGACAGTGTGGAATGCCATAGGCCATTCTTGCCATTACGCACCATCTGCAAGCTCAGCTGAATTATCTGCAAAGATATCACAATGCGTTAAAAGTCCACCAACCAGCTACCTTTCCCATCACTCCCTGACTTTATGCTTGTCATTGACCCTGTGCAGTGCTCCTTTGCTTTTGGCTAAGTTTGCACGATACAACTGACACCCCTGCCTTTTTGGGTGACAAGCTTGCCATCTCCAGTGGCTCTCCACACAGCAGCAGGGACCCCTTCAGACGGAAGAAAAAGAAGATGTCTAAAAATAGGGAAAACAAGAAAAAAAGCCTTTCCTGACCCAAGGATATAGAATGTTATTTCCATATCCATCTGGACATACCGAAGTCAGCTCCAATTTAGGAAATAGCGAATACTCAACTTAAAAAAAAATGAAATCATGATGCAGTCACAAACCATCTACTCCTCCTATCACATGTGGACTGTGTCTTTTATCCTTTACAGTGCTTAGCAGCCTTTTAGCTTGGTTTTCGCTCGCTTTATGACTAGCACATACACATATACTTATATAATGCACTAATCTGGTAACAAATTTGATTGTACTTCTAATTTTTAGAGAGACCTGGGCCCAACTTTTCCATCCAGTGTGACTAATATTATGTATTTGCTGTTAATTGAAATTTCAATATATGTGCCTACTTAATTACTGTTAATATGTAGGTTTTTGTTTTACTGATCTCAGCACCAAGAAAGTTGCTGCTTGGAAAGTTGCTCAACAATAGCCAAATGATGGCAATTCCTATTATGTCACTTCCTGTGATTTTACTTTGCAAGCAAATAAGGGGAGGGCTCACACATTCCCTTTCTGCCCGGGCCCCCAAAATTCTTAGGGCCGGTCCTGATTAGCCCAACTCTAAACAGAGCAGGCAAACCGTCAGTTTGGTGGACAGGGTACGCCACCACATTTGTGGTGGAGTACCCTGTCTGCCAAACGCTAAATAACTAAGTCCCAAGTTCCTGGTCAAGTTCTTTACGTTTTTAAGAGAGTTTGCAACCGGGGACAGTCAATGGATGCCCTTGTACCAAGTAAATAAATAACTTGTTCCTTACCATATGTATTCGTTCGTTGCAGATGAGATTTCAACTGTAGTATCTATCTGTTAGGGGGTTGGAATTGATGTCTGACTGAGTGTGCATATTTTTCTTCTGATTCAGAAATTTCTTCTGTTTTATTTAAGTTCTATTTATTAAGACTATGAAGATCATTTAGACAAAAGATGTTAACAAGATTTGCGGAAAAATTGAAGATTCTAGATACAGATGCCTGGAAGGGAGACTGACAGTTCAGTAATGTTCTTCATGGCATATAACCGGCTAGCCAAGACTGTAGTAACCTCTATTATATTTATCTTGTTACTTTCTCCCTAGCTGCTCAGCCAGTGTGAATGTGATGCATGGAATGTTGGTGTGATGGTCTTTAATGGAATATTTGGGTGCCTGGATTCTTGAGTGTGTCAGGTGGAGTATGGGCTGAGCATACTCCTGGTGGGGCTGCTTCCCAAGAACTCAACTACAAACTGTAACTAATAAATCTACTTGAAACTACATCTTGGCGGGCTCAATTTGGGGGCAAGATGGCCGCTGCAGCGTTGTGCTGAGAGGTCGCGTTAATCCCTCTCTCGCATCAACCTTATGATTCACGAGAAGGACGCTGTGCTGCTGAAAAACAATCCGACTCTCTACTGAATGGATAATTAATGGAGTTGGAGCGGCTTTGTAGGACTACAGTAATTAAGTTTGTACAGAAACGACTGTATCGCCTTGGATTGGCCTGGGCTTGGGTTAAGCTCAGAGCGGCAAAGCTGCACGTCAGCCGGAATATGGCACCGAAGATACCCCTTCGGGAGAAGGCGCACGAGAGAAGTAAGACGGTGCCGGAGCCTCCTGCGGCTAAAGCCGGGTCGAATGTAATTACGAGAATGGACTCCCCCGTAGGGAGAAGCACCGGAGCAATAAGGAAGACATTACCCCCGCCTATGCTCGACAAAGGCGGGGGGAAGAAACGAGAGACGCGGGGAAAGCCGATCATATGGGCTAAAACTGCGAGTGGGCATACGGCGGAGGAGACTCATCCAGCTAGGAGTGACATACGCCCCAAAGAAAACAGCAGTAAGACTCGGGAAGCAGTCTTCAGGCAACCTACCTTAGCCCAGGTGTTCACTGTGAAGAGTACAGAGCAACTTGCGCCACGGAAGAACTCAGCCGATCCAGCTGACTCAGCGGTCCTACCCGGCAACGTCCTCGAGGACGCAATGGACGCTGCAGGCATGGGAGACGCGGCACAGATGGTTGCCGAGCAACGACCAGCTCCGACAGAGAGCTCTAAGCCAAGCATCACCCCCGAGGCTCCTGAGGTCTACGAAGCGGGTTGTCTACAAAACAGAGGTGAGAGCCTTGAAGGTATCACAGAGAGTATAAAAGAGCGCCCTGATTCGGACATAGAAATGAATGATACGACAGCTGATATGCTCGGGGCTCTGCTAGGCGTTGAGAAAGAAATGAATGCACTAAGGCAGCGGGACAGTACTTGGGGTAGCAGAGCTAGCCTTGAAGCTAATATACTTGTGCAAAACATCCAATCTGCGGGCGGAGGCAACAGTGCTTCTGTGGAACCAGAATTTTACTCAGTAAATGAGGACTCTGAGTCTGCAGTTTCTACAGATACTAGTTCCGAGGTGGAAGATGAGGATTTATCTGGTACAGACTATACCACCTCAGGAAAAGAATCTACAGCAAGGAAGAAACGCGGAAAGCTAAGGAGGCTAAGGAGTCAGACACCTGGTCTCCCAGAGCATACTGCGGAAAAGCTGATTTGGGATTACTCTGCGACATCGCTGGTATACCAGGAGGATGATAATGCTAATGCTAAGGGAAATGCCAGTGCAGCATTGTGTGTTGATGGAGCTATAGGTGGCCCGCCCCCCAAGCAGGATTCTTATGGAGATTTAGTTAGCATTCTCAAACAGATGCAAGGGGAGGCTAGGGTGGAATCTCGGAGAGCAAGACAGGCAACAAAGAAAATACAGAATACTTTGAGGAACGTTAACAAACTTTACGAAGGGATAGTGGACAGAGTAACAGCGGTGGAGGAACACACGGGAAGACTGGAAGACGATGTTGGAGCCTGGCAGTCATTTAAAACAGAACAAGAGAAGCTTTCGGTGGACATGTGCTGGAAAATGGAGGATTTTGAAAACAGGCAGAGGAGGAATAACGTCAGACTATTGGGTGTGGCAGAAGGGATGGAAGGGCAGGATGTTAGGCAGTTTGTGTTAATCTACTGAAGGGGGCTTTCCCAGAATCCCAGTGGCAGTGGGATAGGGAGATTCAGAGGGCACATAGGTTCCCATTTACAGTGAAGAAAGTCCTTGGCCCGGGCAATGTAGGTGGAGAAGGGGGGCCTGGGCAGAGAAACCTCCCAAGAGCTATTCTAATAAATGTGGGAAACTTTTTGCTCAGAGAAGAGATTATCAGCAAGGCTAGACCTGATAAGAGGAGGACAGTCAAAGGCGTAACCTTTTTCGCTAGGCCTGATTTTTGTCATGCCACTATAGAGAGGAGATGGAAACTTCGGCAGATGATCTCTCCTTTTCAGACCCTTGGGGTGGAGGCTTATCTCTTGTTCCCAGCAAGGCTAAAGGTGATAGTGAGGGGTAAACCTTGGATGTTCACGTCTGAAATCAAAGCACAACTCTTTTTGGAAGAGATGAAAAAGAAGGATGGTTAGAAATGGGTGGTTATATTAGTCACTGCTAGCAGAGTATTGATAGAGGGTCACAAGGGTGAGTAAGCAGTTCAGCATATAAAGAAAATTCAAGCGAGAGAGGGATGCGATTGGCGCAACCTAATGCGGGCACACATAGGTCTCTTGACCTATTTGCCTGTAGAAAGGGGGAGCTAGGGGGGAGGGGGGGGAGTAGAGAGTCAAGGGGTGGAGGGGGTTGGCTTAGGGGGGGGTGGGCGGGAGTAAAAAACAGCAATAATTTTTGTTTCAATATATGATTTAACACATTGTCAATCGTTGAGAATTTATGGTATGTCTATATATTGGATGATGAGCTCAAAAAGAATTGGTTTTACTAGGTATACTCTCCAACTCTTTTGTAATGACGTGTAAGATAGCAACGATTAATGTGTGTGGTCTCAATGATAAGAACAAGAGGATGAAAGTGGCGGAATACTTAAAAACCCAGCGTGTTGATTTGATCTGTCTGCAAGAGACACATATAGTAGAGAGTAGGAATTATCTTCTGGAGCAATTAGGATTCAAAGTTCTCGCAAGCACCAAACAGGGTACCAGGACTAGAGGGGTAGCAATTTTGGGAAAAGGTAGGGATACGATTATTGTGAGAAAGAACGAAGATAAATGGGGAAGATGGGTGATTGCGGAAATAATATTTAGGGGACAGACAATAACTATTGTTTCAGTTTATGGTTCGACAGAAGATGATCCAGAGGTGTTCCAATTCTTAGATACTGAGTTGGCTCAGTGGCCCGAACCTATAGTGTGCTGTGGGGATTTTAATATACATGACCCAGAGAGCTTTTTTACACAGTCCGGGGGATCATACCGGGGTAGAAAGAAGAGGGTATATAAGGCACTAGTTGATATGGTGACTCACAATGCCTTGGTTGATCCATGGATTAAGCTACCCCCACATCTGGATGGGAGCACCTTCTATTCCGCACCACACAAAGTAATGGTCAGATTGGATTATTTTTTAACGTCTACTTCCCTACTGCCTGTCTTGTTCATGGAAAAACTTCCACGGGTTGTATCGGACCATAGCCCGCTGATTTGTACATTTAAAACTACCCAAGTACAAAGAGCACCCTCGCAATGGACCTTCGAGAGAGCTTTACTAAAAGATACCACATACAGGGAACACATGGTTCCCTGGATACAAAACTTCTGGGAAGTTAATAGAGGGACAGCATCCCCAGGGGTGGTCTGGGATACGTTTAAGGCTGGAATAAGGGGAGAAACTATGAGTTTTGTTCTGGCAAGGCAGAAGAGGGAAAATGATAAAAGAAAACAAATAGCAAAAGAACTATTAAGGGAGGAAGATAGCTTGAGTAGGGCTATTGGTCGGACGTTACCTCTGGAAGAACATTTATTTAAAATCATAGCATTAAAGGCTGAAGCTGTGGAAGGATTGGCCAGGAAAGCGACATATAATTATCTGACGAAAAAGGAAAGAACATATGAATATAGTGAGAGAATAGGGCAAGTACTAGCAATAAGAACTAGACAGAAAACTGCAGCAGCAACAATAAAGGAGATAAGGGATGAACAGGGGAATGTGGTAATAGATCCTAACTTAATAAGGGACGTTTTTAGAAGATTCTACTCAGATCTATATACCCCGGAAGATATAACAAGTCCGGCAAATATTGAAAATTATTTTAGGAATATTATACCTCCGACTTTGCTCATAGAGGACCGGGAGATTATGGAGGGCCCTCTCAACTTGGAAGAATTAGAGTCTGCCATTGGAAGTTTACCAGCGGGGAAAGCAGCAGGTCCTGACCTAATTCCAATTGAATTTTATCAAATATTTAGGGAGGTGATACTTGCAGATATGCTTTATACATTCGCGCAAGCACAACTAGGGGTATCTGTTCCGGAATCCTGGGGCGGAGCTAACATTATCGTTATCTTAAAAAAAGGAAAACCACCAGAAACACCAGGGTCCTATAGACCCATAACACTAATGAACACAGATGTAAAAATTTACTCCAAAATATTGGCAAAAAGATTGGCAAAAAATATTGAACAACTGGTAACCCCTACTCAGCACGGGTTTATACCTGGGAAAGGGACAACCCAACACGTTAGGACTCTAATTACCATCCTCGATGCCGCAGATGTCTTAGGAGACCCTGTCGCAGCGCTATTCCTTGATGCGGAGAAAGCGTTTGACAGGGTCTCCTGGGATTATCTGTGGTATGTTATGAAGTGGTGTGGGATAGGGGGTAGGTTTATAAAAGCTATACAGGCCTTATATATTACTCCCACTGCTAGAATTAGTGTTAACGGTGGGCTCTCAGCTGCAGTTAATATTGCTAGGGGGACCAGGCAGGGGTGCCCTTCCTCGCCCCTACTGTTCGCACTATATATGGAGCCTTTCCTGAGGCGTCTTGAATCTAATGTGGATATTCAACCAATAAAAGTAAACAACTGTATAGTGAAGACATTAGCATACACTGACGACGTAGCAATTTTAACATCAAACCCTACCTTAGCGATAAAAGAGGTAGAAGCAGAGGCTCGCATGTTTGGGCAGATATCTGGGTATAATCTGAATAGAGCCAAAACGCAAATCATAAAGAATGTACACACCAGGTGCAATGATAACAGAGTGGTAAGCTCTGCAGTATACCTGGGGTTTCACTATCGGCGGACCTCAGAGTAATAGTAGAGAGTAATATGGCTCCTTTAATTTTGAGGGTAAAGAAGGACTTAGAGAGAATGAACAACCTTCATTTCTCCCTGATGGGATGCACTAATGTAATAAAAATGTTGATACTGCCCAAATTTCTTTATTTTTTCAGAACTATTCCTTTGGCTTTCGATGTTAAATGGTTTAATTTGTTAGAGAATGTCTTGAACAGATTTATATGGGCACACAGGAAGACTCGGCGTGCATATCGGTACATGACCCTTCCAAGAGAGAGAGGGTGGTGGGGGGCCCCCGACTTTAGAATGTACCATATGGCAACTGCATTACAATATATGCAGGGGCTAATCGGGGGTGGTGGATTTGATGTAAGAGTTACGATTATGTCCACAGAAGTGTATTCTGCAGTACTAGGGGCCGAGACAGAAAATTGTTTTCTAAATTGTGTAGAATTTGGTTACTACAAAAGGACTAGATTTAAGACCGTAGAAGCAGCAGTTAAGATTTGGAACGCTTTCTTAAAAAAGGCGGACCTAGGAAGATATAATAGGTATGTCAGGTTGTATAAGAACAAATCTTTCCCGGTGGCTGGATGGGCGCAAAAAGGGATAGTACAGATTGGGGACCTAATGGATGAAGACGGGATTGTCCAATTCGAAGAATTAACCCGTAAATATGATGTTGCAAGTAGGGATTTTTTAAAATTTCTACAGATAAGGAGTTATCTCAGCAATAAGCAGGGTGGGGCAGCAGGCTTTAGTCAAAATGAAATATTGGAGAAAATAGTTCTAGGAGGGGATTGTACGATAAGATCTTTTTATGAAAGTCTTGTAAAAGGGAAAGAGGATGATTTGGACAAATTTAGCAATAAATGGGTTGAAAAGCTGGGGGGAGAGTCTGAAAATTTTGTGGAATCACTTGACCTGGGGCGCACCATCCTATGCTCGGGCCCCCTCCGATCCCAACATTATAAAACTTTGTTTTCACTGTATCACTCCCCGGCTAGAATAGCTAAATGGGGAGGCTCGACTGGCACCACCTGCCCCCGCTGTAACGCTGTAGATGCAGATATTGTTCATATGTTTGCCACCTGTCCGCAGCTACATACTTTGATTAAAAACATAGAAGAATTTATGGGTAATACGTTAAAAATACGAGTTCAATGGACACCACTGTTAATATTGTTGGGAAGGGATATGGGGGAAGATTATACCTATATAGAATTTATGTTTATTGCCACCGCAGTATTAAGACTGTCAATAGCAAGAGCATGGCTGGATAAGACCCCCCCAGTACTCCAAACTTGGCTTTCTAATTTACTAGGCATGTACAATTTGGAAAAGGCAATATATTCACGCAAGGGGAAAAGGGGTAGAAAGCTAGGATTAAAAATTAGGGAGCCAATCGCGAAATGGAAAGAGACCATGGTATTATAATTTATTTGTTCTGATTATGGACTAGGAAATGCAGACACGCTTGTAAATCAAAAGCTCAGGTGGATATTGAGAAATGTAAAAGTATTTTTGTATTATTTTCTGGTATTATTCCTTTGTTATGTATAGTTGGAGATGTTCCATCAAAACAGATGTGGTTAAGTATTAATTTAAAATTATCAATTGACAAACCTAAAATGTATGTATAAAATATGTGAAACAATGTGTAATGAAAGAAAAAGAAAAATATAATAAAAAAAAAATGAAACTACATCTTGGCTACGGAACTCATCACCACAAAGACACCCTGGTATTGTCCATCAAGCCCACCAAGGTCTTCTGGCTACTTCACCAGAAATGACAGCAAGGCAGATAGCTTGTCTACGTCACTATTCCACCACCATCCCCGGTGGAGCTAATTCAGTGAAACACCAACATGGATGTAGTGACAACCTTTCATTGCACAGTAAGTATAGTGTCTCTTTAATGCTTGTACCTTGTAATTGATAGCAATAGCTGGGAAGGCGGTTAGAGTCTGTATCATCCTGGGGGCCCTTCCGACACAATTACTAATCAGGCACATACTTGCGGTCTGCATCGGTGTGCCATCGATGGGTGCAACTATCACCGACTAGGATGGAGTGAGAACATACTAAACAATATG
This sequence comes from Lissotriton vulgaris, assembly GCF_964263255.1. Lineage (NCBI taxonomy): Eukaryota > Metazoa > Chordata > Amphibia > Caudata > Salamandridae > Lissotriton > Lissotriton vulgaris. Next base: position 987,708,357 of record NC_141693.1, read on the forward strand.
AGCTCTACCCACCGCAGAGAGAGAAGTCAAATTCACATTTCTGCACTGAAAAACCTATCAATAACAGACACAGTTTTAATGGTTATACAGTCTTGCAATCTATAATTGCCCCTCAATACCTGGCTGTTCGAATTAGCCTCCGGGACCTGCAAGCACCTGGATACCCTATTGGGTGATTAGCCACGCTTTATAAATCCTGATTGATTGTTTGAACTACAGGTGGAACCAGCCTGCGCCTTGGGACAGTTCTTAATTTGAGGCAGTGGTTTCTGGTGCTCGGCATCAGCACTTAATTGTCAACACTGTCAGGCTCCCAGGTGGATCCTTGCCCCCCGAGGGTTTTTAAGCTAGCTATTCCAGGGATGGAAGAGGATGTTCTTAACCTCCTAAATAAGTCTTTGGAAACTGGAAAAGTTCCGGCTATGCTTAAGGAGGCCCGGTTGATTCCGCTGCTCAAGAAGTCCGGGGCGGCTGTCAAAATTCTAAAGAATTTTCCGGTCCATCTCCCAATTACCCATTTTAGCAAAGGTTTTGGAACGGCATGTGCTGACATACCTCTCAAAGCATCTGGAGACCAATGATCTGTTAGAGCAGAATCAGGCTGGATTTCGGGTACATCATAGTACGGAGCTGGTGATGGTGTCCATTTTGGACGAATTGAGGTGTAGAGCTGATAAAAAGATCCCAGGGGCCCTAGTGCTACTTGATCTCTCCGCGGCTTTTGACACGGTGTGTCATAGTCAATTGCTGTCGCGTGTGAGAGATCTGGGCATTGGGGGGACCGCACTAGGTTGGCTTACCTCTTTCTTGCAAGATAGATCGCAGAAAGTGCAGTTGTCCGACCTAGTATCAACATCAGCGGCCATCACCTGTGGAGTGCCGCAAGGCTCAGCTCTCTCACCGCTTCTATTTAACATTTACCTGCAGCCATTGATTTCAGCTCTTAATCAGATGGAATGTCAGATTTATAATTACACTGACGACACACAGATCGTCATCCAAATAGGGAGCACAAGCCAGGTTGCATAACATCTTGAGGTACACGGTAAACTGGATGTCCGCCAACTCCTTGAAGATTAACCCTGACAAAACCAAGGTGATGCCTATAACCATCTCAGGCAGACCTTGGAATAATGGGTTTTAGCCCAAAGAGTTGGGTAGGACACCGGTACCAGCAACCGTGGTGAAAAGCTTGGAAATCCACATTGACAGCAATCTGTCTATGAAGAAGCAGGTGTCTGTAGTGGTAGGCACGTGTGTTGACCTTCTGAGACAGCTTCGTAAGATCTCCCAATTGCTGTCGTTTCCCACCCTAAAAAGCGCTGTGTCAGCTATGATTCTGGGGCGATTGGATTACGGCAATGCGCTGTATATAGGGCTGCCCCAGCAACAACTCTCGAGGCTTCAGGCAGTAATGAATGACGCAGCGAGATTGATCTTTAAGAAGGCCAGGAAGACGCATGCCTCACCTCTCCTGCGTCAGTTACACTGGCTCCCTGTTAGACAGAGGGCATTGTTTAAAGGATTGTGTATCTCCCCCAAGGCACTCTACGGTAATGCGCCCAGTTACAATAAAACTAGACTATCTGGCTATACCCCTGGTAGGGTGCTGCGGTCTTCTGAAGCCACTCTACTGGTCAATCCACGTTTCCGCCTGTCTACTTTGGGCGGGCGTGCTTTCTCCACTTTGCTTCCTGCAGCATGGAATAAACTACCACTTAATCTCCCCAAGGAGCCTAATCTTCTGCCATTCCGCCGAATGTTAAAAACCATACTCTTCCGAGAAGCATGGGGAGTGTTGCAAGTTGGCTACCTGTTTTTGTAGAGTTGGTTTTTTCTCTTGTACAAGCGCTTAGAGACCCTGGGGTGATAATGCGCTATACAAATTGAAATAAATAAACACTGGAGCTTGACAGTCTGCCACAAGGTGGCACTGTCTGGCTAATTTAGACATTACCACAACAACAATTATTTATTCATTCAATATACATTAAAAATTACTATTAAGTACCGCCCAATCTTTTTTTCTTAGCTTTGGGGGGTGCTGAAATAGTTCGAACCGTCACACTTGTAAGAGCGTGGTGGTTAGTGGTTGTGTGGATTGGCAGCACTGGCAGAGGCAATATGTACTTCAATCTGCAGTGGCCTCCTGCCAAGAGACCTGACACTTTTTTTTTTACAAACTAAGCACCGCCTGGGGAGGAATGTGTATTGGTCCCTCCATACACCATCCCTCGCAAAAGGCGCACTTGGGGGTTGTATTAATTGTGTGCTATTCCCTAAGTGCCTCACAGAGTGATTGCCTCCTGGGAGCCTTTTTGCCTCTGTATTGGCACCGTGATGCGGGTGACAGGCAGGTGTCTCCCTCATTTGCATGAGCCATAACGCCGTATGAATGAAGGAAAACTTCTGTGACCTTGTGCCACCACAATAACTAGAAAGGTGTCATTACAAGCATTTGCAGTCCCTTCTGTACCATGTCTCAATTGCTTTTTTTAAAAAAAATATAAAAAACAAACCATCTTCATGAGAAAATTTTACACCCTGGAGAAGCCTTTTGCCTGCATCCCACCATGTCTGGGGGTGTTTTTTTTTCGGCCTCCTAGCCTGAAAGTTTTTCTTTTTATGATTTGACCTTTTCTAGGGTGAGCAAGGATTGAAGAAAAGTTGTGTTTGTGGATGCCCACACAATGTAATGGCATTCCAGGCAAGGAACGCCCATTGCCTGCAACAGAGAAACCCTTTGTGCGGGTAAACTCTTGTAAGCATGTAAACAAACCATGTGCGAATTAAAATCTAAACTTGCGTGCCAAATACGTTTGTTAATTGGACCCTTTATATAATATATTCAAATACATTTTCCACATAATCAGCTCTCAGTTTGATTCGCATGGGTACGCTGCTCCAACTGCTAAAATGTGTTCTAAAATCTGTTATAAGTAATCAAATGGCCATTGCGTAGATGATTAGTGAGAACAATTTTTTAGTACATTGCGTATTAAACTTGAGGTTTTTGATTCACTGCCAAATCACTGCCTCGATTACATGCACTTTAACTTTTATGCATAATCCATTTTCTCAGCTTTGAGCTTTTGACTACTTTTTATTTTATACACATTCATGTGTGTGTGTCTTTGAGCACGTACGACTTTATACAATTTCATGGGCTGTGTCTTGAAATAAACATAAATGATGACAATGAACAAAAATGTGTACTGTTAATGAAGTGGAAGATGAAAACTATACACCACAGTGCCAGCTAAAGGAAAAATCCTAAATTAGCCTTACGTTCCTTTTGCGGGCGGCAAGCTGGAGCTCAGTAAAGAGATTTCCCATGTGCATGGTCCAGCTGGCTTGGGTATGTTACCCTAGTGATCAGTCAATGTCTGGGTAAAGCACAAGAAGGCTTTCCCCAAGTCCTTGCCAGAGGTTGGAACCTGCAAAAGACTCTGCCCTCTACATCTCTAGCCTTATAACCTGCCGTAGCGGGCTATACCAGCCATTAATAGCCCGCTCCAGCGTTAAAGGCCAGAGCCGAAACTTCATGTGACATGTAAATGTATTGGCATTTATATAGCGCACTACTTACCCGTAGGGTCCCAAGGCGCTTCGACCGCTGCGAAACCCTTCCTGGCTTCCCTGAGAGATGGTCCCTTAATGAGTATCTCCAGGGTGAGACCAGGCATCCCCGGCGGTCTGGTGGGGCCGTTAGTGAAGATGAGGCAAGCTAATGCCCAGAGTTGCAGAGTGTGATCGCTGATCAGAGTGGGCACCGAGGCGAGAGAATTATCGAGTCCGCTGACCCTGGTCCAGAAACCTGCCGTGCCGGGAATCGAACCCTGGTCCCGGGCCGTCCTCTGCTCTCGGGTCTGCCGCCTCTAACCAGTGAGCCACACTACTTCACTGTGATTACAGAGTAAGGGTGGATTCATGTAGAATAATGAGAAGATAGAACGGGCCACCATCATACTAACTAAATACAAAATGGAACTGGTACAGTTGGAAAATGGGACAATTGCCAGAATTTATAAGACCGATGTGTATACTAAGCAAACTTTCTGTGGAGGCACCTACAATGAACATGTTTATTCGAAGCCTAATCTGAATTTTGTATCCTAAAATAATTGTGGAGCGAATGTAGTATGTGATGTATTTACTCCCACCAAGAGGATGATGAGTAAGGACATATAAACTTTACAAGCTACAACTTCAATAACTTCAGGCGTTGACATTCCGTGCAAAGAGGAAAAATTGAATTTTTTTAAAGGGAGCCCTGTTCATTTTATGGAAGTAGGGCAAATCTCCTTAGAAGAGATGGATGGAGTCAAACAACCAACACAATCAAAACAACCCAGAAATAAAAATAAGAAGTGATCATGCACAGCAATGCAAAGGAAATAAACATGTAATAAAGCTAAAGCATTAAAACAAAAATCCACGAAAGCCTTCATATTAGGATCTTTGGAAGGGAAGTGTCAGTCTTCTTCCACCAATGTCCGGCTAACTGCACCCAGGCCACCAAGTACATCCTTTGCGTGGAGGAAGGTATCCTGGCAATTAGGTAATGTAATTCCATCTTCGGTTAGATGTCTGTAAAACCGCTGCCACTCTGGATGAGGTAGTGGTATTCGCCTTTCTTCAATCATGTTGTATACATGGATTAAGGCTCGGGTTGCTGGTTTTGAAAATACGTTTGTTTCTGCAAATTCCTGCCTAAACAGAACAGCATCACACAAAGTGTGGGTATATTTCTAAAGTTGCTAGGTAGATACATCACATACTGTTTTTTTTTATCTGGGGGAGTATTTCTGGAGTAGAGTGGGACTTTTAGATCACCTCAAATAAGGGATGGGATGAACATATGATAGGGCATATGATATAAGGCAATGCCACCCAGTACTGGCAAGTCAGGGACACTTTCAGGAGGACAAGAATAGCAACATTTCAAGTTAATTTGTAAGATTATACCCTATACTTTTTACCTCCACAAGAATTTTGAATGAGAACTTATTGTTGTGCCACTTAGTGTTGTTTCTTTTAATTGTGTAATTTGATGAATTTGTTTTATTAACACTGTTTGATTTGATCTATATTATATATGGAAACAAATCTTTTTTTAAAAATCAATGTTGTTAATGTAATTTTGTCAATAAACTAACAGCATCTTAGTTGTTAATGGATTACTGTAGTTGTTAATGTGTTGCCTCTCTCAGTTGTCACTGTGCAGATAAGACAATACAATTGCCTAGGCGGTTATTTCTCATACATGAACATATGATAGGGCATATGATATAAGGCAATACCACCCAGTACTGGCAAGTCAGGGGCACTTTTAGGAGGACAAAAAGAGCAACATTTCAAGTTAATTAGTAAGATTATACCCTATACGTTTTAGCTCCACAACAATGGGCACCTACTGTGAGAAATACGGATTGTCAGAATGACAACTGACAAGGACTTGGCGATGTGGCTCCCATGAGGTGTCTATGGTTTTTACTTTATACCCTTTTTCTTTCTTCTGTGTAGCCTCTATCTTTTATTTTTCTCTGGCCTCTTTTCGTAAAGAAAGTAGTTAGGCTGTAATTTCGATTTTAGTACCAACAGCCTTCATACCACCTACATAAGACTTTGGATAATACCTCAGTTTAGGTAAACCTGCATCACTGTTCTGTTCTGGGTAGACATTGCCAATTGGTGCATTTATGTAACTTAGGTTGTAGCCGTCAGATGTAAAATTCCCCGGAATACTTTGAGATTTGAATTTAGTTTAGATTGTGTTGACTCTTTTTTGTTTGATTGTATTTATTGCTTTGATGTACAATATATTATGACATCTATTGTATCAAAACAATTATCGCTGATGAGGATGTCCCTTGTATTTGTTTTCAGGTGTGACTGATAGATAATAGCTACAGTGTTAGGTTTTGTCCAGAAACATTCTTTTATTTGTTTTTCTTGTAATTTTTTACTTTTAACTCTATAGTGTGGACTTAATTTCCTCAGTGTATCTTTTTTCGTTAGCCTCCATACTATTTTGTGGATTTTAGAATTTAGTCTTTTCATGTATGTTTTGGTAACATTCAGTAGGCGCACTGCTTAGGATTGTGGGGCCAAGTTGACAAAGCCAGGATCTGAATTTGTAACTCCCGTCACTCACACCCTAACTGAATTCTAAGATCCAACAAATCACTGACATATGGAGAAAACAGTCAAGGACATGTATAAGCGCATTCCTATCTAGGTGCCTAGTAGAGTGCTCCTTATCTTAATGCACAGAATACCAGACTGTCAGAGACTGCAAACTAGAACTACTCTCATTCACGTCAGTGGTAAAAATCAGTTGCGACATCACTTTGTGTGACATCATCGCACATTGAGCATGCATATCAGTCCTTCCACTTATGCTTTGCAACTTCTGACAGGACTTCCATCAATCTGTTTGTCCTTCTAGCATCACTGATGACTGCTGAAATGGTAAATACTTAAATAAGCCCTGCACTGAAACTGAAAGAAAAAATTGAGTAAAAAACATACCACCTCAATTATTGCTGAATGTATAATACTGTACACAGATCTTAAATCGCATCCCAGATATTATAAGATTACAATTAGTTTCATCAACGACCATCTCAAAAACACTAGAAGAAGTTAGTAAAACATAACCTGTAGAGCGTTGACCTCACTTCTTAACATACTTAAGGAAATGAAAGAAAATGTTTTCTTGAACAGAAATGCTTAACAACATTTTGTCTTGATAAATGAGAAAGCGGGTGATTTGGGCTGATCACAGTGGTAATTAGGGAAGGACATCACATCTGGTCAATCAATTATGGTCACATATGCTAGCGCAACCTCCAGTACAACTCACATCTGCCACATTGCTCTATCATATTATTTAAGAAAAGCTGCTAATTAACGTAATTGTTGATTTGCATTGGATAGCACACAGCAGGGTTGGATTGGGATTAAACATCGGCCCGGGCACACTAAGAAAAAGTGGCCCACATTTGCATATTGCCTTTGCAAAACACTGCTTCGGCAAAGTTTTATTAAAAAAAAGGGGGAGGAATAAAAAAATGCATGGATTAGCTTACACTGGTGAAAAACACCTGAATAGAATTGAGGCCCACAGCTAACACTGAACACCGGCCCCTCGGGCAATGCCCGAGTGCCCGCGTTACCAATCCGACGCTGGCACACAGTCTGCCATTAATTACTATGGTAGTACAGTGCCTTTCGCAGCCCGAGGTCCAACTTTCTAAACGGTTTGATCGCAGACTGGAGTTTGAATCGGTTTTGTGGCGGTTTTTAGTTAGAAGGGTGAGTATGTCATGTTTAATGAGCTGTCAGTTTGAGGCAGACCGTTAGGCTATACCAAAATTACTTACGTGGTTCTTCCATTGGTGTAGGTGCTCATGGCCTGGTAAATGCATGTGTGTGATGAATATAGTTCACAAGCCAATAGTTCACGGTGTGTGCTTTATACAATCATGGCGCCCGGATTTTGGAAGGTGGATCAACAAATGGGGGTCAGGACTGTTAAGAGATGGATTCTGTGTGACCTGCACACAGCACATAATAACATTGTACTGACTCAAAAAAGAAATGTGTTCTGAAAATCGTTCCCAAAAGAGCCTGTATAGTCTCAATGCACTCCCCTGTCGGTGTTACACAACCCAGTGTTTCTGGTTTGTCAAAATAACCTCCCTTAGTCCAAATGGCTTTGTCACTGCTCTTTCTGTCTTAGTTGCACTCTTGTACTCTATGTCCCCTTTCTGTGCACTTTGACCACATTGTACTGCCGCTGGGTTGTTTAGTTAGCATGTGAACCGTTTGAAAGTAGGCCAGAGGTTTAATCAGAATGGGAAATCAAAGGTCAACTCAGTTGTCCCATGTGTTATTGAAAAGTGCTTTGTCCGGTGACGATGCAGTCTCACCTAAATTTGATCAACATTTTAAAAAAAGGCAGAGGCAATACTTTTTCTGCATCCCTAGCCTTTTTATGTTTCACCTATAGTGCGCATGCGTTGTCAGCCAAAGCTATTTAAAAAAAGAAAAAAGTCCAAAAACAGGCGCTGAGGCTGCCCCATACTTACCATAAAATTACCATTTGTTGGCTCCCATGTCACCTTTATTTCCTTGATTCTCAGGTCAGGGCCTCCTGCTGCTTTCTCTACAGTTCTTCTGGTAGTCGTGTCATCCATGGAGCTTGGACCAAGTACAGTTTCAGGTCTCTTCAGCCAGTGAACTTCTACTTGCCGCCACTTGTAGAGATATTTTTTATTTTGTTTATAATCTACCACTCCTTAAGAGTGCACGTGTTTGCAGGCCCTTTCTACCCTTCTCCATCCTTCCGACCACCTCTCCCGTCCTTGTTGTTCACCCGGTCCATCCGTTTTGTTGTTGCTTGTTGCGGGGTATACAACGTTTAGCACGCATTTTTTACCACGCACTACCCTTACAACGCAGGCATTACCACGCATACCATTACAACGCATTGCGCTGGGGGGCGCTCTAGGATAGGGAATAAGTTTAATTTTATATCCAACACCTTCCCTAGTGTCCACGGGGACTGGAGTTGGAATATAAAATTATACTTACCACTATCCAGCACCTCAAAGCGCTATGCGTTGTAACGGTATGCGTTGTAAATACCGCGTTGTAATGGTATGCGTGGTAAAAGTACGCGTTGTAACGTCATACATCCTTGTTGCGGTCATGTAAAAAAATATTGACAAAGTCAATAGATTTGCAGAGGTGAAATCTACTGGCAATGCAAATGATTGTTTTTGAAGTTCCTTGCAAGTGGTTTATTTCTAATCCACCAATTGTGAGGCCATCCACAGAGAACATAAAATGTTCATCAGTGGCTGACTGCCCATGATGATACTAACAGGATGCTACCTGGGTCTGCAGGGCTCCCTCTCACTGGAATTACTAGCATCAAGCAAGTGACGACAATACCCCTGATTGAATGATTTAAAATAAAGAAAGCAAGCATCCAGTCTTCTATTTTGATATTTTTTTGAGGACGAAAATTATTACTGGGAGGGGCTACAGTTCACTCATACTAGGCCCATATAACAACATCCCATGCTACTTTTGTTTTGACACACATCAGAGTGGACTACATTGACAGGAAAACACTTTAATATGAATTTCTTTATGTGGTATGTAGTTCGTGTTCTCTCCCATAAGCGATTATGTCAATTCTAATTTTCCATTTAAATATTTGGGTATGCCAGACCACTGGAAGGATGCAAATTTAAATTTTGCTTCACTAACTTTCTTCTAATTGGCTATCCCTGGTATTGACAATTACATTTCTGGACAATAAAAAAAACCTTTTAATTGTAAGAAAGGTATATGTGTAAATGTGTAAATGTAAATGTGTTTGTATTTATATAGCCCACTTCTACTTGGAGGTCTCGTAGCGCTGTATTCAGACCGCTGTGGAATCTTTCCTGGCTTTCCTGAGAGATGTCCACTCCTGGGCACCCCCAAGGTGAAGCCAGGCATCCAAGCGCTGCTGGGGCCGTTGTGGAGATTAAGCAAGCTATTGCCCAGAGCCACAGAGTGGGACCCATCCATGATTAGACTAGGCACCGAGACAAGAATTATCAGGTACGGGGAGATTGAGTACAAGAGCTGCCGAGGCAGGAATTGAACACTGGTCCCAGGCCAGACCTCTGCATCAGGGTCTGCCGCTCTAACCATTGAACCACGCTTCTCCATGTAGTTCAGGTCGTCAGAGACAACATTAAAGTTCTGGTATACATCTTGGTAAAGGTGGACTAAATATACCTTAACGTTTCAACAACAGAATTATTGACAAAAGGCCAGGCACATACCACAACAAATAATTACATTTCACTTCACCACAATCCACATTGAACTGTCCAAAGCCAGGTGAAAAAGTGAAAACAGAGCATAAAGACATCCAAACAATGAAATCTACACATATGAAACCTCGGTCAAGGAATGTTGCTGGATTGGGATCCAAACGAATGGACCCAGATTGGGGATCCATTATAGATAGACCGATAGTAGTTTTGTGATAAAGCATGTAGGCCCGAGTTCTTTATTGTGAGAAGCCAATGATAAAAACGATAAGTCTTTTTGATTAACTGTGAACAGTCATGCTACAGGGCTGATTTTTATTTTGAAAAGTTATGACAAAAGCTGTCGGCCTAACTTAATATTGCAAAAAAAGCATATATTAAATGTAATAGGCCTTTAAGAGTGGATTGTTCTTACACTGTGTTAAAGCCTGGGGATAGATCTGTTACATGGAATTCCATAGGTTGATACATTGGTGGTCACCTATCTGACAAAACCCCGGGAATAGAAGATTTGCACAGTGAGAATCCTTGCTAGGCCCTCTCTAGAGAGGTTGTATTTTGTTTTGCCAACACCAATTTTGTATTTATGTCAAATTTATGGCACATATTTCATGATTACCTTGAATCAACAAGAGGACCTCAGTTTGCGTGAGCTTTTCCTTAAGGCATCGATCAGCAAACAGTAATAAAAGTAATAACAGGTACACAACTACAGATGGCAAAACAAAATATAACCTTCCCTAAAGCAGCATAACAAGGATTCAAGGAGTGTAAATCGTCTGCTTTGAGGGTATATCGCGGGGGTTGCCACCATCAAAACCATTGCCTACTATGGTAATCTATGTGATTCCATGACACAAAATACCTGTCTAAAAGCTTTAACACAGGTGACTCGGCAAAGGCGGCCAAGATGGTGGTTGTAGCTTGAGGCTGCTTCTGACCCTCATTTGCCATCCATTGTTATGCTGCCTGAGCAGGCACTCCTCAGGAACTGCAGTCCTCCTCTGTTACCCAGACGACCCTGCAGCTGCCGTGGGGGCCAGAGTTGCCACAACTGGAGTGTGGTGGCATGACGAGCTGTGAGTCGTAGCCTTGGGCACCACCATAGAAATAGCGATCTGCTTGGAGTGGGCTGAGCCCGAAGACAAGCTGTGGAGGATGGGTTGCCCTGTTGCCTGGCCGCACCCTTGCTGTTAAATCTGGGGGCAGTTTTGTTCCACCCAGGCCGCAACAGGTGGGCGATTGATCCGTCCCACGGTAGAGCGTATGATCGCGACTCAGTCTCCCTGACTCTCGACTGAGGCTGCCTCTGGAGTCTGCGTTCGAGGCCTTTTAAGACTGGGGTTGGGCCCTGGGGGAGCATTGCCAGTCTCAATAAGGAGAATGCGAGTCGCGCCTCCATTTCCCTTTGCCACCAGCTGGCTTGGATACTGCAGGGCCAGTAGGACCCTACATGTTGGAGCTGCCGCCTGCCCGCTCACGGGGACTTGAAGGTTTTGAGCCGGCCCTGGGGGAGCTTCACTCGCTTGCGGAGGAGGGTGCGAGGTGCACTTTTGTTCCCTCTTGTGAGGCTGTTTAGTTAGTTAGGTAGTTCGTTTTTAAAATTTGTATTGCGCAACAGCTACCCAATGAGGGTTTCCGGCACAGACAGGTAGGTCGAAGCAGAATAGAACCAGAAAATTCTATTTCTCAAAAAACCAGGTTTTAAGTGACTTGCGGAAGGTGATGTAATTAGTCTCATTTAGGAGTGTAACGGGGAGGGAATTCCAGAGTGAGGGGCCTAGATGTGCAAAGGATTTGCCCCCCATCCGGGCCAGTTTGAATTTGGGGATGGCAAATCTTCCTTGGGTGGCCGATCGCAGATTACGGAGAGGGATATATGGCTTAGCCAGAGCAAGAAAGTAACTAGGGGAAATTCCTGATTTAATTTTATGCATATAGGTGAGTGTCAAGAATTTTAATCTGCTTTAAATTTTCAGCTAGGGAAGTTTGTGTCGGTGAGTTGAAATAGATGAGGTCTTGGGGACTCTACACAGGAGCCTGACTGCAGCATTTTGTGCCATTTGTAGTCTATGGATTACAGATTTGTTTGCTCCCACATAAAGCACATTGCCGTAGTCCAGCCTTGATGTAATTAAGGCATTGACTACAGTTTTTCTGGTCGCTTCTGGTAGCATCCAGCACATTTTTCGCAGCCATTTGATGATGGTGAAACAGGTGGCTGCGACTTTAACTGGCTGGGAATGCATACTGAGGGTCTCATCGATCACACCTAAATTGCGTACTTGCGATGAGGGAGATGGAAGGACACCCAATTTGCACGGCCAATGTTGCTGGCTCCAGAGAGATTTTTATGTTTTCCTAGTACCAGTATCTCGGTTTTCTCTCCATTTAATATCAAAAAATTAGTTTGCATCCAAACTGCTATGGTATTTAGGCCTGTTTTAAGTACAGAAGGGGTAGCAGTGTTCTGAGCAGTTAACGAGAACAGGATTTGAGAATCGTCTGCGTAAGAGTAAATAGATCGTCCAGATTTCTCAGCCAACACAGCAAGTGGTCTAACGTAGAGATTGAATACAGGGCTGAGGATGGACCCTTGTGACACCCCATGGGCAAAAGAATGGACTTTCAAACAGGCATTTTGAGAGAATACTTGGAAGGTTCCGTTAGAGAGAAAGGCACCTATCCAGTTCAAAGCCGCTCCAGTGTATTGATAAGTACAGTGTGGGATATAGTATCAAACGCAGCGCTCAAATCTAGAAGAATGAGTGTTACTGTTTCCCCATTGTCAAGATGATGGCGAATGCCTTCCATTACCCCCAGTAGGGTGGTTTTGGTTGAAAAACCCGCTCTAAAACCTGATTGCGAGGGATGAAGGAGATGGTGTGTTGTGACATAATGAGTCAAGTGGGTGTGAATCTGTTTTTCTAAAATTTTAGACAGTACAGGGAGAAGTGATATGGGACGGTAGTTATTGGATAACTCTGGGCCTGCTTTTGCCTTTTTCAGCAAGAGATGCATCATTGCTTGTTTCCATGTCGATGGAATAAAAGATTCCTCTATTGAAGTGTTGAGGAGATGTGTTATCACCGATAGCACTGAGGTGTTTAACTGTTTAAAAATGGCCGCCAGTAGAGGATCTTTCGGTGATCCTGATTTAATGTTCTTTAAAAGAAGGGCTACACTATCTGTTGTGGGAAGGGGTCAAGTTTTTAAGGAGCGGTCTAAATCATTCCGATTTTCAGCTTGCTTAGCCGGGGAGTGCACATATTGGGAGAGGGTAGTGAGTAATGGATTGAGGTAGCCTGTACTTCCTGTTCCGATACAATCTCTTGATAGATTTTATCAACTTTATGGATAAAGAAGGAAGCTAATTCCTCACATTTAGACTGAGTCAGTGCAGGGGACTTCATTGAAGTTTCCGATCCCGCTAATTCTTTTACTGTGTTAAAAAAGGTTTAAGTACAATTCGTTGCATTGGAAATAGTTGTATTGACAAAATTAGCTCGCGCCTGTTTACAACGTTTATATTTCTTCAAAGCAATTTTGTAGACCTGTTTGGATGCCTGGGCGTAGTCCCTTCTCCATTTCCTTTCCAAGATCTTACAATCGGTTTTTATTATTTTTAATGACTCATCGTACCATGGCGCTGGTGGATGATGGTTGTTAGTTTTTTGATTTGTCATTGGGAGACAGATGTCAATAGTCTCTATAAGCCAACTTTGTACTGAGGTCGAGAGGTGGTCGACACTTTGCTGTAAGGATGGCTTTTGGGCATCTAAACAATTGTTAAGACTGTTTATGTCTAGTTTCTTCCAATTTCTCTTCTATTCCCCTGCCACCCATGATCTGATTGAGGTGTCTTTATCTACAGGTAGAGTAAGGACAAAATTGATCCGATAATAGTCAGACCAACTGGTTGGAGAGGCTGGAGCGCAGGAAATCGTAGTGAGATTTGAAAAGATAGGATCCAAACGATGTCCAGCTACATGCATCGGACCCGAGTATATTAAATCTAGATTAAGAGAAGCCATATCAGAGATTAAACTAGCGCTATTTTTGCATGTTATATCTTCAAGACGTAGATTTATGTCACCTAGCACGGTAAAATTGGCTCTTTTTATGGCATAAGGAATAATGAATTCAGCGAAAGTTGAAGCCCAAGTTGCAGGAGAGTCTGGTGGTCTGTAGACAAGTATGGCAGAGAATGTAAAATTTGGAGAAAGAGTCAGCCTAAATAGAGCAGCTTCACATGCAGGGATGGACAGATGCTCCAAGTTACAATTGAAAGTCTTCTTAAAAATAATAGCTATCCCACCTCCTATTTTTATGTCTCGATCCTTTCTTACTATGGCGTAATTGGAGGGTAGCGCTGCTGCAATGTCTGGGCCTGAGCGCTCATGTAGCCAGGTCTCTGTGAGAAAGAGTGAAAGGGGTTGGTTATTAAAAAGTAAGTCAAAGATATCCGACTTATGTTTAGGTAGCGATCGACAATTAATAGCAATCAAAGTTTAAGATTTATTGTGAGGATTTTGGGGGTTTGCGTCGTGCTGTGAATTGGGGGTTGTGGCTTCTAAGTTGGGAGTGAAGTTAAACCCGCAGTGTGCGCAAACTTTAAACTCAGTAATAGAGAGGGCTGTAGTGCAGGTGGACATTCGCGGTATTTGGAGGGCCTTCAAATAATCGGAGTGGTAACTATAATCACCATTATTTCCCACCGGATTTGGGTTAAGCACTGAGGCATTCATTTTATCCCTCAACATGTGCAACAACTATCCCGCTGCCTGCTGATTACCCCCAATACGGCGGCACTTTTCCGCGGCAGTCTTTCGTGTAGTCAAGTGCCCCCGATCAGCTCCTATATCGTCTGTGAGGTGGGTGCATGTGAGGCTGAGTGCAGTTAAAAGGTAAGAGATTTAAAACAGCGAAATGCTTCGCACAAGTTACAGAAAACATGGGCTCCCGGCTTCCACCTCAGGCTAGCTACTGTAAGACTAGAGGGGGCCCCATGTTTTAAAATTGCAGCCTACTCGATAGAGGGGGGGGGGCTACCGCTGGGGAGTGAACACATCCTCATCCCCTTCTCCTGTCTGGAATGCACTGTGTCCGTGACTGTCCAAGGACTGGGGAGGTCGAGGTGGTCCGTTGGCCGTTGCAGCTTTGGCTGCCCCCCTGGGACACTTTGCGGCCCTCTCTGGAGGCCCGCTTGACTCTTGCCTTGGCCATTTCGCTGGATTGTGTAGAAAGGGACCCAATGGTTTCTATCCAGTGTGGGGTTGTTCCCTTTTGGTCTGACTTTGTTAGGGGCTCCTGGGACAGCGACACTCCTGGTCCAGGGACTTTCCATTACCACGGGCCCGTACCCTGACTGGCGGCTCTACCACACGTGGCCTGTGTATCCTGGTAACTGGACTGTTCCGAGCTTCCCTCACTGCTGGTGGCGACCTGGCTGTTTATGCTGCTGTGAGGCATGCCTGCACTTCATCCTTACTTTGCCAGCAACTGTATCCCACATGTTTAGATGGCAGACATACTCCGGCTGCTTGTGCTACCAATTGGTAAGTGGGGTCTTTCCTCTGCAAGGCGCTGAGGACTTGGCATCTCACCCTGAAATGACGAGAAGATCATGTTCTGTAAGTATGTAATATATATTTGTCCAACCATATTCGCTTCAACTTTTCCTAAAATGTAATCTTGAGTAAATTTGCAACTTGTAATAATGTACCTCTACTAACCACTATTTTCTGTAGTATGTACTTATTACCATTCTTATGTGAGTTTAGAGTGGATCTGTTTCGTATCTTTTATGTAAGTCATGTACTCTGAAGTCCTTATGTAATGTAATTGTTTCCATTGTAAAGCGCTCTGACACCTTCAGGTAAAGTTTGCGCTATACAAAAACAAATAAAGAAAGAAAGAAAATTCAACACCACCGCCTGCCCTGGGCCAGAACAAAAACAGATCGTTCACTACGATGCAGACATGGCCTGGGCCTCTGGGGAGCCCTCCAGGGTGGCGGACTCTGTTGAACATGCTCAACCCAATTTGGGCACTAACCTGAAGGCCATGCAAGATACTGGAGAACAAGGTTAGCAAAGTTTAGATGGGCGTAGCTCTTACCCGACAAGATATCCGCAATGTAGCTACCAGGCGAGGACGAATGCCAGGTGTCCTCCTTGGAAGACAATGTGTCCACCCTGAAGCGGCAAGTGGCAGACTCCTGACCTCATCAGCAACCCTGGGGGAGTGAGCAAAGGATGCCGAGAACCACTCTCACCACAATAATCTGCAAATAGTTGGCTTACCAGAGGGCTCAGAGGCGCCTGATGCTGCAAAGTTCCTGGACGGTTGGTAACGCTTGTGGGTCCCGGAATTGGCTCTCTCATCTTGGTTTGATGTGGCGCAAGCCCATAAATCCTTTATCCATTGCCCCAATTGGGGTCCCAGCATGCCCTTTGATTTCTCTGATCCTTAACTTTCGTGACCCTCAGGGAGGCCAATGGGCAGTCTGGGCTCGGTTTCCAGAACGTACGCATTATGCTATTTCCTGACTATACTAGAGCTGTCCAGCAGCACTGCTGCTTCTTCACGGTGGTCAAGCAAAAACTATGGGCATTAAAGCCTCCAAAATATGCACCTTTTCCCAGCAAAGCTTAAAGTCCTCTTCAAACCCAAGTCCTTTTTTCTTTGAGACTCCTGAGCAGGACTGGGAATGAGGGAAGAGACTTGTGCACCCTATCGGATAGACCAGGAACCCGTGGGGGAGAGTAACAATGCGCGGACATCCACCACCCCGAGTCCCTAGAGGGGGCGGTGGAACCATTCCTACAAAACTCGCTTCTGGGATAATGGCCGGTGTGATTCTTCAGGCTTGGATTCAGAGCCCCCTACTTCCAAGATAGTGGGGACAGACAGCCGCCTGAGTAGGGCCGTGCCAGTGCGTACCTTTGAGCAAGAGGTCTCTCTTAACTGACCCTGTTTAACATAGCCTCTATGATACTGGAATTGTATGAGCCAGCAGCTAGCTCTCTCGGCAGCCGGGTCTGCGTATTGGTAACCGTATGTTGCACTTACCATAACTTTCTGTGGCACAGCATCCTTCTCGAAGGGGGGTGTCTGTTGGGCTTCCTGCATTCACTGTAGGCTTACATCTTTGTTTTTCATTTCTCTATGTGTTTTTGTTCACCTTTGCCGAGGTCCAGTTAGGGTGGCAAATGCTTCAGGGGTGGAATTATGGGGTGGGGGAAGTTGGGGGGAATTTGGTGCAAAGTTTGTTTGTGTATTTTTTTGACAGTTTGAGTTCTATTTACTTCCTATTTACTCTGTGCTTGCATTTTGCTTTGTGTGTGACCTACCAGGTCCTGTGCCTCTCCCCTCCATAAGTATGCATGCTTACTCCGAATTGGGTCTTATCTCAGTTCCTCTTGCACAACAACCATAGTCCTCCATGCCCTCCTTTAAACTGGCCTCCTGGACTTCATAAAGCACTGCAGTCCTGCACTTTGCCAAACCCTTTTAACCAATGGTCCTCATGCTTTAGGAGATTCATTTGCTAGGATCCAAATGTCCCTTTTTCCATCGGTATGGGTATGACAGCGTTCCACGCGGGATTCACTCGGACTTCACGGGGTGTGGCCACTTTGCTGCATAGGAGGTTTCTTTTGTTTGTCTCTAACTCACGTATAGACCCCAGGGGCGTTGTATGGCAGTGGAGGGTCTTCTTGAGGGCCGCCACCATAACTTTCTCATGGTTTGCCTACCTAATCAAGCACCCGCCGGTACATTTTCCCTGCTGATGGCACTGCTTGCGGCTTTGCTACTGGGTGTCCCCTTCTTGGTGGCAACTTTAATGTGGTGCCTAACCCTGATCTGGATACATCCGATCCCCCTACGTAGGGGCATGTCTCCCATGTGCCACACATCTCTGCACGGATGGATGCGTTGGGTCCCTGTGATGTCTGGAGAGTCTGCCACACTCTGGATCGGGTACATACTCACACCTCAGCCGCACACAAAATGGACTATCGCATTGTTCTTTTTCCACTGCCGGAAATGGATGTGTGCAAGGTGGACTCTGGCTGTCTTTCCGAGGAGAATATCGGATCACACCCCCATTACTCTGACCTTTGGTGCCAAGGACTGAACCCTGAGATCCATACAGAAGCCCAATTTGAGGCCTCTATTACACCTGAGATACAGGGGTAATTTGAGACAAACCAAGGATTAGTAGCATTGGCAGCCACCCTTTGAGATGCTGGTAAAGCAGTGATTTGGGGAGAGGAGAAGGGGCTTATGCGCAGAAGTGAAAGGAAGAGAGTGATGTAAATCATAACCCTCGAGACCCAGGTTTTTAACTTGGAACATCAGAGCCATGGCAGCCGCTTCCCAGAGGATGTCTAAGGAGATCCGCAACCCACAACTGAATGACATTTCGCTACTACTATCCATCCCTCCCTTGCCCATGAGCTGGATAGATCCATCACTGCACTCTCAGATATGCCGGCTGGCAAAATGCCCACACCCGACGGCTTTCCCGTAGAGTACTACTGGCGGTTCCGCACTAAGTGTATCCCCTTCCTGCTTAAACGTTTTGCTGAGTTGGCCAAGCAGGGCACTTTTTCCCCTGAATTGTACTTTCCTTCAATAGTATTTCTTCCCAAACCGGGTCACCCCCTTGAAAAGTGCTTCTTATACAGGCCTATATCACTGATACACACCAAACTTAAAATATATGCTAAATACCTGGCGGACCGGCTCCACCGCTTTACCATATTTGATCCATTGCAATCAATATGGCTTTATGCCTAGGCACAGTACAAGACACTGCATCCAAGGGTCCAGGTTGGGAGCATCCCATCCTCCATGCCGTTTCTTCTTCTGAAATTCGAAATGGGATTCAAAATGGTGGATTGGTCCTTTCTTGAGGTTGTCCTTGAACGCGCAGGTTTGGGGAAGTACACAAGGTGCCTTATCGAGCTTTTTATTGGGGCTTCTCTATCACCAGACCTATGCCCAGGTCTGGGTCAATGGCTCACTGTGCCCTTGTAATCGAGCCCATTGTATGGCTCATCCGATGTGACACCCAGCTTCTTAAGTCGTGTTGGGATGGAGGGCCAGAGGAGAGGATCGCTCTCAATGCTGGCATTCTGTTGTTCTTAGTTGACCGCCTCCCTAACTTTGGGGCCCCAATGTGTGAAATTGTTTACCTTATTTGGGGAGGCCTCTGGCCTCCAGATGAACACTTCCAAATCTTTATTGGTCCCAATCAGAGGCGACGCCGACACGCATTTCTGGAAGTAGGCTATCCCGCTGTGACATTTCTCGTTCAAGTACCTGGGATTCCATGTCCCTGCTTTCTGACCTTATGAGACACCTATATTTGACCCCGCTGGTGTCCAACATGAAAAGCAATATCCAGAAGTGGTTGCAGCTTCCCCTGCATGTGATGTGCTGTATCGCCCGGTTCAAAATTCGGATTCTCCCACGCTTCCTCTACATATTTCAACACTTTCCCCTCCTGATCCCCCGAGCTGGTTTCACACACTTAATTAATTACAAGAACAGAGGCTACATTATGCAAAATACTTTTAATGCAGTCTCCAAGCAGCCGCATACATCACTAAGTAAAAGGTTCCAGAATAGAACATTACAAGCATATTTTAGGCATGAGCCAACAACAATCTGCCTCTTTTAAATGCGGCTTCGAGCAGATAAGTTCAACTTTTTATTACTTGTATCTTATTTAGCTCTTTCTATTATTTATCTACTAATTTAGGAAAATTTATGGACCTCTGGGACTAACCCCACTCCCTAAACCTGCTTCAATACCGATCTCCAATTTACAGAGATCTTTCATTGCCTTTTTCTTCCTTGCCTTCTCCTCTATCACCGGAGCTTAATCCTACCTCCACCCCTTTCTTGGGTTTTTTGACCCCCCTCCCCTCTTCTTTAATCCTCTTTTATTTATATGGAATGGCTCCGTTCTTCAGAACCGACGTAACCGCACACCAAATCCTTAATTATGTACAAAGTCTACTCTTTTGGTGAAAAATACTAGATCATACCCGATCAAAGCATTTTGACTGAAAGAGGCACCCGCTCTATCCTACAGTGCCGCTCTCCCTTTTCATGCAACGCGCAAAACTCCGGCTCCATTTCCAGCACGGAGGCCGTTCGAGGAAAGCACCTGGGCAACGGGAGCGTTACGTACTCCTGTTGCCAAGTGCTATTATCCTCTCCATTATGTCTCCAGCTGATCGCCTCACGCAATCGGGCTTAAGAGATTTAATCACCATGGAGACCGGCAGCAGCTGATCACTCGAGCTCAGTTTAAAAAATTGCCGACCACCGCTGAGAGTCAGCTCTTACTTACCTGCTGAGGCACCTCTGGGGAAAGCAGCAGCCGCCACCGCCGAGTCTCACCGGGGGCCATATTATCGCAGACGGACGCCAGGGGGGAGGAGGACTACACCTCCCAGCGTCCCAAGCGCCGCGCACGCCCAATGAAAGTGCCAGGAGGTGGATAAAAGGACGCTTGGGCTCCCGAGATACGGGAGCTCAGTTAAAAAAATTGCCGACCACCTCTGAGAGTCAGCTCTTGAACTTACCTGCTGGGGCACCTCTGAGGAAAGCAGCCGCCACCGCCGAGAGTCACCGGGGGCCATATTATCGCGGACGGACGCCAGTGGGGAGGAAGACTACACCTCCCAGCGTCCCAAGCGCCGCGCACGCCCAATCAGAGCGCCAGGAGGCGGATAAAAGGACGCTTGGGCTCCCGAGATACGGGAGCTCAGTTTAAAAATTTGCCGACCACCGCTGAGAGTCAGCTCTTGAACTTACCTGCTGGGGCACCTCTGAAGAAATCAGCCGCCACCGCCGAGAGTCACCGGGGGCCATATTATCGCGGACGGACGCCGGAGGGGAGGAGGACTACACCTCCCAGCGTCCCTAGCGCCACGCACGCCCAATCAGAACACCAGGAGGTAGATAAAAGGAATTTTGACCTCCCGCGGCACGGGACGCACACGGGCAGCGCCGGGAGAAGCTCGGGACAAGGGCGGGCCGTCTTAGGCCGTCCGAGGCCGGAGGAGGCTGGGCCCGGGCCACCCTCTAAGAAGCTGGACTTGGTACTTTTTAATTAGTCTCGTGGTACTGTTTAAATTTACTGATTATTCCCTGTATACTATTGCCTGAAAGTATGAATAAGAACAATACCCCTAAAAGCAGGTCCATGGTAGGGACCTTAGACACCTTTTTGTTAACACCTTGGGTGCTTTGACTTTTTCCCTCCTGTGCTGAGTGATCTGTAAATCCCATTGTTCATGACGAGCTGAGCTCGTCATGAGCACACAAGCAGCGTACTGCATGACGAGCTGAGCTCGTCATGAGCATGAAAGGGGTGAAGGCCAGAAACCGTTCTTAACCACGAAATTGCGTGCACTGAGCGATAACTGTCTCTTGATCCCACTCTCCCGTCCAGTGGACTCTGACACCTACGGTGCTGGCATCGAATGTAACAGTCAATGATGAGTCCCCTTCTTTAATCGCGGGTTCTCCAGGTCAGGTGGGACTAGATTCCCCTTCAAGTGCTATTTTAGTACCGTCAACAGGGCATAACAATGCAAGCTCGCACGTAATAACTAGAGGGCAAAAGGCGAAATCTAAACGCAACCATATAAATATTGAGGAACCCCACATAAATATTTCTAAAGGGAAGGTTAATCAAAATCAACGTAAAGCTGTTGCTAACCCTCCAGGAAGGAAAGGGAAAAGGGGTATAAATGCAGGCAGACCCAAGGGCCACACAGTTAGCAATCTTGATCGAAATAGTCCAGGTAAACCTGAGGAGGATGAGAATTTTTGGGGAAGAATGGAGACATTGATGTTAACTCTTTTAGAGCCTATGCACTTAAAAATCACTACAATCGAAGCCCGTGTAGCTAAAATAGAGGAGATGATGAACAACACCTGTCAATCTGCCCAGAGGGTTCATTCCAACATACCAGTTCCTCCACCCCGATAAAATGATAGATAATCCCAAAGTTATGATTTCAGTTATGGCTAACCCGGGACAATCAAATAGCAGGGAGGCTAATACCATACTAGAACACAATAACCCAGCGCGTAATAGTGGAACCGGTGAGGCAAATCCAGAAGGGACAAACAGGTGGGGTATCACTAATGGTAACATTAATAGTGATATAGGCAGAGACCAACTTGGTCAAAGGGAAAACCCAAACAACAATTCAATAACTTTACATTTACCATCAGAGGCCACGCCATACACAGTTGTTTTAGCTAATGTTCCAGTTTTACCCCGCAATGTTTTTGAACACTGGTCAACGCTGAGGAACAAATCCCTTCATTTCCCAACTACTAGGACAGGATTTTAAAACTCTCTGTTTTCGGAATTTAAAATGGTAAGGTACATCCCCCAAATCCTTAAATGGAGATTGTGTTGTCTTAACTTTCAGGGCCCCACATTTTGTACGTAACATCATTGAGAGGGGTTTTAATGGGGGGGTTAATATTGATGATATTAACATCCTACCTTTGGGTTTCTTTTATTGCCCCATGGATTCTGTAATGTATCCAGGCCCTCAGCGTCTAGCCGAAAACGACTTGGGTGCTAGACAAGTAAGATGTCGTATTCCGACATCAAACCACTTTGAGGTCTTGAGTTGCCTGGAAACTAATGACTGACTGCAGATAAAGAACTTTGTAAAGCTACCTAGTGAAGTAGCCCAGCATAAAAATATGCTCAATCTGGGGGACTTTGCAAATGAGAGGGTGGAGGAGTCTAGGATTGCTGGAATTGAGGGTACCAATAATGGCCAGGCGGTCCTTGAAGCCGCCTCTGAAATAGTGCAAATAAATGGGTCTTTACTAGAAGGTGCTAGTCCTCCTGTATCTGGCCCAATCCCTGTTGAATCCTCACTATGCCATATTGTCTCCTGGAACATTGCCGGAATTAAATCAAAAATTAATAATCCACTTTGGTGGGACTTTATTAATCCCCAGGAATTGCTCTGTTTTCAGGAAACTTGGTCTAAGGAACCGGTCCATCTAAATGGGTATAGGACGTTTCACACTCCGGCTGTTGAGGGCGTGAGTGGGAGAGCTAAAGGGGGTTGAGTGTTTATCTCTCCAATAATATGAATTTAAAACTGGTTACAGAGCCTGTCAAAGATGTTTAATTTCAACTTCTAGTACTTGATTTGGACTCTGTTACCTCTATTGTCTTGGTTAATTTTTATAATAATATTCCCTTGAGTGAAGTATGGATTGTAATTAACAATATGTCTAAAGAATTGTCCTTCCTGGTTAAAAGTAGAAGGAAAGATGTGATGATACTTTTGGCAGGTGATTTTAACTGTACTCTATGCAGAAAGGCTGAAGACAATCGATGCGGAGCGTTATGGGAAGAGGGCATGTGTTCATCTTGTTTCAGTCATACTGCTCTGGGTGAACAACTAAATGAAGTACTTAATAACTTTGATCTTGGTTTTGCAAATGAATTATGTGTATTACCATTTCCTCCCCCTCCAACATTTAATGGTAGGGGTTGTTGTTCTACCATTGATTATGTTCTTGCCACTAATAACCATGCTCATAGAATCCATTCTTTTAAAGTCTCTGACAATTCACTTAGTGACTATTTCCCTCTATGCCTGGCCATCCTATTCTCAACGAAGAATACCATAAGGATTAATAAAAGAGATCGAATTCGAGAGAACGTATCTATTGGTAATACCAATGGTTACTCCTTACGATGGGCCATGGTTGATCAAACAGAAATACTTAAAACAGTAATTGGTAAATGTATGTCAGAGTTTACGATCTGCTTGGGTGATGACACCGCCTCTGTAACTCTTCTTGCCTCTTTTTTACCAATTACTAATACAATAAGGAATTCTCTTATTAGACAGAATAAAAATAACAGAGCCCAGGGAGGATGGTTTGATTCTAAATACCCCCAAGCCTATGCACTCTTAAAGAAAGAACTACATAAAAATCCAAGAAGTACTTCTGAGGTGAGGAGACTGAGGAATTTATATAAATTAGCAGTCAAAGACAGGAAGAAGAAGATAAAACAAGAGGCCTGGGATGCTTTGCATGTAGCTTCTGTAAATAACGACAGTGCAGGCTTCTGGAAGATTAATAGAAACTCCCTTTTTTCTGAAGAGATTGGCCCTAAAATTGAGATAGCTATCCCAGAAGCGGAATGGATTAGGCACTTTGCCCAGGTCTATGAGGGAGAGGATCTATCACTATCACCTGCCTCTTGTCCCACTACTCTTTATCCTAAATCAAGGAACCTGGTGTTTACCTTGAAGGAAGTTGAAAGGGCCCTCCATGCCAGCCAGGGTGGTAAGGCTCCTGGCCCAGATGGTGTCCCCATAGACATATTTAAGGCAAGTATCCCTCTGTGGGGGCCTCTTCTGGTCCAGGTGCTTAATGCAAGTTGTAATACTGGATTTTTATCTACCTGAGTGGAGTCCATAATCGTCCCGATCTTCAAAAAGGGGGATAGAAACGATCCGGGATGCTATAGACCAATCTCTCTGTTGGACTCCTTTAAAAAGATGGCTGAGCGGATAATCCTGGAGCGTGTCCTGGATTGGGCTGACGATAACTCCATTTTAGATTTACAATATGGATTCCGGGCCGGCCTAGGAACAGTAGAGCAAGGCTTGAATCTTTCAATGCTGGTGGGAAAGTACACAAGGGCTAAGAAAGGAAATTTGTTTTTAGCTTTTGTGGACCTCTCAGCCGCTTTTAACTGCGTGGTCCACTCTAAATTATGGAGTCTGCTAGGACACTTAGGGGTTGATGAAAATATTATTTATTTTCTTAAACGTTTTTATAGTGACGCGTCAGCTCGTGTCCGTTACGGCCTGAAGGGTGAACGTTATCCCGATTAGGAGTGGAGTCAGGCAGGGATGTGTCCTGGTCCCATTCCTTTTTAATCTGTATATAAATGGTCTGGAGGCGGCCCTGTGTAGAGATAGTTTAGACTCCCCGTATGTATCAGGCCGTCCAATTCCGGCTCTTTTGTATGCAGACGATGCCGTGCTGATGTCTCGTACCCAAGTGGTCTACAGTGCGTGATGGAAAATTTCACCCTTTTCATGAAAGACCTCGGATTAAGGGTGAACTCTTCTAAAACATTCATTATGCGCTGTGGCAAGGGTTTTTTAGGTTAATAGGGCTGTTTTTATTACAGGACAGAAGCTTGAGGCAACCAAACAAAAGTCTTATTTAGGCATATTATTTGCACAGAATAAGTCCTGGGCCCAAGCAGTAGCAGCAAAGAAGTTGGCGATGTTACGCTCTACTTCTGCCCTCACCACTTTTGCCCAAAAAATTGGGAAAAAGACCACCTGCTGAGTTAATTAAAATCTATAAGGCAAAATGTGCATCTGCTGCTATTTATGGGAGCGGGGTATGGGGGTTTGCTGACTCACCCAGGGAGTGTAAAACTATTTTCTAAAATATATTTTAGCTGTTCCCAACAGTACCTCAGGGTATATCTGCCATGCAGAATTACGCCTTCCATTCATATCTGACTTCATTAAGCTTGAGCCTGTGCTATTATGGCACAGGCTGTGGGCAAAAGAGGAAACAAAGCTGAATAGGGATATCCTGTCAGATATTTTGAAATTGGAAGGAGCAATGAGGATTCCCTGGTTGAGATATGTGTATAGGTTTTGTATGGATCTTGGTAAACCAGAGTATTTTTCAAATCCTCTTACTATCTCGGCAGTAACCAGAAAAGACCTGAGGAAAGAGGGCTTGACTATGCTGGACACCCTAAGAATGACAACAGAGATCTTAAAACCATCTGTCCTCCAACATCAATTGTTATTAATTACTTTTAATATTCAACCCTATTTGAATTTTGTTCCTGGCAATGATGACAGATTTTTATTAACTCGGTTTAGGCTGGGAATCTTCCACAGATTAGTTAGCTTCCCAGCTATTAATGACTGGTCGCGAGACCTCCAGCCTTGCCCCTGTGATGATGTGTCCCCACAAACCACGATTCATGTTATTCTATTTTGTAAATATTATGCTACTGTTAGGCGCGGGATATTGGTGCCTTTTTTTAAAAAGATGGGATTGTGCCAATGTCGTCCAGCCAGGTTATGTTTACAATATTTAGACAATGAAAGAGGCATTTTAAAAACGATAATCTTCCTGAAAAAAGTGGTACATTGGAGAAAAAGCATGGTTATGTAGTTGCACTTTATGTATAGTGATGATGGCCTGAGTTGAAACCAGTTAATAATGAAATGCTGTACATATTTTTAATATATCTTCCTTTTAAATATTGTGATTTTATAATATGTAACGAAATGTGGTAATTTTAATTGTATGCTTTTAGGATTGCTATTCAACAATCGAATAAAGCTATTTTTGATTTGATCGCTCGAGCTTCAGAGCAACAGTTGCTCGCTCCGCGATTACAATCAGTGGTTGCCAACCTTATTTCTGCCCGCATTTTTACCATTGAGCATATAAACATTTTTTAAAAGGGGGATAAAACATACGCACATGGAGGGAACTCTGTGTGGAAAAGGAACACTTCAACTGACATCCAACTAATCAAGAACTTCTATTAGCCAAGGTTTTTGGTGTCAAAGCCCTTATATTGCTTTGAGTGGCTTGCCTTTTCAGTCAAGGTTTGGCAAGAGTATTGAAAGCCCCTATATTCTTTTAAAGTGGCTTGCTCACAAGTGCTAAACTCCCTAAAGTTTTAAAAAACTTTACGTTTCTAAGCCAGCTTATTAATTATCAGAGATATGTCTGACATCGACTGACGATTCCTAGCATGGACAATGAAGCCTTCAAGAAAATAATTCATAAGGAGATGAGATCCTGCATGCTAGAGACCTTAAGTAAAGTCATGGGTTCAAAGAGGTCCCTCCCTACCGAGGAGGACGATAATACAGAAAAACAGAGCTCCCAAACCTCTGACGACCTAATTGAAATAAGGAAGACAAAATAAAAATATTGAACATACAACCCCCAAGAGCACAATAGGAGGACTTGGAACCTCAACTAACTTGGGAGGTCTTAGCATCTCAACAATTAACGGAGGTCCTCGTGCCTCAAACTCCCTGGGTGTCCTTGGCGGCACAAAACATCTGGGTGTCCCTAGCGTCACAAAACATCTTGGTGCTCAATATGAAATGGGAGATAATGATTTTCAAGATGATGAGGCTTCGGACATACTCGATGACTATGTCCTAGACTTGGATGAGGATGACGACCAAAAATTTTATATCCAACCGTCGGAGGAAGAACTCCCATCCTCTTCGAATGACAACATCCTCAACCCCTTGGGGAAGGAAATGTTCTCCCCGCTTAACATCAAGCATCCGAGTAGCTCGGAATGGTGTCCACAGGAGCATGTGGCAAAATGTTAAGAAATGGCTAAGAAATCTTTTAGAAAAAGACACCCGTAATATACTCAGAGCTGAATGCTCTAGACCCTCCGTACAGGACAAGACCTGCTAAACCCCTAAGCTAGACCCGGAGTTAATCAAATTCCTCTTTAAGCTCGGCAGAGACCCGAGAAAAGGGATGGAAAGATCCCTCAATGAGTGTTGAGACCGCCTCCTTGATGTCCTGGGTCCTCTAGCCAGGATCATTGACACTGCCGAGGAAAGCCACATTAATGGCACACCCCTGGACACGGATTTAATTAGGGGATGGAGCCAGAGGGCATTGAAACTTCTGGGCAATGCCAACACCAGCCTCAATGCGGAAAGAAGGAGAGTCGTATTGACAGAAATGAACCCAAAGCTGAGTGATATGGCGGAGAGAGAACCCTCTCAGAACCTCAAAGGGTTACTCCTTGGCGAAGACCTTATAACGTCATTAGTGAAGTACGTCTCGACCTTTACGGCCCTGGATAAGGCACAACAAAATATGAAGAGAATATTCAACCCTAACCTTTTTACATGGTTCGTACGAAGGAGCCTCTCTTCCGGCCGTTTCAACCAAAGGCCCTACTCAAGATTTCGGGGCTATGGAAGAGGCCTCCAATCCACCAATCCTCCCCAATTCTACCCCCAGAGACCCTCGTAACAGATGCTTTAGATCATGCGGATCCACCAACATCAACTATCCACAAAGTGAGTACTTTAACCCCTCTTCCTGCTCCTTCTTTCCCCCAAAAGGTGGGCGGCAGACTCATATTTGTCTACCAGAATTGGAAGTTAATTACTCAAGACCCCTGGGTACTAAACACTGTCAAGGGCTTTATGATAGACTTTGTAGAAACCCCTTCACAAACTTCTTTCCTAAGAGACATCCCGCTCACTCTAGATCAACAAAAAATAGTAGAGGAGGAAATATCCTCTATGCTCCAGAAAGGAGCAATAATCAAAGTCCCACTAAAAACATTAAGATTTTTAAGTACACTCTTTCTCGTAGAGAAAAAGGACAAGGGCTGGAGAACTGTTATAAATCTGAGGGAACTAAACAAATATCTGGTTTACAGGCACTTCAAGATGGAAGGCATCCATCTCCTGAGGGATTTGTTACTAGAGAAAAACGTGCTAGTCAGACTAGACCTAAAAGATGCATACTTTACCATCCCAATGGCCAAACTCCATCAACCCTTCCTTCAGTTCATGTGGAAAAACTACCTGTACCAGTTTCAAGCCCTTCCATTCGGTCTATCCGCTGCCCCATGGTGCTTCACCAAGGTCATGAAAACAATTGCCTTATCCATAGGAGAAAGAGGTATTCGCCTAATCGTATACCTAAACGACATCCTTATAATGCCCAAAGACCATTCTCAGACAGTCCAAGATCTGAAGACCATAATGGATCTATTAGAAAACTTGGGGTTCATTATAAACAAAGAAAAGTCGATTTTGTCTCCCCCCAGAACCATGGAATTCCTAGGCTTCACTGTAGATACAACAACGTGTCTTCTTTTACTCCCATCAAAGAAAATAACCAAGATCAGAAATAAGACATGTCCTGAAACAAGAAAACCTAACTTTAAGGGAACTAGCCAGACTTCTGGGTCTTCTCTCCTCCTGCATCCAAGCCATCTTTCCAGGTACCCTAAATTAACAAGCTCTTGAAAAGGGCAAAAGTGAGAGCTCTGAGATCCGGCCTCTGGTACGGAGATCGCATTATCCTGGATTAGGAAGCAAAATCAGAACTAACCTGGTGGCTAGAGAATCTAGACGCCTGGAATGGCAAAGCAATTTTTGGTTCTGTACCAGAGTTTGATTTAGAATCAGAAGCGAGCCTTCATGGCTGGGGAGCTTGCCTTCTCGATCTGAATACGGGCGGTATCTGGTCGCAAGAGGAGTCCTTGTGGTATTCCTATTTAGAATATTCTTAGGTATGGAATGTTATCTTTCTTCTATGCTTGGTATTCTAGGAGCGTTATAGTTAGTTGATGGGAACGTTATTGCCGGTTGTGGATGTTCAAGCTGTCTTATGAGAATAAACTACAATTTCTTCATGAACCTGCGTTTGGAATTTACTTCAGTCCTCTCACCACAAACTATTTAGAACTAACAGCTAGTCTTTACCCATTGATAAGCTACAGACATTCTCTCCAGGGCAGATCAGTCATCTTAAAGATGGACAATATGTCCGCGGTAGCCTATATAAACCAGCTGGGAGGTACCAAATCTGCAGACCTCTAGGTTTTAGCCAAAAATCTTTGGATGTTCTGCCTGGAACACAAAATCGCTCTCAGAGGGGAATACCTCCGAGGAAAAAACGAACACTTCTGCAGATTGGAACTCGAGGTTCCTTTTAGATCACAGCGATTGGAAACTCAATATTTCCGTGTTCCGGTGTCTCAACAAGATTTGGGGTCCCCTAGAAATAGACCTCTTTGCGAGCAGACTAACTTCCAAGTGGAGAAATACTTCAGTTGGATGCCCAACCCGGGTGCTCTGGCAGTGAATGCTTTTCTCCAGCCTTAGAAAGGAGTCAAAGCATATGCTTTCCCTCCCTATGCCATGATCGAGAGAGTTCTACGAAAGTGAGACAGATCAAGGCTGCCTTGTTCTAATAACTTCCTTCTGGCCATCTCAGGCCTGGTTCCCCGCCACTCTAGAACTAGCTTGCAACCCCCTTCTTGATTCCTACTCTAGAGAATCTTAAAACAGATGTAGATGGTGGAGATCACCCCCTAATTCAGACAGGGAGTTTCAATCTTCTTGCCTGGAGAGTGTCAGGAGGACCAATGAAGTCTCAGGACTTTCGTCAACAGCTTTAACTCTCCTCAGAGTCCTGGGGCCCAGGGACTCACTACAGGTATAACAACATATGGAGATGCTGGGTAGGTTGGTGCCTGTAAAGGAACTTGGATTCTGTGGAGGCACCTATTGTTGACATAGTAAAGTTTCTTGTAGAACAGTTTGAAAGGGGTCTCAGCTATAGAACAATCAATTGCTATAGATCAGTTATCCCGCAGGCCATACCCTCATTAACGGTAAAACTGTAGGTAAGAATGTCATTGTTTGTAGAGTAATGAAGAGTGTTCGACAAAAGAGACCCCCTAAACCTAAATACGAGTCTCTCTGGGACGTTAAGTTAATTCTTGACCTTTTCTCTAACTGGCCTGATTATTCTCAGTTGAATAGGAAATCTCTATCCATCAAGCTCAGCTCGCAACACTGCTATGTTTAATTTCTTGTCGAAGAGTTTCTGATGTCAAAGTTCTTGAAGTCACCAATAGTTCCTATAATATGTTTGGTGTCAAATTGGAACTAATTCGGAGAACCAAGACTCGGTCTGATTCAATTTTCTATCCACGCTTTGATTTATTCCCTAAACTATGTGTGGTAGACTGCATGAGAGAGTACGATGCTGAATGAATGGTCTTTGTGCTCAGGGTGTGAATCAGTTACTTATATCTTTTGTTAAACCTCATAGAGGTACAACATCTACCTCCATTGCCAGATGGGTAAAACTGTCAGGAACCTAGCAGGTATTGACATAAAAAAATTCCAAGTTCACTCACTTAGAGGTGCTATGGCCAGTAAATCTTTCTAGTCTGGTGGTAAGTTGGACGACCTTCTCAAAGCTGCCGACTGGTCTAATGCTAGCACTTTTGCACGACATTACTGTAAACCAATCGAACACATGTCTGATGTAGTCTTACAAACCTACCAACATGCATAATGTAGCCTCCGTTCTTGTAATAAAATTGTGATTCTCCTATTACCATAACTAGAGAATCTGGATTTCATTAAAGACATGGATGCTAACATTATCCCACCCATCCAGATTCCCTTCCCTTGGAAGGCTAAGGCTTACTTTATATATTTTTTTAAGTCTCTAAGATTATTATTAAGAAATATTTGTTTTAATAATTTCATTATACTGTTTAATTTGCTTTGTGCTTTGCTTGTCATTTTATCCTTTCTGGAAATGCTTATATTTTTTCCTCTCTTTTCAGCTAACCTTTCATAATTTGATAAAGTTTGGCCTTTTGGTTCCTCCCTCGTTCTTCTTCGTCCTTCATTTTGCGTTTGGTCTGAGACAAGTGTTTGGAAGACTAAAGTTTGGGACTTATTTTCTTCTCCACCACATTTAAAAGAGGCAGATTGTTGTTGGCTCATGCCTATTATATGCTTGTAATGTTCTATTCTGGAACCTTTTACTTTGTGAAGTATGCTACTGCTTGGAGACTGCATTAAAAGTATTAAGCATAATGTTAGCCTCCGGGCCTTTAATGAAATCCAGATTCTCTAGTAATGGTAATAGGAGAAGCACAATTCAACCACGCTTCCTCTACATATTTCAACACTTCCTGCTCCTAATCCCCCAAGCTGGTTTCACGCACTTAATTCCACCTTCCGCTCCATCCTTTTGTCGGGCAGCCACTCAGGAATAGTGTTTCATATTGGTCGACAGTCTCCCTATGATGGTGAATTGGGGATGTAGGACCTCCAATGTTACTATCTGGCTTCCCAATTAGTCCTGGTCAATGAATGGCTTAGTAGTGGGTGGGTTGATGCAACATACCGGGGTGAACTCTTCTCTTCGAGTTTTGGCTGCATTCTGGATCTGCTGTTTGGTGCTCCAATACCCAGGAGCCTACTTGGTATCACTAGCGCGCTTTTCCTTTGCTGGCACGCTGCGGCGCGATTTGTAGCCTGGAATGGTACATTGATGGGGATGAGTCCCCTGTTGAGGGGTAGCTGGTGCCATCGCACAGCTGGCTTGGTGGGTTTTTCTAAATGGGACACGATCAACATCTCAGTCCTCGGAGATGTTTGGGCAGGGTAACATTCTGCCCTTCTGAAAACTGCAGGATCGCTCTGAATTTAATCAAACACAATTCCATAAATACCTGGTGCGATGTTGCATACTCCTGGCTAACATACCTCCAGAGTGTAAAGAACAAAGAAAGGTACCCTGCCACTTAATAAAAGAGGTCCTAGTAGAAGGATCCTATTTTGATAGAGAAAGGGGGTGATTGACCCAAAGGCTGAAGCTGCACAAGGCAAGATTAGGTCATTCCACAAAGAATCAACAACATGTTATGAAAAAATATATGTTTTTTTTATTATTATTCTTATTTTTCTCCTTTAAATATATTCAAATCACATACATATAGGGATTTATATATTATAACTGATTGTTAAAGAAGCACAAAAACAAAATTTCATTTCAAAATTCAGATCTGCCCACACTTCATACACACTACCACACTCATTCACACAGGAGTTTTCCTAACTACGGTAAAGACATTCAACTCTCATTTATCCATTTCTCTAGTCCTGGTATAGACAACAATAGGTCTTAATTTGGTTGTCTAACGCGGGAGATTATTAGGATCCAGGTAGATGGTATTAATACGGGTCCTGATGTATTTGGGGAGGGTTGCCGTATTCCTGGGACAACGTGCCTTAATCAAACACAATTCCATAAATACCTGGTGCGATGTTGCATACTCCTGGCTAACATACCTCCAGACACTGAGATACCAGAATTTAGTCCTTTGGAGGACAAGTTGTTGATGGGTCACATTAGTAGAGGCGCATTCTTCCATCACTCTGCTGGGAGGGTTGGGTTTGCAAACTAGATGGGGCAGAATGGAAGGAGGCCTGGTTGGCCCTGCGCATGCTGGCAATTTCTACTTGCCTTCAGTTGATCCAAATTAATTATTTGCATACACCTACATTACCCCGATATGTTTGCACTGAGCGGGCAAAATTCCCCATCAGGTCAGTTTACGCTGTTCTGAGACCTTGGCCAATTTCTATCACATTGTTTGGGCCCTCCTTGTCATTTTCGTGTATTAGCAGCGAGTGCACAGTGAGCTTTCAGAGGTCCTGGAGTGGGATTTTGACTTGACCTCTAGGATGGCCCCACTGGGGATGGTTGACTAGATTGCCAGCTCCATGGCTCACTGCACATGTGTGGGTGTTGCTTACATTGATGACTAAGAGGGACATTGCTCTGCAATGAAACTCCCCTAGCGCCCCCGCCATGGCGGAATGAAGGGCGGGAGTGGACTGGTGCGCTCAACTTGAAAAGTCGGTTTACATTGCCCTGTGGCTGCCCACAGAAGCATGATAAGAAATGGGGGAGGAGGCCGAATATTATGGATTGGAGATGTGACTTGTTCATGGCTGGTTGCATTATGAAAGTGAAATGAGAATGTAATTGTACTTTATTTGGCTGTATTCAAAAATAAAAAAATTGTTATAAAAAAACATAACTTTAACACAGTCTAATGACAATTCACCCTTTAAGGCCTATTGGCTTTAACGTATGCTTTCCACAAGAAATAAGTCAAGCCTAATGTCTTTGTGATAAAGTTTCATAATAAAGCGATCATGCCCGTAACCTACATCAATGGCTTAGTTGGTACCATAATCAACTCAGTTCCTGCTGTATTGAGCATGAGCCTTTTAAACAAAGCAAAATGTGCAACACGTGCATTCCTTTTCTGCAGAAGCACACAACTTATACAATATCAAAAGGGAATCAACATTTAGGCAGAGCCAAAACGCCTCTACTAAATATAATATGTACAAAATTACAGTTGGAAAAACAATATGGGGAGAGGACGTGTCCTTTGATTCTGGGCAAATCACTTAATCTCCCAGTGCCTACCAAAAATGAATGTGTCCGTCTGTAATGTAACTGGTGCTCATGTAAAGCGCTCTGGTTCCTTCGGATCGAGTTTGCGTTATATAAATCTCCTAAACAAAAACAAATATGCAACGCGTCCTACAATTGTATAATAAAGATTCATAAAGGGCAAATCTTCTACCCCAAGGGATTGTCACAGGGGGTACCCAATACCAAAACCCGTTGCCTACTATGATAATCTGTCCTATTCCCTTTAAAAAGCGATAATAGTGTAATGACTATCCACCCTTAAAAGCCTATTGGCTCTAACACATGCTTATCACAATAAGTAAGTCAGGCCTTCGGTAAACAGATCAGACTTATAGCCTCAGTCTTGCTGGTTTGAACATACGTTTTTCCACAAAGACGAGCAATACAAACTCATTTTCAGGGAAAGCACACAACTTATGCCTTATCAAAATCTTTACTCAAAGTTATCAATATTTGGGCAGAGCTAAAGACCCTCTGTCAGTGGCACATCTTAAAGTTCATTTTCTAATGATCACATAAGGTCCAGCAGTATCTGCACTGTCAAGCCAAAACTAAATACAGGAACATCATATTCACCCAATTCTTTGCCCTATAAGGATTGAATTTCTAACGAAAACAAGCATTTGCAATGCAATAGGTCTCGCATTAGGAAAGTTTGAGCTATTGTTATTGTAACTGACACATTTTTTATTTATGTGTTGGTTTTGAAAATAGCGAAATTAATAGCTTTGTCATTTACAATGTCAATAGTTATACCTTTCATAAATGTGACACCTATAGAATTTGTAATGCAATATGTGTTGTATTTACGTGAGTTGGATGTATTAATATTACAAATAACAATGGTTTTTATTTATTTTAAATAATTAATACTTAAATAAAGTTATTGTAATTTATAATGGCAATAGCTTAACTTTTGTAAATAACTTTTGTGAAGATTATGTTCAGTGTATTTTTTTGTGACGAAAATCCAAGAACAGAAGTGAAATATTAACTTTTTTTGTGACATATGTAATAAAGCTTGAAACATTGAGAGAACATTTTTGAACCAGTTGTTGAATGGTTGCACAGATTGATGCTGTGGTAGCGCTGAGTGATGTTGTTGTGGTGGCGAGTGGGGGCTAATGTGTGAGGGGGCAGTGTGTGAGGGGGCAGTGTGTGAGGGTGCTGTGTGCCCTAAAGTAGTGTGAGTGAGCAATGTGTGAGGGGGCAGAGTGTGAGTGGGCAGAGTGAGTGGGCAGAGTGTGAGTGGGCAGTGTGTGAATGGGCAGTGTGTGAATGGGCAGAGTGTGAATGGGCAGAGTGCGAGTGGGCAGTGTGTAAGGGGGCAGCCCTATAATACTGAGGTCTAAAGTAACTATTGTTTAGATGTACTACAGTTTTTTTATAGTAGTAATTATTAGTTATTTATATTATCAAATACTTAAAATTATGTTAGGACTGTCCAAAATAATATTTCAGCCCAATACTTTTCTATAGCGAGTTTTATTGGAGCCTCTTTACAACGTTGGCACGTTTAGCTATCAACAGTGCCCGACGCCTTCTCTTGTGCAGTGATCTCACCAGCATGCCAATTATTGAAAAGGAAGCCTTTTCACCACTGCAAACATCCGACAATTTCTATGCCAACTACCATCCAAGAGACATGTGACGCATCACAGACTTGCAGTACAGGCTAGCATTCAGCTACTCCAGAAGAGGGAACCCCTGTATCCGATTAAAATGACAGCAGGACCTCGGGACACTTAATGACAGCTGTGGAATCTTACATCCGATTACAAAAGAGGAAGTAGATGTGGTGCTTTAGACCCACTTCAGTTAAATTTTTTCTTATTAAGAACCCAATGCATGTTTCACATCGTAAGCCAGGTCTGCCATGCATTTTATCTCACCTCCTTAATAAGCGCGACCCGGCAGTCTGGGGCTCACGCCCCCCACTTGCAGTCTTCGTCCGGCCAGTACTCCGCAGCGCTAGAGCCTGGCCCAGAGGCCTCCTCCGTCCTTGGGCCCCTACACTCACATCCACGGAGCACAGAGTAGCAGCAGTTACAGGACACGTTTCCAGGTACATTCATGCCTCTTCCTCTATCAGTCACCCCCGCCCCAGACTGGGAGACCAGCCTATGTTCCCTCTATTGTGTTGTTCAAGACAGTATAGCCTAGAAGGGAAATTTCTTTTCTTTGTAGCAAAAAATACATATACCCTACGTCTGCGACGGAATAACAACTTTTAATAACAGATGTAAGGATGTAAGGTAAACATACGTGTTTAGTTTACGGATATTTACTCTGGAACAAATGTGCCTGGGGGCATAACCCAATAGTTCTAGCGCCTCATGCGATACGGTCACACACTGGCACTGGAGCACGTCTAAAGAGGTCTGGAGCAGTTTCATGATGCTCAGGTAAAACCTAAATTATTCACAAGCCTTTGCACAAGAGCCACTTGAAATGGAGAAGGCCTCTGCAGATGTGAGTCAGTGCAAATCTTTGTGAACATGGAACAAAACGGTGACCGAGTCTCTCCCTGGTGGCAGTGCCAGTGGGCCGCTCTCCGAGTGTAATGGGCCGATTTTTTGCGTTTCCTCCGGTCCGATGGTGTCTATTGGGGTCAGCTGGTATTGTATAATTTCTACTCAGTAGCGTTCTTGTTGCATTATGATGGTATGGTAATATAGTTCAATGTCCAAAAAACGCACGTGTCACACCTGTGAAATTGGTCAGTTGTAATTTCCAGCGGAGTCTTTAGCAAATTACGAGCGGTACAAATCGCAGATTATCGTGTACCACGAGCATCTGCGATTTGTACCATAATAAAACATATTTTACTGTATTAAATCTGCTGGGCTGTATAATTACATATCAAACGTATCCTAATGAAAAATATAGCACGAGAAACTAAAATCAAAACGATTAAATGAAAAGACAATGACATAAGTTGTCACTTAGGAGCACTGGGGTTAGCGAGGAAAGGGGCATAGCAGGCACATTACCTACCAGTGCTGACATCAGCTGATTCGTGCATCAAGTGCCGGTACTGGCATCTCCCTTCCCAATGCAAGGGAATTCCTGTTTTTACTTCCAGGAGAGGGCATAGAAGGGGCAATTGGAGTGCGCGGTCTGGCATTGAAAAGAAAAACCCTGCACCGACAGCTGTCTTTTAAACCAATCTGCACTGGCACGGGGGGTGGGGAAGGTGAGATGGGAGGTGGTAGCAGGAAGTTAGAGGTAGTAGGGTGGGCATGGATAAAAAAGGCTGCCGCATTAAAAGCACACACAAAACTCGAGGCACTTGTCTTTATGTTCAAACGGCTTGGAGTGTTTGTCATCACCGATTAGTTGTATATGACTTCGTCTTAAACACATTCTTTTGTGGAGAAAGCTGGGACAACTGCACTATGCTCACGTTCAACCGTGTTTCACAAGAATTTGCTCAAATGCGTTCTAAACGTACCAAACCATGTTTAGATTTGTTCCAGTGGAAATCCTTTTGATTCTGTTATACACATTAGCGGGTGGGTAGCAATAGGGTGCTCCGGACAAGTGTTAAGTGCTCCAGTAGAAATGTCTGCTCCCTCTGTCTTCAAATATTCGTAACCCCACACTGCATGGAAGCTCTTATTAGTTTGTCCTTTGTGGGATGGGTGCTTGGGGGTATGTGTTCTTGTGTGACGTGTGCCTGTGGGATGTGTTCTCGTGTGATGTGCGCTTGTGTGAAGTGTGTTTGTGGCATGTGTGCTCGCATGTCCTGCTCTATGATGGCCCTCTGCAGACATGTGGTGTAACACGCGCCTCTCCCTCCTGCCGCCCCACACAAGCCCCTATGCCATGCTCACCAAGGACACCATGCCGCAGACCTACAAGCTGAAGCGCTCCTGGTCCCGCGCCGTCTTCTCCAACCTGCAGTGGAAGTGCCAGGAGAAGCGCTTCGAGATCCAGAAGTACGTCACCAAGCCGGACCGGAAGTAGCTGGCCGCTATGCTGGGGCTCACCGACGCGCAGGTGAGAGATTCTTGCTGCTTGGGGCGACCTGCGTACGCCACACTGGAGAGAACGAGGGCCTCGCAAAGGTGACGCACTTTCTCTTTGGCCTTAGCACGCCACGGCCCCGGCCGAGGCTGAGCTCTGCTGCCAGTGCCGGAGCTGCTCGCGCCGCTTCCCCGGGCTTCCATACCCCGGGCTCCCGCACCCCAGTGCCGCCTCCGCTGCTCCCCGGCCCCAGCATGGTGATGGCCGTGCCCCCGGGGCACCCCCAGCGCGGCCCGGTGTGGGTGGCCTTCTACAACATCGAGAGCACGCTGGGGAAGGGCAACTTCGCCTTTGTGAAGCTAGCTAGACACCGCATCACCAAGAGCGAGGTGAGTGCCTGTGAGGACCTAGAGAGGGATTCCAATGCAAGCCGGGCCCCTGGATCACCGAGAGGGAGGGGAGTACAAGTGGGGAGCAAAAGAAACAAAAACAAAAGCGGACACTTTGGGGGAAATTAATAAACATGTGTGAAAGTTGCAGGAGATGTGTGTGCGTGCGCGTTTGTGTGCGCATGTGCGTGTCTGCGTGTGCGCGTGTTTGTGCTTGCCTTCGGCCAGCCTGCGTCAACGCGTCCACAGACCCTAGTCGGCTCGTGCACCGCTCTATCTCCCTTCAGAGCGAACCTTGTAGTGGACTTAAGGCAATATGCTGATCCTAAAGTAGTAAATACACAAACAAATGTGATGTACATCAACATAAAATAGGTTAGCAGTACTCTGTCTTACTATTCATCTATTTGACATCAACATATTACAAATTCCTGAAGTCAGATATAAAAGTATGGACATAGAAAACGTTTTACCCATGCATAGGCTAACCTTCAGGGTCTTCCATGAATGATAAGCCAGCTCATTAATCTTATGTTGAATTCTTCTGGTAGTCGATCACATCAAAATAAGCATAAAATCAAGGGTAAGATAGGATCTGTTAGAAACAGTTGGTTGATGGTACTTTTGAGATGCTGCCTCAACAGCCCAAAACCCAACGACCCTTGAAATTCAACTGTTGAGGTATCTACGCAAGTTTACTTCACCCCCGTCATGCACTGCTCATGGCTACACAGGGGACATCAGAAATGATATAATCAACCTCACTCATGTAGCTCCAAATTGAAAAGTTCATCACATAAGAGAATCACAAGAGTGCGAGACCGAAATGTATGGAATGTAATAACACGTTTGTCAGTCAATAAAGCATTTCTATAGCAAATAGGAAGAAACATTAACTTTGGTGGACGATGGCACGTAGGACACTCATGAAGAAACTTTAGTGTCTTGTGATAAACATTTTAAAGTTATGTCAGCACGCATTCAAAAAGCAATCAACACACTAATCCAAAACTCGTTCGGTGCCTAGAAATGAGCATTAGATCATTAAAATAACTAATGTTGGAACGTTTATAGTCTACTCAGGAAAGTGTCAACGGTATTTTGGTACTTCACGCCAAAAATTAACCCAATAGTGCTTTTGACTATAAAGCAGATAGCGAGTCTTGCACCTCTAGATACAAAGAAGACACTTTAATGGCCAGTCTCTCCTAATCCAAAATATGAGAAGACTCCATGTGACCATATACAACTGACATTATGTCATACCATGAGTGCTTCAAGCCATATGGTTCAGCTTTTTTATCATAGCATGGCAGTACTTCAGGATGTCAGGTGACTTCTGGACCATGTTCTCAGAATCCCATGGTGTTACTTAAAAGAACAATGCTGACAATGCCCAGCATGCACTTGCATGAAGTCAGTTGCTTAAGCACTCAGTATTTAACTCAGGTCACAAGCTCACTCTAATATTGAGGTGTTGACTCATACATTTACTCAAAGCCCCCACTGTTATTCACTCACAAATCTCTTATGTTCATGTTTAGCTCACTTGCGAGCACCTTATTGCACTCTTCCTCTCTCAGTGATTTACATAGTCCCATACCAACTCAAGCGATAAGCCACTCACACACCTACTCAGCTCCACATCTACCCGCAATGAAAACCTCTCCATCCATTATTGTTCTCTTAACCTATTACTCATGACTAGTGGATCAGTTCTGGTACTTTTGTTTACTCTGACCCACAGATAACAATGTGGACATTGAGTTTAATTGGGACTGTTATCACAATGATTGCACACAGTTAAACTATTGCACAGTCAGTGATAAAATTTCGTTTTAGAAAGAGATAAGACTTTTATCCAAGTAAAGTACAATTGCTCAGCAAATCTATTTCTTAAAGCATTACACTACTATCAGCACAGGTCAAGTGAGTAAAGTTGTACTTATTTCCATTGCAAACTTTGTTTTTTGGGACAATTACGCCACTACATTGGCGATCACACTCTGGAGAGGGGCAGCAGTCAGATGCAACACTGCGCTGTAGCAGCCGTGGCCGCATGGAGTGTTCCTCTAAACCTTGTGATTCGTTGTGCAGAGGGTGTCGGGCACTGACAAAGGGGATGGTACAGCAAAACAGATTTATGTGTTCTTCAATGACAGAACCAGCAGCACTGGACACCACATAGGAACCAATGAAGGTGGGCTGCACTCTTTTATACAAAACCATGAATAGGGGGAAAGCGAGCTAAAGGGAAGGAGGGAGAGGGTCTCAAGAAAACAGCATTTCCACAACGACCAGCCCTAAAAACCTATTTACACTTCGCTCACTCTGGTGGCTCCTGCAACACCATGTTATCTCCTTGCTCAGAGAGAGCTAGAAAGGATAGAACGAGCTCAACTCCTGCTGCTTGTGACCTTGAGTTGGGATGAAAACACAGGCGGCTGCCACCAAGTAGCACGGGTGAGGTGGGGGGGGGGGGGGTTACAACAATAAGTAATAAAAATTACTTGCATTGCTTCTGGACTGCCACCTTGTGTCATTCTCTTCTGTTCCTGCTTCAAGCAGGAAACACAAACAGGCTCCCCTAGCCAATCACAACGCTGCAATGTGATTGGTCTGAGCACTGTGGTTCGGCACTGAGAATGGCAGTGGGAGCCTGTGCATGTTCCCCACCGGGCTGTGTATAATAGCCTGGTGGGGAACAAGCATAGTGCGCATGACTTTTTGGCTGGCCAAACAGTCATGTGCACTTAAGTGCTCACCACTCATTCCCCTGCTGGCTGTGACACAGCCAAGCCTCGCCCACCCTGTAAACCGGAAGAATAAATATATAATAACATGATCTTATGATCATTTTATTTTTCCTTTATCCACTGCTCAAAATACAGTGTGGCGATGCTCCTCTGCCTTAGCGGAGGAGCTGCCCCTGGATGAACATCAGCAACAGGTCCTTAACCTTGGCATCTCTTTTCAAGCAAAGATCCTCATGGCAGCTCATGGAGCAGCATGATCTGCAACTCGAGGATAAATTGGAGATTCTCAGCATGCCAGGCAGCATCCTTTCTTCTCAATCATATCTAAAACAATAGC
Organism: Lissotriton vulgaris; assembly: GCF_964263255.1. Taxonomy (NCBI): domain Eukaryota; kingdom Metazoa; phylum Chordata; class Amphibia; order Caudata; family Salamandridae; genus Lissotriton; species Lissotriton vulgaris. Next base: position 987,749,776 of record NC_141693.1, read on the forward strand.
TATTTCCTTCGTCTTTGAGAATATCCTTACTTCTTCAGGAGGGGTGGAGCGTTTTCCGACCTCAGTCCTGCCTCTTTTCTTTCATATGTGCTTGTACTAGACTGCTGATAGCTAGAAATAGTGGCATTTTTGACAAGTTAACGGGTCCCTCAAATTTAAAGTTGGCGGTGTAGTTCTGCTGAATGGAAATCAGTGTCCCAAAAGGTGCACAGTCACTTTGCCTCTCTCAGTGATGGCCGATCTCACATAATGTCTACTATTTTTGAAGTGAAGATGCACGTACCAAAAGCTATGATTGACAGTAAAATGTTTTAAATTGGTTATACTGATCTTTGTAGATATATAGAAACCCTTAGCCCAATTTCAAATAATACATTGAGGTATTAATTCTCAATTTAGTTGGCAAAGATATATATATTTATTTACTTTCAACCAAAATGTGTTTCACTCTAACTTTGCGCGCAGGCCCAGGGCTTTTTCAAGATGGTAGTGTATGCAATCAGAGGAATTATGGAAATACAGGAAGTAAAATAAAATGAAATGAAGGGAAACATGAGAGAAAGAAATAATAAATAAGAGTTAGGATATGTCAATTTCAAATAAATACATTTTTCAATCATACTGTAAAGCACACACTGTGTTGCATAGCAAATGTGGAGAGATTCACTCTAAAGAAAATCTGTGCAGCATCAGTTATTTTGCTGAAGAAGGGGATATGTATGAGGATTTCACTCAAGATTGAGTTGAGACATTACAAATCTGGCATGAGGCACAGAGGGCGATAGGGTGGGAGGGAAAGCTCACACAGGCGACACCGTTGTGGGACATGATCGGAATCTCCAAGGTAGGGGACCTGTGTCAGAAGGGGGAGTAGTACCTTTCACGCAGCTGCAAGACACAAAATTGGCGCGAACTGAGACATATCGATATGCCCAAGTAAGTCATGCCTTACGAGCAGCGATCCCTGTGGGCACACAGCTGCCTGAGTACTCACCGTTAGAGGATAGGGTACTAACGGACCACCTCCAAACAAAAGCCATCTCAATGACATACCGGAAAATAATAAACAACCAGCAAGACCCTACAGTAGCCCTGAAAAGGAAATGGGAGGCTGACTTGGGAGACCTAGATGAGGAGGACTGGCAAGCGGCCCGATGTCCCCGAGGGAGATGGCGATTCCCTGCACCCTTAGATTACTCCAGCTAAAAATCATTCACTGAATCTATTATACAAGGACCCTGCTACACAGGATAGGTAAGACTAACACTCCACTCTGCCTCCACCAATGTGGTGCTGAGGGCACCTTTTGGCACACACTCTGGGACTGTCCATGGATCGCTTCTTACTGGACCTCTGTTTTGCGCACTATGCCCAAGTCACTAACATGGTTATCCCGCCTGCTCCAAAAAGCTGCCTTCTTAACATCTGGGAGCCGACAGACTTGAATCACACAGACCAGGACTGGGTAACATTGGGGTTGACATTAGCTAAATGCAACATGGCACAGCGGTGGGGTTCGGATCAGTCCCCGATGCCTCAGCAGTGGTGTCAAGACATGGACCGCACAATGGTGGCAGAGAAATCAGTCTACATCCACAGAGGCTGTCCGAAGAAATGGACACGAATTTGGGGCAAGTGGAATCAATATCGGGGTGACATTTGCGAACCTCCCCCATCAGAGTATATATCGGATGACAGCAACTAATTTACGCCGACAGAGGACGCAAGGTCGGCCCCATTACACCACAACTAAGGGGCACGGGGGGTGATGGAGTAGACGTTCTAGAATACAATATTATGCCATGTCTAAACGTACCTGAATTATCACTATTGTATGCCATTGTATGCCATTGATTTTCTGTTACTGAATCGCAAATCTGTTGATGTGTACCAATATTCAATAAAATAAAATAAAAAAAAAAAATATATATATATATATATATATATATATATATATATATATATATATATATATATATATATATTGAGTTGAGAAACAGTAATTGTAAGCAAATGCCCTTTGTTGCATGATCACACCCATGTTTTTGGATGGATTCTATAAGTGCACTGAGTCATGTCACACAGGCATCAATGCCAGCGCTCTGACCCTTTTAAAAATGTATGTCAAATTGGCTCACTCACAGTTGGCGTAAGTTAACTTACATATAAGTCCCTTGTATATGGTTCTAAAGGTAGCCAGGGCCTGTAAGTTAAAGTGTCCCTCATGAACTGCAGCACTTATTGTGACACCACAAGTGTGACTAAGCAAAGCATGACTCAACCCACTAGTCAAGGCTGGAAGAGAAGTTTCTAAACTTCTAACTCGACTTTGCCATTTAGAGTAATGACAAAGCTCAAACATTACTTTTTAATATGTATGTCATCCCTAAGGCAGACCTACTGAGTCCTAAAGGCAGGGTGCATTATATTAAGAGGATGGACATGTGTTTTAGTAACTTAAATGTCCTGACAGTATAACCCACACAGTCATTGTTACTGTGGAATGGATAGAAGCCCCATTGGCGAGTACAGGGTTACACTGTGGCAACTCAGCAGTGCCAACTTCTGAATGGGACTACCAAATATGATAATTCAAGATTTTTAAAGAATCATTCCACAAAACCAGACTAGTTTCTCAAGTCAAATTTAATATAACGTTTGCGCATATGGCAACTTTAGAAAGTAGCCACTTTGTTGCCCAGGGTTTCCGGTGATCGTTTACAGTTGCATACAAGCTAGTGTCCTAAAGACAAACGTCTGCCTACTGGGGAGAGGTGTGAATGGCTCCAAGGAAGGAACCTCAGTTAATCTGCCAAGGGAAGAGGTGCAACCGCCTCCTGGCAGTATGACCAGAGTGTGATCCAAAAGGTGAGCTTCAAAAGGAAGCAGCTTTTGAAGGGCAACAAATGGTAGTCACCAGAGGAGGTGATCTTTTGTTTTAGCAAACAGGCTGGTTTCTCAGAGACAGAGAAGCTGTTGCAAAACCAGTTTTTCCGTGGGCATGTAGGTGCCAAGCATCCACATCTCTGGGATGGACTAGGGAGCTCCACACACCAAGAGAAGGGCCGTGCCATGTTGAAAGTGGGCAGAATGGTGTGTTCTGCCCTAGCCAGGTGCCACATTTCAATGAAAGTCATCACCAGGCTGGAGGACACCAGGCAGCCCATTGGCTAGTAGTCGCCATAGCCCTGAGGGCAAGAAACTGGCATCCATGCCTGTACTAGAGACAGGACTGAAGAAGGACTGCCCAGCTGATCTCTGGACCCAGCAAAGAAAGTATGTATCAAATACAGGACTGCACCTGCTACAACTTGGGCTAGCAAAGGAAGTGCTGTGCCTGTGGTGTTCTGCTCAAGGAAAAGTTATACTTAAGGCACAGACAGAGAAGCTGACTTTAAGAGTCTGTTGACTAACTCTCTGTTACAGCCACTGGCCCATAAAAGCTGAGAACCCTGCTCCTCTGACAGCCTAGAGCCAAGATGCCTGACCATCGCTGGACACCAAGGTGTGCCTGGAAGACACAGTCCCAACCATCAAAAGTTGCAACTAAGTCTGCTGGGCCCAGGAGAGTCGTCTGAGTGAAATTTGGTCGTTAAGCAATGAAGTTACTGCCAGTTAATGGGAAATGCTGCTTTTCTGTAACTGGAGACCAGTAGTCCAATGACAACTGTTTTTTGGATGGACTTCACCCAGACATCGTGGGACATCGGCCTTTGAAACTAAAGTTGCCCCTCCATGGACCAAGGGGTGGCCACGGGAAGAACCCCAACACTGGCTCTGCATCCTCAGCATCCTTGAGCATCTTCAGCATTCTGCATATCTTGTATCAGGACCACTCTACTGATTCCTGTGGGGGTCACCCATTGACCCTGAAACAGGACCATGGACCGTTTAACTGCGAAGTAACTGTTCCACTGGACCTTATTGGTCCCTGTATCCCCGACAGCGGAGTTGCTCATAAGAGTGCTCTTATAGAAGTTTTCATGTCATATGTCTTGACTAACCCTACACCGCAAACTGTGGCAGATTACAACGATATATTCCACTAAGTGAAAAGCTATGATTTATTGTTTTTTTAAGAATGCATATCTCTGGAACCCTCCAGTGGGTTTTTGTCATTGCGATGTCTATTTAAAGACAAAAATACAACCTATTTTTTTATAAATTGGTATTGAATTTATATTGAGTTGCATTTTTTTCTTATACAACTGAGTGAGTATTTCAACAGAGATCATTTCAATGAATGCTGGAGGGCTTGACTAAACTTCCATGTTGAGGAAAGAGAATCCAAATGAGAACTAACACAGTACAGGTATAACATATCCATTATGTTGACCTCCGGAAGAAACGTTCAGGAAATATACCTGGAAGGTAATTAACTGAATATAGAAAGAAAAGCTAGTTATGTCTATCATTGTGAAATAAAATAGAGAGGAGAAACGAAATGGAAGGTTTCAAACCCACAAATATTGAAAAGACAGAGATGTACCTGGGATATTGATAAGAGAAAAGAACCCGTCATGATGGATGGATACTCTAGAAGGGGATAGTGTGACACTGATTCGTCAACTGGGTGCTTCTGATTCCATAAGATATACTTAGTTTTTTAAAGGGTTATAGAAATTTTTAAGCAGCTCATAGGTTATAATAACAGATTTTGGAAATCACAAATTAGATAAAAAATGGAATACTAAGTGATATAACAAAGTATCAGCTAGGAACAGAGGAAACACTATCCTGATATCCTGAATTCCTCAAAGACACAGACAGAAATTGCCAACATTTCATGTTTAAACTCGGTTATCATTATAGGAAACAATTGATCCTATCTATACAATAATTTCTAAAAGGACTACAATTTGTGATAGTGAAACAGTGGTCAGCAATCCTATTTCAAGAAAGATTTTATTTGTATCGGCAAAATTTTTCATACCGTGCCCTTTTCCCTCTTTTGTATTATTTAGATGCCTTTGATTATACATTAGAGCTACTAAAGCCACAGGTAACGCTTGGACTAGAATTTTCAGTACACTCAAATCATTTCCCTTTAATAAAATGTCTCCCTCATCTTTTTCTTTAATTTTACTTACTAATATTACACAAGAATAATGCTTAATAAGGCCTTCCATGTATTTTTTCTGACTTAAGTTCAACATAATTTATAGGCTATACCTCTCCTGGGCTCCTTCTAATTTTTATTCTCTTCCCTTTACTTAGAAGTTCGATGAAGCCCACCAACATTCGTTGAAATTATCTCTACTGAAATACCCATGCAGAGCTTAATACTAGTCAATGAACTTGGAAAGGCATCTAACATTATTTAAAAAAGAATTATACCATATGTTTTTTGGCTAATATCCTGTGCACGGGGTAACATCTGAAAAATTACTATTACTGCAAGTATTTCTTAACTCGAGTGAAAGCCCCATACGCATGACCTTCCCCACCCGAAATCTTATGTGCAGCACAGACTTTCTTTTGAGTGGCTCTCAATGTTTGCTGTGCAACACAGTGTGCGCTCACATCGTGTGATTTAGACATGTATGAATTTGTAAATATGACATATCCTAATTCTTATTTATTTCTCTTAGGTTTCTCTTATTTTCCATGTAGTATTTCTTTCATTTTCTCTATTTACATGTTTTCTTAGGTTTCATGCATTACAGCCTTGAGAAAGCCCTCGGTTGCACATGTTGGCTGAAGTTCAAGTACATTTTTTAAATGTATAAAGAACCGTGCTAATTAAAAAGAGGATTAACATTTCAATGTAGTGCATGATATTGCATGTATGGTATTTTAAATACCTACAAAATCAGCATAAGTAATATGAGGCAATTTACTGATTATCGCAGCTTTTGGTACATGCATCGCCTCTTCAAAAATACTGTACATAGTTAAGTTAAAGGGTTTTTGCCTAGAATTGATGCACATCCTATAATACGATCCAAATGCTCATAAGCGAATAGATTGGGTTTAAAAGGACGAATGAGGAATTTCATATCGCCCTTTTCTTCTTTTTCGCAATCACAGAATGTCCATTGAACTTGTGGATCTCTCCGAAATATTCCTTCAGCCAAAAGTGTCTATTGCTGAGCTCAGCTCTTCTTGCCAGAGCTGCACACATGATGAGGTGATGGGCAGACAGCCCATCTCTTTCGTAAAAGTATTCTATGGTGGCCCATGCCACAGTTCTTTGTGCATGTATTGCTTCTTTCTATCAGGCTACAGTGGAAGGTGAATGCAACACACATTTTCCTGCTCCACTGAAGATTATATGAATTTTTACCCAGACATGTAACTGTATGCTTACAATAATTGATGAGGGAAGGAGACAAAGGGAAAGGTGAAAGAAGCACAGGAAAAAGAGAGAGACAACAAACTTTCTGGCTTTTCTATCTGTGCTTATTTTGAGCTGGTGGTTTCTGGTGCTTGGCACTGGCACTTAATTGTCAACACCGGCGCTTGTGACAGCCTGCCAGTAGACGGCGCTGTCTGGCTAAATTAGAGATGGTGACAATAACAGCTAAGTATTAATTCAAAATCCAGTAAACATTACTATTCCCTGCCACCCAAGCAATTCTTATATCTTTGGAGACCTAAAATAGTCTGAACTGTCACACTTGTAGAAATGTGATGGTTAGTAGTTGTGTTGTTACTATCATTGGCAGCATAGCAGGTGCAATGTGTGGCGTAAGCTGCAGTGGTCTCCTGATGAGAGCCCTGGCACTTTTTTTATACAAATGAAGCAGTGCTTTTTTTTTTTATCTGTCACACCAAACTAAGGCTACAAACAAGCAAGAGGATCACAATACAGAGATGTGCCACCCCTCCTGTACACAAACACCCCTCCACACCTTTCAAAATCATAGTGCATAAGGGGGCTCAGTCGTGACACACTATATAGATTTTAGAAGGAACAGACAGTCAAGCACTTGCATGTAAAAAGCAACGTAGCCAATGACTAGGCATAAGCTCTCACTAACTATTAGTCTTGTCATGCCTTTAGTTCTTCTGGCGTCTGGGTATTCACATTGAAAGGAGTCCCCCGCTCGGTGGCACCTTTAGATCAAAAGAGTTTTGCTAAACAATAATATGTAGAGCATCTGCCAAGCCTTTGGTACTGCAGATCCCCTGTGCAGGAAACCATATAGGATGTGTCACGATCAGCCAGACTGACTAACCTGGATATCCGGTACAGCAGGAGCGAGGTCGACGTAAACTTCCTTCCTCCCTGGATACGGTACTACAGTCGAATGCCAACGTGCACTCGCATATAGGACCCCACCCCGGGAAGGGGAAAAAATGGATAAATAAAATATAAAGTTGTGGCAGCCAGAAACCATCTACCGGACTTGACAGCAGAGAAAACGCCAAACGTAGAGGTTGTACATAAGGACCTGCAGAGGAATACAAGAGCAGGACAGTTACCTTGGGCCCTCCCACTCCCTGTCTTATAGTGTATGTGATAGTAGGAAGGGGCACTTACTCGATGAGGCTTCCACTGCTCCCAACAGAAAAGAAGGCAAAAGGTAAAAATAAAGTAAGAAAAGAAAAAAGGATTTGCCCAGAATCCTATATCAAGTAAGAAGTACACGACTTCTACAGTTCACTTCAGTAATGTCACCAGCCGGTGAAAAAACACCAATCAGATCACATGGAGTCAAGCAGTTTCAAAAAAAAGGAAGGTTCCAGTAAACACAAAGTTACAGTATCCAGAATCCGAGCCACTCAACAGCTCTCAGAAAATCCACAAAATGTTCAGCAAGGTACCTTTGCCACAAAAAGAACGTCCAAGAAAATATTGCGCAACAAACAAAAAAAAAAAATAAGAGGAAGAGATTCAACAACCTCTTCTATCTAGCCACTGCTAGTGCTTGTTCAATTGTCAAACTGCTGAGGCAAGTAATGTTTAATCACGGCTCCACTGGAACCTCAGCTCACCCCAGGACTCAGCAGCCGATGTCCATGTACCGCGTTCCTAACTTCCAACGCGGTTCCTGACAGCACAGCTCCCGTCTCTCTCTCCAGCTCTCAGCGCGGCTCCCCGACGCTGCTCTCCACTCTCAGCGCGGCTCCTGTCTCTCTCCCCAGCTCTCAGCGCGGCTCCCCGACGCTGCTCTCCACTGATCCCAGTGTGCTCCAAAACAACTGTAACACGAGCGCGGAAAAAAGGTTTCCGCATCAGAATACTCAATCCACAGGAAACGCAGATCCAAGGCTTAATCCAAGATACGAGGAAACTCAGGTGACAAGCACCATTGCGAGCGCGGCAGGAAAGTATATAGAAAACGGACTTCAGCAGGCAAGGACAGAGACAAGGGACTAAATCAAGCATTCTGGGAGTTGTAGTGCTCTATGTGGCTACAGTCGTGACAGAACCCCCTCTCAATGACCGACGTCTCGGCGGTCCACCAGGCTTCAATGGGAACATAGCGTGAAACCGCCGTAACAAACCAGGACAGTGTAAGTTACCGAGAGGTTCCCAAGACCTCTCCTCAGGACCATACCCCTTCCAATCAATCAGATACTGCAAGGCCCCCCTCACCCTTCTAGAATCCAGCACAGCCTTAACCTCATATTCCACATCCCCTTCTACCCTAACGGGCTGGGGTTTCGCTACAGCTCTTGTCCCTTGAACATAGGGTTTTAGCAAGGACACATGGAATACGGGATGTATGTGCCAAGAAGAAGGAAGCTTTAATTTCATGGCTACTGGATTTATCACAGCCACAATAGGATAGGGACCCACAAACTTAGGTTGTAAACGTGTGTTGCCTTTCACTCTCAAGTGTTTCGTACTTAACCATACCTTGTCTCCCACTACATAACAAGGTTCTGGGGTTCTCTTTCTGTCTGTCTGCAGTTTGTCGCGGTTTCTGGCTGCCTCCAATTGTTCTTTGGCTGACTTCAAAACAGATTGCAGATGGGCATGATGTTGTTGTATGGAAGGATGAGAAGAAGGGCATAACTGGTCAAACGGCAAGGAATTGGGGTGGTATCCAGTGAGACAAAAGAAAGGAGAACACCCTAATGATGAGTGAGTGGTGTTATTATAGGCGAACTCAGCCATCCACAACAACGTCCTCCACTCTTCCTCCTGTTGTAATGTAAAACACCTCAAATACTGCTCTAATGTTTGATTCAATCTTTCTGTTTTACCATCCGTCTGTGGATGGTAACTTGTGGATAGTCGGGCATCTATTTTCATCACTTCACATAGTGCTTTCCAAAACTTTGAAGTGAACTGAGTGCCTCTATCCGTTATTAGTACAGAAGGAAGCCCATGCAACCGCACAACATTCTGCAGAAAAACTATAGCTAATTCACCAGAGGTGGGCAATTTGGGCAAAGCAATAAAATGACCCATTTTGGTGAGGTGGTCAACCGCTACTAGAATGGTGTTGTTGCCGAAACTGATAGGCATCTCCACTATAAAGTCCATAGAAACTGTATGCCATGGATAGGGAGGAACAGGGATAGGACGCAACAATCCGGTACTTCTTTGGTGTTGTGCTTTAGCCTGGATACATATGGGACACTTAGTAACATAGTCCTCAATGTCTTTTCTCATGGTTTCCCACCAAAAATACCGAGAGGTGGACTGGAAAGTCTTGAGGATCCCTGGATGTCCACTCAAAGATGAGTCATGGGTCCATTGAAGAACTAACTCCTGTACTTCATGGTCCGGCAGGAACAACTGGTTGTTTCTAAAGAAAAGTCCATCTTTCATCTGCCGGTGCAGAGGCTCCTTGGTTACCCAGGCTTGTGAATCTACAAGGCTGCTTTTGTCTTTTACTAGTTTCAAGAAGTCTTCAGGACCAACCACTGCAGCTACTGTTTGGTGGAAAGATGCTCTGTGAAGAAGGAAGGGGGGATCTTCCAATGCAGTAGACTGATTCTTGAGTACTGATTCCGGTCTGGATAAGGCATCTGCTTTGCCATTTTGTGTGCCCGGACGATACTTGATTACGAAATCAAAATCGGAGAAGAATAACGACCACCGCAATTGACGAGGTGTTAAAGCCTTTGCACTCTTCAGGAAAAGAAGGTTTCTATGGTCTGTAAAGATCTCCACGGTATGTCTTGCCCCCAACAAATGATGTCTCCATTCTTCGCACGCTCGTTTGATAGCCAATAACTCCTTATCAGTTATGCTATAATTCACCTCGCTAGCAGACAGTTTTCGGGAGAAATAGGCCACAGGGTGCAGCTGGCCGGTATCTGGATTCCGCTGGGATAGCACACCTCCGATAGCAAAATGCGATGCATCAGTTTCTAACACAAAGGGCTGACTGGCATCTGGATGGCGTAAGATGGGTGCCGTAATGAAACACTTCTTCAGGGTTTGGAAAGCCTGTTCAGCAGCCTCCGTCCACTTGAACGTAGCTCCTTTTTTCAAAAGGTGAGTTAACGGCTGGATAATCATGGAGAATCCTTGTATAAATCGCCGATAAAAATTGGCAAAACCGATGAAGCTCTGCAAAGCTTTTACACTCCCTGGTGACTCCCATTGGGTGATGGCTTGAATCTTTTTATGATCCATTTGTAATCCCTTAGGGCCGATGATGTACCCGAGGAATTCTACCTCGGTGGCATGGAACAAACATTTCTCTAGTTTGGCGTATAGTTCATGCCTTTGGAGCCTTTCCAGTACTTCCATTACATGCTTCACGTGTTCTTCCTGTGTGGCTGAGTAGATAAGGATGTCGTCGATGTAAACTATGCAGGATACATCCAATAATCCCCTCAACACCTCATCCATGAAGTATTGAAAAGCCGCCGGGGCATTGCACAGGCCGAAGGGCATCACTTGATATTCATAGAGCCCGTATTTAGTGCGGAAAGCAGTCTTCCATTCGTCTCCGCGACGAACCCGCACTAAATGGTATGCCCCCCGCAAATCGAGTTTAGTGAATATCGTCGCATCCTTCAGCTGATCTAATAGCACAGGTATTAAAGGAAGAGGATATCTGTTCTTCCTGGTCACTCTATTGATGGCTCTGTAGTCAATACAGGTTCGCAAACCCCCTTCCTTCTTAGGGATAAAAAACAGAGGAGATGATGCTGGAGAAGTGGAGGGTCGTATGAAACCTGAGGCTAAGAGTTTCTTCAGATACTCTTGAAGGTAAACATTTTCTGATTCTGTGAGAGCATATATTCTGCTACATGGAATGTTGGCCCCAGGCTCTAGCTCGATCACACAATCATAATCCCGATGAGGGGGTAGTTTGCTGGCCTCTTTTTCATCGAAGACGTCACGGTATTGGCTATACACCTCAGGAAGAAACGAGATGGCATTCACCTCGAGAGGTATTCCTACTCCTGCCAGAGTACTTGCTGGGGATTCTACGTGGATGATCTCATGGATACAAGGGAGGGAACAATGATCCCTGCAGTACGCAGAACTCAAAGTGATAGTTCGATCAGCCCACTTAACAACAGGATCATGCAAAGTCAACCAGGGCATTCCCAAAATTAGTTTGAACTGCGGGGCATCAATTAAATCAAACGAGATATATTCATGATGGTTTTGTCCCACCTGCATCACCAACTGACGTGTATGATAACACACTGGCCCGGAAGTTAGGTCAGACCCATCCACGGCCTTCACAGCTTCAGGAGTCTCTTTTTGGATACATGGAATTCCAAGTCTTTTGGCGTATTGCAGATCAATGAAGTTTCCTGTTGCACCACTGTCCAACATGGCATGTACCATCACAGGTTGACTCCCTGGCCATCGGATTGTAACACAGACATTCATGTGGGGTACGGCTGGTTGCATTGTATTTGCGATGGCATGGTAGACCTCGGATTCGGTGTCTAAGCTCAAGCAAGGGGTCTGTGACTCGCTTGAGCATTCTCGTTTCCCGCCACATTGGGGGGATGTTCCACCACGGAAAGAGAACGGGCACTTTTAGTCTTTGCTCTGCATTCTCTAATGAAGTGTCCAGATTTCCCACAGTACATGCAGAGTTTGAGATTGCGTCTTCGATTACGTTCCTCAGGAGACAATGGTCCTCTTACACCTCCAATTTGCATGGGTTCAGAGGTATCGGAGGTTGTAGCGCTTTCTGCAACGGCCTTAGGTTTTACCATGGGGAACCGGAAATCATACCGATGTTTGTTGCCTCTGCGTTCTTGTAATCGATGGTCAAGCTGAACTGTGAGGTCAATTAGTTCTTCGCAGGTGGGAGGCAATGTGACTACCTGCGCCAACACATCCTTTAATTCACCTCGCAACCCTTGATAGAACAAGGAGATTCTTTTTGAGGCTGGCCAATCAGTTTCAACAACAAGACGGTTAAAATTGGTAATATAGGACAGCAAGTCTTGCGATCCTTGTTTTAGGGTAATCAGTTCTCTATCTAAGGTCAGCATATGTGCCTTACGATCAAACAGTTTACGCATCTCGTCACAAAACCCCTCAAAGTCGTCTAATACGGGATCCTTCTTTTCAATGAGCGGGAACGACCAACTAGCTGCGTTACCCCCCAAATAGGACAACATAAAGGCTGTTTTTGAGTGGTCATCAGGGAATACCGTTGGCTTACATAGAAAATGTAACCTACACTGACCCAGGAAGGTACCGAATTTCTTAGGGTCTCCCATAAACCTTTCTGGTGGCGCAAGAGGCAGCTGAATCGGTTGTACTACTTGAATAGTGGGAGATCCTTGCCCTGCTCCCTGGATAGTGGGGTTTTGAGTGTGTGTCGGAGGTTGGAAAGTAGCTTCTTTAATGTAATGGGCTCCTCTTAAACCTGTAGGACTGGTGCGTGCCATTCCTGCTACCTCCTGACGTAGGGTACCCATCTCCTTTCTAAGGTCCTGGTTTTCTCCTCTAACGGCATTTACTTCCACCCGTAGAGCGTTAAGGGTCTCTAACATAGAAGCTAGAATATTCTCAGTCTCCATCGCTCAGGCTGTAATCCAACGTGGGCTTGTCACTCTGTCACGATCAGCCAGACTGACTAACCTGGATATCCGGTACAGCAGGAGCGAGGTCGACGTAAACTTCCTTCCTCCCTGGATACGGTACTACAGTCGAATGCCAACGTGCACTCGCATATAGGACCCCACCCCGGGAAGGGGAAAAAATGGATAAATAAAATATAAAGTTGTGGCAGCCAGAAACCATCTACCGGACTTGACAGCAGAGAAAACGCCAAACGTAGAGGTTGTACATAAGGACCTGCAGAGGAATACAAGAGCAGGACAGTTACCTTGGGCCCTCCCACTCCCTGTCTTATAGTGTATGTGATAGTAGGAAGGGGCACTTACTCGATGAGGCTTCCACTGCTCCCAACAGAAAAGAAGGCAAAAGGTAAAAATAAAGTAAGAAAAGAAAAAAGGATTTGCCCAGAATCCTATATCAAGTAAGAAGTACACGACTTCTACAGTTCACTTCAGTAATGTCACCAGCCGGTGAAAAAACACCAATCAGATCACATGGAGTCAAGCAGTTTCAAAAAAAAGGAAGGTTCCAGTAAACACAAAGTTACAGTATCCAGAATCCGAGCCACTCAACAGCTCTCAGAAAATCCACAAAATGTTCAGCAAGGTACCTTTGCCACAAAAAGAACGTCCAAGAAAATATTGCGCAACAAACAAAAAAAAAAATAAGAGGAAGAGATTCAACAACCTCTTCTATCTAGCCACTGCTAGTGCTTGTTCAATTGTCAAACTGCTGAGGCAAGTAATGTTTAATCACGGCTCCACTGGAACCTCAGCTCACCCCAGGACTCAGCAGCCGATGTCCATGTACCGCGTTCCTAACTTCCAACGCGGTTCCTGACAGCACAGCTCCCGTCTCTCTCTCCAGCTCTCAGCGCGGCTCCCCGACGCTGCTCTCCACTCTCAGCGCGGCTCCTGTCTCTCTCCCCAGCTCTCAGCGCGGCTCCCCGACGCTGCTCTCCACTGATCCCAGTGTGCTCCAAAACAACTGTAACACGAGCGCGGAAAAAAGGTTTCCGCATCAGAATACTCAATCCACAGGAAACGCAGATCCAAGGCTTAATCCAAGATACGAGGAAACTCAGGTGACAAGCACCATTGCGAGCGCGGCAGGAAAGTATATAGAAAACGGACTTCAGCAGGCAAGGACAGAGACAAGGGACTAAATCAAGCATTCTGGGAGTTGTAGTGCTCTATGTGGCTACAGTCGTGACAGGATGGTAGATGGGGAGCAGGATTGGTCCTTGGCTACTGTGCCAAGGACACTTCAGACGATAGCGTGCCATCCATGAATGGCCCTGGATCCCTCACATCACATAACGCAGTGCTTAATTTGAGCCAGTGGTTTCCGGTTCTTGACACTGGCACTTAATTGTCTACACCAGCACTTGTGACAGTCTGCCACAAGGTGGTGCTACCTGGTGTAAGAGGGGACCCGACAGGAACCGTCACTTTCACGGACTGCATTGCCCAGAATTCCCTACACACCTAGAATGCCAAGGTAATCGCGTGAGCAGAAGACGAGGCGCCAGTAAAAAGAGACACCATCCAGGAAGAAGCGCCTCGGAGGATCGTGAGGGCGGAGTCCAACACGGAAGATGCAGACCACGTGAAGGAGGACGCTGAATCTCGGAGCCAGAGCTGAACGCTGAGAGTCAAGACAGCGTTCCTGCCAGCGAGGAGGCAGGGGAGACCAAAGACCGCTGGACGGAGGAGTGGTGATGTCCCCCGGAGGAGGCTGGAGAGCGGGCAGTGACTCTGGAGAGTTACGGCGGGGCCGGTGAGTGAAACCGGACCTGGGTACTGCTGGTGGTTGTTGTGGGGACGGGCGGTATAGTGTGTTATTGCGGGAGGAGGGAGGACTAGGGTAAAGCGGGGAGGGGAGACCCTGGGGAGATCTGTGCAGCACGTTTAAGGAGTGATTTCTGGGCACCATGGCAAACTCGATATTCCACACGTTTGAAGGGTGATGTTTTAGGCACTGAGTGAGACACGCTGGCTTCTGGAGCATCGGTATCTTACGCGATCTTATCCACAATATTTCCTTCCTTATCTAGACCACACATCACCCACTGAGTCCTTTCTAAAACCTACCCAAACTTCTCTTCCCCTCCAGTCTATAAAATCCCACACCATCCTTTTCCAAACTTCTATGCACTACTGGGTGTAGGAAAAGGGATAATATTTCAGGACAATACACTGACGGGCTCCTTTTTCTTTCCTCTCGATGCCCTCCGGGTAAAACCAACGCCACGGAGCCCACATCGCCCCAAGATCTTAATCTTCAGACCGAAGAGGAAAGAACAACGCTGAGCGTCTCAGCTGGCCCTTCAAGAAATGAGAAGACATCTACAGAGGAAGGAACTCTAGAGCCTGTAGTTAAACCCAAGTCTGTGCCATCTGACAATAAAGAAGTCCCTGATCGATAATATATTCAGCCTCCGCGTCTTTATATCCGACCTGCCCTTCCACACCTGGCTAATGTAGAGATGCCCACAACAACAGTTAATCATTGAATCAATATACATAGTAGTGATTAGTGCTGTGCTTCGTTTTAATTCCGGTGCCTTGTTTTTATAGAGCTATGTATTAATTCATCAAATTATTTAACTTATTTATTAATTGTTCCTCGATTCATGGGTGTTAATCTTACTATGAGGTACTGTTGTTGATAGTGACTCCTTAATTATAATTTTTCTCGGGTGGTCAAATATTGTTAAACACTGTACTAGAGCATGTAAGGAATGTAATGTATTATTTTTAAAACTGTTTCTTTTAAGGTTGTAAACCGAAATAAAGAATAAATGAACTGAACTGAATATACATTAAAAATTACTACTGCCTGCCACCCAAACCATTCTTACAGCTTTGGGGGCCTGAATTAGTCCGAACTGTCCCACTAGTAGGAGGGTGATGGCTAGTAATTTTGCTGTTACTATCATTGACAGCAAGGCTGGTTCAATATGTGGTGCAAGCTAAAGTGGCCTACTGACGAGAGCCCTGGCACTTATTCTCTTTTTTACAAATTAAGCACTGCTAACGGTGAGTGGTATAAACATGTTCGGGCACAGCAAGCCATTCAGATGCTTTGTATCAATCCTGGATCCATGGATATCAAAATGACCAACGAGAAAAAATGCCACCATCAGGTGTGAACATTTCTTAAAGGACTAACAATACTATTTGGAAAATAAATCTCTCAAAGACCACAGAACATGCATACGACAAACCAGGAAAGGGCCTATTCTGAAAAAACTACTTATTTTAATGTCAAGTTTGGTACAATCCCCTTCACTGAACATTCCTACGGCATTTACAATGGGAAGCACGTGTTTTTAAACTCCTCAAATAATATTGTACCCACTGACCAATCATTACACAGGACATACAGGAACTAAGTTTCGATGTATAAAGCCTCTGCTACTTTTCGTGCAACTTCGTCTAAAGTTTATTAGTACATTTAACAACAGCCATGCCCTATGGAAAACAAAAACAACATGTCATGCCAATTAGAATAAATGTGGATAAATTGAACTAATAGACGTAGACTTGTGTATTGATTACTACAGTGCACAGGTCAAATGTTACCTCTAACTATAGTACAGCTTACCTAAGGTGTGAAATGGTTTTACCAGCCTAACATATTCTAAATGAATATGGCTTTGGGAAAAAATAGCCAAGCCCTTACTTACAAAGCAGGTTTAATCAGATGTTATATCACTGCAGGGTTTACCTCTTTAGTTAGGATTATGTACCTTTGTTTACAACATATACACATAAAAAGGCAGTTTGACATCATCATACAACACATACTAGGCTTACTTGTCAACGAGGCCTATTAACGTTATTGACAGAAAACGTGTTTATTGCTATAAACTCAAAAAAGTTCATGTGAGGGAGCGTGGAAGGATGAAAAGCTGAGTGGACCCATCGTGATTAACACGTGGAACCATGAGGTCAAACACAGATCCTGGGAGTAGTTGCACTAGTTGCCAGAGCCAAGGTGAGAATATGGGCTTTCTTGCTATTGTTGAGGTAAGTGAGGAGCGTCACGGTCCACATGTGACCCCCACCTCTGATAGACCCTCAAACATCTATATATAAAAACATACCATGATAGTGATGGCATGCGCCGTTTCAACATAAATATATCGGTTTGCAAGCATGAGCATTTACACACTGACAATACAGACCACTCAAGTATTAAGTAGATATTCTAGCGCCTCGTGAAGCTAGTGATGTTTATATAACAGTGTAAGTCTTACTGGAAGCAGCAGGGCGCATTTATTCAACGACAGTCACTTCAAACCCCATCTGTAGACGTCCCATGAAAATACCCCGATGAAAAGTGATCTTACCCAAAAGGCTGACCCGCAGTATTCGTCGAGAGCCGCAGACATAGCTGCGCAGCTGCTTCTCCGCCGCGAGACTGGGCCGACTCCGAGGCGCGCGCTCACTTCTTTATTTATTGCCCGCCTGCTATCTCTTCATGATTGAGCGGCTCAAAGTCATCCCTCGGCCAGGCCCACTCCGCTGCTCGCCGAGGGCCGAGCTCACCCAGTGACTGTGGTGTTTGTTAATCTTTAACGGATCCAATATTTCTTTCATAACTCTACGGGGCTTGTCTGTGAAGAGCCTGCGGCTGACTCATGCTCACGGGGGTCCTGGGAGGTTCTGTCATGGCTGCGCTCCCTTCGGACCGGGCCACTGCCAATGAGTGGCACATATCAGCGGCGTCTCTGGGGTTGGAGTCACCCAGTGCGGTAAGAGGTACTCATGGTGTCACCCCCTCACAACGGACTTACTCCATGCTCAAGGGGGAGCTGGGCCAGTCGTGCTCGGTTCTTGCTGCAGCAGTGTGCACTGTGGAGGCCGGCTGGTGGCATCGAGCAGGCAGGGGCCGTGAACGAGGGTGCCTGGACTACAGGCCCCGGGGCCGTGCTCACCGGCGCACCGCTGGAGGCTCGCAGCGCACAGGCTCCAGTAAAGCGGCTCCATGCAGACTGGGAGTCGGCGCGCACTGACTGCCAGACTTCAGGGTGCATGCACCAAGGAACAGCGCGTCCAGAGCGGAGTGGACTAGGTCCTCGGGGTACATCAACTGCCATTGCATAGTGCATTAAATGACTGAATGCTTAGGTGCACGCGCTACCACAACTCCCAGCGCACTCAATGATGAGGAAAGGAGGAAAATAATCTTAAATTTACTCTTCATCGGTTATTTTTTGCACAGTTTACGCCTGCCTTCGAACACTGCTCTGCCCAGCTGATCCTGATGTTTGAGTGAGATTTGCACCTGTGGCACTGCTTCCTTTCAGCATCCACTTCCTCGGGTCATGCACGCCAGGTGGCCTGATTTGCAGTGGCGTCACTAGGGTTGGTGTCACCCGGTGCGGGTAACTCATGGTGTCACCCCCCCCCCCCCCCTCACGACTTACCGCATGGACCTCCCATAAAAGCAATTACTAATGCGTCTTTATTACTAAAGGAACCCTTTTCTGAAAAATTCGAATAATGAAATACTGAGCAAAAAGCACTGTTTCTAAACTTATACCTTGCAGTTAGCATGCAATTGCTTAAAGATGGTTCATAATCTATTAAGCAGGTATATTACAAGGATGGTAACCTGAGACCTATCTCACTCAAGAATGTCTGCAATGAAAGCAGTAACTCGCTGAGCTTCCTACGTAAAATACAAATCTGTGACCTGCATCGTGCATGCTTCACTTTGCAGCTGGGACATCACATTAACTCTTTATACTTTGTATGAGTTAGGCCGGCCTGTAACTAGACTGCACACAGATCTCACCAGCAAGTGTATTCACGACCAAAGTTATCTTACAGCTACAATGCTTTGGAATTTGTTGGGTAAACAAAGATCTCTGCACCAGGTGTCTACAGTAGTGTAATCCCAATAAACTATTTTAAAGTGAACTTAAGTGTGCTCGAGAGTAAACAAAGTACAATTAGAAGAGGTATAATACTGCAATATATGCTAGACACTCAAGCACAAGAACAAACGTTACGTAGGCAATGGTGGCACTTGTGCAAGTATCAAAAAACAAACAAAATGCCATTACCGCAGTCCCCGGGGCCTATCGTGACTGCCCAAGGAAGGAAGAAAGCTTTAGCCAGGTGCACTAGACCCGCCCAAAGAGGGCCATGTTTTTACTGAATCTGATTCATTTGTGTGCCACTGCACTGCCACATTTCTAACTTAGTTCATGATTCATATTAATTCATAAATAAATGATAACTGGATATTATTTCTCTCTCACCAACTGCCTCTGAGTCCGGACCCAGCAAGAAGAAGTCAGTGAGTCCCAAATTTGAAGGGGTGAGGCCAGGCTTCTGATTGTCCCTGTTGACAATTCAGTGTGACTGATGAATGTTAGGTGCAGAAACAGTGGCATTGCAAGCACTTTGGCCACCTGTGGCGGTCCCCTTGTTTGCTGGCCCACTGCAGCTGCACCAAAAAGCTGGGGGGGAGGGTGCTGGCAGGATTTTTTTGCGTTTGCTGCCCTTCTTGGGCAATTGAAAAGCAGGGGGGGCGATTGCCACACTGAGACGGCAGGTAAGAGTGGGGGGAGGCTGCCGCCCCCAAAACTAGTGCTGCACGGGGCTCACCCCGCCCCATTGCTTTGGACTGTGCAGAAAGCTCCTCTTGTTGCCTTTGTTGTGTGTACTCTAGTCTAGAGACTAACCTGCTGTGAGGTGCATCAATATACACAAAGAATATATCTGGAGTGAAAACTGGAAAGAATACTTGAAAAAGAACCCCCCACCACAATCCAGTTCTGAAAATATAGACAGTGGATCCATGTCCCCTGTCTGCTTTGGCTGAATATATTAGAGAGGCATCTGCGCACCTGTTGTTCCAGTTCCAAGTTCTCTGTGACCAAGGAAGGAAGTACTCCGCGTAGTACTGTAAGGTGTGCTGTGTAATCAGAGCTGGTGTGAGCCTGACAATGGTTTCCCAGAGGTGAGGGGACATTAACTAACGTTTTGTCTTGCTGAAAGAAGCTATTCATCTGACCTGAAGTGCCTAAATTTATCCTGGGTGCTGCGATGGAAAGGAGTCTTTCAACATAGCAGTAGGCGTGACTGTCTATTAACAGTCAGAAAGCGAGAGACCCCCAGAGCAGCCAGGAGAAGAAAGACGGAAAAGAGTAATCTGTTATCTTCAGGAGTGGTGGGTGCCAGTCTCTCTGGTACTAGGGTTATGGGCCGGAATTGTGGATTTGCAGCTGAGCTTGACGCTGTGCCAAGAAAAGCAAATGTTGGCTGTTCTCACCGTTGTGCCAAAAAGTGCAGCAGCAGCTTACTGTGCCTCATGATGAAGAATTTGCCCATTGCGGCCCTTGATGCCATGATCAAGAAGTGTGCCAGCAACTGTCGATTGTCCTGCTGCGATCCTACCTTTTAGGTGGTGTGGCCCACCTGCAGCCTATTGCCACATGACCTGGAAGCAAGGCAGAAGCTGAGTGGGATCTGACACATCCTCTGGAGCCCCTGTGACTCTAAACACCTGTGTTCATGCCACAGGACCTCAGGCAGCAGCCACCTGTGTCATCTCTACCAGGGACCTGCCTGGACTGACAAAGGCTGCTCCAGTGCACAGTGCATGTCATCCCAGAAAAGGAGAGAGTGAAGATGCTTTGTACTGGTCCGCTGGTTCCTTGCTGCCTGTGTTTTGAAAAGGGAGTCCTGCAATTTGTGAGACTTTAAAGGGGCGTTGTACCCAACTGAGTGCTGGATATGATGAACAGGAGCAATCAGCGCCTGAGCCTTGGTTTGTACTGCGTAGACACTCAAACCCAAAAGGGAACCGTCCTAGCCTTACCAGAGGAGGGACACCTGTGTAAAAGGAAGAGGTACAAAGCGATACCAAGGGGGATGATGGAGGCTTGCTTGAATCCCATGGCAAAGTGAGCAAGGGACCCACGTCTGGGCATACCCTGCCAACTTAGGGCGAACAAAGCGATACCAAAGGGGATGGTGGAAGGGGTAGGCAGCATCCAAAGGTGCAGTGGCCCTAGCACAAGACCCATAGCTTTGTCTGATAGAATTTTGTGAGTAGTCTTCCGTTTTAAGTATGTGTAAATAAGTGATTTTCTTTTCTAAAGTAAAGCACTGGGTTGGACAATCTGTTATTGTGCTGCTGTTTGATTGCTTAACTCTAATCTTGGCGATACCAAAGGGGATGATGGACAGAGCGTTTGAGCAAATCAAACACTCACCCGCAGTCAACTGATCTGGGTTTAATCCATCGCCATTCTTTAGCTCACTCCACCACCCCAGTTCAGACATGGTCATATGCAAATCAGTCTGACCCTGTGCCTCATGGGAACAGTCCAGCCCGACCTGCCAAGCCATGTCTTCCCTGGGCCGGAAACAAGCAAACTCTAATTTTGAGCACCAGGACACCACCTCCCTAAAAAGTCTGTCACTGCTCACCATGGCCACCACTGAAAGTTAAGGGTGAAGGGGTTGTTTTTGGCCCATTTTTAAATCCAACAGACTCACCCTGGGATATCAGAGTCAAAAGACCCCACCCCCCATAGCTCAGGCCCAGTTAGCCTCTGCTTGCACTGTGGCCTCCTGAATGGGATCCGATGAAAAGGCACGGATTGCCCTTGGCACACTTACATAACTGTATAGACTTTTTGTAATGTGTTCATAAAGCACAAAAAGTACGCCATTCAATGTATAAATGAAGGATGGGTAGGCATTTAAGAGAAACAAATAAGGAAAAACATAGTTAAGGGTAATTAGAACACGTATTTTATTTTACTTCCTTCAGTTTTACACAGCTGTAGAATTATGAGAAATTGGAGCTCAACACAGTTATACAGGATTACCATAAAAATATAATGCATTTTACGCACACATCATGATTAGGTGTGAGACATTTGTGTGGGGACTACCAAAATTCCATTTTGACTTATGGCAATTACATTTTGTTTGCAGAAATGCACTTATTTGTCAGCATTCGGTGCTCCAGCTTAACACGCCTTCTAATTGCGTTATATAATTTACAAAGCGCTTCCTACCTCTCACGAGTATTTCCATGTGTTCCTCTGCCGACAGGAGGTGGGGCCTTCTCCTTGGGGCAGAGTGTTTCCTCGCCACTGTACGATACCTAACCCTTCTAAGTCTTATTCTCCTCAGAAAGTTGGCACCATAATGTCCAGGGCGCGTGCATGCATTCGTAGCAGCAAACAAAGCTCTCCCTCGGCATGCACTGTAAACACATAAAGCGCCCCGAGCTGCGAAGAACAAGAAGGCACCAACGGAAACTCCATGAAGCACACGCACGGGCAAACTATTAAAAAGTCTCTTCAAAGTGCCGCGGGGAGACCTCAGACCACGACGGCGCTCGTTATATCAATGGACAGATAGAATATGGTGCCCGTGCCGTGGTGTGATGTGCCCATGCCGTGGTGTGATGTCCTCGGTATGAATACTTTCTTTATTCTAGTTGCACGACTCACGCACTCCCCTGCGCTGCCGTTGGTCTCGTCTCCTCCCTGGCGGGCTCGTGTGACCGCGCTAACGCATCAAAGCTCGAGCGCACGCAAACCCGCGTGCGGGGGCTGTCCCAGGGCCGTCATTGGTAGCGCTAAAGAGATTGACGGCCCTGGGACCCACAAACTGCGTACGTGCTGCTGCAGTGAGTGCTGCACTGACTGCCGTAGTAGCAGTATTTTTTTTTTTTAAAGCAGGTGCACAACTGTGCACAGCGCACCGTGCGCTTGCACTAAAGCAGCCCCGCCTTAACTAACTAGATTGGTGTCACCCCCAGATGGGGTGACACCCGGTGCGGTCCGCACCCCCCGCACCCCCCTAGTGACGCCACTGCTGATTTGGACACTACAATTTCTGACACGGATTGTGCACTCTCAAATTAACTCCGACGACTGTTCTGAACTCTGGTATTACCCTCCACGCCCCCTGTCCATACTGTTACTGCGCGTATTCTGGACGCTCACTTCCTCGGCCTTTATACCTCTTCTGCCACGGAGTTTGCAACAGGGGCCAAACCTGTGCGAGTTTGGGACGCCGATCCCCACTTGCACGTGGTTTGGACCGTCCAAAATAGTCTCATTTGGGGAAGGTGTCACCCCATAAAATTGTGTCACCCGGTGCGGTCCGCACCCCCCCTAGTGACGCCATTAATTGGTGTAAATAAACATCTCAATTAAGCTACCAAAATTCACTACTTTCACCCCCTGAAGCGCATCTGATAAATCCTTTTTGAACAGTTGGACTTAATTAGGAATAACATGGAGCGGTGATGGTCACTGCTACTTGTGTAAGCTCCCGTCCCTTGGCGCGGCCCTCAAAAGGCAAACAGGCCACTAATAGGCACGCACACGCACGTCTTCTTACGTTATCCCTATATAGAGGATTTTACATTCGTTCCCATGATAGAGTGCACAGTGTGCTGTTTGTATGTACATCATGACCAATAACACATTAATTTATCAAATGATTTCTACTTGCCCATAAAATGCAGGCAACGTTTCTATAACAGTAACATGATAGTTAGGAAGGAGCTGCAGGCACATAAGTGCAGGATGTACTTGCACAGAGTTAAGGAAATTCAACAACGGGAAGATGAACTGCTTTCTGGGCACACTACTATATTTACAGAACATTACAAAATGTAAAGTGTCCTGCAGAGACATATTTTTGCAGCTGCAGGGCAACACGGTACCAGAGTGAGACCAGCCACTGGGAGATTTCAGGAGATGATGCAACAAATTAAACTTAAATTTAGCCAACACAAAAAACATGTCCTTTCCATTGGATACCTAGACTAGGTAAGGCTCCGGGCCCTGAACTATCTTCAATAGCACATGTCCCCGCACCTTAGGTTTCATCATCTTGCTTTGTTCTCTGTCTAGCAAAACACGCTCTAAACAACAAGTCCTTCACCCTAATCAATTCTAAACAGGACAGTGAGTGGGGATTCTAACACATGTCAGTTCGACCATGATAGGCAAAGGGACAGGCAGTCTGAAAAATCTGTCTGTTCAGCTTGAGTCAATCCCTGGTCCAGATCTTAATACAGCACATTATAGGTCTGAGGCATACCTCCCCGCCTTTCGGACAAGCAAAACACATTTAGCCAGATAGATCTTGAGTAAAATGCGTGGCGACCAAGAGCCTTACCCACATGCAAAGCTGGCCACTGTCCTACTGGCCTTAAAAAGATCGAGTCTCCTCCTGTCGATCAGGGGCTACCAAGTTTTGTTCACATCAATTAACACCCCTACATTGGGAAAGGACGAGACTTAGCCAGGGTGTGATTAGCCACCTTAAATATTTAAGAACTGTTGGACGGTGGGCCAACTACCAAGACATACGATTTCGTAAAATTTATTACCAGAACCAGACTACATATAAAGGTAACAAACTTGTCCAGTAGTAGCTGCAGCCCCACGGTGGTGCAGCCCATGAGAACTGCATAGTCAGCATATAATAATATCAAAACTATAGCATTCCCGCCTTTGGACAATCTGCCTGGATAGGGAGAAGGGCTTGCTTGAGACCACTAATGTAGAGGGTGAATAGAAAAGGTGCAAGGGTGCACCCCTGGTGAACATCCCACTTGTGGGTAAAGGCAGCGTGAAGTCTGCACCTTGTGAAAATCGAACCAATGCCGACGTTCCAGAGTGCAGGTCTGATAAGAAAGCCACAATATTCGGGTCCACCCCCAATCCAAGGAGCAGACCCCATAGCTTCACGTGATTAAGCCTGTCAAAAGGAGGATATGAAGCCGATGAACTTCCCAGGCCTAAAGCCATATTGAACCTCTGAGAATATATCTCATTAGTATCGGCCCATGCCATCAAAAGCGGCAGCTCCTCTGCTAAGGCGGAGGAGCCGCGCCCAACTGCTTCAAGAGCAGTGCAGAAGAAAATTAAAATGATAATAACGGAACGTTATCATCATTTTATTTTTAGTATTGCGCTTGCAGTTGCAGCCAGGTTAGGTTAGGTTGAGGCTGGGCTCCCGGGACCCAGAGGGAAAAGGAGTGGTTGCTGCTGCACCTTTAGTGCGCATGATGGTTTGGCAGGCCGACTTGGGCCGGCTAAAAAAGTCATGTGCACTTTGCATGTACTCCATCAAGTGTATTGTACAACCTGGGTGGAGAACATGCACAGCCTCCTGGTCCCTCCCTGAGCGCTGAACCACAGCACACAGAACAATCACAATGCTGCTGTAATGCAGTACTGTGATTGGCTAGGGGAGTCTGGGAGCCTGTGTGCTTCCTGCGTGGAAGGAGAGGCGGAGGCTGGTGACTGACGACCCGCAGGTACATTTTCTTTTTTCTAACCTCCCCACATCCCTCACCCCACCACCGTTCCCTACCAGCCACCACTGGCCATCAACCTATTTAGAATTACCCTCCCAAGAACCTTAACTACAGCATCAATCAATGAGATAGGGCGGTAACACTGGAGGTTGTCTTTGTCCCCCTTCTTAAAAACTAGCACGATCGCTTCCGTAGACCATGGAGGCAGTGCCCCACCCCAGCAGCAGCATTCAAGACCAGAGTCAAAGCAGGGCCCCAGAGATTAAAGTTATCCATAAACAAGTTTGGGGGTTCCAGTCAGGACCAGGGGCCTTATTACGCTATAGCACATAAGACTTTGTCGAATGTGAACACCCCTCTACCCCTGTTCTTTACAGCTTCTGCCCTGTCCACTCCAGCTCCGTTGGACTCAAAATTATAGAGCCCTTCAAAATGGTCTCTCGATTGTAGCTCTGAGATATGATGACATATTACTGGACAAGTTCCCTTCGCAAAAGAAGGCTTGTTTATCACCCTCCAAAAAAGAGAGCTATCTTTAAGCTCAGAAGCCTGACCTAGCTGTTCCCAAGCAATTTCCTGTAGGATGGATTTACGATTGGCTAAGGCCTTTTTGAAGGCCAACTGACAGGAGACAACAGAACAGATCTCTGAGAATGCTTAAGAGCCGTGTTTTGAAAACAGAGGCGCCTAGAGCAATCCCAATCAAACCATTCAGGACCCTGCGAGTGAGCACTTGCCACAGGAACGGTCAATAATGGTAATGCTTTCTGAGTAATATCTGTAAATGCTAACTGAACAGCCCTATCCGGAGCTCTTGGATCCAAACAGGTGGCTAACTCCTGATCGCAGGTGTGAAAAAAATCCTGGACATCAAAGAACTAAGTGAACAGTGAAGCCAAGCCAGTGGTCAAAGGAATAATCGAAATAATAATTTATATAAAACATATATTTTTAATCAATATATTAAAAATCATATAGTAGATGAACAAAAATCAGACTATATGATGAGAATAAAACTTCATCCAATACACACAAATATTAAACAAATAGATCTATTACATAAAAATCATATTGTGTACAATTCCAAATACATTAAAAAAAATCACATTTAATAACAGAAGTGCTAAGGAAATATATTATAAAAACTTTTTATATATAGATAATCCTGCCGGCCTGAGGTCCCTGTAGAAACCACTGATACATTGCAAATGTTAAGGTCCCGGCAGAGACCTTGTTACAGAACCAAGGTTAGCCATTGGGCCTAGTTAGAGCTATATAAAAGGCCCAAAAAAGTTTAGGTCCATGTACCTTTGCCATTGTGCCCTGACTAGAGGTCCTATTTGTAGTGGAGGCAGAGTGGGCATTTCCACACAGATGTAGGATGTTTCTCTAATGGTTCAAATTTAACACCCTCAGCAGTGCCGTCATGTGCCAGTGTTTAGTTATTCTAAATTCTACTGTGGTGGAAACTCCAGTTGACCCCTCCTCGCAAAGGTGCTTTGCTGAGCTCAGAAATAGCTCTAAACTCAATTCCCAACTCGGCACCTCTTACTATGGCCTCGATGGACACCACACCTGTAGCGCCCACGCCCACTACAAGTTCTAGCAACCAGACAACTGTAATACCGGTCATACCAGCTACTATGGCTACACCCACTACATCTCCTGTCACATCTCTCACATTCTCTCCTACCACCTCTCAAACTGAGACTACATCTTCCTCTCTGGATTTAATCTTAAAAACATTAATGGTCCATCACGAAGAGTCTCAACTACAATTTCGCCAACTAAAGGAAGACAATTGTAAGATACATAATTGCCTACAGGAAGTCACTAACAAGCTAAGTGGAGTTACCAAAGATATTGAAGAACTACAGCAGAGAGTAGTTGACGTCGAGGAAACACTGGCCACTAACACCGCCTCCACCTCAGAACATAAGGAAGACATACAGACCTTGAAGAACAAGGTCGAGGATCTCGAGAATCGTCAGAGGCGCCAGAATCTGAGAATTTTTGGAATCCCTGAAGGGACTGAAGGCTCTGACGCAAGGGCCTACCTGATCCGACTTTTTCAAAATGCATTCCCAGACCTGGGCGATTGGGACTGGGATTGCCAACTTCAACGGGTACACAGACTGCCGATTGTTTCCAAGAATAAAGAGAGCAAATACCCTCGACCAATTCTGGTTTATTTCGGCAACTACCTACTAAGACAGGCAATTTCCTTGAAAGCAAGACCGAATACACCGGTGACTTGCGACAATATAACTTTCTTTGCTAAATCAGACCTTAGCAAGGCTACTATGGACAAGAGATGGGTGCTGCGGAAACTGATAGATCCTTTAAAGTCTAGGGGTGCTACAGTATATCTTCAGGAACCTGCACGTCTCAAAGTTATAAAAGCAGGGCACACTCATTTTCTTAATAATGTTAAAGACGCAGAGCAACTTTTGGCAAAAATGGATACTCAAATCTCGGTATTAACTCCAAAGAAAACTAGAATCTGAAAGTTATGAATGACCACTTTGATCTATTAAAAAAGGGACAGGGGTTGGGAATGGGCTGAGGTCTGGTACATAAGTTTAATATGGAGGGGGAGATTGTGGGGAGACCTCTCAGATGAGCTACCCTTTCAACGGCAATAGAAGATAGAGGGAGGCTTCCGGGTAGGTACTTGGGGTGGGACCTCTAGAGCAGGGAGAGAAGCTCAAGGGCAGAGGGGAGAGGGGGGAACGGGTAGGGGTAACAAGGGTGAAAATGACAGCACAAGCACAATTACATGTATAGACCTGAATAATGTAACAGGCACTGCTTACGAAGATTAAAAACGGATAAATGTATCAAATAAACTGTCTAGCATGGAACGTCTCCGGTCTCAACAATAGAATTAAAAGACAGTTAGTCTTCGAAGAACTGAAGATGTATAACCCTCACTTTGCCCTCTTAAACGAGACTCATATTCGATTTCAGGATCGTAAGATGATGGAGCAAGGGGGATATGAACTGATTACTTGTACTTCTTTGAATGTACTAATAAGGGGTGTTGCTATATTCAAGAAGAAAACTTTGAAGATAGAACTACTTAGAACTGCTGCTGATAAAGCTGGTCGATGGGCACTAGCACAATTTAACTTAATGAATGTAAAATATGTACTATGTGCCTTGTATGGATCAAACACTGACGATGCGGGGGGTTTTGATCGTCTCAATATTGAACTTTTAGATTGGGAAGGAGACATAATAATGATGGGAGACTTTAACTGCGTAATGAACTACAAAAGGGACACTACCAAGACGAATCCATGCGTAAAACCAGGGCATCTATTTTAGAGCTATCGCGCATTCATAACTTAAAAGATGTATGGAGGAACTTACACCCGACACTTGCAGGTTATACATACTATTCTGCCCCTCACCAAATGTGCTCCCGCATTGATATGGCCTGGACGACAGATCAGGTTCTAGAGGGCAGCAAAATGGAGATCTGCCCAAAAGTAACGTCGGACCATAACCCCATCATACTACGGTTTAACGTACTATCTCCTAAACCGGCTGCCAGGCTATTT
This sequence comes from Lissotriton vulgaris, assembly GCF_964263255.1. Classification (NCBI taxonomy): domain Eukaryota; kingdom Metazoa; phylum Chordata; class Amphibia; order Caudata; family Salamandridae; genus Lissotriton; species Lissotriton vulgaris. The sequence goes on from NC_141693.1 coordinate 987,778,618, forward strand.
TCTTTTCCAAGGTACCTGCTAATAGATACTTTCTTTGTTTCTCAATTGAAGAAACATATTAAAGAATTCTTAGAACTTAATTTAGACTCAGCACACCTTTTCTACGTATGGGACGCATGCAAAGCGAGTATCAGAGGGTTCGCACAGCAATTTATTATGAGGCAAAACAAAGAACGAAAAGATTAGACTTTGGAAATGACCTCTAGAATACGTGCACTGGAAGAACACTTGGCTGAGGCTATTATACAAGAGAACTCAGGGGGGCGTATTTCGAAAAATAAACCTTTATTGGAATTAAAACTAACCACCCTTCGCTCTAAAATTAAAACTTTTTTAAGAGGAAAAGCGAGTTTGAAACTACACAAATACAAACAATCTCAATACGAAAGTGGCGATAGAGTTGGCAAAATTCTAGCTTATAAAGTTGCTGAAGACAGAGCTAATTCTACGATAAAAAACATTACCGGGGCGGATGGGATTAGCTACAATCAACCAGAACAGATACTACAACAGTTTGTAACATACTACAGCAAACTATACACACCTGAAATTACCCCTACAGAAGAGAACATGCAAAGATACTTAACTAAGAACTGGCCATTAGATAGGGAACTTGTCCTGATGGAACAACTTGAAGGACACTTTTCACTATCCGAAATACAAATGGCTATTTCTTCTCTCCCACAGGGGAAATCCGCTGGGGATGATACACTTCCAATGGAAATTTATAAATGCTGCAGCGAGGAACTTCTACCTACACTTTGCTTAATGATCAACCAAATTGGAAACTCAGGCAAAATCCCTAAATCCTGGAAAACCGCTAAAATAATCTTTTTTTTAAAGAAGGGTAAATCACCTGTGGAGTGTGGGTCTTACCGGCCCATCTCCCTGATAAACGCGGACGCCAAGGTTTATTCAAAACTACTAGCTATGAGATTAGCCCCGCTAATGCCTAAATTAGTTAGCCAACACCAGCACGGCTTTGTGATGGGTAGAGACACAACAGCACATATCAACACTGCCATTACTGCATTCGACGTTTCCAATACTAACACCTCCCCACTCGGTATGGTGCTATTAGATGCAGAAAAAGCCTTTGATCGAGTGGGGTGGGATTATCTTTGGGCTTTACTAAGGAGGATGGGCTTTGGGAAACGGTTTCTTACCAGCATGCAAGCCCTGTATGACTCACCTAATGCAAAAATAGGGTATGCTAATTTAATCTCCATTAGTTTCCTGGTTTTAAGAGGCACACGTCAAGGGTGCCCCTTGTCGCCCCTCTTGTTTGCTCTCGCAATGGAGCCTTTTATTAACTCAATACTGACCCAAGAACTCATTATTCCATTCATGCATGGCAATAACTCCCTCAAAATCACGGCTTACGCAGACAATCTTGCAATCTATACTACCAATGTGCCTAAAGCCATAGCTGGGATCATCAAGGAAGCTGATGATTTCGGCTTGGTCTCGGGGTACAAACTAAATTTAAACAAAACCCAAATCGTTGTTAACCATAAGCTACCGGCTCCAGTTTTGGGGGTTTGCCACACTGCAAACTACTTGGGCATTAAAATAACATCCAACTTAAAAGAAATTACGACCCTAAACTATGATACTCTATTGAATGAGACAATAAGGACCCTCAAAAAATGGCATAAGGTTCCCTTAAATTTAATAGGACGAATCAACCTTATAAAAATGAATATTTTGCCAAACTTTTTGTATTTGTTCAGGTCCATCCCGCTATACGTCAACAACCTATTTTTTAAAAAACTGGTTGGTATTCTAGGAAGCTACATATGGGGCTACAAGAAAAATCACAGAGCTCTGTCTCTTCTCAAATTAACTGCTACTAAAGGTGGCCTAGATTTCCCCGAATTTAAATTTTATTTTTACGCTTCTTTCCTGGGTCGGATACGCAGCCTTTTTTCTTCTAACTATCCTTATTTTTTATCACCAATTCATGTTAGGCGCAAATTCTGTACAATTTTTAGCTAGAAGCAACGACCCAAACTACTTCAAACGAGTGAAGTTCAAGACCGCGAAAGATATAGTACATATTTGGTATACTATTATGGATATTAATAAAACTACGCTCTTCCACCCAAATTTAAGCATATGGTATAATCCGGGTTTACCTGAAATTTTTAGTGATCCGATAGCTAGAGTATGGGCTAATCACGGTATAAACCACCTCTGCGATTTATACGGATCATCAGGCTTTTTAACATTTGATACCTTAAGAACACTTTACAAACTACCTGTAAATGCTCTCTTTAAATACACACAGATACGTGACTTCTTCATGAATAAAATGAAACTAAGGGAAATTTTAGACTCAGAAATATGGACTTACATTTACGGGGAAACAAACAGCGAATTAATTGGCTTGGGGTACAAATGTCTCTGTCTATCTAAACCTGATGACTGTGTTAAAATCGCACAGAAGTGGACAACTACTTTAGGACATCTCTTCAAATAATATCTCCACTTTTTTTTATAAGAGTAACTTTTAAACTAATTCTTCTAGTTTAAAACTTCAATCCTACAAGACTGTATGCCAGCTATAATATATGCCGCTTCACTTCTCTAAATGGTCAGGGAACAATTCATTACCCGAACGTACAATATGCCCAAAATGCGATCTACTAGCAGCAGATATAGTACACATAATTTTTTCATGCCCTGCTCTACAAACATTATGGGATGAAATAGAAAAAGTGTTGAAACTGTACAAATTGTTTTCTGGTAAAATATCCGCCGAGATGATAATTTTGGGAATACAACCAAATACTGTTACTTATAAGGACCTAATGTTTATTCTAATTTCTTGTGCAAGATTGATAATTGCTAGGGCTTGGATTTCTGATAAACCACCAGTGGTAGCCGAATGGTGGCTACTGGTAAACGAGATATATGATATGGAACTTTCAACTGCAAAAATTCGAGGGATTGGTTCTTTGAAGAAAGTTGATAAAATTTGGGGCAATTTGTTCCCTATTTACGATTTGTGAATACTCCTGATGTATTCTTTTCTTCTTATACTGCAGATTTCTTTGCCTATCTTTTATTTTGATTAAGCTTTCAAGGAATTCATGTACCATAACTTTCTTTTTTTATTTTTACTATCGTTGTAATATTTTATTTTTGAAATGCAAGTTTGCTTGTGCTGTCAATAAAAAATCAATAAAAAAAAAAAAAAAAAAAAAGGGAACTCCAGTTGACAAGTGGACATAAACTACATATGTCAGGTTCAATTACATTTTCATTTCAAGTGAAAGAGAACGCAAGGACTTAAAACTCAGTGTTTAGCTGATGGAGAATGCTTATTACGAGGGCCATGACATTTTCGCAGGCTTACAACACTTTTTGGTGGGAAAAAACTTAAAGCATATGGTTCCTGCACTGTATGTAAACCTAATACTGTAACCAACTGTTTTTACCTGCCCCAACTCTGCACAAAAGTATCTTTGAGACAGCTTTTGCAGAGGTGTCAACTTATTCCTCAAACCTAAACTCTAAGAACACCTACTTAACAGCAGTGCTTCAAGCAAACAAAAACAGTACTCAGAAGTAGTGTTCACAGTGGGAGGGGGTAACTTTACAAATGCACACACCCAACTTATTGCTCCCTAAACCAAGTAAAAGATCTGACGAGGCAAGAGTAAATAGTATATTTGCAGAAATGTTTAAAAATGAAAATATGACAACAATTTCACATCAGGGCTTGTCCTACCTTTTACCTACACTGCATCCTGCCCTGGGGCCTACCATAGGGGTGTCTGATATGAAAAAAAGGGAAGGTTTAGGGACTGGCAAGTGGGTGCACTTGCCTAGTCAGCATGGCAGTACAAGACTGCACACAGGCTCTGCAATGGCAGACCTGAGACACACTTTTACAGGCTGCTTCTGTGGGTGGCACAACCAGTGCTGCAAGCCCACCAGCAGCATGTGATTTACAAGTCCTGACCACATGCAGTGCACTGTACTAGGGTCTGACAAGTAAACCAAAACAGCAAATCATGGAGTCACTAATTCATACATCAATATACAATAGAGAGAATATGCACTTTAGCACTGATCAGCAGTGGTAAATTGCCCAGAGTTATAAAACAGCCAACAACAGGTCAGAAAAAATACAGGAGGATGGTAAAAAGTTCAGTAATGACCCTGCACAAAGGACCAATTTATTTATTTATTTTTACCACTTGTAGAGCGCTCTGTTACCCGGAGGTGTCCTGGCGCTGATGTGATTGTACTGGTGTGTGGGTAGGAAGCATTTAGTGAGTAAAAAGCCAGGTCTTGAGGGCTTTTCTTAAAGATAGGAGGTCCGCAGTTTGTCTAAGATTAAGTGGTAATCTGTTCCAAGCAGCTGCCGGGCCTAGGGAAAAGCTCATGCCGCCCCATCGCGCTTTCCTAATTCTTGGAACTGATACCAGCGCCTGTTCTCTAGATCTTAAGTTTCTGTCTGGCTTGTGCCAGTGGAAGAGCTGCTTTATACATCGAGGGCCGAGGTCGTATAGAGCTTTGAAGACCACACAGAGCGCTTTGAAGAGCATTCTTTTCCGGACTGGTAGCCAGTGGAGTTTCACCAGATCCTGGGCTACCGAGACAAACTTAGGGGTATCGGTGATCAGGCGGGCGGCAGCGTTCTGCAGAATCTGGAGTTTGTTAAGTAGGCTTTGTTGGGCATTTAGAGTAAGGCTGTTACAATAGTCCAGCCGCGAGAGGACCAGTGCTGTCACACCTGTTTTCCTGTGTTCCCTCTCCAAAAATGGCAGCACTTTCCTGATCGTTTTCAGGATATAATGCGTTGATGAGCATAGTGCATTAACCTGTGGTTTAAACGATAATGTGTCGTCCACCAATATGCCTAGGTTTTTGACCTTTGTCACCTGGGAGGGAGGGGAGCCCATTTCTTCTGGCCACCATCTAGGGGACCAGAAGTTGTCCTTGGAACCGAAGAGTAGCACTTCTGTCTTTGTGGAATTTAGTTTAAGACAGTTTTGTGCCATCCAGTTGCCCACCTCTCGCATGCATCCTCTGAATCTATCTGCCATGCTGTCTAATTCGCCCGGCAGCAGTTACACCACTATCTGCGTGTCATCAGCGTAGGAAGTGAGGTTAAAACCAAAGGATCGAATGACCGGCGCTAGGGTGGCAACGTAAACATTAAAAAGGGTCGGGCTCAGTGATGAACCCTGGGGGACTCCACATGGGAGCACAAAAGGGCGTGATTCGAAGTCGCCAAGTGCCACTGTCTGCGTTCTGTTAGATAAGAAGGGCTGTAGGATCTTTACTGCCTTTCCTTGAATTCCGCAGGCCCTCAACCGGTCCACCAACAACTTGTGATGGACCGTGTCGAAGACCGCAGCAAGATCCAACAGGATCAGGGCGGCTCTGCCTCCTGCGTCCATCACTCTTCTAATATCTTCCACTGATTTAATAAGGGCAGATTCCGTGCTGTGTTCTGCACGGAAGCCGTGCTGGGAAGGATCTAGGTGTTCTCCTGACTTCAAAAAGGCACTTAGCTGTGCGTTTAGAGTACCTTCCATAATTTTGTCTGGGAGGGGAAGTCTGGCAATAGGCCGGTAGTTATTCATCTCGGCTGTGTCCAAATTAGTTTTTTTTTAGGAGGGGTAAGATGGAGGCTTGTTTCCACTTTGCTGGGAATGCCCCATTGTCCAGCATGAGATTGAGGAGGGGAGTAAGTCCGGCTGCAATAGAGGCTGGAGCTAGTTTGGCAATTGCAGCTGGGCACGGGTCATGCCGAGAACCTGATTTTATCTTTAGTAGTCGGCTCACTACCTCCTTCTCAGTGATTTGTGTGAATTGCAGGAGTTTTACTGAGTTGCTATTTGGTTCCGGACCCACGGTGGGGGGAGGAGTCCTAATTTGCCTGTCTAGGGGAGAGAAGATTTTTTCCACTTTTTCCCTGAAAAAAGTGGCAAGATTCTCGCAGAGTAAAGGGCTAGGGGGTATCTGTAAGGTCTTGGGGACTGCCAGGGATGACACCGTCCGGAAAAGTTCCTTCGAGGCATTGCTGGCTTCTTTGATCTGTCTAGTAAGAAAGTCCCGTTTTGCCTGTTGTATTCTTTCTTTATAGGCTCCAAGTGCAACAGTTCTTTAGCTCACTTTGCCACATCAGTTCAGACTCAGATATATGCAAATCCGCCTTGACCCTGTGCCTCATGGGAACAGTCCAGCCCGAACTGCCAAGCCAGGTCTTCCCTGAACCGGAAACAAGCATCCTGGGACCGGTTTCGGGGTAACACCCCTTTACAGCCAGGCTAGCTTCAATCCAGTGGCAAAGTGAGCAAGGGACCAACGTCTGGGATTACCCTGCCAGCTTAGGGCGAACAAAGCAATCACAAGGAGATGATGGATGAAGCGCTGAAACTTTTCTGACACTCACCCCCTGTCACAGATCTGGGTTGAATCCATAAGCGTTCTTTAGCTCACCACGCCACTTCAGTTCTGGTCCAGGGAGAACCTGGCCTGGCAGCTCAGGCTGGACTGTTCCCCTGAGGCACAGGGTCAGACTGATTTGCATATGGCTGGGTCCAAACTGGGTAATATAGTGTGGCCATGTCGAAGCTGTGTTCACAGCACAGGCCCAATTCTGTGGGGAAAAAAGAGCTTGCAAGCAAACGAAAAATGCATCAGAATGTAAGGGGACATGTACCAGGGGCAGTCGCTACAAAGTTAAAAACACACCCAAAGGTGGGCCAAAGAGCAACCTTTTACCAATAAAAAGACAGGAATTCAGAAAGGCACAAGAAGGAACAAATGGAAAGTGTCAGGCATGGTCTAACCACCCCAACCAGATACATCATGCCTCGCAGAGCAGCGCATGTGTACTGCTAGGCTCAACCTAAAAAGGGACGCTTTAAATTGCAACGGCTCCACCTGGGACCATTCGAGTCTCCTGCTGTGATCAACAAGAGAGAGCCCCCCCTTTGCACCTCACCCCGTGGGCTAGCAGCAGTCACTGCATCAGTGACTAAGGACTTGAGGTTGTGGTCACTGAAAGGGCTATGGATGATATCAAAGTTACAAATAAGCAAGAACAATGGAGATGATACAAGTATAAAATCTATAATGGACCGACAACCCTTTCCTTTGAATGCTTCAAAGATGAGTGGATTAGGGAGCTAACTAGGCCTGGGCGGTAAATTCCGTTCCGCTCGCGGAATTTGGGTAATTTCGCGTTCCGCGGAGAACGAAAAATTGCCCAAAATTTTGCGTTCTGCGACTTCATGAAACTTTTTGCTTGTTTGCGTTCTTAAATGCGTGTTTGCAAGATATTTCCCCCGAACACGCAAACAACGATTGCGAACAGTAATAAAGCATAACGAACAATCCGCTTGTTTGCGGAATTTCTGCATGTTCACAGAGATTTTTTACAGTTTCGCGGAGATTTGCGTTACGCTAATTCCACCCACCCCTAGAGCTAACAATCTTCTCCAGTACAAAAGCAAGGTTGTAGGTACATAGAATAGAGTTAAGCTCTGAACCCTCCTTAGTGTGAACCACATGAAGCCCCTTGCCCAACATACATACATTTGGGCTTAATCGAGGCCACCGCAAATGGGCAATCACATAAGTGGCAATTAAAATCCCCTGCTACTCTCCCTCCCAAGAACATGTTCCAACAAGGAATCGATAGCGGAGGATAAACAGTGGAGCTTAGAGACACCATCTAATCCAGCCTTTGCATTGTACAAATTAACCAATACTGTTGGGGTAAAGCCAGGAACGGATATCTTAAAACCTTGCAACATGTGTGCATTCCATTCCCGATCCTTTCTGCTCAGGTGGCTAGGATGCATGCAACAATGGTAGTTTTGTTGAAATTGACCACCCCCCAATCCCCAGCCCATCTCCCACTATCCAGGCCTAACCAGCTAAGTCTCCGGATCATGTTGATCAAGTCATAAATCTCCATGTCAATGTTGGAGTGCAGGTTGAGCCAGTGAACCACTTTATTTTTTAACTCATCAAAGGATTCAGGTGAAGTATTGGTCCATATGGGAACGTTCCCTCAAAACCACCACAGATTTCCAGGAGCACCCCTGCTTTGGGGAAAGGGGACGGGCTGAACATGGGAGTTGAACACGCCCCTAGATGCTAATTGACCCTGAGGAATCAGAGGGACCCATATTGAACTCCTAGTTGACTCAGGGGGCTTGCACTGTAAAAACTGCATTGTCGAGGGGCACACGGGTTCCACAAAATAGAGGTGGTCTGAAGGGTTAGTCATAACAGGTAAAGTGTTCTGCCCTGCCTAAGGGAACCACAGCCCCCTTCACCTGGCCCAGGCTTAATGAGACTCAAGATTCAATCTGGGTTAGCCGGGAAATGATAGGGTCTAGTTTAGCATTTAAAACAGCTGTAAATTCGAACAGCAAATCGTCCTTAGGGGGAACTGACTGCAGAAGACAGCATGACAATAGTTCAGTTTGGGTCACCAGGTCAACTAAAATGCTCCTTTGGTTGAGGGCCACTACGTGTCTCTTCCACTTACACCCGGGGATGACAATGGGGCTTAAGAGTATGGGTTTCTGGTTTTGACCCTCATGACCCCCACTAGACACAGAACTGTCATCCCCGGGAGACCACCCTGAACGCCCACCAACCCTCTGGTGTTGCTTATACCTCTCGACTCCGCTACAGATAAATATAGTTCCATGAATTGCGAGAAGCCATAGAACTGTGAAAAATGTCCACTATAGGAGAAAAACATTAGTAAATATGGCTAGCAGTTTGGTTTTTGCTGCATCTGTGTAACAACTGAGGGTTTGTAGTTTACATGTAACTCAAATCTGGGGAAATGGTGAATGTAATCTAGGTTGGATAAAGAGCTGAGTCAGTAAGGCTGGATTTGAGCAAACCTATAATCTGAAACACCACACATAAATTGGCATTGAGTCACTGAACAAACCTACCATACCAGCCAGAGCAAGGTTAGTACCCAAGTTACATAACCTACATTAGCCTAGGTAACACTTTTTTTGTCAGGACGTTTATACATTCCATGACGATTTTGGGTGAGGTTAACAACCCTCGAGATGTTCGGATCACTTTGACTGTCGTTACAATGTTTATCTATTGTGCACGTTGCAGGAAAGCCGGGACAATTTAGCCGTTATCGGGCAGTACATGCAGAATGGTAAGTGCAAACTAAACCTACGTTAAGTCACTACCTAATTCGACATTACAATTACATTGGCTATTAAGACTTTTCCATTGCCCATGGCATATAAAATAATATAAACGTAATACATAGACTTAATTATGCTCAAATATGCACTGTGAGCAGCTGAGGGGGAAGCATGTCTTAATGCATCTCAAGAATACTTGAGAACAATGTTTGCATCATTAAATTACCCTAAATCTCTTTGAAACTTGAGTTGTCTGCACGCAACTAACAAATAAAGTCAGAGTATGGCAGATAAGACAATAAAAGCACAGAGGAATAAGGTAATTTTTTGGTCTCGGCCTGCGTAGGCTGCGCTTGCGCAGTCTCGCCGGCGAGATTTTATGTTTTCCAGAGTGGTGCTTGAACCCGCCCCTCTTCTCCATTGGCTGGCTTCCTAAAAGGAGGCCAGCCATTGGAGAAGAGGGGCGTCTGTCCATTTAAGCCCCGTCTTTTTCGAATTGGGGGGCGTGTGTTTTTAGGTTCTTTATCTCCTCTTCCCATTGGCTGGAATTTTACATTCCAGCCAATGGGAAGATGAGAGAAAGAAAAACACGCCCCCAGTCCGAAAATGACGGGCGTTTTTGCCGAGGCATTTCTGCTTGACCTCGGAGAAAGATGGTGGTGTTCATGGCGTCATGCCCGTCCACCATGTTACCCCGTACATGGCCCGGCTGGTGCTGCTGCTCATCCCCTCCACCTGCTCACAGCTCCCTCGGTGCTCCTGTGTCGGGCTGCTGCTCTGGTCTCCTCCCCCTGTCCTCTCAGGCTGGCGCTGTTCGCTCTCCTCCCTGCCGCACGCTCGTCTCTTTGGGTTAAAGATGGTGGTGTTCATGGCATCATCCCCGTCCACTATGGTACCCCGTACAAGGCCCGGCTGGTGCTGCTGCTCGTCCCCTCCCCCTGCTCTCGGCTCCCTCAGTGCTTCTGTGTCCGGCTGGTGCTGTTTGCTCTCTTCGCGCGGGCTCCCCTGGTACTGCCGCTCGCTCGCTCGCTCGCTCCCTCCCTCCCTCCCTCCCTCCCTCCCTCCCTCCCTCTCCTCGGGCTGCGGCTGCCTCCTCCTCCCCCCTGCTTGTTGTTCGAAGTGTTGTACTGTGTCACCTTCCTGTCGCTGCCACCACCCAAATTTCGTTTCTTCTCTTTTTTCTCAGCTATTGTTTTGTCCAAAATTATTATTGATGATGTTTGGAGCTGCTGCTCCCCCTCAACTCACCCGAGCCTTTTGGACTTACAAGCGACAGCGAGCACTGCCACACGTCTGCTCCTCGGGCCTCCCCACGGGGACCCAACACAGTTGCAATGCTGCCCTGCCTTCTGCAATTACCTCTCCCAATGAGCTAACGGGCAATGTGACGATTGTTAGGGGGTAACAACCGCCTTCCTTAGCGGCTCTCAGTGTCGCATTTTTTCTCTTTTCACCTTTTCACTGTCTTGACTCTGACTCCGATTTGTGAAACCGCTCCTCCTCTGTGTGGCAGCGGTGATCTAATGGTGCATGTGCACAGTCTCCAGGTAATGTTCGTTTTTTGTAGGAAATTGTGTGGCTAAAACAATGTTAATATGCCGTCACAGTGGAATATTTATTTCTTATTATAGTAACATAGGCGTATCATTGCTCCATTTTCCACGGGATCATGTTACTACCCATTTACTGTATTATTGAGTAATGGCGTGTAAGACGAATAACAATATACGGGGCTAGGTCCCGGACACGCAGATTCACATGTTTTTTTCATGTACAATATAGCGTTTTTAAAGAACTGTTTAGTAATTAACTGAGGCGTCAGTTGCCAGGGGAACCATCAGTGCGGTGCTTTGCAGTCCAGGGACATAAACAAAATTGGGTAGCGTGCATTATAAACCGACATTATTCAGGTGAGACGAAAAATAACCAGAGTTGTCCCTTTCACGTATTTCTAGTTCCACGTTGTTTCTCGTGAGGTGCAGACCATGCCAAATTATTGTATTTGTAAAAGAGAATTCACTCGAATAAAAGATAACTGCTTGGTCGTTGTTTGAAAAGCTGCCAACTTTACAACTGGCTAATCAGGTTCAAATTCAGCCTTCTTGGATCAAATGTATGCGATTGTAGGTAAATCACTAACTCTCCTTGTTCCTAAAAACGAATTAACATACCATTGCTCTCACAAATAGTTCTGTAATACCCTCACGACAGTTTAGAAATGTAAACTGCCCAAAAAAATGTATAAATGTGCTCACTGTCGCGTTCCCTGGATTTTTTTTTCAAAGTGTTATCATGCATAGTGCATGAGAAGGTTTAACATTTCGAATTGAATTTTTATTTTATTCCTGCAGCACCCATTTTTTTCTGTTAGGCTACGCAGACTTGAAATTGTGTTTTCTGTTTAATAGGTTCTGGTCAAGTGCCTGCGAAAGTATGTGACATGTTAGCCGAATCATGGAGTCTACTAATGCTGTGTGTGGGGCTCTGTGTGTGTGTGGGGCTCTGTGTGTGTGTGGGGCTCTGTGTGTGTGTGGGGCTCTGTGTGTGTGGGGCTATGTGTGTGGGGGCTCTGTGTATGAACAGGGGGCCCTGTGTGTGTGGGGGGCTCTATGTGTGTGGGGGGCTCTGTGTGTGGCTCTGTGTGTGTGTGGGGCTCTGTGTGTGTGGGGGGCTCTGTGTGTGTGGGGGGCTGTGTGTGTGTGGGGGGCTCTGTGTGTGTGGGGGGCTCTGTGTGTGTGGGGCTCTGTGTGTGTGTGGGGCTCTGTGTGTGTGTGGGGCTCTGTGTGTGTGTGGGGCTCTGTGTGTGTGGGGGGCTCTGTGTGTGTGTGTGGGGCTTTGTGTGTGTGGGGGGCTTTGTGTGTGTGTGGGGCTCTGTGTGTGTGGGGGGCTCTGTGTGTGTGTGGGGCTCTGTGTGTGTGTGGGGCTCTGTGTGTGTGTGGGGCTCTGTGTGTGTGTGGGCTCTGTGTGTGGGGCTCCGTGTGTGTGGCTCTGTGTGTGTGTGTGGCTCTGTGTGTGTGTGTGGCTCTGCGTGCATGTGTGTGGGGCTCTGTGTGTGTGTGGGGGGGCTCTGTGTGTGGGATATGTGTGTGTGTGGGGGGCTGTGTGTGTGTGTGTGTCTGGGGCTCTCTGTGTGTGCCTGGGGCTCTGTGTGTGTGTGTGGGAGGGGGGGGGGGGCTCTGTGTGTGTGTGTGTGGGGGGTGACTGTGTGTGTGGGGGGCTCTGTGTGTGTGTGCGGGGCTCTGTGTGTGTGTGGGGGTGCTCTGTGTGTATGTGTGTGGGAGGCTCTGTGTGTGGGGTTCTGTGTGTGTGTGGGGCTTTGTGTGTGTGTGGGGGGCTGTGTGTGTGTGTGTGTGTCTGGGGCTCTCTGTGTGTGCCTGGGGCTCTGTGTGTGTGTGTGTGGGGGGGGGGCTCTGTGTGTGTGTGTGTGGGAGGCTCTGTGTGTGTGGGGCTCTGTGTGTGTGTGGGGCTTTGTGTGTGTGGGGGGCTCTGTGTGTGTGTGGGGCTCTGTGTGTGTGTGGGGCTCTGTGTGTGTGTGGGGCTCTGTGTGTGTGTGGGCTCTGTGTGTGGGGCTCCGTGTGTGTGGCTCTGTGTGTGTGTGGCTCTGTGTGTGTGTGTGTGGCTCTGCATGCATGTGTGTGGGGGCTCTGTGTGTGTGTGGGGGGCTCTGTTTGTGTGTGTGTCTGGGGCTCTCTGTGTGTGCCTGGGGCTCTGTGTGTGTGTGTGGGGGCTCTGTGTGTGTGTGTGGGGTGGCTCTGTGTGTGTGGGGGGCTCTGTGTGTGTGTGTGTGGGGGGGCTCTCTGTGTGTGTGGGGGGGTGCTCTCTGTGTGTGTGTGTGGGGGGCTCTGTGTGTGTGGGGGGCTCTCTGTGTGTGTGGGGGGCTCTCTGTGTGTGTGGGGGGCTCTCTGTGTGTGTGGGGGCTCTCTGTGTGTGTGGGGGGGGGCTCTGTGTGTGGGAGCTCTCTCTGTGTGTGGGGGGCTCTCTCTGTGTGTGGGGGGCTCTCTGTGTGTGTGTGGGGGGCTCTCTGTATGTGGCTCTGTGTGTGTGTGACTCTCTGTGTGTCTGTGTGTGTGGAGCTGTGTCTGTGTGTGTGGGGCTGTGTCTGTGTGTGTGGGGCTGTGTCTGTGTGTGTGGGGCTGTGTCTGTGTGTGTGTGTGGGGCTGTGTCTGTGTGTGGGGCTCTGTGTCTGTGTGTGGGGCTCTGTGTGTGTGGGTGTGGGTCTGTGTGTGGCATTTGCCAGAGATTAAGCTATAGGTCACACTCCTCACAACTCACTAAATTACACTATCCACAATTTTATACTCACTCTCTACTACTCTCTACTACACTCTAATACTAAAAAGTACTAACTAACTACTGCTCTCTAATATATACTCTATTTTAAAAGTCATTCGCTACTCACTCTACTAAATAGATATACTACTCCATATACTATCTATAACTCACTACACTACATCTATTTCTATCTACTACTTTTCATTACTCACTACTACTCTGTCTCTACTACTTGCTAACTCCTACACAGTCTCTACACACTATCTACTACTCACTCTATACTACTCTCCACTAATCTACTCTACTCACTAACTACTATTGCCTACAACTCACTTCTACTCTACTATATACAAGTATACTCTCTATTAAACAACTAGTCTCTCTCTACTAACTATTAATCACTGCTAATACTCTCTACTACTCTCTAATGCTTACCTATTGCCATTGTTAATGACAATACCATATATTTATCGGTTTAAAAAAAAAAACAATAAATGAAAAAAATGACATTTAAAATGCCAATAGCTCTAACTTTAACAAAGACAAGACTATTCCTTTGTAAATGCTTGTTAACTGGGAGGCAGGGAGAAAAACACGTAATTTAATCAATACAGCAGAGTGGCAGACTCCTCCAAAACTGGTAAAAGTTTGCAAGTGCACTAAATAGGGCGATGTACCTTACACATCCAAGTCTAAACAAGCAACACTGTGTCATGAACAAACAAAGAACATATACTGTCGCATTTGCAAGCAGCGATGAGGAGGACGTGTCCAGATGGCTCAAGCAGCAAAGTGGAAGGGAGTTGGGGAACGGGCAAGCCACACCGGGACATGAAAAAAAAATCCACTCACTTTGCAATCAGACAAAGAAAAGAAAACATGTGCCCTAGTAAACAGCATATGACATTTGATCTCAGTCTTTGAATGCACAGCAAATGTAGGGAGATAAAAACAAGATTTACAGGTCTGTTTACAGAGGAGCTTGGAGCGAAACACAAGTGCTTGGTGAACTGCTTAGACAAAGAAAAAATAGTCCCTAAAACAGATGCTAAAATCAGAACAGTGGATTGATATAGTAATTAGTCCAAGCTCTCAGGGAGGGCTAAACACAGGAAGAGGTATAACGCATGCATGCCATGGACAAATAGGGATAAAGAATATGAGAGCCTGCAAATGGGAAGCCTATGCGCGGGCTGAAACACATAAAGTATATACAACATGTCTCGAAGCTGAGACTTAAAAATACATTTCTTACCAGCTATCCTTAACCAAAACCCACTACCTTCCCTGTGTTCCGTTCTCGGCCTACAGCTTTGCTTTCTGCTTTCAGTCAAAGAAGAGAAGCTCTCAGAGAGCCCTGTCAGCTTCACCTGGAAGGCCTTTATAACATCACAGCACTAGATAATATGTTTTGTTATCAACTGTTTTATGTCACAGCAAGGAGTTATAACTTTCAGAAACTGAAATAAACAACAGAGTCTCACTAAGAGAGCCATATTTAACACATAGATAATATACTAGAAACACTTGTGGCTTTGGGCAATTCATGGATCAACATACAGACAGTGTAAATTGCCCTTTTGTATACTTTTTGGCATATAATGGATACATATCCCAATATTATTCCAATGCGGGTAGAGTTGTATCGACATATTTAAAATGAACAATCGACTGATATCTCAAACTATCCCTTAGGATTCTCCCTTCACCACTCTTAGTTCAACAATGTATGCATTAACTGTGTCAGCAAGCTCTCCAGCCATAACATCCAGTAGTTCCCCAAACTCATGGAAGTGTCTATACCATTTCTAAATTTCAGAAACTTCCATAGACTATCCGTCTGTTTATGTGTTCACAATTAGACATGGTTGAAGAGGAGTCAGGCAAAGGAAGTACCATTCGGGTATTTCCCTCACAAATTAGACAGATAGCCGGAAGAACCGTAAACATGAGAACAAACAACTCAAATAAGGAAGTGTATACACTAGAAACAGGAGGCACAAGAGAGCACAGAAAGACAAATGCAATGTGGAACAACATTGAGTTAATTTGAATAATACTAAATAGGATTCAGCTTGAAAAAGTATAAATAAGACAATGGCAATATCAGTGAAATATATGTGAACATCTCTTCTGAAGACTATGTATAAATGAACAATACTTATACCCAACTGTTACAAAGTACTGGGGTAAAAGATTTTAAATAAAGGATTTTAAATAATGTCTAAATGATCTGATGGAATAATCCCCAGCACATCCAAAAAGGAGATGACTTGAGCTAAATATTTTTGTAACTTAATAATGACATATCTTTTCCAGAAATAAAGGAGTAGCAAAACTGTGTAGAGAAGTTATGTTATGTTATGTTAAAATAAAACTTCTATAGCACACAGCTGCCACAGCAAAGGGGCGTCCCGGCTCTTAGGATAAGCAGAAGAAGCACAACACTACAGAGAACAACTGAAAAACCAGATGAAAAATATACTAAGGTGTGGAAGGGAACAAGAGAGTTTTAATAGCCCTCCTGAACTCAAGCAAGTCATCTAGAGCACGAATATGACATGGCAGTGAATTCCAGAGTTTAGCAGCTAAAACACAAAAGGATCGTCCACCTACTCTGCAGAGCTTGAACCGTGGGACAACAACCAGATTTTGGCCAAAAGACCTCAGAGATCGAGACGGGACGTAGAGGGTAAGAAGATTCTCAAGAATCCGAGGGGAGGACAAATTGAGAATTTTAAAGGAGAGACATAAGGTCTTAAAGTCAATCCTTTGCGCCATCGGTAGCCAGTGGAGTGCACGAATAGTTCCTTTTACAGAGCAGAACCTTGGTAAACCTACCAGGGCCCTAGACGCAGCATTCTGTGCACGCTGTAACCGGGCAATTTCCGCTTGATTAGCCCCTAACAGGAGTGAGCTGGCATAGTCAAGTCGGGATAGGATGCTTGCCTGAATGATCAACTGCCTAGTAGGGGCATCAACATTTTTTAATACGGGCCTCAAACCACGTAAAATCCCAAAGCAGGTCGCTGCTACTTTTTTTGTATGGCCACAGAAAGTAAGGGCCGGGTCCAGCCAGACACCTAGGTTTTTAACCTCCAAGACCGGGGTAGGAGTGACGCTTAACTCTGGGGGCACCAATTATCACCCCAGAGGTTGCTCTGCTTGCCCACGATCAGGACCTCCGTCTTCTTGGCATTGAGCTGAAGACAGTTAGCTGTCATCCAGCCAGCCACTGCCAGGAGACCATTTCGAAACCTCAGGGCATCAAGGTCGGAGTTCCCACTAAGAGCAACCGCCAGCTGCGTGTCGTCAGCGTAGGAGACAACAGTCACTCATCAGGACTTTAATTCTGACGGGATTAAACATGCAATAAATCTGACAAATCGTGAGAGAGGAACAGATTTCTCCCACTTGTGTTGCACAACTGCTGAATGAATTCAATTCTGGGCTGCAAATAAATCAGTTTCTGCAGAACCGGTAGACAATGCCATGAAGACTTGCTTGATTTTCTCTATCTTGCCTCAATGTTGATTTTAAATTTATATCAGTACTACTTGCTGACCGTAAGTAATATCACATTTGGACAGCGATGTAAACGTAATACCCTTGAGACACTGGCAAAATCTAAAAGAATAAAAAATACAGATATTCAGATTTAACATATGCATGATTTGTTTGCAACTGAAGCTCAAAACAATGTTGGAAATAAGATCAAATACATGCCTCAATAATAAGCACGTCTTATAATCAATATTAAACGTATGACTGGCCACTGCATGGCTTTAACAGGTTAAATCAAACGATTAGTGTGTGGAGGACCTGTCATTAGAATTTAAGATGTACAACACCCTGCAGTTTAGAGTGCCTCTGTTGACTCCTAGAGGGGACATGTTCAAGTGTCCCTGTCACAATGTGCCAATCAGCAAACAGACTTCAGACCCAGCAAGAATTATCCCCACTACTGCTCTTCTGCAAACCCCCATAAATCTTTAAGAATGGCCGCAATAGCATCAGCTTTTGGAAGACATGCCAGATTGACAGTCGACCCCATGGGCTCAGGGATGGAGGTCTGTGGAGCGACTCATGTGACTGTTCACCATTTCTGAAGCACATACATTCTGGTGCTGAGTGGTCTAGCACAGCTTATCTATGAGTCTGTAGCATGAAAGAAATCCTCTGGGCCACCACGGAGAAGTGCCTATCTGGATTGAGGTATATCATAATGATATATCAACTGGAATGTAAATAGGGGCGTTGTTACAAGCCACCTCTATTCAAATGGTATGCTAGACTCGCTGAGCCAGCATTGAGGAACAACAGATTGCTGCATACCTAACAGGGACTGGCTAAAATGAACTATGGACCAGACGTATGAAACCTTTTTGCAAAACCATCTCATGTTTTGCAACAGCAACATGTGTGTTTTTTTTACAATGTACTAAATTCCTTTTATGGTTTGGGAAAATCTTTGCTAAATCGCAAAAGGGATTTTGCAGCGAACGGAGCATTCCTTACTATTTGAAATTTACATGAGATGTATAAATAATTTGAGAGAGCAACTACAGTTGCAAACGACTGACATCATTCACAAAGGGGAAGCTGTACCCGTTGAACTGAGTCATCTTTTGGATTTGTTTGTCTTGAGTCTCCAATTAAGGAAGGACCTCACAACCTTCCTCTTCCAACTGAACTGCGACAGATCAGCAGCCCTCCTTTCGCCACTTGAGACCCTTAAGAGCGAGGAGTCGCACTTTCGCGGTTCGCGAATTCGCAAAAAGATCCGCGAATTTTCGGGTTGCCCCGGGAAAACGTGGATTTTTGGGCAATTGCACTATACTCAACTGGAGTACTTTTTATTGGCTAATCAGTAAGTGCTACCTCGTTGGGTAATGTATCGTGCTTTTCCTGCACTACAGCTGCGTAAAGGCCCGGAAGAGTTGTCTTCAGTGACCACGTGTGTCTGTAACTTTGCCACCTCGCCCATAGGCGCCGAGGTCCCTCGAGTGAGCTGTCCATCACAGTGGGGGAAAGGGTGGGAAGAAGTTGCATAGCCTAGTGTGTGTGGGGCCGGGCCTCTGTGCGAGTTCACATGCCTCTTGTTTATAAAGGGTCAGAGACCGATCAGAGCAGCAAATAAGGAGAAAGCAGAAAGTGCTACCTAGATGGGTAAATGTATTGTGCTTTTCCTGCACTACAGCTGCGCAAAGGCCCAGAAGAGTTGTCTTCAGTGACCCAGTGTGTCTGTAACTTTGCCACCGTGCCCATAGGCGCTGAGGTCCCTCGAGTGAGCTGTTCATCACAGTGGGGAAAGGGGCGGGAAGAGGTTGCATAGCCTAGTGTGTGTGGGGCCGGGCTTCGGTGCGAGTTCACATGCCTCTTGTTTATAAAGGGTCAAGACCGATCAGAGCAGCAAATGAGGAGAAAGCAGTAAGTGCTGGTCACTGGAAGTACAGGGGGATTGCCTTCGAGAAACTCGTGGATGCCTAGACCCCCATCATAGATTACAGCTAATTGTAGACGGTAGATCTGGGGAGAAAGCACACCTACCTAGCATCGACCGTGCTCACTAGATTCCTGGGCTGATTAATAATGTGTTACTGAATTTGAGCTTTAACTCGGGCACCTGCTTTATTTATATCTGTAAGTGCTTCCTGCTGAGGTTTAATTTTTGTGACAAGAGCCTCGTTGCCTAATTGTAACTATTCTCTGACCCTGCTTCGAGGGTCAGAGCAGGGTCAGAGAATAGTTGCAAGTAGGCAACGAGGCGCCGCTCAGGAAGCACTTACAGGGTTACAGCAGGTGCCCAAGTTGAAGTTAATTTCTTTGTACCCATTTTGTAAATCGCGGAAAATCCACAAATTAGTGCAGAGACCACTTGCTGCCCTCCTGACACATTCTCAAATCGAAAACATATTTTTTTAAAGTAGCAACTGTTCATTTAAGGAAAAAAAGCAGCTTTAAAAAAAGATTGGTAATGCAGACTGAGCGATGGAGGTATGCAATCCTTTGCAGACCACTTTCAAATCCTTTGCAGACCACTTTCCCTACATTTGTGGCAAATCACAGAAGGGTGCAAACAGCAACACTCCTATTAATATTCACCGGGCATGTCATTCTACTTGCGTGACAATGAAGTCATGTGCCTGGATGTGAGGAATTACTCACAGATGCGGTCCCATGGGCCGGAATTCACCGTGATCAGGCTCAAGACCAGAATGAGGAAACTCCCAATCCACATCCATGCCGTCTTTTTGTCTCCCTACAGAGAGGTGGTAGTCAGAACCCGGAAGAGGACGACAGCAACCCCGGAAGTCATCGCGGAAGACCAATGAAATCGGCGGTCTGCGAGGAAGGGGGCGGGCATCTGCACGAAGCTGGAGAGCGGGAGAGGGGGAGAGGACATCGGAAGGAGCAGCGAAGAAGGAGACAACCTGCGGAGAGACCAGCGTGGAGAAGCCCAGGAGAGGAGATATCGAGGGAGAAGAAACGGACGAGCCCTGGTGTGAAGAGTGGTGGATTCCACCGGAGGACGCTGAAGAGCGGCCGCGGACTCAGGAGAGTTTGCGGCAGGGCCGGTGAGTGTGGGGTTACCACGAGGATTGGAGGGAGGTGGTAAGGTAACGGAGGGTTGCGGGAAAAGCGTAATGTAAGCGGCAGATTACACTGTTGGTCATACTAATGCCTATTGCTCTAAGCGCGACCCGTGAAAGAACCCTGAATTTGGTTAATGTTTTCATATGCTCATGATAATGAGATGGCCCGAGTCTACCTCTAGTAGGGTTTATTGTGGTTTAAAGGTCTTACTTTAAAAGACGTGGGCTTCCTACTTGTTTTCTTTAACCCCCTCACTAGTTCCTTTCCTTCCATAAGCACTGATTCCAAGCCCTAATTGTGCCTAATACTGAACACATCCAAGGTGCGGTGACGGGTTACCCCACTGATATTTAGGAAACTGGTGTCTGGTGGCTCCTTCTCTTTCCTCTTTTATGAGCCTCCGGGGAACACCTTTCGACTCCGAAGACAAGGAGCCTGAATCATCGCCCTCCGCCCCAATATTTAAAGAGGAAGAATCACCTGAAGAGGATTATTGTGACGCCCGGACATCTGTTTTACCTGAACCTAAGCTTGTTGAAAATAAAACTCTACCTGTTCGTAAATTCATCCAGCCTCCTCGCTTGTATATTAAACCTGCGCTCCCACACTGGATATCTCACTCACCTCTACCTAGGAATAAGCAGCAGATAAATCCATTACACTGAACATACAAGCATCCTTCAGCATGGAGAGTTCATGTAGAATATTGAGCAACTTCTTCTGTCTGTCATAATGTTTTTTATTGAGATCCTTTAAATTAATGCACCTTCTCAGACATTTCCCATTACCCTTTGGGCCTAAAACATCAGGGGCCAAGCACTCAATAAAATGAGGTGACAAGTATAAGCATGTGAGGGTGTGGCTAGGACAAATGAAGTATGCCGGAGTGCCCAGTATTGATCAGAGGAAACAAATTCACCTTGTTGGCCGCTTCAGGGTCATGTTACACACTTGTGGGTGATCGGATTTGGGATGATATCTTTGGCAAAGATAGGATAGTGATGAATGAACAGGATATCAAGCCTTTTGGATATGGTGGTAGTAACATTGACATCATTGGGTTCGTGCCTATTCTGATTGACTTTAAGGGAAGAAAAACTTGGGGGGAAACGTTTGTTGCTAAAACGGGTGATAATCTGTTGATTTGAAGACATCAGAGGGATTTGGGCATCGCTCTGAATCCCAATGCCCAGGAACAGGTTCTGCAGGTAAGTAATCTGGGTGACGATTGGGATAGTTTGGAAAAACTCCTTGAAGTTTTTGAGGATAAATTGGGTTGTTTAAGAGGTCTTGAACATCGTATATTTCTTCAAAATATTCTTGAAAATGGGGCAAACCCTGTGGTGCATAATGTTGGCAAGGAACCAAATAGCATGCTATACCATCTTAAAGCAGAGTTAAATAAATTCCTAGATGCTGGGGTGATTGAGATTTGTGCAGCTTGCATGGTAAACAGACATAAGAATGAGGGGGAGAGGATAACCCCATTGTTTGCTCTTTTGAGCCAGTCATAATGGCAAACCTGTCTTAATGGCTTCAAGAAAGAGTGTTCTAGTAGAGGCCAGCGCCTGGTCAAATTGTAGCAACTGCCTTGCTTTAGGGAGCCAAGAGACAGTTCAAGAACTGCTTCCAGAGGTTACCCCTGTGTCTTCCATGATAAAACTTCCTATTGATTTCTTCAAAGACTTTTTCTAAAATGCCACATCATGGTCCTCTGGGAATGTTCTCCTCCCACGGTGGAATGGTAATAGAATGGGGCCACAGTGAAGTATGAATTGACAGAGAGAAATAAATTCACCACAAAGCAACTGTCGCAAGATGTAAGCATGTTGCTATAGAAATGGAGTAGCATGTGAGTATACAAACTGGCACAGTGCACAATCCAAGATGGCTACCACTTGGTATATATCATGATAGTAAGACCGGTGCCTTCAGAGGCTACTCTAAAAGAGGAAAACAAGGGACACACAAACACATACCTGGGGTCCACATGGCCAGCTGTTTCCAAGCGCATGTTGCTAGGATCTGAGCAAGGGGAGAACATATGTATGATGTCTCAAAGAAGCAGGCACTGTAGCAAGAGTATTTGTGCAAGGATGCAGTCCGAAAATGCTAGATGCAGAAAGGAAATGTGTGGGCAAAATATACAGGGAGAGAAAGAATGCAAACACACTGATGCAGGGCAATTGGAGAGTGTCCTTGCAAAATGAGAAACATGGAGTACTGAAGACCAGGTTAGAGTAAAGACAGAAACTAAAACCCAGGAGTCTGTTAGAGAAAAAACAAAACCCAGGGAAAGAGAAAGCCTAACAAATCGTGAAAAAGGGTAAAGGTGGACGACAGTGCCTAGACATTAAGCAAGATAGGACAGCTAGACAGGATGCTGCCAAGCACAAACCGAAAGCTATAAAAATGTACTTATGACATCCAAGCTGACACATCAAGGTTGCCACTCACCTCATGGAATAAATGAGTTGTGTTGAAATGAGATAGGCAATTTTACTCCGCAACTTGATATTTGGATGTATATCTTAATTTCCTTCTCTTGTATTGTAACCACTGCTCATTTATACCAGAATTTGAATGTTCTGCTTTTCTTGTCATTCTATATAGTTTAAAAAACAAATCAAGATGTTAAACAAAAAATGTTGTGTACAATGCTGGGATCATCAAGAAAGTGAATGTAGAGTTAGCACCTTTGTGGGAGATGTTCCAATTATCTATGGTGTCTCCCCAGGACGAACGTGAGGAAAAGTATGCAATCTAATTTCAATATATCTGTTTTTTGCAGTCATGAAGCGTTGAACTTTATTGCTACATTACAGCAAGGTATTGGTCGGATCTGATAGTTTTTTCATTGTCCGCACCACTCCTAAACTATGAAAACATTGTTTCATTTTTTTTGATGCTGCTACTAACATTTCTTCATGTCGGTCTGTCCTGAATTGATTTGTGCTTACTGCATGTCAAACCATTTTGTCCTTACGAGAAATGATTGTGTGAATACTTCATTAGCTCGGAGAGACATTTAATCTTCAGGTTTAGAACAGTCAATTCTGCTCATCTCAAAGTCAACTCTCTGTGCAAACACCAACTTTACAAAACGATATGCTCAAAGTGGTACCATTTCAATTGTGTTACCGTTTTCCTCATAAATGGCAGCTTTCAGGGTTCTTCTGTCAAGTTTCAGGGTTATTCAGACAAGTTCTTTGCCTGTTTCCCTACTTGGTGGCTTGTATCTCTATTTATTTATTTGGCAGCTTTATTTCTAGACATATCTATTTCCTAAAAACTGAGGTTCTCTTTTCAGAAGGGTAATAAAAAAGGCAGCTTAATGACTGTACGCTTTGACCCCTTAATGGTTTTCTGGGTAGATGCAGATGTTTCAACACAAATTCTAGACACAAGAACAAATTCTCTAAAATGTCTTCTAATTCGTTTTCAAATATTAAATGCCATCCAGCATCTGCTTGTGCTAAGCCTAAAAGTCAAAGATGACCCTCCTTTTCCTATTGCCTCACTTAAGAATCCAAACATAGACAAAATTCTAGATGAAGAGAGAGCTTGTCAACAATTTATGAAACAAATTGGAGATAGAAGGGTGGCTTCGGAGAACAAGATAGTGGTAATGGACCAGCATATTAGCGATATACAGCACGTCAATTCTAAAACTGTGAAAAGGGAGATGGAAATTTGAGTACTTCAAAGACACATTGAAGATCTGGAAAACGATACTTGACACAACAGTCTTAGATTATATAGTCTGCTTAATGGTAAGGATTAGCCTTCTTTAATGAAGGTTATTCTTGGTTTGGTGAGTATGGTTAAATTACCAACTTCAAAAGGCTCATCAATTAGGGAAAAGAAACTCTATGAACACATCTTCCTTCACACGTTCTTGCACTATGCTTTTCCTAGAATACACAATTTTTTTACGTGTCATCAAAGTTGCCACATAAAAGAAGAGAGTCCATAGCAATTGTATCGACGAGGATCTAACGCTACAAATGCAATGTGCAAGGCATTCCTATCCATCATAAGATGAGCTATGTCTCAATTATTTAAACATTAAATAAGAGATTGTTCATCCTTATTTCTGTATAATAACCACAAATGGCCTTCCTAGTTTGAAGAACATGCTAAACTCTGTGAAATTTGAGAATAACCATTTATGTTTAAACTGGTATTTTTGGTAATAGTTGTTCTTCAATTTAGGGTTCCGCCCCTTGAGCTGCTAATACATTATATTACACTTACACTGCATGCTATCATTTATTTATTCCTTCTCTTCTATTCCAGTCTTTCCTAATTTTCCTAAGATCACTTTTTGAGCTTTTACCTTTATTTTCAATCCCATGTTCTAGGTTGTTGCTCAAGTGATCTTTCTGCTCTCCATGCAGACCTTTTGACCTGATGTTGTTTCCCTGACTTTCTGTATTTCACATGGATTACTTTATCTCATGGAATGTATGAGACCTTGGCAGTTCTTTCATAAAAAAAACAGAAACAAACTGGCTTTTAACCGCATCGCTGCTGCGGTCATTTTTGCGCTGTGCGGCTGTTTTCGCAAAACCGCGTTACATGACGAGCTCAGCTCGTCATCCGCACACGCCACCCGTGGCTGATGACGAGCTGAGCTCGTCATCAGCATCGAAGGGGTTAAAGCAAAAGGTCACATCAGAGCCCACGTGACGGGCAGAATGGCTTAAACATGACAATCCAGTGTCTAAAAACAGCAGCCTTTAGAGGTTAATATTGAAAAACAAAGTAAATGCCAAATAATGTAAACAATTCTTGGAAAATCCTCTCAGAATGTTCACTTAATCTGATGCAGGTGCTGTAGTTCAGGCACCCTAATAGTGTGTCAGGGATTTTTACAGTGAGAAGTGGCAAAGGGTGGTGTTTAGTAAAGTAGTGAGGTGCCATGTGCAGTTATTCGTTGTTTGGCATGATGAGGGGTAGACTTGCATAGAGTATCATTAAGTGCTTAACTGTAGTGTGGTGATAAATTGGAGTCATCCATGTTGTTATGCATGGTGCTATTGGGAGTTGTGTGGGTAGTGAGTAGTGAAGGGCGTGGAGTTTGTGAAACCTACTGCTACCTCCAGTGTGTTAGGCAGCAAGGCCATGATTTCAAAACGGCTTCTCGGGTAGGACCTATGAAGCATCCTGCACATAATTGTGGGTTCTTTGAACTTTGCCAGCTTGTGTGCCTGGTGCAATGGGGGAATCCTTTGCCCATGTTACATATTACAGATGCAGAGACAAACAGGCTGTCAGGAGAGGCACAAACCGTGCATCATATATTGCTGGGCCACAGTCAGTATGCCCTTCGGAGAGACACCTTGGAAGGCAAAAAAATTCCTTTGCAGGCAGGTGCAGTCAATCACTGAACCCTCTTGCAGGTGAATCTTAACCTCCATTTTAAAGTCAGGCAGTTGCTGCTTGTACAGTGAAAGACTGACTGTGGCTTCAAATAGCTGGCATTATACGTCTTTCATTAAGGTGCTGTCTCGAGTACCGTTGCGAATTTGTGTCTTCACTGGAAACAAAGTGAGTGATTTGTTGTGATATGGCGCAAAATTGGACAGTGTGCCATAACCATAATACAGCCACTGATTTGTTTGAGACGGTTAATGCACACATTACTTTATTAATCTCATACCTGGCTTCTGAAGAAACAATTAATGTAATTTGTGGGCTACAATTCAATATTTTTAAGAGTGAGTTAAGTGTGTATTTTCTGGGCTGCATGCCTTGCACGAGGGTGAATTTTCCATTCCTTCTTTATCCAATGAAGACTCATGCCTGCACTTTTTTCTGTTTGCAAAAAAAAATTACAATTGGCGTTCGCATGTTGCCCTGCACAATGTGCAACAGACATTTAAAGAAGTTTTAAGGACTTCAAAACATTACGCACCAGTAAGATTTCAGTACCATATACGCATATTATTTTTATTTAGTACAATCAAGGATGTAAAAACAGAAAAAACTGAATATTTACACGAATCTTGCTCTTCGGAATATTTCCTGGATGAGAGAACAGTCACGGAAGGAAACGCCTACGTCTTCACCCTTTCCATGTGCATGAAAAAACAAAATATTGAGGCGGCACCACTGTGGAAAATGTATGCAACACCAGCAGTAGTTAGTGTGTAGGACGGACTAAATGTAGTTTAATAGTGGACACCGTTAAAATAAAGAAAAAATAGGCAGACAAACGTTCAAAAAGGTTTTTGGAATACATTTAACAACACTTAATTAACACAATAGAAAGAGACATGAATTTCAATTAGAAAGAAATCTATACATTTTCAATTTGAAAGTAAATGTTCACATATACATCACTCCAGAATGACAGAGGGGTGCACACTGCACTAAAATACAACATGACATGAGATTACTCATGTCATGTTGTAATAGTGCACATGGGGGGCAGGCGCGCAATGCCCATTGGGGTAGAAGGGCTTCCACCCCCAACCCCCAGGCATGGGTCGTAGCCCGGTCTGCATCTTTGAGCGTACTTGTCTTGGTGATAGCCCGGCTGCTTAGAGCTCTGCTGAGAAAGCAGCGGCGCAGACATTTCATTAAACATTTTTTTAAAAACAGATTTAGCGTCTCCTCTGCTACGAAACGTTTTATCAAGAAAGAGTGGAGGTTACTGGTGATTCACTATATCCTAGGGTGCAGACCAAGTGCTGGTGGCTCTCGCTATGCAGGACAAAGTGAGCCTTCACTATTGTTTTAAAGGAGAGCTAATGACTGCCTATTAGCAGGGTATGAGAGAGACCATCTGTATTTAAAAGGTGACCTCTGCCCACTCCCCAACTTGACTGATACCCTTTGAATGCTTCTAAGAAAACAAGGCAGAAAATGACAAATTGTATTGCGTGCAATTGTATTTATACATAGCGCTTATTACCCATTAGGAGCGGTAGCAAGTACTATATAAATGCAATAAAGGGGAGAACTTTTTTCTTCTTAAACGGATTAGGAGTGGTTTGTTGCCCACCAAACTGGACAAACTTTTCTGCAGTAGCGGCTGCTGCCACAGCAGAGTGACAAGGCAGGGGGGAGGAATCTACAACAATGAAAATACATTTAAAAAAAAAGAAAAGTAACTTACCTGCCGCATTGTCGCTCCTCTGTTCCTCTCTGGCTCCACAAGGCTCCCAGACTCACCTACTGTCAATCCTGACGCTGCTCTCATGCTGCTGGCAGAGGCTGGGAGCCTGTGCCTGCAGTCTCCAACCCGACATGGCAGCTTGGATTGGAGACAGCTGAGTGCGCATGTCCGTTTGGCCGCCCGTCCAAACCCACACGCACAGTGACAACAGAGCAACCACTCCCCTTCTGTGAAGGTCATCCACATGGCCCCTTCCCCACAACTCGGCCCTTATAACTTGAAAAATAAAACAATAATAAACCTGTTTTATTTCTCAACTTTTGAAGCTGGCAGGGGTGGGGGGGGGCGGTGACACTGCTTTTCTGTCAATAGCATTGCATCTAGCATTCTGTTGGGAGGAGGGGGCTTGTGGTTTTTCTTGTAAAAAAAAATCCAAGTAGTGGGTATAAAAATACGAACCAACAAAGTGGTATTGGCAAATACGTTTATGAACAGTACATTGTAACTGTGGTTGCTGGTGGACAGCATTTATTAACAGGGTCACTGGAATTATGCAACAGAGAATGACCAAATTATGTGGCAAGAATAGGGATACTATGTGGTGCAATGTCGCACATTTTGTGAAAGTATTAGTTCGTTGTTTTTAAACATCTGAGCTGAGGTTTAACTTCACTAGTATTAGCTTACCACCCAAATAAAGGAATAAAACAACTAAAGATGGACAGTCAACTTTTGCGTAAGGCCTTCCACTGTGCAACAACACGTCGCTGCATTTTCAGTAATTTATGATCCGTTCGAGCTGGAAACACATCTTACTGCTGCAATATGTGGCAAATTCAAATCCATAATGATGCAAAGGCTAGGGCCACAAGTGCTAACACATACAAACTGCATTTATTCATGCCTGTATTTTCTAGCCAGATCTCTTGGCTTTGCCAGTACTTTCTCCTGAGACATGTAGCACTGCTAGAGCTTCGAGGGTATCCACTAGACCTGCGAGCATCAGATGGCTACAAGATGGTACCAAGTGAGTCCTGTGTCTGGTCTTCATGCTTGACACAGAAAAGAAAGCACTGAAGCCCTACTGGAAGGGTTCTTTTCTTCGTGAAAGCAACATAAGCAACAATGGTTCCAAGGGACAAGATTTTTGTGGGAGGATCTCCCGATGAGCACACACATGTGCTCCCACAGATACAGAGAAGTGGATTTTTACGGGTCTCATTAATGATGTGGAGCATGTAATAGGATGAATGCAATTATGGGGAGGGGCTTATATTTGACTGTCACAAAATGAGTATGGGTCACCAAGAGCTCAACGAGTAGTGGCATTCACAGAGCGGAATAAATGGAATACCTGTTCAAAACGTTAAAACAAGTATGTGTTGATATTTATACTAGCTGGACAGCAACAGAGCACTGCACATTATGGGAGGTAATCTCAAGTGGGGGCTTACATCTTTGAATTACACACATTTACACTGGCATCTCACATATTTAAAGCGTAGGCACAGAGATTAAGTGATTTGCCCAGAACTGCATAATTTTCATTTAAGTGCCAGGCTGGATTTAAACCCAGGTACTCAGTTTTCAAGGTGCTGGTGTTCAAAATGTTAAATTGGAGATTGGTACCTGTGCCACCCACTGCCAGGCTGGCATCACCTGCTGACAAAATGACATCCAGACTTCTGGTGAAGGGAGCAAAAGGAATTAGTGAAATGAGCTGTATAATTTGCCTTGGCATCATAGTTGTGCTGCTTGTTCACAAATTACTCACTCTGTCATCTCTCATTTCACACTCCTCTTTTCTTTACTGTCTCAGTCATTTTCTCCTAGCATTTCTGTCTCCTCTTTTCCTTCCATATTCTCTCACACTTTTACTTTCTACTTTTTCACTATTCTGTATCTCTTCTCTCTATCTATTTCCACAAGTTCTTCTGTCATTCGCTTCTCTCTCACTCTCATCCTCCTTCCCAACTTCTTATCACTTCCTATCAGAGACAGGTCATGTTGGAGACTAACCTGGGAGAAGAGAGTTCTGCGTTCCTTCCACTGAATATGAGCTGGTGCTATGTATCTCAATACCCACACAGATCAGCTTTTACTTAGTTGGAATAAGTACTGAAATAACTCAACTCGGCCTGTGAACTGGCTGTCTATGTATATCAGGGAATCAGCTCTAGTTTAGAGCAAGACATCAACTGTCTGTAAATGAGCTCAACAGATATTTATATGACCTCTGCTCCATCTGTGGTTAGACTATGCTCTATCTCAATATAGGTCTAAGGTTCGGCACTAAGAATGCAGGGACCCAGCTGTGTCTATGTTGCAGCTCAGCTCTGCTAGAAGATGGGACCCGTTTGTGACAGTTTCACTCTTTTCGAATGTGCAGGAACTAATTTTATCAACATTTATGTCTACTACATGTTCATCCTCAACTCAAGATAAGTAATCAATTTTAGGTTTAGGTTCCTCTCTTTAATAAAACAAACTGAAATATGCTTCTCAATCTCAAGCAGTCTTAACCCTTCCATTGGTATGGTGTGCAGCAACACACCAGACACATGATGCTTTGCACTGCAGTCGAACCCCATCTTCTAATCCAGTGTCTATGGCACACCTCTGTTCCTCCCCCATCTACACTTTGTTGTGAATGCTGTCTTGACAGTTATTGCTTTTAGGTCAATTAGATATTTTTTTTGGTTTTCATTTGATCTGAGGAAATTTAGAAAGAGCATGGAAGCAGGGCCAAGGGGTGTAGACAACAGTAAATAAAAAAGAAGGCAAAAGTGAAATGTAAGGAGTGGGACGCTGCAAATGTAGAAAAAATAAATGGGGGGGGGGGGTGACGGGGCAGGAGTGTTAGCGCATTAAAGGCATACCTGCTGGCTTTGATAATATGTGTTATGTGTTCTCATACTGGCTCAGAAGATGCCTCCGCCCCTATTGAGTAAGGGGCTGGCCCCACCAGCATGGTTTGTACCACTACTCCACCCCCCAAAACCCATGGCCCCGAAGTTGAAATCTAGTTGCGCCCCTGATGCTGGGTGTTCTAGTCCACAGCTCTTTATGCCAAAAACAGATGCATACTGGGTAAATAGCATTTTCCGTTCAAGGCATATGAGCTGTAGATCATATGCTTTAGCATGGACTATACAGCAGTTATTTCCCTAGCGGTCGCTTACCTGTATCTGTTGCAGTGTTTTGAAATAGTGTTTTTAAAACTGCCTGGCCCACACTAGCTTGTTGTTTTGCTAACACATCTACACAATAATGCTTTGTCAATATGTGTGTAGTGTAGACCATGTTGCAGCCTTACAGATGTCATCTAAGGGTATGTTCCCTAAGAATTCCATAGAAGCCCCTGGTTTGCGTGTAGAGTACACCCTAGGGGGAATTTTCAATGTGCGCTTAGCTTTAATGTAGCATATTTGGATGCATTTAACAATCCACTGTGCAATACCTGCTTTTGATGGGATTGCCTTTAAGAAGTGGTGAAAAAGCAACAAACAGTTGTTTAGTTTCCCTAAGCCATTTCGTTCTCTCGATGTAATATAATATGGCTCTTTTTACAACCAATGTGTGAAGAGTACATTCTGCTACCGAGTCTGGTCGAGGGAAGAAAACAGGTAACTCAACAGACTGGTTGAGATGAAATGCAGAAATGACTTTAGGTAAAAAAATGTGGGGTCAGTCCTATGGACCACTTTATTTTGGTGAATTTGTTAAAATGGTTCTTGTATAGTTAACACCTGGAGCTCACCTACTCTACTAAGAGATGTGATGGCTATAAGGAAGGCTACCTTCCAGGTGAGAAGTTGTAGTTCGCATTTTTGCAATGGATCAAAGGGTGGACCAATGAGTCTTGTAAGGACTATATTAAGATTCCATACTGGAGAGGGTGGAAGTCTAGGAGGAAGGATTCTTTTGAGTCCTTCCATCAAGGCTTTGATAGCAGGAACTTGAAACAAAGACAAATGTTGAATGTTTTGCAGGTATGCAGCAATTGCAGCAAGGTGTAAGCGTATAGATGTGTATGCTAAGTTAGAACGTTGTAGGTGTAACAATAGAAAATGATGTTTTGGATGGAAGCAAGCATCAAGTACATTGATTTTATTGTTTGCACAGTAAATTACACATTTTTCCACTTTGCAGCATAGCATGCTCTTGTGGTAGGGCGTCTAGCCTCTTTAATGATGTTCATGCACTCTGGCGGAAGGTTAAGGTAGCCAAACTCTATGACTTCAGGTGTCAAATCACAAGGTTGAGTTGACTGGGGTCTGGATGTCTTATCTCTCCATGGTTCTGAGTGAGAAGCTTGGGGGAGAGGTGTAGTTTTTGGTGAGGAACTACTGATAGTTCCAACAGAGTTGTGAACCATGGTTGATGAGCCCATGTGGGAGACACTAGGATCATTGTTAGGGAATGTTGTTTGAGCTTCCGAACCACTAATGGAATTAGTGGTAGAGGTGGAAAAGCGTAAGCAAATTTCCCTGACAAATTCATCCATAGCCCATTGCCTTTGGACAATGGGTGAGGATACCTGTACGCGAAGCTTGAACATTTTGCTTTGAGGTGTGTGGCGAAGAGATCTATTTCTGGATAGCCCCATATTTGGAAGAATGGGAGGAGAACTTGAGGATGTAGTTCCCATTCGTGGATCTGTTGTCTTTGACGACTGAGCAGATCTGCAATCTGTCTATTTAATCCTGGGAGGTGTTCTGCAAGGAGATATATCTTTTGAGGTATGGCCCATCTCCATATGCTTTGAGCTAGTTGTGAAAGCTGTAGAGAGTGTGTCCCACCTGTTTTTGTATGTAGTACATTGCTGTCATGTTGTCCATACGCACCAGGACAGCTTTGCCTACTAGATGCAATTGAAAAGCTTTCAACGCTAGAAAAATTGCAATTAGCTCCAGATGGTTTATGAGGAGTTGTTTTTGTTGTAGGGTCAACATTGTGAGAAGTTAGCCTGGCATATGATGTCCACTATTCTAGTGGGCACCTTGCAACAGTCTAAACAACCCTTATTGATGGCGGTTGTAAAGTCAACCGTATAGACAAGCTATCCTAGTGGTAGCATGGACCAGCAGTCTTAGGCTAAACTCCAAAGGGCATGTGAAGCTGTTTGTTTTATCAATTACAATCCCTTGAATACCAAATGAAAGGACACCACACAAAGTATATATCAAATATATATGTATTTATTTCTAACACAACCCTTCTGCACTCTTTATGAGGTCAGAGGTAAAAGTACATTACAAGTTACTCAATTAGGATACTATAAGTTGCACAAAATACAGTTCTGCCCTTAGGGCCTCAGAAACCATATGTTATGTTATGTTAACAAAGGTTTGTATAGCGCGCTGCCACCGGTTGGTTTCCTGGCGCTGTGAGGACAGAGTGTGGTCAGAGGAGGAAGTTAGGGATTAATGATAAGCTTGTAAAAAGAGCCAGGTCTTTAGTAGTTTCCTGAATGACAGGAGGTCAGGACATAATCTGATCTCGAGGGGGAGGGAGTTCCATAGGCGAGGTGCCAGGGTGCCAAATCTACAGCCACCCGACCTTTTGCGTTTGAAGGAGGGTGTTTGTAGAAGACAAAGGTGTGCTGAGCGTAAACTTCGAGGCGGGTTGTATTTTATGATCAGTTTGGAGATGAATTTGGGGCTTTGCCGTAGAGTGCTTTAAACATTATACAGCTGACTTTAAAAATGCAGCGCTGAGTTACCGGGAGCCAGTGGAGTGATTTCAAAAGGGGGGGTTGCTGGGTGCCATCTGGGCTGGCTTAGAATCAGTCTTGCAGCGTGGTTCTGCACCATCTGTAGGCGTTTTAGGAGAAACTGAGGAAGACCCAGGTAGATTGAGTTGGCATAATCTAAGTGAGAGATCACAGTGGCAAGCACCACCTGTATCAAGGCTTCACGGGTCAGAAGGCGGCGAACCTTCCGGATTTTCCTTAGTTGAAAAAGGCATTTGGAAACTACCTGACCAACTTGCGTTTTGAGCGAAAGGTCACTGTTTAAGGTGATGCCGAGCGTTTTTGCCGATGGAGAGGGGGACGGGGCTGGGCCCATGTCTGATGGCCAGTAGTGTGGGCCCCAGTGTTTAGCACTGTCCCCGGTAAGGACCAGCTCCGTTTTCCCAGGGTTCAATTTAAGATGATTCTGGTTCATCCAGGCTTGGATGAACCTCATTGTAGACTGGAAAAAAGCGATGGACGTGGGTGAGTTGTCAATTGTAAATAGGAGCTGTAGGTCGTCCGCATAGTTTAGCACCGTAACCTGTTTTTTCCTGAGGGCCTGAATTAAGGGGGAGATGTAGAGGTTGAACAGGTGTGGTGATAGGGACGAACCCTGAGGTACGCCGCAGGTGATAGCTTGTTTAGTGCCCACTAAGTTACCTAGTCGAACTGCTTGGGAGCGGTTCGACAAGAAGGACTTTAGCCAGGCCGCTGCCGTGCCCTGGATGCCAGTCTGTGTGACACGGTCGATCAAGATGGTGTGGTCGACCGTGTTAAATGCGGCTGATAAATCCAGGAGCACTAAGGCCTGCGGGGTGCGATTGTCTGCACAGTCCCTAAGTGTGTCCAGGACTGCCACTACCACAGCCTCGGTTGAGTGCGCAGGGCGGAAGCCTGCTTGGTGGATATCAAGGCAGTTAGATGTTTCGAAAAAATTGGACAGGCAGTTGGCGACATGTGCTTCCAAAACCTTTGCCAAGAAGGGGAGGAGGGAGATGGGTCGGTAATTTAAGTTGCAAGTGGGGTCTGCGCCCGTTTTTTTCAGAAGGGGTATTACTGTTGCCTCTTTGAAGGCACGTGGGACTTGTCTGGTGGTCAGTGAGCCATTCAAAAGGGAGCAGGCAGGTGCCGGAATCACTGATAAACATTCTTTTAAGATGTAGGGGGGGCATTTATCAGAAGGAGCGCCTGATTTCACTCTTATCAACAATTCCTGGAATATTTCTGGGGTGATAGGGGTGAAGTCACACAGTGAGCTGGTTGCTTTAGGTTCTGAATCCAAAGGAGAAAAGTCTGAGTCTAAAAGGGAAGGGTTATAGTGGTATAAGAGCCACTATAGAAATAGTGAATAGGCCTAGGGCCGAGGGAATCGCTGGGGCTACACTAGACAATCAAAGTTTAGGAAGTAGGAGGCCCACGGGAGACGCCAGCAGTGTCTAAACACAGTCGCGAGTTACCATTGACTTATAATGGGAACGTAAAAGTTACAAAGTTAAAGATTTAGGGCACTTCCGGATGGACTACAACAAAACCACTTTAGACTAGAACACTTCAAGAGTCAAGACCCACTGGAGTACCGGAGTACTCGTGTTACCTCACCCAGGGAAGCCCGGTGCATAGGTGCCTTTTGGTGTCGGGTTTCGTTGATTGTTTCAATTGAGATCTGCAAAGAAGTGCTGCAGGCGACCAGAACAAAAGTGTCCGGGTGGATCGGGAACTGAAGAACCTGAAAGCAGAGGGGACAGAGTATGGGTCACTAGCCAGTGACCAGGAAGGAACCAGGCAATGTCGAGTCGATTTCAGATGAAGAGGTGAAGCTTGTCTCTGCAGCCACAAGGACAAGGAGGCTTTGACGACAACCAGGAGCTGGATTCGAGCTGTCCCACGAAGGATCTAGTTTGCTGCGGCGTCGGTATCTGGATTTGACCCAACAAGCCTTGGCAAACACAACCCACGCAAGAAGTGACGATTGGTTTCAAGTCAGACCAGCAAGGTCTGGGGAGCTTCTCCTTTGGAGGGAAGCTGGAGCAAGCCTGGACCAACCAGGTCAGCGGTGTAAATTCAAAAAGAAGTCTTCAGAGGGCTAACTAGACTGCGGGCTAGCAACCAGGAAGACGCGATGAGCTGGAATGCAGGAGCAGGCCCCATGCGGCACTCGTGGAGTGTGGAGGGCTGAGCTTTGGTGCAAATGGCGCTCTGGTCTGGGGCTTCTCGTACCCCAATGCACAACTGTGAGTTACTTCAGGAGTCGATTGGGTCTTTGAATACCTCATCAATGTGTTTTAACATGCCTTTGAGCATTGGTAGAGTACTAGTTGACCTTTGTGAGTGCCTTAGAGTCTCAACAAGGAAAACCTCTTCCAGAGGGTCTGTATGAAGCTCCTCCCCGTGACACTGAGCAGCCTTGTTGATAGCCAATGTTGTCATCAGTTGGGGAGGGTCTGGAGGGATACAGGTAGGGGTCATTGTCATGATCTGGTTTCCTATCATAATTATCCCAGGGATCAGAGTCCTGTGGAATGTCCTGATCTAGTGGCATATCCTGCTCTTCAACCGCATCCCCATAATTTTAATCCCGTGGGTCAGGTGATTGTGGAGGGGGTGGTGAATTTGATGGTGTAATGATTAAATTGGGGTTGGTAGGAGGGGAGGGAGGTATATAAGGGGGAGAAGGGTTAGTACCCATGCCCTTTTTCTTCAGAGGTATTTGTGGCTCCTCTGGAAGATCAAGCTTCCGTTTTTTAGGAAGAGTGGCCAGGTGTCCCGTTTTAGAATCAATACTTAGTCTCTTTTGTTTTGGATCCAAAGGTGGGTCTTCGGACCGAGGCTCTTTGGATGGAGTATCTTTTTCTTTAGGAGTAGGCTTCTGTGTCAAAGATTCAAGCTGAGAGTCTTTGGGCGTGGAATGTTTTGAGTCTGAGTGCCTTTTAGCCGCCAAGTGCTGGCAAGTGCCTTGACTTGTGTTTCGTGTGGAGGGTGTTGGTTCAGCACTGGAATGGGGCTGGCTTGAGCCCAAGCCAGAAGACTTGTGTTTGTCTTTCATAGCCAGGCTGGAGGGCGGGGCATCGGAAACCTTTTTCTCTGTGCCGACCTGAGAGCGAGGGCAAAGGTGAGACCGGAGCCTTAGATTTTGATTGAGTGGGCACATGGGGATCTGTACTCATGGTACGTTGACCAGGTGTGATGTTCTGTTTTTCTTACATGTCGGAGTCGGCTTCGGACACAGAAACCAGTTCTTCGTCCTCTGCTTCGGCAGTTGGACGATCTGAATCTTCTCCGAAGATGTCCGGTATGGAGCCACTACCACGTTGCATCTCATGGCGTCGAGCCCGAATGGTCCTTTTCAATCGGAACGATCGACACGCTTCACAATCCTTTTCGTTGGGTTCTGGGGATAAACAGAGGTTGCAAACCTCATGCAAATCGGTGCATGGAAAATTAGCACGACACCCAGCACATAGTTCGAATGGAGTCCGTCCCATCAACTGTTGGCGTGGTCGGCACGGGTAGGCCCAACGGCCCATCTCGAAGTTCCCGATCTTAGGTTTGAATGATACAACTCGAATGGGAAACCCCGATCGAAGACAATACCGTCGAGGGTAGAGGATTGCGCGTCGAAAGTGCTGGAGAACGATACCGAACTGAAGCACAGCAATACACATCCAAACTCGATGGCGGAAAAAACAATCTGGGGATGGAGTCGATGCCCATGCACACTATCACCGAAAGGAGGAGTCACCTACCTTGT
The DNA here is from genome assembly GCF_964263255.1 of Lissotriton vulgaris. Classification (NCBI taxonomy): domain Eukaryota; kingdom Metazoa; phylum Chordata; class Amphibia; order Caudata; family Salamandridae; genus Lissotriton; species Lissotriton vulgaris. The sequence continues at coordinate 987,815,262 of NC_141693.1, forward strand.
GACTGGATAGACTTCTTCGAAGAAAAACAAAGTGCAAACACCTGGACCCAATATTAGATGGCGATCTATGCTAAAGCTTATGATCTACAGCTCATATGCCTCGAACATGCATCTTCTTCCAAGAAGGACTTTGGTTTTGTCAACCTGGTGAAAGCTATTATGATAGAAAAGTACATCAAAAAGGGTTCGACATTAAGATTTGTCAGAACTTTTTTGCTCAGATACATTTTCCACTGAAAGTACATACAATCAATCAAACACCGACAGGCCCTGGCTTTGTCTGGTAAATAGACCACACAACCAGGTGAAGTGCCAGTGCTCACCTAATGACAGACAGATTTTAGTGGGTACTGGGGAAGGGGCAAGTTGGGGTTTAGGTTCCACAAGCATGGTGGAATCAGTTAGTGAGTGTACTCGCTCAGCCGGCCAACAACTCACTTCAACTGCTCTCTAAGTTATATCTTGGGGTGACTTCCTGTGCCTGATGTTTAATGATAGAGAGGGCGTTTTGGCACTCTGTGATCATGTGGTTGCACTTTGAGGGCTGGCTATAGTCTTTCACACAGGTAAGGTCAAGAGCAGCAGCCAGGAAGGCCAGCAGAGCATTATCAGTTTATCACAATAAGCTCTTGCGTAGGGAAGCAAATAATCTGCAGCTCCATGTTTAGGAAGCAAGCACAACTGTGGGTCGATGCAGGCCTGAGTTAATGAAGATCCTCTCTTTGCTAGATGGGGGTTGCGGTTTACATGCTCAGGTCTGGGCAGTTCAGCATCAGTATGGTACCAATCACAGCAAGGTAATTTAGTTCAAAATTCAACTTGTACGGTTGGGGTAGATTTGACCTCCTCGGAGAGGGTTCGGACTAGAGCAGAATTCCCCTGCTTGCCATACTGCATTGTGGAGGCTGATGTCTATGTGACATCAGTAGGTACATTTGCCATGGCCTTACCGACTGACAGAGGTTTGGGAGGACTTTATAGGCCTGGACGGACCCCAACTATCAGTTTTAATGTTTAATTTCTTCATGCTGCCACTTTTTAAAATCCTTAAGGAAAACGTTTCCAATATCATTCCTATGCCAAAGACACAGAGATAGACATGCAGCTGAAAGGAACACAGGTCAACTTTGGAGTACTGAAATCAGCAATTGAAGCTAAACCCATGGAAGGCAGCAACATCTATAGAAAGAACACTGTTGCATATCCCCAGCCCTCTGACGTGTTGGCCTGCTGGCAATTTTTGGCAAGCAGGCACAAAAAAAAAAACTGGGTGCCATCTGTGATGCACAAGTGACCAGCATGCACATATTGGTGCTGTTGCTAAAATAGTTAAATCCAGATTTTTCTGCCTTGTTATATCAAACATCATAAACTGTAGGGAGACTAGTACATTTTAAATTGGACTAAGACAATAATTTGGTGTCCTCCCCAGAGACAAATTGCACATCTTCAAGATATGAAGATGCAGATGCTCAGCTGATTCTGAATATCAAGACAAAGGAAAGTTTTGCTGGAGGAATTTGGTTATTGTATTGATCGCCAGTTTAGACATGTTTTTATTCAAATGCCATATGTAATCTATGAAAGCAAAAACAAGCAGGGGCCCTGCACCTCAATTGAATACAGGTCTCAGAAATGGGGAGGTTCTGTGATCTAGGATTGCTAACTATTTCTTACACACAAATAAGCTGAAGAAATGACCGGACATTTTCTGTGATAGACTCAAATGAGTGGGATGCACACTAAAAGTAATCTTTTAAATTTCTTTTCTCTACAGATGATCAATTCAGTTGTCAGACATTATTCATCCGTTGTGCTTTATATAGATTTTATTGGCATAGTGACAAAATAAAATAATGTTAGACCTGACAGCCTTAGGGTTGTCTTCCCCCAACTTTTGCCTATGTTCCTCTAGTTTTCTGTACTCATTTGTGCTAGCTTTAGGACTCTGCACACTTTACCACTGTTAACCAGTGCTAAAGTGCTTGTGCTGTCTCCCCTAAAGATGATAATATTGGTTAATTCTCAATTGGCATATTTAATTGACTCTATGTCCCTAGTAAAGTGCACTACACTGGCCCAGGTCCCAAAAATCAAATGCTACTAGTGGGCCTGTAAATTAAATTCTACTTGAGGGCCTTTAACCATGTCTCAGGTCTGCCATTGCAGGACTTGTGTGTGTAGTTTACTGCCACTTTGACTTGGCATTTATTACATACTAAGGTAGGTCCTTACTAAATAACCCATGCCCTAATAGTGACAAACAGCTACATTTGTTCTTCAGTGCTGTGAGGCCTACTTCTCTCATAGGTTAGAATTGGGAAGAAAGCAGTAGTTTTTTATGTTTCATATCTTTGAAATGGTAGTGATAAATCCTCTTCACTGGTGAAGTTGGATTTAACATTACTATTTTGAAATGTTACTTTTAGGAAGTAGAAATGTCTGCTCTTACTGCTATGTGTGCCTTGAAGCCTGTCTTCATTACACATCTGGGTTGGGTGACAGTTACACAGTGTGCATTCCCTGCAGACAGCCACAAACTCAGGAAGGCTAGGTGTGGCTGAGTGCCAATCTACATAAATCTGCATTCTAATGGCCCTTAATGGGCACAAATGGAGGAAGGGGATAACACTTACACTTCAATAGGTAGCCTCACACAAAGGATTGATTACCCCCTCACAGATAGTCTGGCAGACAGGACTGGGTTGAAAGGGACACGGGTGCACCTCAGAAAGCTGCTTTACAATCACCGCACATCAAAGGCACATTTGGGTGTAAGTATTGGGTCTCTGACCTCATCAAATGAAACACTTCTGGACCTACACTGTACCTCTGTCAGAAGAACTGCTGTGCTGCTCAAAGGACTAAACTGGACTGCTGATCTTGAAAGGCCTGCTTTTCTGTTTGTTGCCCTGCTGCGCTCTGACTCTGCTGGAGAGCTGGACTCTGCCTTCATTCCAAGTGATCTCCAAGGGCTTGTTGGCTTGCCTCCTGTTGCTTGAGGCTCCGGAATATCAAAGTCTGCCCTACTTGTTTGCCTGAATCACTGGAAGTGGGCCAGATACTTGCAACATGGATTTTGACGCATCTCCTGTCTGTGTATAGCATAACTAGCGCATCAACCCAAATACGGGAGTAAAATCTGCCAATCACCTCTGAACCAGCATATTGCCTCCAGAGATTGATGCATCGGACAGTGTATCACCACCGCTGCATCTTGGTGAGATTGCTGTATCCCGTCGACTGCCTGGTAGGAATTGGCACATCCTCGACGCCTCTCGGCTCCATCACTCGTCTTCAGAACTGAAGCATCACCTTCACTGTGTGGAGAAGTCTTTTTGTGGTGTTTTCACTATGTTACTGTATGAGGTATTGCACAAATACTTTACACATATCCTTCTAAGTTAAGCTTGACTGCTCTGTGCCAAGCTACCAAAGGGTGAGCACAGGATAATTTAGGATGTGTTGTGACTTACACTGACTAGGATTATAGTCCCTATTTGGACAGGGTGCATACCTCTGCCAACTAGAGAACCAATTTCTAACAAATAACATAAAATAAACCTTGTGTTCTCTTCAGTCAGGCCTTTATGATAAGGAAGAAAATACAAATTGGGGATGGGTTGCCTGGATTGTCGCTACGCAGACACTAATTATTCTTCATCAGCAATTCAAATTTCAGACAAAATGATGTTGTGATCAAGAGGTAACCCTAACAACAGGTGCACTGAAGATGATTGCTACCGTCTGACATATGCACTCATTCTTGCATTTGAAATCATTATTGCGAATGCAATCCAGATAGTTTGCCAACATTCACATTCATCAAAAGAGAATTAGCACAAGATGTCTGGCTTACCAGAGGTCACTTGATTTAATTTACACGAGGAGGGCAGTAGACACAACCCCTAGATGGAGTTGCATTGGCCAGTATAGAAAATCCTAGAAATTAGATGTATCCACAATGATCCCTTGTGAAAAGTTGCACCAGTAAGAAATTGGCTTATTAGTTGATCTGCAAAAATAATAGGACAACAATTTCCCTTTATTGGGAACCAAGTATCCCACTGTAGTACTTGACTCTCAGGATAGCACAGCAGAGCAGTCCGTGGCCTACTCAGGTGAGGTGTGTGGTATAGTGATTACCATTCGCAGGCAAGCAATAACAACACTGAATAAATGATTGTCCAGCCAGTGCTTTTTCTTTAGAAAGGGAAAAGTACATTACACACACACTACTGATTCTATACTACAAATTAATTTACAAGTATATACATAAGGCAGATAGTAAATACATTAACACTCTGAAATCACATTTGACCCTTATTTAGTCATGACCCTCAAAATTGCAGGAGCCACCCACCCCACCTTTAACAGATACACATCAAAATACAGGGGTATCATTTAACCCCTTCGCTGCGGGTGTTAATCCCCCGCTGTGCTGGGGGGCAAGGGGGCGCGCACAGCGCCCCCATGCTCGTTACGAGCTGAGCTCGTCAGGAGCTACGGCGCTCCTGTGCTCGTCACAGGTGTATTGCCTCCCGTGGAACGCTCAGCACAGCGGGGGAGTTCTCCCCGCACCTGAGCGTTCCACAGGCCATGACGAGCCCAGCTCGTCATGAGCACCGGAGCGCCGTGGCTCATGACGAGCTCAGCTCGTCATGAGCATCCAAGGAGTTAAATAAAACAAGACTAATAGCCTTATCAAGGGTCTTAACAACATATAAGGTGCAGCCTCACACCACGCAGATTCCTTTTTGTAGCTGTTGCGGTGCCCGTTCCCACTTGGGCACCCTGCATGGCATTTGCGGTGAGGGCAGCTCAGGCAGCCACCCCCGACTGCATCCGCTTCTGCCGGAGTGGGGGCAGCAACGTGTGTGCTGTGTGTGGTTGACCCTACAAACTTAAGGGTTACTTTGTAAAATGCCTTGTTGGGGGGAGGATGCTTCACCTCTGTAGGCCCCTCACAATTTAGTTTTTAGGTTAGTGGTGCTCTTGCCATCCTGAGGCCACCATAATGACCTGAAAATTCATCAAATTCAGCCCAGCAGGGCATTATGACACACTCCCTCACAGGAGCATGAATATTTGATGAGAAGCCCCTGCCGCATTCCACCACTGCTGTGCAGCCTCACACCACGCAGCTTCCTTTTTGTTTCTTTTTCTTGGGATGCCCGGTCCCACTTGGGCACCCAGCATGACATTTTCGGTGGAGGCAATTCAGGCAGCCCACTCGCGGCCGCATCCATCTCTCCCAGAGATGGGGGCCAGCAGCATGTTTGCTGTGTGTCGTGGCTGGCCCGCTGCCCCAAGACACGGACACGGGGGCGTGGGTGAACCCACCACAGTTGGAGGGGATGAGACAGTGTCCCTCCTGCTTCATTGATAATCAGGGGCCCATAGATGAGGTTTCCAGCCCACATTTCTTTGATGGGGTGCACAACAGCGCTCCACCTTTTCTTGCTTGGGGGGACTGGGAGATGGGGTCCTGGACCGCTTTTCTCTTTGTTGGGGGCGTGACAATCTCCTCCAGTCATCTTTGTGGTAGGGGTCCAGGGTTGGGTCCCCTTGAGCTAAACCGGCCCAGGGGTTAGGATTCTAAGGGATGGAACCCCCACACACACACCCCCCTCTCAGGGTTCATTAAATATTAATGACCCTTTGGCCGACCCTCCTGGTTCTGGTTCGTGAGGAGGCGGTCAAATCCATTTTCTCTGCATATCTATAGGCCGTTTATTTATTTGCAGATTTCGCACTTGTTGGCTTTTTTTGTTCCTAGTGGTGAGCTCTAGCCACCTGGAGCATTTTCCACAGGCTTCATGGCCTCCCAAGTGGAAAGGTTTGCATGGAGCTGGTTCCACTGACTCCCTGCACCAGCCTTTCTCTTATGCTCTAGTGCTTCTCTCCTCCAGTGTGGGCGCAGAAGTCCAGTTGTTCCCCGACTGGCCCTTAAGGGGTGCAAGGATACCAGCTTCCATGGTCCTGGAGAGACCTACTGGTCCTAGTGTCAACTGTAGGCAGAGTCCTTAAGGGCATCAGGGTATTTGTCCTTCCAGTTGTCCATGGTGCTGCAGCCATACAGTTTGTTTCCAAATCCAACAGAAAGCACTCACTCGCCTTTGTGCAAGAGGTTTTAAATGGGGTTGAAGGTTCTAGAAGTGAGGCTTCCCTCTTCCAATCCGCATTTTTCTACCCATGTCCCAATCACCCCGCACAGCATGCTGTGACAGTTCAAGATGGCACTGTCCAGAAGACACTGGTCACATCTTCTCTGGGAGCATCAGCACCGCACTTCTCTGACATCACTGCCAGGGCATTCCCCACCAAAACTTAAAAGTAGAGCCTCCTTCTGTGTTGTGTGTTGGAACCAGTTGTCTGGGCTTTCTCCTTTGTTTAGTGGGCCTGGGTTGTCCCAGCCCTGCTATAGCAGGACAGATGCAGATTTCCTTCCCCACCCTTTCCTTCTCAGGAACTGAGGGAAGCATTGTTAATTATTGCTTTAGTGTGGGTAGTCCTTTTTAGGTCTCTCCTAGCGCAGAGCGCATGCGCTGCTCCAGGAGAGGGCCTCTTGTAATCACTCCACACATTCCGAAAGCTTTGAGAATGCTTGTGCATGTGGTTGTTACATTAATTGGCCTTTGCGTGTGGCTTTCAAGAAATGAAAGCACACAATTGGCCAAAGACGCCTTTTCTTTCCAGGTTAACTCCCCTGGCCTAGGGAGCTCAGGGACAAGCACATCGCGCATTGTGCATAATTTCCTTATCGGGATCTCGACTTTGTTCCAAAGAAAACAAACACGCTTACTTTCGCGGCCACGCTTGTTTTACATGGGTGCTCTCTGCTTCACTTTTTGTAAGAGCCTCAGCGCGGTGGCCCCTTCATGGGCACCGCGCTCTATCGTTTATAGAAAGTAGCTGCTTACTTACTTGCACGCGCCATTGTATCCCCCACACCAAATCAATACCCTTTGTATTGCTTGGCCACATTATTTTATGTATTTAATTTCATCAAGTAGCTTTAACTCACTCTTTTCCAAGTGCTTCGTGTTTCTCAAACAAAGCTGTGCACCAGCTTACTCGCACGTGCAATTGTGTGCCTTTCCATACATTTCCTGTTGCTTGTCTACATTATTTTATTTATTTGTGTGTATTATTTTTCTTAGAACTGCCACAAATTAGAGATTAGAGAGTCCATACCGCCGGGGTATAGTCCTGATGAATGCCTTGGTAAACTGAAACCACCCGTATGGCAGAAACATGTTGACTGACTTACTGTATTTAGCTGAATTTAACCAATCCTAAAACCTTGGCACGTAAATTCAGACACATAAATACTCTTCACCTGTGTCTTAGGGATCACTCATTAAAATAATTTTTTCTTGATACCCTCTTAGGCACTTTTAATTGTAGTAACCTTCACGTCACGCCCTTTCCACACAACCAGCTCCGCAGTCTTTCTGGCGTCGCAGCACACCAAAGAGGCACTCGGCCTCTTTGGTGGGGCCCAGTGATGAAGCATGACACTGACTAGGTCGGTGTGTGAGGGCCTTCCTACTCAATTTGAGTGAGTGTGTGACTCTACTCAACTTTGCTCCAGGTTTGGGGCAGTTCTAAGACTGACCTGACCTCTCTTTTTTTGTTTAAGTGCATTTAACCGGGGACTGAGAGAGTGTCCTTGAATCTCCCTACCTCTCCCTTTGTTGTAATGTATTATTTTTCTTACATGGGCGCTCTCTGCTTCACTTTATGTAAGAGCCGCGTGGTTATTAGTCAGCTAGCGGAGGGATGCCTGTGCTGCACGCTCATCATTTGGATCAAAATGGTGGTCAGCAGACCAGGAGTTTGAATTCAAGCAGCGCTGACTCTGCCATTTTCCCAAACGTTTTCCCAAACGTCAATAAACCAAGTACCTGTGTAAAAACATATTTACAATACATGAAGCGCTGGGACTCTGCTGTATGTTTCTAAATGGTGTAATACTATCTGTTGGAATACACAAGGGCTGGCTCGATGATTTAAATGCTCATCACTTAAAACAAAGTGGTGATGATCAGGTCATGAGCTCGAATCCTTGTAGCGCTGACTCTGTCATCCTCTAGATAAATTAAGTACAAATTGTTCACTTGTTTCTAGTGACTCTAGCTTATGAGTGATGGAGCACATTATAAATGCAATAAATAAGCACATATGGAATAATAACATCTAATATTTGCAGTGAGTGAAGTGCTAAATAAAAAGACAAGTTACCATTGGTATATTTAAATTGTTCGGAAGTGAAAATGTCAATCTGGATATATTTAAGAATCAGACCAACATTCCTTTCCTTTAGCCTCGGAAAGACCGATTGGCGTTCCTAATGTTTGTGTAAATTTTTTTTTTTTTTTTTTGTTGAAAACCTTTATTTAACATTTGCAATCAAATACAGACACGGGCCTACAACCCCCCAGGACTGGCCGCTAAGCATTTTAGTACGTTATTACAATCCAACTTCAGACCCAGCCTCCTTGGGGAGCTAAGGAACTCCATCCACAAAGCACATCGGTTGCAAAGGCAGTTCAATTCGGAAACAGGATAAGACGTTTTTATTTTACATATAATAAGTTGAAAGGATCAGGTGTCGTACAGTGTCTCAGATCACAAAAGGGGGCGAGCAAAAGAACAACGTGTCCAAAATAAGTTCGCTATCATGTAGGTCAGCGGCGTTAAGACATACGAAATCAGGATAAGTAGCACATTATTATTCGTCTACGCCATCATTATTGTCCGGCCCACAGCACCAAAACCTCAGAAAAGTCAAGGTACAGATGTAGAAACAAGGATGTAAGGAAAGCCGAACCCACTACACTAACCCGGAAAAGGAAAAGGAAGAAAAGGCGAGGAAGGAGAAGAAAAGAGGCCATAGAACAAAAATAAAAAAGAAACACCCACCCCCACACCCCCCACCCTGCACCCCTGCTGATGAGTACGGCCACCCCCCTCGCAGCGTGCCTGTCGCCCAGTAACCAGAACCCGAAATATAGTAGAAAGGGAAAGAAAGGAAAAGGCAAAGAACCCCACACAATGAGGGAAATCGGAGGAGGGCATAGTTCTACGGGCTCCCGGTCTCCTTCCCCCGTCGTAGCCAGCCCCGCCCCGGACTCCGTTAGGTCAATAAAAACAATTCCGTTAAACATAGTGCCACAATGAGAGACTCGGAGAAGAATCTCATCCCTGGCCCCATCGATCAAATGCACTTAAGTCATCAATTAAGGAAAGCACTTCCCACAAAGTACTGCCAAAGTCTAACGAACAGGAGTACACAGATGAGAAAAGAACGGCAGGTCCCGATGTAAATGGCTGGTACCAATGTTGACCCTCCCTGCCTCTGAAGCCAAGCTTTACCCCATCCGCCATCTTGAAAGACCGACAGGGGAGGGGAGTCGACACGGTCCGAAACAACGAAGGATAGAAAGTAGAAGGCTCCAAAATGGGGATGACATGTAAATGTTCCGGGGGATACACAATCGGGGGTTCCAACGGTTCCGTGGGGTGACCAGGCACAGTACAGTCAGGTAGAGCCACTTCAATTGGGGCAATCACTGCTTCCAGAGCCGGGTCAAAATACACCTCCGAGACATCTATTGAAAAGCGGGCTGGCTGCCGGGTCGCGGGCGTCGAGTTAGAATCTGGTCTCATGCCTGTGAGTCCATCCGTCGCAGACAACAAACTGCAAGTCTGGACTTCAATAGTTCCCTTAAGTGCCATGAGTGCCTCCAGCACCGTATGCAGTGACAGGCCATTTCGAGCCTGTTCCGCTAGATTCGTTTCGTCCTCCAACATGGTGGACCCCACGGAGAGGCGCCTTCTCCGGGGCAAAATTAGGCGGAGCAGGAGTAAGCCATGAGGGACTGACGGTTAGCGAGCAGTAGTACGCAGCGAGGCACCGACCCGGGGAAACGATGATGTGAATACCGGACCCCCGGTCAGGGACCCCCGCGACACAGCACCACGCGTCACCCGTCACCGCACTTTCTGTAGGGCACCAGGCAGCTGATGGCAACAAAACAATCAAAAAAGTCCGAGTGTTCCAGAGACCGGACCCAACCACCTTCAGCAGTCCGTTGTTATTCAACTCGGACCCAGCAGAGCCAGCACTCGAGTCCCCGGCTTCTCTGCTGGGTTAGGCCTCAATGCGACCATCGACGTAGCTCCGCTCCACAACGGCGGAGAAACTCCGGGATTGCACCACTGGAGTGCGGGTCGGATCACACACACAGATCCGGTGCAGGTAATCAGGATGAGCAACAGGATGAGAGAGCGAAGGACAGAGGTCAGCGGAGCCTGGAGACTATGCGGCCATCTTGGTTGGTGTCGTAGCTCCTCCCCGTTTGTGTAAAATTAATTGTATTTACAGATTAAGGATACCTATATGATAGCTGTTTAGCTTCAAATCTAGTAGGGCTCCACGTGAACAATTTAGAAAAACAATTCATATGATCGGTTCTTTCACATTAGCAGGTGCTGCTTACGTCACACTGATGATTTCTTTCTGATCGTTTCAGGCACAAGACAAACTTCAGAAGCACGTTTTTTGTCTTTTGCTTAATTTAAATTACATTAGTGGATATCCGGCGCTCGGGGGAAAATGAAGTAATTTGCCTAGATTCATAGGATGTTGATTCGAGGTAGACAACATATATCCCCAGCTCCTGGGTCGGCAGCTCTGACCGCTGCACCAGATTCTCTCCCTCTGGGGATCCATGTTCGAGTCTTCCTTTGTTTACATAGCAGTGCACACAAAAACGTGGTAGCAGGTGCAAGGAATGACGTGGTTAAATTTCATCAAAAGATCATATTTGAAAAAAAAACAAACACGCAAATATATTCTCTGATGTTCCTTGCACCCACTACGATGTCTTTGATGGTACTGCTATATTGGTCAAAAAGTGAATGTGTGCGTCTTTCTGCATCTCCCTATGCTGTCTCCTCCTGCCACAACACTGCTTGCCCGGCACCACCACCCCTCCAAGATCGCTGCTTGTCATTCTTATGTCATCCTTCCTGATATGGACATCTCCTGAGCATGAACTGTCACGTGAGTTGAAGCAACGCTAGGTGAGGTCTGTAGAGAACAAAATAAAAAAAAAATTCCCAGAGGAAAACACAGCAAGGTCTTTATTTGTCGAGTGGACATTCATTTAAGAAGCTTATTGTTTTTGACAATGATCAGAACAATGCAAATGCCATAATACTGAAGTGTACAACAGGCCGTCGTATTACCTGCTCTGCGAGTGCCGTTTGGAAAAAACACACGTGTGTAGCCGAGGGCGCAGAAAAGAGTTACATTTCAAAGTTTCTTTCTAAACACATCTGCTAGCAGTAGGCACGCTTGTTTCAAATAGAAATCAGAACATTACAGAGCAATAAATAAATGTGATAGTATGTTACCCTGCTTTGTAAGGACTGAATTTAGTGATCCAACTGGGCATGCTCTCAAACTTTGTGTTCTGCTGTTGCTGTCTTCACAGACTCTAGTACTGTTGATGCCCCCAGGATAATGTGCGACCTAGCTGAAAACGTGTAAGGTCCCAAAGGCAAGACCGATTGCATTGCAAATGCTTGTTTCTCTCTGCTGGGGAGCAATGTTATTAACTTGGCCCTGTGGGATGACAAAAGGCCTGGGCTCTGATCGTGAGCTGAGCCAGTGAAATAGAAAAATCTCTGGAATACACAGATGTACATATATCTGTTTGGGACATGCCTGATCAATTTTGGCGCACACTTTTCACCCCAGTTTGATATCTTGCTGGACTTTGTAGGCTAAAGAGGAGCAAAACTGCACTATAAGGTAGATTTCCTATTGTTTATACATTAAAGTGTCACTGCTGACAAAACAGTAAATCGTACTGACTTTACTTATGAGCACCCAATAAAATTATAAGACCTACCCCAAGTCAATAGCTAACCCTGAAGAGTCCCCCCTCGATCAGGCTACCTGCAGGCAGTTCATCATCAATAAACTTTATTTTGGTTGAGTGACCCAAAATGGTGTACAGTCTAAATATCAAGTTTTTTTTATATCCACCTACAGAAATTTCGAGTTTTTAATATCGAAGGTACAGAATATCGAGGTCAAGAATATCTTTAGACAGAATATCGACCCCAAGGTAAGTAATATCGATTTTTTTATATCGATGTAAGTAATATCGAAGTCAGTAATATCGATATCAAATATATCGATGTTACTAATATCGATTTTTGTACTTTGTTATGTACTTTATTATGTATGTGTTATATGTTTTTTGTTAAGTATTTTACATGTTTTAAATTATTTGTGTACTATTTTTATATATTAATAATGTTATTTTTAAGTAAATGTTATGTTTTAGTACCAAGCGGGTTGTGGGTTTGTAGGGGAATAGGGTGGGAAGTAATTTAATAATCGTAAATTAATTATTAATTTTTAGGAGTTAATAATTAATTTTAATTAATTTTTGGATGTAAGCTCGGTAGCGGGTAGTGGGTTTATAGGGGAATTGTGTGGGAATTATTTTAATTGTAATTAAGTAATGATTTATTTTTATTTTTTGGTATTCATAATTACATTATTTTAAATTAATAATTGGCAATTAACTTTTTAATTGGTAATTAATGTTTGTAACTGGTAATTAATTTTGTTAATTGGTAATTAATGTTTGTAATTGGTAATTAATTTTTTTAATTGCTAATTAACTTTTTAATTTGTAATTATTTTTTATTTGGAAATATTTTTTATTAATTGGTAATTAAGGTTTTATAAAAAGTATATTTTGGTATAAAAAATAATGTTATTGTTTATTTTTTTATTTGCTAATCAATTTTTATTCATAATTTTTTTGGGGGAAATCTTTTATTTTTTAATATTTATTATTTGGTAACTAATAAATTATTTATTAATGAATATTTATTGTTAATTTATTAAATAATTATTCAATTGTAAATATGTTTTTTTATAATTATTACTGGGAGGAAGGGATGGGAATGGGAAATGTAAAAAGGATGGTAAAATGATGTATCAGCACTATTTTCAACGGAAAAAAAAGAACAGGCGTAAGGGGGGGGAGTGGGAGTGGCAATTCCAGGGGTCACAGCTGTCACATATAGGTCTCACGGACCTATTTGCCAGTAGGGGGGGGAGGGCTCATCAGGGGGGGCACCCAGGGGAGTGGGAGGGGCAATGGGATAGGTAGGGGGCACAACACAAGGTACCACATTGATGAAATACAAAGAAGGCAATGGGTGGGTAGGAGTAAGCAATCTCGGAGTGTACAATTTCTGAACAAAATGTGTGGGTGGAAGAGGCTAGGTCATGGGTACTCACAAACTTTCTCTCGGGGCCACATTTACAGTGTGGTTTATGTCCGAGGGCCGCACCGGTGGGGGCGGGGTCAGTGGGGGAAGGGGCAGGGCTAGAGCAACAACAAATAAGCTGTAACCATGAGGTTGATCACAGGCCCCTGCAGCGTACGCCTTCGTCCACTGAGCCACCAGACCCGGCATACACCCACATCTCTCTCTCTCTCCCTCACTCTCTCTCCCTCCCTCTCCCTCCCTCTCTCTCCTTCTCTCTCTTTCTCTCTCTTTCTCCCTCTCTCTCCCTCTCTTTCCCTCCCTCTGTCTCTCTGTCTCCCTCTGTCTCCCTCACTCTGACTGTCTCACTCCCTATCTCCCTCTGTCTCCCTCCCTCTCTCCCTCTGTCTCACTCCCTCTCTCCCTCTGTCTCACTCACTCCCTCTCTACCTCTGTCTCACTCACTCCGACTGTCTCACTCCCTCTCTCCCTCTGTCTCACTCACTCTGAATGTCTCACTCGCTCTGTCTCCCTCTCCATCGGTCTCCCTCTCCATCTCTGTCTCACTCTCCCTCACTCAGTTTCCCTCTCCCTCAGTTTCCCTCTCTCTCACTCTGTTTCCCTCTCCCTCAGTTTCCCTCTCCCTCACTCTGTTTCCCTCTCCCTCTTTCCCTCTGTCTCCCTCTCTCCTTCTTTCCCTCTGTCTCCCTCTCTCCTTCCCTTTCCCTCCTTCCCTCGGTCTCCCTCTCTCTCCCTCACTCTGTCTCCCTCCCTCACTCTGTCTCCCTCCCTCACTCTTAGTGGGCTCCCTCACTCTTAGCAGGCTCCCTCACTCTTAGCGGGCTCCCTCACTCTTAGCGGGCTCCCTCACTCTTGGCGGGCTCCCTCACTCTTGGCGGGCTCCCTCCCTCTCCTTCCCTCACTTCCTCCCTCCCGCGCTCTCCTTCCCTCACTCTCTCCTTCCCTCGCTCTCTCCTTCCCTCGCCCTTCCTCTCCCTCGCCCTCACTCTCCCCTCGCACTCACTCTCTCCACGCCCTCACTCTCTCCTCGTTCTCACTCTCTCTTCGCCCTCACTCTCTCCTTCCCTCACTCTCTCCTTCCCTCACTCTCCCTCTCTCCTCCCTCCCTCTCCTTCCCTCCCTCTCCTTCCCTCGCTCTGCTTCCCTCCCTCTGCTTCCCACGCTCTCCATCCCTCGCTCTCTCCTTCCCACTCCCTCCTTCCCTCTCCCTCCTTCCCTCTCCCTCCTTCCCTCTCTCTCCCTCACTCTCTCCTTCCCTCACTCTCTCCTTCCCTCACTCTCTCCTTCCCTCACTCACTCTCCCTCCCTCACTCTCCCTCCCTCTCCCTCGCCCTCACTCTCCCTCGCCCTCACTCTCCTGCCCTCACTCTCCTGCCCTCACTCTCCTGTCATCACTCTCCTGCCATCACTCTGCCTCGCCCTCACTCTCCTTCCCTCCCTCTCCCTCCCTGTCTCTCGCCCTCCCTTTCCCTCCCTGTCTCCCTCCCTCCACCTTGCCCGTGTGTGCCCGGGCTGAGACAGCTTTTGGGCAGGCACACACACAAACACAGCCTCACCGGAGCACTTCACAGGTCTTTAAAAGACCATTCGTATGTTAATGAGGCTTTGTCACCTCTTAGCCCCCCTGCAGCCCCACTCTGACTACGAAGGGAATCGCCCTGCCCCCACAGAGCAGCAGTTTGAGTCGCGCTGCCGGGTGCTTGCTGACACTAAAAAAAAATGTTTTTAAACAGGGGTACATGTCTGCAAGGTCCGCGGGCCGCCAGGGAAGGCTTGCCGGGCCGCTGATGGCCCGCGGGCCGAACTAGGAGTACCCGTGGGCTAGGTCAATCACCTGATGTATTTTAATGGATACCCGGATAATGTCTTGGAATGTGTGTGGCTTGAATGCTAGGCAGAAGAGATAGGGTGTTTCTATTTTGTTAAAAGATATGAGGGTCAATTTTCTACTCCTCCAGGAGACACACATTATGGCACCGAAATATATCTTTTGGAGCAGTTGGGTTTTTCAGTTTTAGCTTTCTCAAAACAGGGTCTAGAAATAGAGGTGTGGCCTTACTTTCAAGACGGAGAGACATTCCCACTAAGAAAAAACTGGAAGATGCATGGGGGAGGTGGGCTCTGGTAGAATGCTTAGTGGGTGGGAAATGGATAACTCTTGGTTCAGTTTATGGCTCAACGGGGGATGACTCGGAAATTTTAGAATTCTTGGATGTTGAGTTAGCTACCTGGGCCCCTCGTATTCTCCTTGCAGGCGACTTTAACATTAATGGAGTCGGGGGGCTTGGGTTGGGGGTAGGATCTCGTACTTTTTACCAAGGGAGGAAAAGGAGGGTTTTCCAAGCGGTTCGTTCTCTGGCAAGAAATAACGCTTTAATAGATGCTTGGGACAGTTTAAAGCAGGAAGAAAAGGGATTTATATATTATTCAGCGCCCCATAGGGTGAGTGTACGACTCGATTACTTCTTGGTCTCTAGTACTTTCTAGTCTATATCTCAGATTGAGCGACTACCGCGTTTATTATCTGACCATAACCCCTTGGTTTTAAGTCTAGCTCTGTCAGTAAATAATGGTGGGATGAGGGCATGGACTTTTCAGAGAAGTCTTTTGGAGGACGATAACTATATTCAGCATGCGACGCAATGGATTGAGGCATTTCTTGCGATAAATAGGGGTAGTGCAGCAGCAGGTATGGTCTGGGATAGCTTCAAGGCGTGGGTGCGGGGGGAGACTCTGAGCTATAATGCAAATAAACGTAAGCAAGAACAGGAGAGGAATTTGGCACTAAGAAGAAACAAGTTACTTACCTGTAACTTTAGTTCTCCAGTATTGGTAACTTTCATAGATTCCCATTGCTTGTATCATTCCCCGTCGTCGGAATGGGAGCCTCGGTAATAATATATATATATATATCTATAGGTACATACACCCTAATAGGTGTAAAAAAGGTAAAAAATTAGGCCTAGGCCTCATTATCTTTTGCAGCCTATAGCTGTCATTATGTAAAAAGACCCAAAGTCCCCTTAGCAACCAATCAGATCAGCCTCCCCCTGTAGAACCTTCCTGAGAAAGCTCAGAGCCTCAGATTTTCGTAGCCGTTGCTTTGCCACATAATCACCTAGCCCTAAAGTGAGCTTTCCCAGGGGAGGCGGGTGGGCGCATGGGAATCTATGAAAGTTACCAATACTGGAGAACTAAAGTTACAGGTAAGTAACTTGTTTCTTACTCCAGTATTGGAACTTTCATAGATTCCCATTGCTTGTATCAGAGTAGATAGCAGTTAGCATACCTCAAACATTTCGTGCACAGTACAGAATCATTATAAGCTACTGACATCATAGATATAACAACTATAAAGCAGTAACAAAGCATAATAAACTAAATGTTTGAAAAAACAGGAGGAGGGAAGAGAGGAAAGCTCACCTCTTATTGGAAGAGATTTCTCAGGACTGCCTGTCCTACAGCCGAATCCTCCTTTGCAGCCGCCTCCAGGCAGTAATGTCTCGTGAAGGAGTGCGTACTGCTCCAGGTGGCTGCTCTGCAAATGTCCTTTATGGATACTCCAGCAAACAGCGCCGCTGATGCTGAGATCGACCTTGTGGAATGTGCCTTCACCTGTCCTTGTAAAGGTTTGCCTGCCGCCTGGTGGCAGAACCGGATCGCACTAGTTATCCATCTAGATATCCCTTGTTTTGACAAAGGAAATCCCTTCCTTGGGGCTCCGAAAGCCACAAACAGTTGGGGTGTTTTTCGAAATCCAGCTGTGCGTTGTAGATAGAATTTCAAACATCTCTGAACGTCCAGAGAATGAAGTGTCCTCTCAGCCTGGGTTGAAGGCCGAGGAAAAAAAGATTTCAAAACCACTGGCTCGTTAAGATGAAAGTCTGTCGGTACCTTCGGAATGAACTTGGGGTTCATCCGCAGGATAACTGTATCATTCTTGAACTGTAAGAAGGGTTCTTTGATGGTTAAAGCCTGAAGCTCTCCTACTCTCCTTGCAGAGGTGAGTGCCAAAAGAAGCGCCACTTTCCATGATAGGAACTTCAGGTCCGCTTTATGCACTGGCTCAAATGGCGGTCTCATTAGCTGAGCCAGGACCACATTCAAGTGCCACACCGGAGGTGGGGGCCTAACTGGCGGGAAAACTCTAAACAGTCCTTTCAGGAATTGTTTGATTACTCTCGCTGATAATAGAGAGGGACCCGATCTTGTTCTCCTATACCTGGAAATAGCTGCCACGTGGACCTTGATAGAAGCATGAGCCAGACCTGCTTGTGCCAATGAAAGAATATATGGTAAGAGTTGATGCGGAGCTGACGAGAAAGGATGTACTTTTTCCCTCTGACACCACAAATGGAACCTCTTCCATTTCGCTCTATATGTCTTATTAGTGCTAGGGGCTCGTGCCTGTGCCAAGATGGTCCTGCATTCTTCTGGGATGTTTAAATCCTTAAACTCTCTGTATTCAGGAGCCAAGCCGCCAACTGAAGCGAGCTCGGGTTCGGGTGAAGAACTTGGCCGTTGTACATAGACAGAAGTGTCAGTTTGGGTTGCAGATGAATGGGTGGTGTCTCTGATAGGAGAAGCAACTCCGTGTACCAAAACTGGCGAGCCCAGGCAGGCGCTATTAGTATCATCCTGCACCTGTCCATCTTGAGTTTCTTGAGGACTCGAGGAATTAGGGGAAATGGCGGAAAGGCGTAAACAAACGCGCCTGACCAGGACATCGAAAGGGCATTCCCCAGTGACCCTCGATGGTGTTCCCTGCTTGCGTAACACCGGCATTTCTTGTTCCCCGGTGTTGCAAACAGGTCGATCGCTGGGGTCCCCCAACGGGAGAAGATGTCCTTGATCACTGCGTCCTCCAATTCCCACTCGTGCGAGACTGTTCTCAGGCGGCTTAGCGTATCCGCCTTCGTGTTGCATACTCCTGGAAGGTGTTCTGCTACGAGTGTGATGTTCTGCGCTATCGCCCATTCCCACAGTATTTGGGCTTCCTGTGAAAGCAGTGGCGATCTTGTGCCTCCCTGCTTGTTGACGTAATGCATTGCGGTGGTGTTGTCCGTCCGCACCAGGATTGCTGAATCTGTAATCCTTGGGAGGAAAGCCAACATTGCCAGTCGAATAGCTCTTAGCTCCAGAACGTTGATATGTAGATGACGTTCTTCCGGAGTCCAGTGACCACTGACCTGGAGGTCTTGCATGACCGCTCCCCAACCTTGAAGAGAAGCGTCCGTGGTAATGACCTGAGGAGCCCTTGCAGCCTTGAAACTGAGTCCCACAGTGAGGTGAGATCTTTTCATCCACCATGAAACCGACCGTTTCATCCGCTGGGTTATCGTCACCCTGTCGTCGAACGAACCTTCCACTTGTCTCCACTGAAGGTCCAGCTCCTCCTGCAGGGGGCGCATTCGCAGTCTGCAATGCGGAATCAATTGAATACAGGATGAAATCGACCCTAGAAGAGATTTGTACATCCTGACTGTCATCCAACTTCTCTTTTGGCAACGGGTGGCTGACGATATGAGTTTCATCTGTCTCTCTTCCGATGGGAAGGCTTTGCACTCCTGAGTATTGAGTATCGCTCCCAAGAACTTCACCGTACTTGCAGGCTGAAGAACTGACTTTTCCTTGTTGAGTTGTAAACCCAGATGAATAAAGAGGTTCAAGCACGTGTCCACTGCCTTCGATGCCTCTTGCAAGCTTGGGGCCTTCAGCAGCCAGTCGTCTAAGTACGGGAATACTTCCAGCGACTGTCTTCTCAGAAATGCCGCTACCGGTGCCAGCACCTTTGTGAATATCCGAGGAGCGGACTTTAATCCAAATGGGAGCACCATGAACTGGAAGTGACTCTTGCCTACTGTAAAGCGAAGGAAACGTCTGTGAGCTGGATGGATCGGGATATGAAAATAGGCATCTTCCAGGTCTAATGTTGCCATGTAGTCGCCTGGGTTCAAGAGGCGCAATATGTCCTGGAGTGAAATCATCCGAAACGATAGTTTCGTGAGATAGGTGTTGAGCTCCCTCAAGTCCAGGATAGGACGCCACTTTTGTTTTGTTTTTCGGATCAGAAAAAATCTGGAATAGAAACCTTCTCCCCTTTGTGATAGGGGAACACGCTGGATCGCCCCTTTTTGAAGCATTTGTTGAGCTTCCTCTTGAAGAAGGTTCAGATGGTTGGAAGTAGCGGCGTGGGGAGCTCTTGTAGGTGGAAAGTCCTGGAATTCTAGAGTATGCCCATTTCGGATAATATTTAATACCCACTGATCCGATGTAATCTCTTCCCAGCTGCTCAGATGTTGTGATATCCTGCCGCCCACTGGAGATCCCAGAAGCGGAGGAACAGTTGGCAGAGTCGGGAGGCCGCTATTGACGCTTGCCAGCGTCCTTGCCCTGACGCCCCTGTCGTCCACGAGCGTTCTGGCGAGAGAAAGACTGGGATTGCGACTGCCGCTGATAGTATTGATTGCCGTACTGGGGCCTGTAAGACTGCGACTGCTGTGAATATCGCTGTTGCTGATAACCTCCTCTATGTGAAGAGAAACCTCTTCCTCGTGCTCCACGGAACTGTGTCTTTCTATATTGCAGGTTCCCCAGAGCCCTTGCTGTCTCTGTGTCCTTCTTTATACCCTGTAGGGTATCGTCGACATGTTTCCCAAACAACATGTCCCCGTCGAAGGGCAAATCCAAAATCCTATTCTGGACCTCTGGCCGGAAGTATGTAGCTCTCAGCCATCCTTGTCGCCGAAGAACCGCTGCACTGCCTAGGGCACGGAAAGAGATGGTGGCGATGTCCATCGCGCAGTCAATCATTTCTGAAGAGGAACGTTGTCCCTCTTCCAGAAGTTTCTGTGCTTCCGCTTTCTGGTCATCCGCTAGCAGATTCACATATTGTGCCACATCACTCCACATCTGGCGGTCGTACCTTGCTAGGATCGCCAAGGCATTCGCCGCTCTGACCAGCAAGCTAGCCATCGACGAAAAACGCTTCCCAGCGTTGTCCAACCTTCTACCCTCCTTATCCGGCGGAGTCGTGAGGGTGGCCGAAGGATTCCGCGATTTCTTCTGTGCCGCCTGCGATATGACCGAGTCAGGTCTAGGTTGTCCAATCAAACAGGCGGGACTGTCATCTGGAGCTTTATATTTTTTCTCCAAGCGCGGAAGAGTTGGAATGACCGTCGCTGGGGCCTGCATCACTTTCTTCCCTTCCTCCCATATGTGCTCCACAATGGGAATCGAGCGCACGGCCTTACGGTATGCCTCTTTGAAATCGTATAAAAAACAATCTGTAGATGTTGTCGGCATCGCTAACTTAAAGCGCGCTGTGGCTCTTTCCATCAGGCTGAAGAAACCTCCTACATCAGCCGGAGGCGAATCGACCGGGTCTGGCACTGGTGAAGCCGGATCCGGAGCAATATATTGGTTCCATTCACTCTCCTGGTCTTGATCTTGGTTTTGCCCCGTTTCATCTTCATCCGAGGTATCCACTTGGACTTGCGGAGGATATGCCCTCTCATGTTCTTCCTGTGCAGGCCGCACTGACTGTGCTGCCCCCACCTGCGGTTGAACCTGTGCTTGACCTTCCACAGGTTGCGACCCCTTCTTGCTCCTATACTCCTCCAGCATTGCCCTTAAGTCTGTCAAAAGACTTATAGGCATCGATACCATGCCCTGCTGTGGTTGGGTATCTTGGTATGCAACCTGTCTCTCTGGCCGCTGTTCCTTTTGATAATAATATTCCTCATCCAAATCCGAATCATGGTATTTCAGATTCAATTGTGATGGACTGTAAGCGTCCCCATACATCTCATTTTCCTCTTCTGAGTAGTCATCTTCATCCAACAAAAGGGGTGGAGGTAATGATGGTACCTTCCTTGGAGAAGTCATATCTGGGGTTATCCTCCTCCTTCTGCTGTGTTCTGGCGCTCCTGTCGTCAACGGCGTTGAAAACAAATCCACCGTTTCTTTATTCTGAATCGTCGTCGACGGGAACGTCGACGAGAGTCCCTTCACCGTCGACGGCATCGTCGACGGAACCATCATCGTCGTCGGGTCCACCGTCGACGGGATTGTCGACGGAACTGTCATCGTCGACGGGTCCATCGTCGACGGGCTCGTCGACGGAGCTGTCGTCGTCGACGGGCTCGTCGTCCTCGTCGACGGGATCGTCGTCATCGAGATTGCCACCGTCGACGGAATAGTCATCGTCGACGGGATGGTCTTCGTCGACGTGGTGGTAACCGTCGACGTGGTCATCGTCGACGACGCCGTCGTCGATCCAGTCTTCGTCGACGGAATCGACATCGAGGTCCTCGTCGACGCTCTCGTCGTCGTCCTCGTCGTCGCTGGGTGGCTCGTCGACGACTGAGGAGACAAAATCACCTCAGATGATTTAGAGTCCTTCTTGACCCCTGTAGAAGCCTCTACAGTCGGTTTTTTGACGGACTTGGCTACTTTAACCTGGTGGGAAGGCCCAGCCGAGCTCTCATCCAGTTTAGCCTTTTGCACCTGCAGTGCCTGCCTTTCCCTCTCCTTTACACTCACGTGAGGAGATTCGATAGGCCCTGGCTTGCCAGACCTATCAGAGGTCACACGCACAGCCTTTAAGGGGGGTTCAGTTGAAGTGTCCACAGACGATCCGCCCCTCTTCAATGAAGTCTTTGAAGATGTTGATCTGGCATCTTCCTCATCACCAGACACTACTTCCTCCCTCCTTTCCAACTTCCTGAGCCACAGAAGCAGCCGTCCTTCACGATCACGGAGGGTTTTAACAGACATTCTCCTGCATATACTACACTTATCGACCTTATGGTCTGGGTATAGACAGTAAATACAGTCTTGATGTTGATCCTCTGTATAAAGTCGTTTTTTGCCACAAGTGGCACAAGACCTGAAAAAGCTCTTCTTTTCCTTATCAGCCATGACAAAGCTGAAAGAAATCCTTAAAGAAAACTGTTTAAACAGTACCTCAAGTTGAAGTTAGAGCAGAGCTCTAAGGAGACTCCCTGTCACCAACGAAGCGGTAGAAAATCTGAGGCTCTGAGCTTTCTCAGGAAGGTTCTACAGGGTGAGGCTGATCTGATTGGTTGCTAAGGGGACTTTGGGTCTTTTTACATAATGACAGCTATAGGCTGCAAAAGATAATGAGGCCTAGGCCTAATTTTTTACCTTTTTTACACCTATTAGGGTGTATGTACCTATAGATATATATATATATATTATTACCGAGGCTCCCATTCCGACGACGGGGAATGATACAAGCAATGGGAATCTATGAAAGTTCCAATACTGGAGTAAGAGCGATACTTGAAGCTGAGGGGGAACTCAGTGAATGTGCCATTGATGGTAGACCAGTTGAGCAGGCACTTATTAAATTAGCAAAGTTAAGAATGGACGCAGAAGAGGATATTGCAACTAGAGCGGCGAAAATATATATGGCAAATTGAGAAAAATGTCATGAGGTTAGTGAAACAGTGGGGCGAACTTTAGCGGTACGGGCAAGGCAAGAGGCCGCTGTAGGAGAGGTAAGGGAGATCAAAGGCAACTTAGTCACGGACACACAGGGGGTAAGGGATGTCTTTAGACAATTTTATACAGAGCTATATGACGAGCCGCAAGAAAAGGACCCAGGGGAGATAGTGGAGTATTTGCAGAATATTCCAACAATGCTTTTAGAAGATCAAGAACGGCAGAGATTGGACACCCCCTTAGACTCAGAGGAGATAAAGATTGCACTAATGAGTCTCCCATCCGGAAAAGCAGCGGGGCCAGATCAGATACCGTTAGAATGTTTTAAGAAATTCTGGAATGTGCTGGGGAAGGACGCTGTAGATATAATACAGCAAGCACAGGCTGGGGCATCGGTGCCAGGCTCTTGTTCCGGCGCAGAAATTGTCATCATATTAAAAAAGGGGAAGCCACCTAATGAACCCGGGTCTTACAGGCCTATAACGCTGATGAATGCTGACACAAAGATTTACTCAAAGGCACTTGCAATAAGATTCGCAAGTGTTATAGGGACACTAGGTACTAGTAATCAGCACAGCTTTATACCAGGGCGGGGAACTACTCACCACACTCAGAAGCTTATTACTTTATACGATACCATGGAGGTCACAGGGGACCCGATGGCAGCAATGCTTCTAGATGCTGAGAAAGCATTTGATCGGGCCTCCTGGGACTATCTATGGTGTGTTTTAATTAGGGCAGGGTTTGGGGGGAATTTTGTTAAAGCAATAAGAGCACTTTACAGGGATCCGTTAGCATGTGTTAGGGTAAACACAGGTGTAACTCGGCCAATCCAAATCAAGAGGGGAACAAGGCAGGATGGCAATGAATGACAATATTGCCCCATTAATAACGCATAGGGGGGAGTGTAAGATACTGGCATATGCCGATGATGTGGCAGTTCTTACATCAAACCCCACGGAGGCTATTGTACATGTGGAATTGGAGGCTAAAAATGTTGGCCGAGTGTCAGGTTATTCTTTAAATACCACTAAAACACAGATTGTAATGAATAAAAATACAGTATGCCAGGATCAACGGGTGGTCCAGACAGGTACATATCTTGGTATTATAATCACTTCAGAGTTGGAGAAAGTAGTGGAATTAAATATAATACCCATTATAGCTAAAGTCAAAAGGGATTTGGATAGGCTCCATAATTTGCACCGATCGATAGTTGGCCGAACCAATATTATTAAAATGCTGATCCTACCAACATTTTTGTATATCTTCAGGGCAATCCCACTGTTTTTAGCAATAACTGGTTTAAGAACATAGAAGTTATGATCAATGGATTCATATGGTCCAAAGGAAAGACCAGGAGACCATCAAGGTTCATGGCACTCCCAAGAAAACGAGGGGGGTGGGCACTACCAGACTTGAAACTCTATTATTGGGCCGCTGCCTTACAATATATGGTGGGCCTGATAGGTGGAGCGGAGGCAGAAGGGGAGGATGAACTAGGAACATTATCAATATATGGTTTGTTGTTGGGGGAAGAGGCTAAAAACGTGTTGCTCAGACATTCAGATTCGAGTTACTATAAGAGAACCCGTTTCAAGACAATTATGGCAGCATATAATATTTGGAATGCATTTAGTAAGAGATATGGTTTAGGTAAAAATAATAGATATACAAGAATGTCGAACAACCCAGCTTTTCCTCAAGATATTTTTTCAGATACGGTTTCTAATATATGGGTGAGAAAGGGAATCACGAAGATTGGTGACCTTATGGGGTCCCAGGGCCTGAGGCAGTTTTCAGAGATCCAGGCAAAATACGGTGTAGATACAAGGCATTTTTCAAGTACCTGCAAGTTAGAAGTTTCTTAATAAATAAAAGGGGGGGCTCGCGGGATTTGGAAAAAAATGCCATAATGGAGGTGGTACAGGAGGGAGTAAGTTGTACCATTAAGAGGTTTTATTAGGAGCTAACAGAAACAAGAGAGGACGATTTGGAAAAATGGGGTGGGAGTTGGGCAGAGAAGCTGGGGACAGAAAGAGAATGCTTTAAACTGTCATTAGAGTTGGGTCAAAATGTTCTTTGTTCCGCAGCCCTTCAGGCGCAACACTATAAAACATTATATCGGTTATACTACACTCCGGCAAAAATAGCGCAATGGGGGGAGCAACGGGTATTAACTGCCCAAGATGTGGAAGCTTGCAGGCGGATATTATACATGTATTTGCAACATGTCCTCAGTTATCTCTTATACTGAAAGGGATCGAGGCTTTTTTACAAAAATCTTTAGGTATATTTGTTAATCTGACACCCTCAATAATATTGTTAGGTGTGCATGCGGATGGAACCCAGAGGGAAGGGGTGTATTTTACTTTTGTCGCAATGGCCGTATTAAGATTATGTATTGCCTCGGCGTGGCTTGATTTATTACCACCAAAATATCAACAATGGTTAGCCAGGATACTCAGGATATATAACCTTGAAAAAGAGATCTATGCAAGAAAAGGGAAAATGGGAAGGAAATTGGGAGCAGAAATCTGGGAACCAATAACTAGGTGGAAGGATGAGAATAATGATACTTAATTTCTCCCCTGTTTGGCTTGATAGAATCAAGGAGAAATAATGTATACTCAAAGTATAGTAGGAGTAGATAGAATGTATATTGAGATGTCTGATATACTGTTATGTTCTTTCTTTTGTTTTGTCTTCTTTTTTCTGATTACTGATGCTTTTTTTATGATTGTAATTTTTTTTTTTAAACCTTTATTTAACATTTGCACACATATACAAACCCGGGCCTACAACCCCCAGGGCTGGCCGCTAAGCAGTTCAGTATAGTTTCACAGTCAGTTTCAAAGCAATTGTCCCTGGGGATCATAGTAACTCAGATTACCAAGTACAGTGGTTGCGAGTGCAGTTCGATGCGAATCAGGATAGGAGGTTTTCATTTTTCAATATAAAATAGAAAGGATCAGGTATCATATAGTGTCTCGGACCATGGGAATGGGGGCGAACAGGAAAACGATGCGTCCATACCAGGTTCGCTACCATAGAAATCAACGGCGTTTGGACATGCGACATCAGGATAAACAGCACATTATTAATATCCACACCGTCATTGTTGGCCGCCCCCCAGCACCCAGGCTCCGGAGAGGTCTAGGCACAGGTGTAGAGATAAGGATGCAGAAAAAGCCGAACCCACTACACTAACCCGGAAAAGAAAGGAAAGAAAGGCAAGAGAAGAGAAGAAGAAAAAGAGGCCATAGAACAAAGACAAAAACGAAATACCCACCCCCACACCCCCCCACCCTGCAAATGACTATGGCCACCCCCCACGCAGCGTGCCTGTCGCCCAGCAACCAAAGCCCGAAATATAGAAGAAAGGGAAAGAGAAAAAAGTAAGAAAGCCCCAATCGAAAGGGGAAATCGGAGGAGGGCATAATACTACGGACTCCCGGTCTCCTTCCCCCAACCTAGCCAACCCTGCACCGGAATCAGTTAGGACAGTAAAGCAATCCCGTCAACCATAGTTTCACATCGATAAACCCAGACAAGGATCTCAACCCTGACCCCTACGATCAAATGTACTGAAGTCGGTAATTAAGGGAAGTCCCTTACACACAATGTCCCATAAGTCGACAGAACAGGAGCGCATAGATGTAGATTGCTGGTACCACCATCGCCCCTCCCCATCTCCGAGGCCAAGCTTCGTCTCATCCGCCATCTTGAAAGACCGGTGGAGGAGGGGGATCGACAAGGTCCAAAACAGCATACAGTACAAAGTAAAGGATACCACAGTGGGGACGTATAATTGTTCCGAAGGGTGCAGGATCGAAGGTTGCAACAGTTCAATTGGGTGTCCAGGCACACTCCAGTCTGGCAAATCCGTCACAATGGGAGCAAACACTATTTCCACCGCCGGGTCTAAATACACCTCCGGAGCGTCCATTGCAAAGTGGGCTGGCTGCCGGGTCGCAAGCGTCGAGTCAGGGTCCGGTCTCAAGACTATGACCGCATCCATCGCAGACAACAAGGCGCGAGTCCGGGCTTTGATAGTGCCCTGAAGCTCCATAAGTGCCTCCATCACCGTTAACAAAGACGGGCCAGATCGGACCCGCTCCTTTAAACTTATTCTGTCCTCAGGCATGGTGGTCCCAACGGAGCGGCGTCTTCTCCGGGGCAGAGTGAAACGGAGCAGGAATAAGCTAGGAGGGAACGGCGGTCAGCGAATAGTGGTACGCGGTGGGGCGCCGACCCGGGGGGCTCGGCGTTATGGATGCCCGATCCCCGGTCAGGGACCCTCACGAGACAGTACCTTGCATCACTCGTCGCCTCACAAGCTATAGGGCACCAGGCAGCTGATGGTAGCAAAACAGTCGAGAAAAAGTTTGAGTGAACCAGAGACCGGGCCCAACCGCATGCAGCAGTCCGTTGTTGTTCAGCTCGGACCCGGCAGGGCCAGCACTAGAGATCCCGGCTTCCCAGGTGGGTTAGGCCTCAGTACGTTCTTCGACGTATCTTCGCTCCACGACGGCGGAAAAACTCCGGGATTGCACCACTGGAGTGTGGACGGATCACCCACACGGATCCGGTGCAGGTAAGCAGGATTGTCAACAGGATAGTGAAGCGTAGGACGGAGGTCAGCGGAGCCGGGAGACTATGCGGCCATCTTAGTTGGTGTCGTAGCTCCTCCCCCCCTATGATTGTAAATTTAATATATGATGTGTTGTGCCCTTTACCCTCAATAGGGGGAGTAAATGTAAAAAATATTTGAATAAACTACCTTGAGAAAAAAAAATAAAAAATAAAATATAATTATTAATGGGTATTTGTAAATAATGCTGAGTTTTTTAAAATTTTAATTATTTATTTTAAATACAAAAATGATTTATGTTATATTTAATTTCTATGCTATCCAACGCATTCCCTACTGTTGCACTCACTGGAGTGGGAATTGTAATTTTTACCCCTAAGATATCCAATGCTTTCTCTACTGTTGCACTCACTGGAGTGGAAATAGTAATTTTTACCCCTACGCTATCCAAAGCTTTCCCTACTGTTGCACTCTCTGGAGTCGGAATAGTAATTTTTACCCCTACGCTATCCAACATTTTTCCTACTGTTGCACTCTCAGGAGTGAGAATAGTAATTTTTACCCCTACGCTATTTAACGCTTTCCTTATGTTGAATTTTCTGGAGTGGGAATAGTAATTTTATGTTCTACGCTATCCAATGTTTTCATTACTGTAGTTTTTTTTGGATTTTAAATAGTAGCTTTATTTATGTATTTACTATTTTTTGTAGTTTTTTAGATAATGTATTTAATTAACTTTAAAAATATTGTAAGTATATATATTCTGTTTAATTTATAAAATATAATTATTTATTTTTATTTATGTTTTATTTTATGTGTGTAGATGTATTTGTAATTTATAGTATTTTTTAATAATTTACAAGTAATTCAAATAATTATTAAAAATTATTATTAAGTATATATTATATATTGTATATATATTGTTAATTAAAGTTATTATTAAGTATGAATTATTTATTAACTTTAAACATTATTAAATGTTTAAATATGTTTATTTTATTTATAAGTATTATTTACTTTATTTATTTATTTTTTTACAGAAAAAAACAATATTTTTAATTACGATATTTTTAACATCGATATTTTTTTCCGATATTTTTGTACTTACAATGTTGTAGATAGGGTGTTGATATACTTGCCTTCGATATTCCAGCGTCGATATTTCTGTAGGTCGATATTCTGTCCGTCGATATTCTTTCAGTGATTCACCCTAAATGTGCCCAATGCAATATAGTACAATACGTAAGGATTAGTTACTTACCTGTAATCCTAGTTCTCTTCCAGGGGTATCCTCATTAAAGTCATAAGCATTAGAATATTCCCGCTTATGTGCGGGACCCCGGAAACACTATATTATATGTGCCCCACATATAAATAAACATATATATATAAATAATATATATATAAAAAACAAGCAATAGCAGCCAAATCACATTAGAGCTGAAATATGCTGTGAAGAATTTCCACCATACATGAATAATAAGCATTAGAAACAGGAGAAAACAACACCAAGTTTGTTTAGGAATTGTTTTAATGCTCAGAAAGCAGTAGAAATTCTCAGAACTCACTGGAAGCATAGGAAGCTCCCAGGCTGCATTGCAAAGACACAGTCTAACCAGACTGAAAAGCTAACCTGTAGCTAAATAACAAAAAACTGACACTGTGCCTTTAAGGCACTCATGACCCCCTGAATCCCATCATGCCTCAGGAGTGGCAGTTAGGCAGTTGTTCTTTTCGGAGACTGAAAACCAAACCCAATAACACTTAGGTCAACAATATCTCCTTATGAACGAGTATCCTTTGCCCGGGGAGGCGGGAGGGTTGCTTATGACTTTGATGAGGATACCCCTGGAAGAGAACTAGGATTACAGGTAAGTAACTAATCCTTCTCTTCCAGGGGATCCTCATCAATAGTCATAAGCATTAGAATAGAATAGCGAGCCTCTCCTCATCTCTGCGGGCAAAGGAAAGATAAGACAGAAATCTCATCAATAAGCTCGAGTAGACAAAATAGACTACCCAAACAGATTCCTCAAGGAGGCTTGCCCTACTTGAGTGTCAGTCCTGGAATCAGAGTCGAGGCAGTAATGCCTCGTAAAAGTATGCACTGATTTCCAGGTCGCGGCCTTGCATATCTCTGACATGGGAACGTCATGCAAGAAAGCCACTGTAGCCGCCTTCCCTCTAGTGGAATGCGCTTTCGGAGACATCAACAAAGGTTTCCCTGCTAGTTGATAGGCCAACTTAATGCAAGAGACAATCCACCTGGAAATGGACCTCTTTGCCGCTGGAAAACCAGTTCTCATGGCACCATAGTTCACAAACAGTTGGTCCGTTTTCCTAATGCCTTTAGTCATTTCCAAATAAAACTTCAGCACCCTTTTAAGAACTAAGGAGTGAAGTGACCGCTCAGCCGGGGTCGTCGGATTTGGAAAAAAGGAAGGGAGGGAAATAGACTGACTGATATGAAAATCAGATATGACTTTAGGCAAGAAAGAAGGATGAGCCCTTAGAACTACCCTGTTATGGTGGAATACCGTATAAGGTTCCTTTGCACAGAGCGCCTGTATCTCACTGACCCTGCATGCAAAGGTAATTGCCACCAAAAAAGCTGCCTTCCAAGAGAGATGTTGTAAGGAAGCCTTGTGGATGGGCTCGAAAGGTGGAGACATTAACCTTGATAGAACTAGGTTCAATTCCCACGGGGGAGAAGGATTTCGCACAGGGGGATACACTTTCTTCAACCCCTGGAGGAAATCCTTGACCACTGGAACCTGAAAGAAAGACACCTGGTCAGGGGACTTCCTATAGGCCACAACAGCTGGCAAATGTACTCTAATGGAAGCGTACTTCAAACCAGCTGTTGCGAGGGAAAGGAGGTATGGTAAGATGACGTCCTCCTGCCCCTTAATAGGATCCAAATGATGATCCCTACACCACAAGTAAAACCTTTTCCACTTGAAGGCATAGGATGCTCTCGTGGACGGCCTCTTAGCCTCCCTCAAAATGCTCATGCAGTCTGGAGGCAGGTTCAAATGTCCGTATTGCAGGACCTCAGGAGCCATGCTGTTAGGTTCAACGATGGGAGGTTGGGATGCATTATCCTCCCGTTCATTTTGCTCAACAGGTCTGGTCTGCAAGGGAGTCGTTTGTGGGGACACACAGACAGATGTAGAAGGTCCGGATACCACCACTGTCGAGGCCAGTCTGGAGCAATCAGGAACATCTCCATGGTCGTCCTGAGGAGTTTGGACACCACTCTCGGGATCAGAGCCAGGGGAGGAAACGCGTACGCGAACATCCCTGCCCAATCCAACAGAAGAGCGTTCCCCTGCGTCCCTGGTCTGTGGAACCTGGACACGAAGGCGTGGCACTTGGTGTTTTCGTCGTCTGCAAACAAGTCTATGGACGGATGTCCCCAGCAACGAAAAAGCTCTTCTACTACCTCGTCGTTTAGCACCCAGTCTGGCTGATCTTCGAAGTGCCTGCTGAGTGCGTCTGCTTTGACGTTCAACTCGCCCGGAAGATGCACCGCCACCACTGTGAGACCTCGAGCGAGGAGCCAATGCCATATCGTCTGAGCCTCTCGAGACAGTGGGCGAGATCTCGTGCCTCCTTGTTTGTTCAGATAGAACATGGTTGTCGTGTTGTCCGTCTGAACCAGGACTGAGTTAGAAGTGATCGCCGGCAGGAAAGCTTTGAGGGCCAGGAATACTGCTCAGAGCTCCAGCATGTTGATGTGGTATGTCTGCTCCTGCGCAGACCACCGGCCTTGAATCTGAAGCGGACCCATGTGTGCTCCCCAGCCGTGCAGGGAGGCATCTGTCACTATGGAGAGGGACGGAATGGGTTGATGAAACGGCACTCCCACCATCACATTGTATCTCCGAGTCCACCAACTGACGGACTCTTTTGTCGCTTGGGAAAGATGGATATGGTCCTCCCAACGACCTGTTGCCTGGTCCCATTGATCCTCCAGGGCCTGTTGTAGAGGACGCATTCTCAGCCTGGCGTGTGGGATGAGAAAAATGCAGGACGCCATGGAACCCAGCAGAGACGCCACCTGTCGTGCTGTTGGAGGACGAGACTCTAGCAGAATCCCGCACTTCAGGTTCATGGAAGAAAGTCTCTCCACCGAAGGAAACGCTCTTCCCACGCTTGTGTCCAGAACGGAGCCTAGGTAGTGGATGGATTGCGTAGGCCGCAGGACTGACTTCTCCAGGTTCACATGGAGGCCGAGCCTGTGAAGCTGTTGCAGGCACAGATGCAGATCTTGCGTTACCCATACCGGGGATGGACCCTTCAGGAGCCAGTCGTCCAGATATGGGTAAACGAAGAGACCCTTCTTGTGAAGAAAAGCCGCCACCACCGCCATGCATTTGGTGAAGACTCGTGGTGCGGACTTGAGACTGAAGGGTAACACCTTGTACTGGTAGTGTTTGTGCCCCACGAAAAACCTCAGGTACTTTCGATGTTGCTGCGCAATCGGGATGTGAAAGTACGCATCTTGTAGATCCACCGAACACATCCAATCTCCGGCTTGTAGAAGAGGACATATCTGGTGAAGCGCCAACATGCGGAACTGCTCCTTGACGATAACCTTGTTTAGGAGTCGTAGGTCGAGTATGGGTCTGAACTTGTCCTCCTGATCTTTTTTGGGGACAAGGAAATATCTGGAGTAAACTCCTTTGCCTCTTAGAGCGCGAGGTACTTCTTCTATCGCTCTTTTCTGCAGCAGGATTGTCACCTCTCGTCGGAGCAAGCTCAGTTGGTGAGGGCAAGAGCTCTTCGGAGGGATGCTCTTTGGAAGAGCACGGAAACGTATCCTGTAACCATTTCTCAGTATATTCAGCACCCACTGATCTCTTGTGATGCTGACCCACTCTTCCAGGTGTTGAGATGCACTTCCTCCCACTGGAGTGGGCAACGGTGTCAGAGGAAGCCACTGTTCAGGCCTTTCCTCCTCTCGGGGCGTTGGAGGACTGCTGGTGGCCCCCTCTGCCCCTGCTGGGCTTACCACGACACTGAGGCTTTCCCTGAGCTTTGTTCTGCGACCACTGAGGGGTTTGAACCCTCTGCTGGGCCCCTCTCCCCCTGTTGGACTTGAAGCGGCGCTTGAACTCCTTCTTCTTCTCCAAGCCCATCGCTTTCACCGTGTCCAGCTCAGTCTTCATTCGGGTCATCTCCTCGTCCGCGTGTTCCCCGAAGAGGGCGGAACCCGAAAAAGGGAGATTCAGAATCCGATGCTGGGCATCCGGCTTCAGCCCTGTAAGGCGCAACCAGGCCAATCTTCTGGCACAAAGCTCCATGGGAATAGGAATGAGCCGAAAGCACCGCCCCATCCGCGGCCGTGCCGATCATCTGGTTAGCCACCAGACAACCCTCCGTAACAGTTTCCTCAAAGTCCTGCTGGTCTTCTTTCGGCAGCTTGGCTTTGAATCTCTCCATCGAGTCCCATAAGGCTCTGTCATACCGCCCCAGGAGCGCAGCTGCACTGGCGACTTTAAGAGTGGAAGCAGCAGAGTTGAAAACCTTCCGACCCCAGGAGTCTTGGGTCTTGCTGTCCTTATCTGGCGGGACTGAAGACGAACCAGCAACCGCGTGTGTCTTTCTCGCCGCTGCCACGATGACAGAGTCAGACTTCACAAACACCGGGTCAGAAGCCGCAGGTTTGTACTTCTTCGTAATGCGTGCTGGCACTGCTCTGATTGACGCTGGGGTTAGGAAAACGTCCTTGACAGGGTCCATAATCCCCGGAACCAAGGGCAGCAGAGGTCTGGAGATGGCCTTTTTGTGCAAAGTTTCGAAAATGACCGTCGTCGTCACTTGAGGGACAGACATTTCGATGTTCAGTTTAAGCGCACCTCTCTGCAGAACGTCCAGGTACGTGCCAATATCATCCACAGGGGAGGACCTGGACGTTGGACTGTCTGTCAAAGTCGGAGAGTAGTCCCTCTTCGACGACCTGGTAGATGAAGTGGAAGAGGTAGACGGGGTACGTCTATGTCGATGGTGAGAACTGCGTCCCCGCTCCCTCGACTACCTGGGACGCTCCTCCCGTCTAGGAGAGCGAGACCTGACCCGATCCCTTGGACGATGGTCTCTTCTAGGGGATCGGGACGCCCTGGGGGATCTGGACGGCGACCGCACAGGAGATCTGCCCCTAGGGACAGAGGCCTTCCGGCCATCCAGTCTAGGGTCTTTTGCAGGCGATCTAGATCTTCCCCGACCATCCCGTCTAGCTTTCCTTGTAGGCGAGCGGGACCTCCTTGGTGCTTTGGTGGGTAGATCCACAGGCGTTGAGCGCCTGGGAGGGCTACGCTTGTCCATCTCCTCCACCAGGTCCTGGAGAGCTGACCTGTGGCGTGGGCTGGCATATTCCTGCATACGCCTGGTAGCCCCATCGTCTCTCCAATGGTCCAGGGACCGGTACCATCTTGGCGACAGCCTGATGCGCCCCGCCGAAGGGTCTGGACGACGTTCAGGAGTCCTGTGCACAGGGCTTCTGTATCTGGAATGCGCAGTAGAGGAGCCCGAGGACCGATGAGAAGAATGGTGAGAAGCAGATTCTGTCACCATGATCGTGTCCGAGCGCCTCGACGTCGAGCGCTCACTTCTCGCAGCCGACCGCTTCCGAGGGGTCGGGGGATCAAACAATCTCGACCCCGAACGTCCTTGAGAATGTTCGTAGTCTCTCGACGTCGAGCGGCGATGAGCAACCGCCGACGGAGCCTTCTGCCTCGACGTCGAGCGGTGGTGTCCGGTCGTCGACGGGGACCTCAGCCTCGACGTCGAACGACGATGTGCTGTCGCCGACGGAGGCTTCTCTCTTGACGCCGAACGGTCTCGCCCTGTCGTCAACGGAGCTTTTTGCCTCGACGTCGAGCGGCGATAGTCAGTCGCCGACGTAGAGCCATGTCTCGACGTCGAATGCCTGTGCGACGACGGCGGAGGGGTATTGGGCACCCTCGACGCCGAACGCTGCTGCTGCACCAACGGAGACCGCGTCCTCGACGCCGATCACCCGTCGACGGCGGAGGAGTCACCCTTCTCGACGCCGATCGTCGCCTGGTTGACGACGGCGAGGTGACGTCCCTCGACGCCGGTCGTCGCCTGGTTGACGACGGCGGAGGAGTAATGGATCTCGACGCCGACCGTCGCCCGGTTGACGGCGGCGGAGTAGCCTTCCTCGACGCCGATCGCCGCCCGGTTGACGACGGCGGAGGCGATTTCGAAGATGCTGCCTTCGATGACGTACCTGGCCTTCCTCTCGACGGCGAGCCCGCCGTCGACGGCAGCTTCCCAGAGGAAAGTCCTACTTGTGGATCTGTGCTCAGCGCCGAGCCCGACGCTGAGGTAGAAGGACGTGAAGACTTCTTCTTTGAAGACGAATGGGCCTTCTTGGAGCCCTTCTTCACTGGAGATCTTCCTCTCGAAGCTGTGTGGGCCAGGCCATAAATCCGAATTCTCTCCCTGTCCTTGAGAGTCCTGCCTGAGAGGTTCTCACAATGTGGACAGGTGTCAGGATCATGGTCATCAGGCAGGCAAACAATACAGACCTCGTGGCTGTCTGTCTTGGCCTTCTTGCTGTTACAAGAGGGACATTTATCAAAAAGAGAAGGCATATATATATATATATATATATATATATATATATATATATATATATATATATATATATATATATATATATCGGTATAAGCTTGTTACATGGACTGGAACAAAATAATACCATTGCTAGCTTATGGAAGGACAGTAAATATCGAAGCTTAGGAACTGCAGTGGCCACTTTTGCATACAGAGCTTGAGGCAACCTATTTTTAGATGGTTAACTGCAAAGGAACAAGTTTGCTAACACATTTGTATTCCCTTGGGGTGATAGATTATGCTGCGAGTCATAATTGTTGGAATCTATTCAACCCACCTCCACACCCAAGTTGTGCGCAGGAGTTAGAAATAGATGTGAGTAGTTATCAGGCTGTGCAGTACGGTAGTCTCACACCACAGCTCTTACACATGTGCATATGTGTGCGCATGTGTTCACATGTAAGCAGCCAAGTGACCCGTATCCTTGCTGCGTTGTAGTGACTTAATCTTAAAAGGCATACACTGGTAGTAAACACGTGCAGTCCATTTATCACAAATAGTAAAACTCACCCACAGTAAAAAGTCTCAAACCCAGTGATCAAAAAGGAAAACAAATCTGGGCGTACTAAAAGGGCAGAGCCCATTTTGCAACAATACCCTATGAAGGCCAACTTGATTCTTGCGGTCACCACTTGAGATATTTGGGAATACTTTACCATTAAGCCTCTTCTCACTTATACTCTAGGTGTTGGGTGATGGTAAATAAGAATATCAAAATTCTGTTTAGGTACATGACTCAATGCTTTCCAACAAATCCCATCACTTGTCAGAGAAGTTCTGCACAGATCAAAATACATGAGCAGGCAATTTGCTTTGTTCCAACTGAGGTGTTTAAACATACCTATCAAGACTAGATTAAGATACATCACTAACTTTTTATGCAGGGGAATGAGGAGGTACTTCTTTATGGTCATTGGATTCATCTGAAATATCTGAAAGTATTCACTAAAGAATCTGGATTCAGTTTAAATATTTTTCTTTATAAATAAGACATTGTGTCTGTAACAATGAATAAGGATGAAGCCATTACCTGAGCTTCATATGTTAGCCAAGTTAGCAGCAATTCCAGTGAAAATTCACAATACATCATCACCAAAATTCTTCTAGGTAGACAGTCAGATGGGCATGACCAGAGACTGGATGGTTATTAAAGTAGAGAGAGAGGCAGAGGTAGAGGCTAGGTTTCTCCTCTTGACAGTTACGTGGTGAGACAAAAATCGACTATACCAAAGAAAACCTGCCTCTAGGGAATTAGATAGGATACAGCAAGAATTTGTTGAAATCCCTTGTCTAGAAAAAATACTTTTTTTTCTAGAGACCTCTCACCCACCAGGGTTGCCCCTAGGTGGCATGCTTTATCATTGGGGTTCTTCTCAATCCTCTACGGATTGAGGTGTGCTGCGACTTGTGAATTACGAATGAGCACTTTTTACTGTAGACTATGTGTAATGCAGTGATGTGGAGTTGAAAGGGAAAGAAAATCTAAAAATACCTAACTAGTTGGCCACTCTTTTATTCCCGCACCTAGTTGGTATGGTTAAAAATCAGAGGTTGTTTACTGAGAAGAAACCTGAACTTAATGAGTCTAGTTATCTCAGTAATGGGTTTTTGACAACATTTCGAGATGTTCCCCTAATAGTTCTTCATCAGGACTCCACGGGGTCCAGCCCCGTGTTTACCACTCCTAGTGAATTCCGTAAGAAGGACACAAACCCAGCACACTTAATACACACTTTATACATATGGTTCTAGTGATTAATACGCGTTTCTGTAGATGCTATATTATTGCATCATGGTCAGAGCCAGGGGTAGATGGACTTGTAGTCAAACTTTCATCAAAGCCGCCTCTGGTTCAGTAAGCTACTTCTCTCCCAGGAGACCGGATACAGAGACTTGACGGACCACAATATTCCAGTTCAATGGGTACCAAGAAGAATACCAGTATGAAGACTTAAACAGGATCGTGTTTTCATCAGTTAATAGTAGGGTTTATTTCCTCAACCAGCACCCACTAAAAATGTAACAGAAGGATGGGGCATCAATGATCATAAATCCAATCTTTTTTGTGATGATTTTGGAACAGATTGTGAGTAAATCCTATTTGCTGGGATATGCGATCTGATGACAAGGCTGACACATCTGCTGACTGGATTGCTCCATAATTTGTCCATTCATGTCTAGATAAACACTATAAAAAGTATTTATAAAGTTCCAGTAGACATATAATCAACAACCTGAACATGTTTGAGTTGGTCTCTTATGACTTTTCCTTGCTGATACCCTTACATATGGCAGTAAAGGCAATCATTATTATTGATCTCTTTGGTTCCCTCTCTCTCCTCGGATATTTAGCTCTTTGGACTCACCCAACTACTTACTCTGAATGGATGAATCCTCTGGGGTACTCTCTGCACAGCTTCAAAGCATAAGTTAACTATTTTTGCCTCCCTGAAGTTGCTAAATATGGATAGTCAGATGAGACTTTGGCTATTAACATGGCACAGGCTTACCTTTCATTAAACGTAAGAAACATTTGAACATTAAATTATGGTATTCCTTCGGGATCCCTGTATATTGTACTGGCACAAGCAATAATTCATTTAAGTCCAGTAGAAGCAAGAGAGGAAAGAGTTGGGTAAAGGTGGTTAGGTGCAGTAATTTGTACAGTAAACTTACCTGAAGAGAAATCCTACATTGATTTGTGCAGTTATAAAGAGAAATGAGCTTCTGCTCAGTGCCTTCACTTCTGATCCACATGCCGTTTTTTTACCTTTACCACATGGTGGGCTTTTGTAATTTTTCTTCTGGCAGAGAGGCAGTCAAGAGGTCAACCAACTAAGGCTACCCTCATCCTGGGGTTATGTGTACTGTAGGTGGGTTTATGGGAATCTCCATCAAAGCACGTAGGCAGTAACACTGAGTTGGAAGGAGGGACATGAAGCGCACCCCAATCAATTCAAAGGCTTACCTTGAAGCACAAGACACAGACACGGGTCAAAGGACTGAGAATTGACAAGGTTCTTTTCTAGGGAGACACAATCTGGTTGTACATAGCGGAAGTAAGCATGAGTGTAAGATGCACACATCGTGTACATGGTGCTTTCTGCTAGGAGAATAAAAACAACATTCCAAGATGGTGGAGATTTTGGCCATTAAGTAACATGTAGATGCAATATATTGTGTAAGCAAGCATAACTAGCTGAATATTGTTCACATTTTAATAAGGTTTATTAAGACGATACCCACATAGATTCTGTGAAATATATATGATGGTTCCAACTAGTAAATACTTTTCGCACACCAATTTTGTGACCCATAAATCTGAGGATTGCTGTTTTTGAAAGATTAATTGGTAGGGAGATATGCAATATGGTTGTTTATACCAGATGCAAGGTCGAATACAAGACACCAACGTCATGAACGTGGTACTTCCTGCTTGGAGTAGAAAAGCATTCCAAGATGGAGTTAAGAAATTCCTGCAGGTTACATTAGCTATAACCTAGGGTCTTATAACTTATCTCACCCTTGTAATAAAACTCTGAATACTCGATTCTTTAGGGACACAATTTTTTGGAATACTTGTTTGCCATTCCACAGATTAATGAGGTATTATGATAACTGATTGTGGGATATAATTCATAGGTACAATAAGTGGCTAATGTAGTAGTGTAAGGAAATCAGTATAATAAAGATGAGTAGAGTGATGGGGCTTACTTAAGCATTTTCATAAGATGATTTAATGGTGTTGATAGCAAGATGATTGAACATGGCCTCATGCATCTGTATTATGAACGCCTGTAAGTGGTTTCTAATTAGTTTAAGAGGCGGCACTGGTCTACAGGACCTATTCCTTCTCTTAAAAAATAAAAAGAAACATTTATTTTTAAATGCAGTCCCGTTGCTTTTAAGGAAAATAGACGGCATTTAAAGAAAAATGTTTGCTTTATTAAAAAGCAATTACATATGGTGGTCTGCTGATCCCAGCAAGCTACCATCCCTAAGATGGCAGGGAATTGTAACGCGGCCTACCTCATTAATATTCATGAGGCAGAGCAAATACAACTAGTTTTTCACAAACTAACCTATTAGTCTATTTGCAAAATACCCCTCTGGTCGCAAACAATATTTTGTATCCAGTCTTTAGAACATCTGGCCCATAGGTGGGCCCAGTGCTTATTTTGAATTGAGAGTAGCCTGTGAGGTCCAACAGCACTCATGTTTGGGGACTGACACTTATTTTTCCTTATCAAACTTTGACCCAGAGAAGGAGAGAGGAAAAACACACAAGGGGCATATGGGAGGAAGAGAAAGAAGGAAAAAAAATAGTGACAAAGAAAGAAAGAAGAGATGGAAGACAACCTAAAAGAGTCCCATACAAAGGCAAGGAGTATCTGGTGGTGTATTAAAGAGACAAAAGGTGAAATCAAAACTATGTAGCCTCGGTATTCAACACTCCAGGCATTTAATATCACCAGCCCAAGGCTTCTGAGCAAAATTGTAGGCCCTAGTATTTATTCTTTTACAAATTAAGCACTGGCTCCCCCGTGAATAGGGCATCTAGGGCAGCTATTTGGTAGCAAGGAGTATTGGAGGTAATCCCTGTTGCTGGTACAATAAAGGGCGGTGGTTAGATGAAACAACGCAAGAGTGTGATGATATTGCTTAGCAATTTTTTGTCATGTGTTTGGTACCCCATGCAGGTTAGGTCTGTAATTTATGCAGGTGATATCATCATTGACGCGTTGGAGGCCGAGTTCCAAGGAGAACTGGGGCATTTAATATAGAACATTTCTAAAAGAGCAGACGTAACCCTAAAAATAGGGGCTTGGTTTACTTAGAACAGTATAGTTTATGGAAAGGGTAACGAGTCTAGGGCAATTCCATAGTTGCAATCAGTTAACAGCGAGAAAAAAAGATTACCGGTAGTCAGATTCACATGATTTTGTGTCAGTTGCTGAAGGTAGAAAGGAAAGCAGGACTTGAGAATCCATTGCAACAACCGAGTCACTAACACTACCTCCGTAACCCAACAATAAACCAGAAGACATAGAACCCTGAACTGTCACTGAAAGAGTATATCCATTATATATGTTTTATGCTACAGGTTATTTGGGCTTCCAAATAACTAGAAATCTGTCCCTAATGTCTTACTTTTGAACAGCAGGTTTTAAAAATAATTTCTGCAAAATAACAATGCATAAAGACATAATATAATTACATGGATAAAGCACGTATAACAAACAAAGGATATCACCCGTGTTTCACTTGTTGGTTGCATTCATTTGCATAACACATACATACCATTAACGTGGCCTCATTGCACAGCCAATCTCCCTAACAAAGGCTATTGTTAACAAACATATCAGGGCCCTTTGGTGGGACTCCCTAAAATGCGAACACCCTGGAAAAGGAACTATTCTAAATGCAACAAGCTTCGAGAGATAACCGGGAGGTGAGGTGCCAGCATGTGACAAAACTCCTGTAATAAATAACGTCAGTCTGTTAAGTTCCCATGTCATCTAAAAACCCAGTTTTGCTCCTAACCTTCATCTTGAGGTTGACCTGAGCGCTGCAGACATGCCTGGATAGTCATACATGACTGCAGAGCACAAGAATGAGGCAGAGTTCGATTCTTACTCAACGTTTTTGAACATCATCATGACTCAGCTTCTGACAGGCCTTGATGCTTCAGGTAGTAATGAGACATCCCTTCAGAGCAGAGGACTCCACCATGGGTGATATGCTGTACCTTGGAACTGAGTGCAGGGTCACTGGAGGAAGGCCATGCGTTCGACAAAGGTGCAAAACACCCCCCCCCCCCCCCCCCCCCCCCCCCCCCCCCCCCCCCACACACACACACACACACAACGACTGACTGGGCAATTACCATTTAAAACAAAAAATAATTGAAGAGGAAAGGGTTTCAGTCAGTGTCAGTTCTTGTGCACTGCGGATTACTTCGGAAAATGGCGAAGTTGAGCTGGCAAAGAGCGTATAATGGTTATGTGTAGGAATAGCAGGTATGCCGGAGAATCAAACTGGCACAAAAAAACAGAATCCTTTTCAGTAGCAAAAATACTCATGGTACACAAACACACTTAGACACGAGGCAGAGGGTTCAATGTCCAGAGATAGCGTGGAAGCCCAGGGCTGCTTTCATTTGTTAATTATTAGAGAGCGCGCTTAACCTTTCTTGGCTGTCTCGTATCCATAAACATCCGGCATGACCTCTCTTCACCTGCTACTTCATTTTCGTGTTTCTGACTAGAGGAGTTAGAAGCTGTGCGATAAATCCGCCGCGGTTCATCGCCATTAACAACTACACAGAAAGAGCTGCAGGCCTGTAGTAGATATAAACACATATTTGACTGTAAGACTGCAACATATGGGTCTAGCAGACAGGGATAAGGTATATTCATTATGCACCGACTAGTTCAGCCATGCTTGGAATGGCATGCATGAGGGAGGAGGTTGGGGACATAGGTGAGGCAAGGCGAAATATCTCTATAATAGTGGAGGTATGAGAGAAAAGGGTGGGAGTGACGGAAAGAAGTGCTGAATCTATGCTCCTAGAATCACCTCTGTTCAAGACACTCAATACCTCGAGACACTGAGAATAGAACTGAAATGTCTACTCCGGCTCCACGGGGGTACTCACACTTGCCAACACAAGTTTTTTATCCATGAAGAATCGGTCATAATAGTTTCCGATTACACATTTTCTGTATACGTTTATGCAGGTGTATGCATTGTTTGTGCAGGAGTCATTCAGTAAATGCTCCCCTAAAAATTCGTGAATTCATGTAAAAAGCTAATAGTGGTCCATCTTATGCCATTAGATCGCTCAAAATAGGTCTATTTTTGATGGACCATCTAGTTATTTCAACTGAAATGTTGTGCCTCTTGTACAGCGTTATGACAACCCTCTGGTCTGGTACCTGCTATAAAAACTGCAAATAAAAAAACCGTTTAGAATTGTACAGAAAACTACACGCAGAGTCAAATTTCGGGGCTCTTTTGTAGGATGTCTGGCCATGTTCTAGTCTCTATAATAACAAGTTTCTGTGATTCACAGTGCTCAACTCTGGGCGGCACAATAAAATGTTCTTTATGTACTGCTCAATATCCCAATTTTCACTTTTACCAAGCACTGTAACTGACTGGAGTCAGAAACCTTAATGTTTATTTGCAGCATGTCAACTATTTCATCATGGATGAAGATATGTTTTTGGGATGTAGCTATGTTTTGTGGGCTTGAGTCTAGGATTCCAGCACAACAATTGGTTTCATAACCATTTTGCGGTGTTAAAAAATATATTTAAGTGATTTATTTTCCTTTCAACATAACTATTTTTATCGGCCATTGTTTGAGCAGCAAAAAGACATGATCCGCTCTGCTATGGATAGAACCTTGTGCTTTTTGGAGGCTCAACATTTTCTTTTGTTTTCGGCTAAAACACGAATACATGGCTCTGACTGCTACAAGTCTGTCACAAAGTTTGATTGCCGAGCTTTGCATAGCTTCCAATCTTTTAAAATACAATTCCTGACAGGCATTAAGGAGGAAGAGTACACAACTGTGCTCCACCCTCTGGATTACCTACCATTCAGAACAACTTGAAATTGCTCATTGTTATTCACGTAGGAACATTCTGCTGTTAAAAAATAATGCAAATGCCAAAAAGCAGTAAAGCTAACAACAAACGTGAGTTCTTACAGTATCCATATTTCTGATTAGTTACCCTTATATGTATTATTTGAATTTATTGTATTTCTACTAAATTTGATACAAACCCAGTGAAACTCCATACAATTATTTTCAAATGTTCTCTTGTTTGGAGTACATTCAGCCACATATTTTTAGTTTTCAGTACAAAATTGTTTACTAGCAAATATACATATGTAAAAACTGATTTGAACAAATTAACAAAAATTCATCCCCCTAATTGAATTGCACGATAAAATGATTATCTATGCAAATACACGTACACAAACTTGTTGGTTGGCCAGAGAAGGAATACATCTTTCACAGGCTTCGATCAAGTGCAAAGTGAATACATTTCGTGCTGACAGTTCTGAAAGAAACCATACATCCCAAACACTAATAAAAGCTGGCCCTACTTATTTCTTGTTATTCACATCTTAACTTTCTTTGTTTTACACATTTTTGTTAGACAGTCCAGTACAAAACAATCCGTTTGGAATTTCATCCTTGTGTGTTCCTTTTCCTGAACCCTTTTATATTACCTAAACATATCCCAAATCAAGCATTTCGCAAAAGCAATCTTTTGGTGGTGTTTCCCCAAACGTACACATTTGTACACGTCTTTACTCCTAAGTTTGTAGGATACAGTGGTAGCATGAAGTCATAAAAATGCATAGATGTGCGGTATTTTTGCCAAAGTGAAAAATTATGAACATTAAAAAGACTAGAAATTTCCCAAAAATAGATTCCGGCACAAAGTCATAGCGTAGATGTCAACAAAAGGAGGTTAACTGGAACCCGTTCTATTAAATCTTTATTCTTGCGGCGGTCTCACAAGGAGGAGGAATGGAGGATGGTGCCAGGGAGAGCGCGGCCTGCTGCTATGAAGAACCTCTGGAAGCTGAACTTTAAACAAGCGCTTGCCATTGCCTTGTCCTCCCCGTGACCCGGTGCGCCTCTGAGCTCCGTGCCTGCTTCACAGCTGTCGTGAAGCCTTTTCTTATCTGCTTGTTAAATAAACAAGCAGATAAGAAAAGTCCTTACGACAGACGTGAAGCAGGCGAGGCAGTCCACCAAAAAGGGAGGAAACGAGAAACCCTCCTTTCCAATGGGAAGCCAGTGTTTACCATAAACACTGACGCTACCCAATGGAAATAAAGGGAGGGGCTTGAGTCCCCTTCTCAAAAGTAACTTGTTTACTATAGCTCTCGCAGGTGAGGAGCGCATGCGCTCAAACGCCAGGCGAGACCTAAAAAGGAACAAGAGAACCTCAGAAAGAGGGGCGGAAAGGGGATCCACAGCCTTTGCTGTGCACCATGCCACAACTTTGTTCCATCTGCAGGCATATACCGTTTTAGTGGAGGGACGCCTGGCTGCCTAGATAACGTTACAGACTTCGGGAGGAAAGTCGAAAGCCGTCAACTGCCACCACTCAATCTCCACGCAAGGAGGTGGAGGTTGGGCAGGTTCGGGTGGAGGACCGTCCACCACTGCTGTGACAAAATATCCTCCCGAAGAGCCAGTCTGATCGGAGGATCAATGGCCATGTGTAACAGCTTGGGATACCAGACTCTTCATGCCCAATACGGGCCCGGCCGCGCTTGATCTTCTTCAGCACTCCGGGCAGAAGTGGTATAGGTGGAAAGGCACTCACGACAAAAAGCGTCGCCTAGCGAGTGCCGCATTGGAAATTCCAAGAGGCAGAACTGTTGACATTGCGCGTTCTCTTTGGTGATGAATAGATCTAACACAAGGCTCTCCCCACTGCTGAAAGAGACCTTGCCCCACCTCTGAGTGAAAAAGCCATTCGTGATCCATCATGCACCAGCAGCTGAGTTCGCTCGCTCTGGCGTTCAGAGAACCTGCCAGGTGTTGAACCACCAGGGATATACACTGATGTTCCAGCCATGTCCAAAGGTGAAGAGCCTCTTGACATAGGGTCCACAACCCCACCCTTCCCTGTTTACTGGAGTACCACATGGCGCTGGTGTTGTCCATGAACACCTGCACTACTCTTCCCCAGAAGGGGGGGAAGGAATGCCTTCAGTGCAAGACGAATCACCCG
The DNA here is from genome assembly GCF_964263255.1 of Lissotriton vulgaris. Lineage (NCBI taxonomy): Eukaryota > Metazoa > Chordata > Amphibia > Caudata > Salamandridae > Lissotriton > Lissotriton vulgaris. The sequence continues at coordinate 987,860,070 of NC_141693.1, forward strand.
AAGCTACAGAAGATTGATGTGGAGCCCGGACTACGCCGGAGACCAGAGGCGTAGGACCCAATCAGACAGATTCCCCTGATGCTGTGCCCTCTGGAACTTGAGGGCCCACTGCAGAGCCCACATATGTCACCTGGCAGGTTCTACCTGCAGGATGCATGAGGCCATGAGGCCCAGCAGCCTTCGAGTCATTCTGACCGAAACCCGGGATAGAGGCTGAAAGATCGGAATCATAGCCCGAATATCCCAGACTCGCTGCTCTGGAATATAAACCTGAAATTGCAACATGTCCAGAACTACCCCGATGAAAAGGAGCTTCTGAGAGGGAATCAGGTGTGACTTTGGCACGTTGACAGTGAACCCCAGTGAATGCAGGAGGTCTACCACAGTCCATAGGGGTAGACGACTGCCTGAGGGAGCCCACCTTCAACAGCCAGTCATCGAGCTAGGGGAAGACTGGAACCCCTAATCTGCGCAGATGAGCTGTGACCACTTTCGTGAACACCCGAGGGGCGCTGGTAAGGCCAAAGGGGAGCACGGTAAACTGAAAGTGCTCATGGCCTACGGTGAACAGTAGGTAACGCCGGGGGCCGGCAGGATGGGGATGTGAAAATAAGCGCCCTGCAAGTCCAACGCTACTAACCTGTTTCCCGGGTGGAGGACAGACAGGACCTGAGCCAGTGTCAACATTTTGAACTTCTCCTTCCGGAGGAAGTGGTTGACGTTCCTGAGATCCAAGACAGGACGCAGGCCCTTGTCCTTCTTGGGCATCAGAAAGTAGTGGGAATAGCAACCACGACCTACTTCTGGGTCAGGTACTGACTCAATGGCTCCCTTGGCCAAGAGCGCCGTAACTTCCTGCTGGAGAAGGGACAGGTGATCCTCCGACAAGCGATGGAATTGAGGCGGAACGCATAGAGGGGAAGTCTCGAAGGGAAGGGAGTAGCCCCTTCAGACTATCTGCAAAACCCACCTGTCTGACGTGATGTTGAGTCAGTGGGGAAGGTGATGGCGAATCTTGCCGCCCAATGGTGATTGATGGGCCTGAAAGGCCGGACTAGGAGGGTTTGGAGGCTGCTGCAGAGGGGGCTCTTTTGGACTGGCCTGCCCGCTGGCCACCTGACCCATGGCGGTGGATCCCTTGTCCCTGGCTGTGCAGAGACAGGACAGCTTGCACAGGCCTGTGGCTCTTCGTGGAACGTGGTGGGGATCCCCTTCCGTTGCCACGAAAAGGACGAAAAAGCAGACTGCGCTGGGCGGGAGGTGGCAGCGATGCCTAAGGATCTGGCCGTAGCCCTAGAATCCTTAAAGAGCTCGAGCACGTTGTCTGCCTTGTCGCCAAACAGGTGACGGCCATCAAAGGGCATGTCCAAAAGCGTTGCTTAGACATCACCTGAGAAGCCAGTGGACCTCAACCAGGCATAGCGTCTCAGTGCTACTGACATGGAAATCGTCCTGCCTAGTGAGTCGGCGGTGTCTAGCCGACATCGGATGGCGAACTTGGCTGTATTCCCTTCGGCAACAGCACGGAAGAGCATGGTCCGGGCCTCCTCCGGGCACTGTGGCAGCACCTGCGCAACCGTTTCCTATACCGAGTGGGAGTAACGGGCCAAAAGACATTCGGTGTTCACTGACCACAGTCACAAGCTAGAGGAAGAAAACATCTTCTTCCCAAGATGGTCCAGCTTCTTGGATTCCCAATCAGGTGGTGCCTTAGGGAATGTGCCTTTGGACGTTGAGGCTTGGACTACCAAGCTCTCTGGGGTAGGATGGGAAGAGAGGAAAATAGGGTCGTCCGGGGCCGGGTGGTGGCGTCGGGCAATCATCCTGTCCACAGGAGCCCCTGTGTTGGGCTTGAACCAAGTGCCCAAAAGGATGTCCGTAAGGGCCTCATTGAACGGCAGTAGGGGCTCCGAAGAGGCAGCTGCCGGCTTAAGCATCTTGGTCGAGAGGTTAGTCCTGACCGCCACCTTAGGACGTTGAGGTTTAAGGCCTTGGCTGCCCTAAGCAAAACCACTGAGAATGAGGCACTCTCCTCTGTATCCACGGTAGGGGTAGAAAGCATGCCAAGGTTTGGGGAGGTGTCCAGACCAATAGCGTCACCAAACTCCTCTCTCCAGTCCACCTCTTTTAACTGGTCTGAAAGAGGGTCCACAGACCCCTCCCAGTCCTTCTCACACTCTCCTGGTAGCCACTCAGGGTGGTAGGAAATATCAGGAGAGAACAGGGGTACAAAAGTACCGGTCGGACGAAGTCGGTCCGGCTCCGAGTCCTCAACGAGGGGGGGCCAGGGCGGCACCAGCTGGGTACACAAGGCGGCGGGGGTGTCATCACTGGATTTGGCACTGGAGGAGGTGTCACCAGGTCGACCGGTGCCGATCCGGATCCAGGCCTGGATCCTTGGGGGCCCTGTGGTGCCAGAGCCGAAACAGCCAGCATCGAAGGCCTAGAGCCCCCAGCTGAGTCTGCGGGGCCCGATGGCGCGCAGGCTCAGTCGAGCTGCCCAAAGATAGAGTGAAAGACTTCGTAAAAGCTTCGAAGCTGGGCAGGGGTCGCTCTGGTTCCCGGAAAGGGCGGGAAGGCCGAAGTCGACCCAACAGGCTCCTCGGGCGGAGACAGACGACTACCATTTGCTTCCTGCGTCGCGTTGGCCGACAGACGGGTAGAACGCGAAGAGCGACGATGCTTCTTTGCCTTCTTCTTGTGGTTCGACTTACCCGAGAACGAATGGTATTGGCGGCTCCGCGACCGGTCCTGCGACTTCCCTCTTTGACCGGGACCTCAAACAGCGCAGAGAGGACTGCCGGGCCTCGAGAAGCTTTCGGGACAGCTCCCACAAGGACTTCGGGTTCATGGCCCGGCAGTCTAAGCACGACTTCGGGTCGTGGTCGCGCTCCAGGCACCAAAGGCAGACAAGGTGCGGGTCCGAAAACAATATCAATTTGTGACAGGAGTCACACGCTTTGAAGATGGTCTCAACGTGCCATCCCTCCGTGCACCAGGAGTCGATCGACTCAAAAAAGGAGTTGACAAAATTTGCAAAAACGGAGTCAAAAAGTGACTCTAGGTACCGCTCTCTCCGGATCTGCGCAGGCTGTCGCGGAAAAAGAAAGAACCGACGTCAGGGCACGAGTGCGGCGTCTAAGTAGATAACGCAACGTCATTCCGGCGCCCACGACACCAACGCGGAATCAACCAATGCCACCTTCGACACACAGGAGAACTGATGAAGAAAAAATTCTCCAGATACAGTCTGACGCCTGGGGGTAATTCTAAGGTGAGGAATCCATAACTAATTGTCACTTTCAGACAAGCAGATGACAGGATGGGGAATGCAAGGGTGGTAAGAAACAGACAGTGGGAGGGTGTTCAGAGGTGGTGAAAAACAAGCGGCAGGAGGGGGCGATGTGGTGAGAAACAGAGGCAGGAGGAGGGGGTGGCAGTGAGAAATGGACAGCTGGAAGAGGGGGAGTGGTGAGAAGACTTGGGGGAGGATTATACAAAGGACACCGGATGAGTGCCGGGGGGGGGGGAATTAAACAGGTGACGAGGACAGGTGGGTTGAATAAACAAGGGACACAGGAGGAGGGAGGTTGATTAAATATTGGGCACAGGAGGAGGCCGGAAAGACAATGGACAGCACAGGAAGATGATGGGGTGGGGGGAAACACAACCAAGTGTGGGAGGAGGTTGGAGGTGAAGGAGAGGGACTACATAAACACGTACTCAATAAGAGTGAATGTCGAAAAGCAAAAGAAAGAGAACCTGCAGAAGTACGTGGCCAGTGTAAAGACACTAGCAGCTGAGGGACACATGGCGAAACCCCAGGAGGAAGCCGAGGTGAGGAGGAATCTCTGACCAATGAGAAGCAAAGAAAGTAGAGTGATGTAGGAGCCAACCAATACTAAGTAAACGTAATTAATAGGTGTACTCTAAGTCCATTTTTTATTTACAAGAGATTCCGCAAGCACAGCTCAAGCGCTGTGCAGGAAAAAATAAAAAATATGGTTGCAATCATTAAAGAAAATATCTAGTTGGTACGTCTCTTCCAAACAGCTATAATTGAATATTTCATATTTAACAGTCAGTGGTAGCAGTGGTACCAACTCCAGAAACTAAGTGAGAAAAACAAGAGAAAACTTGAAACAGTTAAAACGAACTTTTATTGACAATTTGATTTGCAAGGTTCCTAAGCTGGTGGAACAATATTAGTTTTCACAATGTAGGATCACAATTTCAACCCTTACACAGTGGTAAGTGCAATGCATTGCTGATGAACTGTTTCGAAGGAGATCTTAATTTCACATCAACAGTATAAAAGATTGCTAGCAATAAAGATTGGTTTCCTTCTGAAAGTTCAAAGTCTAGCTTATTTGACTGCTAGCTGGAGCATGACAGGACAACTGCAGAGTATTTCAAAGTGTCAGCTGATAATATTATTAACAGTCCGGTATCTACCACACCCAGTCTCTCCCCAGGATATAAATCGATGGGGATGAGGAACTCAAACCCTCACATTCAAGCAGTATGTTTTTACAGGAACCAGAGTCCTATCGATTTGTTTTGCCAACTGAACCTAAGCCCCGCATGTCAACCCAGTCTTACACTGAAGCGCTGCTCTGCTGAGCTTCACTTGCCTTCAGGTGGATCAGGATCCAAGTTCCCTCTTCCTCGCTGTCAGTCAATTGAATAAGGAATCTGCCTGAGCCACCAACTGAACTTTATCTTCCTCCTTGTCAATCAGTCTTTCATCTGAGCTTTGCCAGGTTGAAATGTCTGCAACCAGACTTCATTCCACAGTGAGCGTAGCTTCTTTGAGCCATCCATGTATCTGGACTGCTTGCACTTCGGTACTGCAACTCTCAGAAGCAGCGGTCTACAGGATATTCTTTGCTATAGCATTTAAGGTTCTCACCTTTGCCAGGTCAGTTACCTTTGTGGAATATTCTGTCGCAGGAAGTGAGGAGCCCATGGAAACACAGGGGTTTCTATTAAAGAATAAAAGCAGGAATTATTGTTTAATGCATTTATTTTGTCAAATGTTCCTGTATTAAGGACCCGTTTTAGACAAGCCGGATAAATAACATACACTGAGGTGAACAAATAACAGATTATAGTCTGGTTTAAATAGACATTGATTAAACAGAAGTACATTAGAACATGCAGTTTGACCTTTGTCACAAGATAATGACAACTTTGGGGTCTATTACGACCGCCGTCGTAACCGCTATGAGTGCGGCGGTCTCGCAAAACCAATAAGGATGCACCGCCACACTGGCGGGCGCATCCCGCATTTTTTACATTGTGGCGGGCGGTTCTTAAAGCAGCACCCGCGCAATGTAAAAAAGGCATTTGTGCATATGCAGACTCTGCATGCCTTTCCATGGCGGCAATCAAAAGGCACATCACTGCCTGCATCTTGATATGGATGGCGGTGTCTTGCAGACACCACCACCATATCAAGCCCCTTTTCCGCCCGGTCACCTGTTTGACCAGCGGAAAAATGGCGGACGGTCTTTCCTTCCACCGGGGTCCCCCAACCATACTAATATGGCGGGGGGAAATGGGAGGCAGGCGATAAATAATGGCTGGCGGATCGCCACCGCTATACGGGTGGTGGCGATCTGCCCGCCATTATAATAGATCCCTAAGTATTTTTCCCTCACTAAGAGATTTAGCCTGGAAGTTCAGTGCAATAGCGGAACCACTTACTCCTTGTATCCATCCTCACATATTCTTTAAACGTTGCACTGATTAAGACTTTCAAACTCTAGAAAAGTTTCTAAATCCATAAGTAGAAACTTGGAATGGCCCAACAATCAATCAATCTATCTGACCATGTTCACTCATGGGTCAGCCATCCAGGGTGCCTGGGTCGATCCTCGGTAAACCACAGAGGGCACACATTTTTCGGATTCATTGGCATCTCTATTTGGTTAACATTTTTTTAAACAGATTTTATTGATTTTTCATTAAACAGGCACAATGGCTAGGCATGCTTTGGGATGAAATCAAAGAGTAGTATCACAAATTAGAAGATACAGCTGTACAATACTGTGCGTATCAAATATTAACGGTGCTAACAAGACAACATCTACAACATGCAGTTGCCAATGTCGAGACAGTACACAACATGACCATCATTACAGTAGTCCGTAGCCATCATAAACACCCCCCCCCCCCCAACTGTTCTGGAGGAATAAATAATTATGAGTGTTTTTACATTGCCCAAGCATCAGCATAGAAACTATTCCTGTAAAGAAAATAGCAGTCACGTGTTGAGTCAAAACGTCAATATGAATTCATATTATTCAAGTTATATTGTTAAGTTATTGTTGTGCGTTAAGGGTAGGAGTACTAGGGTCTAAATCAAGAGCTTTCAGGGCTTCTAGCATGATATCCCATTCCATGGCAATTGGGTTCTTACGTAGGACTCTGGATTCCTCCCTCCGTATTGCAGCACTTTCGGCACTGCCCCATCTAACCAGTTCAGTGTGCAAAGTATATTCCGTGGGCGTTTCATTAATTTCCATCTCATAGTGATGGCTCTTTAGGCCATTATTAGGGCGAGATCCGTGAATCTATTTCGCACCTTGTGTTTAGTCAATTGTTTGCGTAAATCGAAGATACATGCCTCTACATTATTTCCTATGTCTTTTTGCGTGACTGCTAAGATGTGTCGCCTGACAGAATCCCAAAACCCCCTTATACTGGGGTATGCCCACACCATGTGCATCAAGTCAGCTTCTTACAATTGACATCTAGGACCCATAGGATAACACAGATTAAATTTTCCAGTGCGTTCCAATTGCACAGGCTATCTATTATTGTCGATCCCCATATGCAATCTTTTCATTGTGATGTTTTTTCTTAATAAATAAAGCTAACTTAGGGGGAGATTATGATGGTGGACGGATTTCTGCCCTTCGCGATTGTCCTGTGGATGGGGACCGCCCGCCTATAAGGCGGTGGTCCCGCAAATGAAACTAGGATGTGCCCGCCACCATAGCTGCCGCAAACGGCATGTTTAACATTGCAGCGGGTGCTGCTGGCTGCAGCACCCGCCGCAATGTTAAAAAGCACTGTTTAGCAATGTCAAAAAAGCACTGTTTACATTTCCCTGCACTACGTGGCAGGCACTAAGCAGTACCTGCCACATGGTGCAGGGAAATGTAGGTGGGCACCATAGGTGGCCCCCAAGTGCACACACCAACTGCCCATGCACAAGGAGGGCCCGCAATGGCCCTCCTTGTGCCCCCAAAGTACATCTCTGCCAGCCTTTCCATGGCGGTTGAACCGCCATGAAAAGGCTGGCGGGGATCCAACATCCTAATTTGGCGGACGGTGTCTGCTAGGCACCGCCACCATTCTGTGGATGCGGCGTGGTTCGACAGGTAATCGTAACGATTGCCTCTGTCGGACCTGTGGCGGACGAGATTTCCACCTGACAGGCACACCGACCGCAATCCAAACCTGGCGGGCGGTAATTGGCCTTACAATAGCAGTGAACCCGCCACCGGCAGCCTTCTGGTGGCGGATTCACCGCTATCATAATCAAGCCCTTAGTTTGAACCTTTTAGGATCTTTATTTCTTAAATATATGGTTTGCCTGACTCTTTGCGGCTTTGGCCATTGTGACTTCTACTGTGGAACTAATCATTCAAGCCCACAGAAGGAGAAGGTAAAATAGCTCCGAAAGGCTTGGGTATCTTAGAAATACATAGTGTGACTGAACATTTCTGGATTAACACAGGAGGTGAATAAGTGAGAGGACATTGAGCAGTCTAGAATTCACACACATTATCTTTGAGCAGGTGCTCTCTAATCAGGTACGTTTTAGAGATTTCTCAAAAAGGAGACGGGAGGGAGGCTGTCTGATGCTTTGTGAAAATGTGTTGGAAAGTTTTTGGAATATGCATGAGTAGGCAGAAGAGCAAAGTAACCATAGCTGACCTTAGAAGTAATTACATGGGCTCCCATGATGCCACATGACTAGGTCACAGAGTGGTGAGCATGTGTTCCTCCTCCCTCATGTCCCACCTTCCCTGCTTCCCTGTTCCCAGCAGAGAAGATGCATGCTGTGCAGCAGCATGAGGCTTTACCAGGATTGTGTCAAGTGTGCATACTCATGCATAGGCTTGAATTAACACTGACTTCTGATGTACTTCTTTATTTTTACCCACAACTGTAGCATCAGACAAGGGTCTACAGACCATAAAGGGCTCTTAGACTTGGGTTGAGAAGGGGGTGAACAATACACTCTACTTTTAACAATGATACACAACTCATAATGGTGGCAGTACAGTAACAATAACATCAGCAGGCTTGGGAGACGTGTTCCAGTTTAGAACCTCCCCCTCCCCCAAGTCACTGGCAGTCAGACAATACACCAAGTTGCAGGACACACTTTCTCACTACTAAAAGCCTTGGCGGGGTGCAGAATGAATTGGTAGGAAGCACCTGGATCAGGTTTACAGTTATTTTGACTCCCATTCCATGGTAACTAAAAATATAATCCAAACCCTCGTTGAATAAACTCTCAAAGGCCCTGTATGGCTCTAAATCTCGAATCTTGACAAAATGTATCGTTGAATAATGTTCTGACTCAGCAAGTGCAGATTTATAGGACTACTTTTCTCATAGGTGTTCCCAAGTTGAGGATGACGGGGAGGAGCTCAAGGCAAAGAAAAATGTGGTTCATAAGAATTATTTGGCCAAACCTTTTGACCTCCTGAAGTCTACTGTGGAGCTAGAATTTGTGAAGACCCAGTCCTGCACGATCACGGGCTACGTAATCTTTTGAGATGACATTTGGCTGCCTACCTTTCAATACATTCAGTTTGACCTCCTTGAAGACTAGGGGGCCCATTACGAAGTCGGGCGGATTGCCCACGCCAGGCTGGCAGTAGCCACTGCCAGCCTGGCGGGGGCAATTCGCCCGATATCCACACTCGTTCCCCCCCCCCCCTCACCATATTAGTATGGCGGGGGGGGGGGGGGGGACCTCGGCGAACGGAAAGACCGTCCTGCGGGCGCATCCTAATGCCAACATCGGGACCCCCACCCTTAAGGCGGGCGGTCCCTCTTTCCGATGGGATGGCGGGCGGGCAAAGTCCGCCCGCCATCCTAATGAGGCCCTTGGTAAGTGAACTGAGTGTTCCTGTCTCCTGAACGGCAAATTGCGGTTTGACTACTTCCAGGGTGGTGCAAAGGATTGGTATTTAGACACATTTTTTTTATCGGCATACCAAAATATTGCAGCCAAAATAGCGTGATATGGCAATATCATAAGCAAGAATATCATTGTCAAGAATATCGATTTTCAGGTAAGTAATTTAGATTATTAAAATTTTTAAATCATTAATATCGTTTGCAAAAATAGTTGTTTAAAATATAGTTTTTTCATTATTGCTATGTATTTTAAAATATATATGATGTCAATATTTTGTATACCTATTAATGTTTTTAATATATTTGCTACATTTTTAGTAGTTATTACATTTAATTAAAGCATTTTTTGTGATTCTTAGTGAAGTAGCGGGTTGTGGGTTTATATGGGCATAGGGTGGGAAGTAATTTAATTATAACACATTAATGATTGTTTTTTATTTACCATTATTTATTTTCTTGATATTTAATTATATTATTGTGCAATTCATTTTTTTAATGTCAATTTTATGTGCAGGTTGTGAAGTTTATAGGGGTAAAGGGTGGGAAGTAATTTATAATAATTAGTTGTCAATTGATAATTATGTTAATTGTGTAATCATTTTTTTGGGGTGCGGGTTGTATAGGGATAAAGGGTGGGGAGTTAATTTTAATGAATGAATATTACGCTTCTAATTAATAATATTTAACTAATAATTATGTTTACTGTGCAATATCATTTTTAAAAAATCTTTTAGAAGCAGGTTGTGGGTTTTGTGGGGGTATGGGGTGAGAAGTAAATTATTTTAAAGTAATTCATTATTTTAGTTAATATTATTTATTATTATGTTAATTGTGTAAATAATTTTCTGTTGAAGTTTACGAGTTATGTTGTGCATGTTTTGTGGGGGGTCTATTGTGGGAAGTACAGTAATTAATGAATAATATTTAATTAATGATAGTTTGTAGATAAATATTTATACTTATAGTGTAAATATATTGCTTTTTAAAGTCAAGTTTTAGGTGCAGGTTGAGAGTTTTGTGGGGTTATAGTGTGGGAAGTAACAAAATTAAATGTATGTAAATAAATAATTTCCAAAGAAACATATTTTTTTGTATGAAAATTATTTTTGTATTTTATTTATAATATTTTTATTTATGTGTGATATATATTTAAGATTGTAATTTTTTTATTTTTAATATTTAATATATTTGTAGTTTTTTGGACATATTTATATTTTCCTTTTTATTTTGTTTCTGAAATATTTTCATTATGTTCAAGATATTTTATTTGTTTTTAATGTTGCACTGACGAGTGGGATTAGTAAATTGTACTCCTCCGCAATCCAACACCTTCCCTACTGTTGCATTTACTAGAGAAAGATTTGTAAATTGTACCCAGTTTTATTATTTTTGTGTTGCGTGATGTGGGAGTAGTAAATTATTTATATATTTTATATATTTACTATGATAGTATGTGTAGTTTTGTATAAATTGTAGTGGAAATAGTATATGTATGACATTTTATAATTGATTTTATATTGTAATCCTTTATATCCTGTTTTTGTTTATTTAAAATTATAATATTTACAAATAATAATGTTTTTAATGTGTAAAATATTTTTACTCAATTTTAAGTTGTTAACTTTTTAAATTTAATTTGTATGGTTTAAAAATAGATGATATCTTATTTTATATAAATATGTTAAATGTTATATTAGACATTTTGAAATTATAATATACATTTTAATTATTAATTTGTTTTTAAGTAAATAAAGGTAAATCTATATTAATTGTTATATATGTGTTTAACTTTTTTTATTAAGCTTATTTGTTATATTTGGTAAAATATATATTGTTGAATCCATTTTGTTTTAAAACTAATGTTGCTATTTAATATACTTAATATTTATTATTTTAATTTATATATATTTAAATAATGATGTTTAACACAATAATATTTCTTACAACGATTTCCCCCCCAAAAATTTCTGTACTTACCATTATAAGTGTAGTGACAATATTTTGGACATCGATATTTTGGTCACAATATTTTGATATGGGGATATTTTGAGGGTCGATATTTTGTCAGTGAACTCAAAGGATTTGGATCCAGAATCTAGCCCTTTTGTAGTTCATCACAGGAAGATCACCTGGAAGACTGCAAGATAGATGGTAACTAAGGGGCGGATGTATGAAAATACCAACAGTAAATTTTAAGGACCTTCTATTAAGGAATAGTTAAATGTTACATATCAATAATTGGTTCATTAATTTAGCGATTTCTTATAATTTAAATATTTCAAAATACTGAATTGTAGTTTGCGATTCGTTATGATTCTCAAATTACGACTGTCGCATTGGTAGCTACGGATGACATCAGTACAGCTAGAAAGTTGTGTTACTTTTCTTTCACTTTTAGTGAAGAGCAAAGCAGAGCTGGAAAGAAGGTCTGAATCTATGGAGTAAGAAAATAGCGAGTGGTACTCCAACTGGGGGACAAAACAGTGGCAGGAACAGAAAAAGAATGTTTAGTGACAAGGAAGATGAGATATTAGTTCTGGAGTGGGTACAGAATCATGACCAATACATTTGGATAATACTGCCTGTCAGTCCCAGATGGAGCAAAGAGGAGGATATGGACACAAATTAATTACAGAGTTAACACAGTCGGTGTTGCTTCCGAAGTATCTAGGAGATACAAAAACGCAGATACGATGTGCAGTATTGTACTAAATAAAGATTGGCTTTAAGATGACACCAAGCTTCAGCTACTGGAAGGAGCAGCACAGAACCTCCACCAACAATAGAGCAACTCATTTAGTCTACATTTCAGGCACAATGAATCTCTGATATTGCTGCAATTGACACCCCCTTGCCCGTGTCCACTGTTTCAGGTAAGAATTTTAAATGTATTATTAAATGCAATGAATTATTTTTTAACATTCCCTCGGTTATATATATATATATATATATATATAGGTTTTTCATAAATTATAAATGCCAATTTTCGGTCGCAAAGGCTCCAATTTGATCTTTGGAACTGCAAAACTGTTTAGTAATTCAGACCCCCTATACCTTAATTCTGAGACAATGAATGAGTCAATAGGAATTTATTTTTTTATAAAATTATGCAATGAAGATTGAATGAACTATGAAGTTTAAAAAAATAAATATATATACATTATATATATCCAATAACATTAATAGTATTGTTATTACTTATAGGTACAACCACTTTAAATTCACCTCAAAACACAGTGGAGTTAGACATAGAAGAAGAGGAGAGAGAAATGGCTAGGCTAAATAATTTGTGCAACGCTAGAATAAGTGTAATTCCAACATTTTCGGATCTGGCTAAATCATCATTCCACTAAAATCACTACATCTGTAATAACAACGTCAAAGCCCGCAAGCTATGCACAGATACAAGCTATTCTTACTCTTGTCAAGACTGTGCAACAACATACTTCTTTCAGTAGAACCAGAAAATCTAACTCAACAACAACTCCAATAGGAATAGCAGCATCTTCTAGCACTGGACAATATAATAAAACATGTTACGAGTAAAACAATGTCTTATGAGAGCCACATAATAATTATGCCCTACAGTTTCTAGCTTAAGAAAATGCAATGAGTCATGAGTTTGAGTCATTCACAGGTATAGTTACTGAGACGTCACAGCGAGATAGTATTCTTTGTTCAGCATTAATTGTTGCAATGTCCTAGCACACATAAACCAATTGTATTATGTTTATGACATTAAATATACACCACAGCAACAGTAATTCTTCTCAGTCTTTTTTTCTCTTTATTCCAGTTGTTCCCGCCAACACGTGTTTCTTTGCTGACTGGGTGGGTCACCCGCGACTTCATCAGGGCTGTATCACTAGTATCTAGAGCGTCTGACCTTACAGCCTGTTCTAATTCTGTCCCGTTTTTTGGGGGGGCAATTCACAAGGTGTTCAAAAACTACAGAATAGGACCACAGAATTGCATCTACCCAGGCTGCTATATTGGCCGGGACGGAATTAGAACCGCTGCACTAATGAATGTACTATCTATTGTTGCATACCTTTGCTGTTACATAGACCCGTTTCCATATTTTAGAATGGTAGGCAACGGCCAAGGGGCCTTGGGGTCGAGATAGCATGTACCCAGCTTTGTGCCATGGCTCATCCATATTTGCCTTCCTTGTTCACCATGGTCTGTGCTGGAAGATTCCAGTTTGGGCTGGACTCTAGAGGTGTTGGAAATTTATATTATGTGTTACCTTGTGGACGGGGCTCAGTCCCTTGGCAGTCATCTTAGGAGACTGGTCAGACTGGGCTCTGCTGCAGCGTATTGCTAATAAACTAGTTGGCTTGTATTCTCTACTGTCTTCTGACAAACTCTTCATTTATTGGGAAGGCGGAGAGGTGGTCGTGACTGACCGTAGTCGGGTCACTTCCTTCACCTTGGACTGCCCCTGAAAAGCCCAGAGGGACGGGTGCAGTCTATTTAAAATGTAGGATATGTACTTTTATAATTTACATGTCCTAGTAGTGATTGGCCGACTACCAAGACTACTAGTTACTCTAAACATCCCTTTGCTAACTATTTTCTTCTTCAACCGGTCGGTATAAATGTGATCAGTTCATGAGCCCTTACCAAAAAAAGAACTCCCAAGTAGCAAAAGTAGTTAACCATAGCTATCCATACACCTTCGAGGTAAAAGGATCTTACATATTTTTTTTTTTTTATTATAAATGTCTTGCCTTATTCATATTTAGTTTCCTAGAGTTCATAAAATCTGCAAAGGAACCCATCAATCTCTGCAACCGAACTGCGGTCCTTGACATGAGGACTGCGTCGGCATCATAAAGGAGCGTTAGCCTGCTGGAATTATAGCATGTCATCAACCCCATTTATCAATACAGAAAATGAAAAGGGGGACAATACACACCTGTGTCATAATGTAAATGTAAATCTGTATTTGTAAAGCACGAACTACTCACCCTTACGGGTCTCAAGGCGCTGGGGGCCGTCGTGGAAATTAAGTGAGCTATTGCCCAGAGTCACATGGTGCTGAGCTGTGCTGCCGCCGGAGCCGGAGATTTCGAACCGTGAAACCTGTGCTCCAAAGTCAGCTGCCTTGCTTAATTCAAATATAAGGCATCAATTCGCTGACAGGGGAAAATCCAACTTACGTTGAGAGGTTTTCCTAAAGCTGGTCAAGGAGGCTAACAATTTCTACGGGGCTCAGTAAGATAACAGAGAAGGCCACAATATAATACGGTCCACTAGACCAAACGTGCTTGTGAGATCAGCAAGCCCTTCTGGAACCTATACTGGGCTTCAGACAGAATGGAATTATCAGTTGCCCAGTCCTCAAGTCTCCTAAGAACAACTCTGCCCAGGAGTTCTGCAGAAGAATTCAGGAGGGAAATGGGACGGTAACATTTCAGATCTGGTCTATCACCTTTCTTATATATAGGCACTATGATAGGCTCAGCCCTGGAAGAGGAAAAATCACCCTTTGTTGCCACATTAAAAACGAGGGTTAATATTGGGGTCCACAACTGAGCTGAGCCTATATAGAGATCGACCCCCACTGGGTCCTGAGGCTTTTCCTTTAGCGCACTTATGCATCACGATCAATATTTCATCTAATGTTAATACCATGGGCAGGGTACTAGTGGGAATAGAACTCCAGACCCAAATATTCACGACAATTAATAAACGACATGGGTCGTTGAGTAATGCGGAGTCAAACATTTCTCAAAGTGATCAACTCAAGCTTGTGAATGGACAAATGATGGGATGGCAGGGCTGGAATCATCCTTCAAAAAAGAGGTATTAACAGTCCTCCAAAACCGTGATGAAACCGTTTTCAGTAGCCTGCACTAGATTAGCCATGCCTTATCCCTCAGCTTCGCCTTCCTGACTAGTAAGGCCTCATTATACTGCCAACTTAATAATTTGACAGATGTAGGATGTCTTGGGATGTGGTGTAATGCAACCCTCAATTGTTTTATAAGAACCTGCATACATTCTTGACTAAACCATCCTTGTCTAGTCTGGGAACCTATTGTTGCCAGATGTACTAAAAGGGAGTTGAGGACCACAGTAACCTGCACAAAAGCTAAGACCAAGATGTCAATATCTACCTCAGGGGGTGAGTGTGTGTCAAACTCGTTGAAGGCTTGGGTCATATGCACACAGGGTCAATTCCTGACCACCTGATCGGTTGGTGATCGCTAGCTATTGTTTGTCTGACTTTGATATTAGCGACCAGCTGTTCAAGAGTTTAACTTATCAAAATGTGGTAAATCGTGGAATGATTATCCCCACCTATATACGTGCGTACCTGAAGAGTGCTCAACTGTTAAATTCTTCCAACAGTAATAGATCGTACTTGTAGAGCATGGTATTCAGACAATCCCCATACTCACTATGTCGGAACTGTAGTACCTCCTCATGAGTCCAGTTAGTGGGACCACACATTGGCCCATGAGAGTAACAAAATCTTTTAATATTAAAATCTCTGGCCCATTCTATTGGACAAACAGACTTGAAGTGCGAAAGAAATGCATCAAGGTCGATTTCTAGAGTTCTATCTACCTCAGCATGTGTTGAATCAAATACGTTATTATAGTA
Organism: Lissotriton vulgaris; assembly: GCF_964263255.1. Lineage (NCBI taxonomy): Eukaryota > Metazoa > Chordata > Amphibia > Caudata > Salamandridae > Lissotriton > Lissotriton vulgaris. The sequence continues at coordinate 987,875,853 of NC_141693.1, forward strand.
ATTAACAACAATGACATCACACCCTCCCTTAAATTTCAACCACACAAATTGCTACTAGGGGGAGGGTGTGATAGATCTTCAGGTCATGACTGTCTTTTGCTCGGCCTGCCTGGGACAGAATAGCTGGGACAAACAGGGAATAAAAGCTCTCAATATGGAAGGAAGTCACTTGCCATGGTTCCTGGATACAGATAATATATATGTAGTGAGACTTGGGGGGCGTGGCCAAGCCGCAGACCAAGATGGCTGTGCGGCTCTGAAGCTCCTCCGGCCGCTTGTGCAATTCATCATCGTCCTGCTCTCCAGCGTCGCCCAAAAGCCTAAATTGCGTTGTCTGACGATGCGCTGGGCTCCCTGATCCCTCAGAGCTCTGTGGCGCTCCGATACTGTGCCTACATGGGGAAGTTTCGACGCATATGGTGCCTCATCCTGTGACTCCAAAATGGCGGCTCCTTCGTAATCGGTGGAAACCTGGCGGTGAGGCAGCCAATGTGGAGCGTTTGGCGGGGCACAGAGTGAGCGTATGCCATGAGTTGGCAGGGGCGGGTTGTGGCACTGATCGGCTGAGCACCGGCGATCCCGGTGCAACACTAGCAGGGGGTCCGTTGGCCTCCCACGGACTTGTACTGGAGCGGCCCCCTGTGCGGTATACTGCATTCGGGCATTGGCTGGCGGGGACAGGGCCCCCGGGCGTACTCTCCTGCCCTATCGGGCCGGAGCGTGCATCCTGCAGTGGGTGCCCACGGGGCCGCTCCGCGAGTAATTACGTCGGCGCTCGGCTCAGCCCCCTTGCAGCACTTGCCCTTTTGTTCAACAGTTGAGCGCCCGCGTTGGCTCCAATTGTCACTGCGGCACGTGCCGCCAACAGCGGGCTGCACCCCCCTTTTGCATTCAGTCACCAAGCACCTGTCTGTGGCTTGTATCGACAGCATTGGATTATCCTTTAATCTACAGGCATTGCAAGACCTCATTATGTCTGTGTAGTCCTCGTGCACGAGTGGCATGATTCCTGCAGTCTGGAACACTCTGCTTGCTCTCAGTCCTGGCATACCGTCAGCTTGCCTCATACAATCCTCCATTGTGCAGCGCAGGAAAAAGTGACATTGTTCCCAGTGGTTAGGTATTCATCTTTTACTTTGCCTACAATTCCCGCTCTCCTTCACCTGCAACTCTAGTCCTGCGTTGTATGCCAGACTGCGGCATGGGCCGCAAAGACCCGAAACAGCGCCTACTTACATTCGATAAAGTGTCTGACACAGTACAAGGGCAATCTAGCGATATGGCGGAGGGGGGACAGAAAAAGTCCGCTACTGAAGAATCCTCCACCCAAATGAGCTCTCTCCTGCAAGAAATGTGTGCTGGCTTTAGGGTGCTGGATGTGAGGTTTGATTCCTTGGACAAACACATGGCAGACATGGGGGTCAAGATTCAAGCAATGATAGACGCCTAGATGTTGTGGAATCTCGCACCTCAGATCTCAAAGATGGCACCACACAGTCGCTTAAGAGGCTTGATCGTGTTGAACGAATCCTAAAAGAGGTCGCTATCAAAAACGAGGACTTGGAATCGCGCAGCCGCCAAAACAATGTGCGCATTCTTGGCGTGCCGGAATCCACTGCCACTGGCCGCATGGACACCTTTGTGGAAACGGTCCTAATTGATCTCTTTGGCAGAGACACATTTACAGTTGCTTTTGTGGTGGAACGCGTGCATCGGTCTCTGGGACTTAGACCAAATCATGGTTGCCCGCCTCGACCAATCATAGCCCACATTATGAACTTTAGGGATCGAGACACTGCACTTCGTCTGGCACGTGAACGTGGCCAAACAATATGGCAGGGCTCCAAACTATCACTTTTCCCGGATTTCACAATTATGGTGCAGGAAGCCAGAAGGAAATTCAATGGGGTGAAAGCTACACTGAGGAATCTTGGACTGAAGTAGGGCATGTTGTATACCGCACGGCTCAGAGTAGACTTCAACTGCAAGTCCCGCATATTCGACAGTTCCGCTGAAGCGCAGCAGTTCTGCCACAAGTTTAAGGCTAATAACACCCGCTCTAACAACGAACATAGACTCTCACCACCACGGAGCGGATCGGACGCAAGTATGGAGCTTTTCTCAGGCACAGGACATGGTTGAATCCTTCTACAGGTTTTTGTCATCAACTGATGTTTAAGTATATGGAACAAATTTATTCTGCGCTTAGCTTATTGCCTTATGGCGGCCGAGACGTTGCCCCCCCCCCATCCCCCGGTGAACACCGTATAAATGTTTTCTGATACAGTTTTGAACCTTTGACAAGATTTGTTTTTGGTAATTCTGTTCCACTTGGAGCATTGTTCTTATTCAGCAGGCTGGGGATTGCCTCTCAGTAAGAGTCCGGAGGCTAGGTGGGGGGTGGTGGGAGGGGTTTGGTTATCGCTCATTGTTATTGTGCTATTTATTCAGTCTAATGCGCTCAGGTATGTTAGGCAAGATCGAATGTTGCAAGACAGATTTGCAATGTCAGTATTTACATGGCTAAGATAGGACATAACTCTGCCCCCTCAGAGTTGGTAGTAGTGACATGGAATATTTGTGGCTTAAATGACACTCATAAGAAACGTCAAGTTCTTCATTACTTTCTTTGACACAGAATTGACATTGCCTTCCATCAGGAGACCCACCTGGCCAAAACTGATCAAAATCGCTTTGCTTTGAGTTGTGGTACTCATAGATATTTTGCCAACTATAGCAACTATGCTAGGGGTACGGCCATCCTTATGCACAAAAAGGTCCCCTTTTGCTTTCATTCTGAGACCAGGGATAGTGAGGGCAGATACATGATAGTAATGGGCCCGTAGATGGGTCACAAGGTTAGGTTAGTTTGCATTTATGGCCCTAATATTGACTCCCCAGACTTTTAATACTCCCTGCTTTCCCTCCTTCTACACATCGGCCCGACCTTCCTATTGCTTGGGGGAGATTTTAATGTTGTGCCTGATCCTACCTTAGATAGTACCTCCAGCGCACCGGACCCGAAACCCCGCGCATGAAAAGTTTTGGCCTCCCTAAAAGAACAATTCTCTTTAATAGATAACGGTCGAGCCCTTAGCCCTCAGCACACTAACTATACCCACTACACCAGCTCCCATAACACGTGGACACGAACAGACTATTGATTTGCTTCCCCGGATATATTTAACTGGTGCTATTCCAGCCGAACGCTCCAGCGAACATATTCTGACCATTCTCCGGTGTTATTATCGCTGAAAGTCTCCCGCCCAGAGGGTTTCGAGAGGCAGTAGCGGTTTCCAAATCGTGCCATAGAGGATGAAGTATTCCATAACTACTTTAGGGAGGCAATCGAAGAATACATTTTAAATCAATATCGCCTCTGTGGACTCCGCAGCAATGCTGTGGGAGGGCTTTAAGGCCTACTTAAGGGGAGTATGCATATCCAAACAATGAGGGGTGCTGCATGATTTGCTTAGAACCCTGCCAAAAATTGTACAGGAACTCACGACATTGGACTCCAGACTACTCCGGATGCAAAACCCAGAACTCGACAAACAGCGATTGCAGTTACTTGCTGACTATAGAGACACAGCAGATAAAGAAATCCTGTTTATGGGGAAATATCAGACTGCCTTGCGATACGGGGAAAGTGAGAACCTGGGTAGGATCATCGCCCAGATGATTAGACCTCCCTATCAAAATGCATATGTAGCTCAATTGCGTGTGGATTCAGTGCTACTTCTCACGGACCTAATTGACGTCCAGGGGGCGTTTTTGACACATGTTTAGAAAATATATACATCCAGAGTGGGACAGGACAGGACAGAACAGAACAGGAAGCTTATCTCTCTGAGGTAGCTCTTGTATACCTCGAGAGATACATGCAGGACTTTCTTGCGGAACCTATATCTGAGACGGACATAGATGAAGCCATTACAGCCCTCAACCCTTCTTCAGCCCCTGGCCTGGATGGCTTCACAGTAGCTTTTTACAAAGCCTTCAAAGATTTATTGATTCCACAACTTCTAGAGGTATATGCTGAAGCATTGGAAAGGCAGACCTTGCCCCTCACGTTGCGAGAGGTGGTTATCATTCTTCTCCCTAAACCTGGGAAAGACCCCCTTCTGTGCGGCTCGTATCGCCCTCTCTCTCTTTTGAACCTTGATTACAAAATACTGGCTAAGGCTCTCTCCACTAGACTTTCCTTACTGATGGAATCGATAATCTCGCCGGCACAATCTGGCTTCGTTCCCCATCGCTCGACTGCCTTCAATTTATGTACTTTATTCAGTACTCTTCACAGAATAAGCCCTGAGATCCCAGCTACCGCGGTCCACTTAGATACCGAAAAAGCATTTGACTCTTTAGAATGGCCTTTCATAATATCCATTATGCAAAGATGTGGGGATGCCGGTGGGCTTCGTAGCTACGAAGGCGCTACTGTATAGTCAGCCGACTGCCAGGCAACGACTAAACGGAACACTGCCTACTCCCTTCACACTTTCTCGGGGTACAAGGCAGGGCTGCCCGCTGTCAACACTGTTATTTATTCTGGCTATGGACCCCTTAATGTGTCATTTTCAAGAAAAACATCTGCATAGGGGACTACAGTTCAATACAGGCCCGCTGTTGGTATCGCTATATGCGGACAACACAATCCTATACGTTCGGGACCCACAGACTAATCTTGACCCTCTCCTCAGAGAAATTCTGCGTTTTGGTACATACTCTGGGCTGAGCATCAATTGGCGCAAGTAGGTGATTTTTCCTCTCACGACAGGTACAGTTGAGTGGGATTTGGAGTTCCCATTAGAGTGGTGCACAGATTCTGTTAAATATTTGGGCATTGATATACATTTGGACTCATCACTTCAACAGACTAAATTATGGGCAAGCTATTTCTGCCCTGGAAGCACAAGTTGACAAGTGGCTTCGTCATCCACTGTCTCTGGCGGGCAGAGTGGCCCTCGTCAAAATGGTTGTCCTCCCTAAATTTTTGTACTTATTTCATTACATTCCAATTTCCCTACCTAATCGTTTCTTCTTGACCTTTCTCTCCCATCTAATTAGATTGGTTTGGGGCAACAAGGGTGCCAGGGTAAGCTGGCAAACCATGACATTACCCTGTGATAGAGGGGGATATGGTGTCCCAGATATGCAGTTGTATTATCTGGTGGCTCAGTGCTGCTTTACACAGGCGTGGTACCACCCAGTCGCCAGAATTCCTTTTTTACGGCCTGAAGCGGATCTGGTCCTTCCAGATTCATTAGCATCAATCTTGCCTATAGGTTTTCCTAGAGACCCTAAAGACATCCAAACGGCATCCACGACAAGTTGGGCATGGGAGAAACTGAAGCATCTCACTCGCACCCCTATCCTTTATTCCTCCGCACTTCCACTCCCGAATTCAAAATGGCTTCCTGTCACGGGCGAAACTCCTGTACAACGTACATGTGCTATATTCAACATCAAACTGGGAGATTTATTTCCTGAGGGCCACATATTCGACCCCGCTGATGTGTCCAGATTCCCGGACACTACGCTCATGGACAAATTTATTCTCATGAGATTGCGCTCTATGTTACGTACCATAGCCCCTGACTTTCTGCTTGAACCCCCGTCATTCACTCCACTAACTTTGGTAATAGAAAGCGAGCGAGGAACACACCTGATATCCAAACTTTACAAAGCATGAGTGGCAATTGTCCCGGTCAACGATGATAGACTTCGCACTGCATTGGAGGCAGATATTGGTACTCAAATCACAGATGAGCAATGGTCCTACTGCTGCTCAGTCACCAGAAATGTTTCTATTAATAGCCGCCACAAATTGATACACTTCACATTTCTGCGTAGAATATACATTACTACCGCTAGAATACACAGAATTGACCCGTCTAGGTTCCATCACTGTCCTAAATGCAAAGCCCCCAACGCAGATTTCGCCCATCTAGCATGGACCTGCCCGAGTACACATGCATTCTGGGTTCAAATTCATAACTCTATAAGTAGCATGGTGAATGTCCCGATGGTGATATTACCTGAAATTGCCTTACTGGGGTATATAGCTCTGTTTCCTCCCAAAATTCGTAGGTTTGTTGCCATCAGCATGTTGCTAGCTAAAAGGGAAATTGCCATTTACTGGGGTGGGAAACGTGCGCCATTGGTGAAGGGCTGGCTGAATAGTTTAGCCACATGTTACATGAAAAGTGAATTGTATGCTGCAACTACCCCTCCCTCTTCCAGACCCAAAGACATATGGGCTCCATTTAGAGAATATTTGGCCACTCAGCGCGCAGAACCTGCTACACAGGTAGAACAAGGCGTAGTCCATACGGGCGTGGGGTAACTAGCATTAACATCTCAGTCGCCCTTCCTTGTCGTAGTGCTCTGAAATGATTGTTGGTTTCCAGGGAGCACCGGGATGGTATGTATGGCGTAATGGTTGTAAAATTCAACACAAGTAGTCACAATGAACAACCTGAGTTGGTGGTGGATGTGTAATATGTAAATTCCTCTAGAATTTTTCTTTTTGTTGTCCTGCTATGATTATCTGTAACATATTGCCTACCTGCCTAGAATGTAACTTACATATTTCTTTGGAATTCAATAACTGTCCATATTGCATGGAACTGTTCAATGATCTATGGGAATGGTAAAAAAAGTAAAAAAAAAAAAAAATAATATATATATATATATTTATATATATATATATATATTTATATATATATATATATTACCTACTGGCGGTCGCCAGTAGGTATATATAGTTAGGATTTTTTCTCTATGGAACTTTTGAAAATTCTATGTCTAATAACTTTGGCGTTTGTGGACGGAATCGGCTGAAATTTTCAGGAAAATGGCACATTTTGTTTCTGAGCAGCCCCTGAAAATTTGGGGGGGTTCCGTCAAGGGGGGGCCGAGAAAAAAGGGGGGTCCCAAAACGCGTTTTTCCCATTCATTTTTCCATAGGGCCTTTGGCCTCACTTTTAGCTCGAACGGCTGAATGGATTTACACGAAACTTGGCAAAATTGTAGCGACTGTTAGCCCGATGTGCCTTTGCTGGGTCTCAATATATGTGCTCCAGTGGATTTTGAGAAATTAACGTTTAAAAAAACAGATATATCTGTGACAGCGTCCCAGATAGCGCTCCAGATCGCGTACTTTTCGCATAACGGAGCTTTGCAAAGCGAAGTTGATTGGCTCTCCGGTGTCTGTCAACATTCTAAACAGTCCGGTGCGGCCGCCATCTTGTCTCTCGGTAGGATCGAGACAAGAGGAGGAGAAAAACGAAGGGGGAATTTAATGAAAGGGGGCAAGGTAGACCCCTCTTGACCCCCTAGGAATGATGTTGGGGTTATTAAAGGGTCCCGTGGGGCAAATAAAAAAAAATTGATTTTTCGCGGTAGAAGCGCTTCTCGGTTCGCGAACCGGGTCGCAAACTGGTAGCGAAACGTGAATTTGCCATTTTGTGTTTCGATTTAATTAAATTACTAGATGGAGGAAAAGCAATGTGAGTATTGGGTATAAGGAGGTATGGGAGACGTATCCTGACCCCCTATGTTTTCTGAGGGTGGTTGAGGAGGCTCATATATGTTGATACTTGTCTTCCAGCGGTTGCGCGTGAGCGGTTTTTTTTGGTTTTTTTGCCGCTTGACTTCTGTTAACGTTCGATTCGAAGGAAATTAGGAAGTGTTGATCGCCATTTTGACACTGCGAGTAAATATATTGTTAAAAATAATTGTTATAAATTAATCCGTATTGATAAACATTGTGTGCGCCATCTTGCTTTTTTTCCAATGCCACACTTTTGTTGTGCACGGCAGCCATTTTAGATGCCTTGACCAGACCCACTCTCTGTACGCCGCAGATCCTCAGCATGGCTCCCCACCCTCCCAAGCATCTCCCCCACGCACTGGTCACCCTTGCTCTCTCTCTCATGCATGGGCCATAAACTTCCCCCCATCTGCGCTGCTCTTCCCTGAGTATCACACCCTGTGCCCGCCCGACACCTCCCTTTCACCCTATTCACTACCGCACCCTCTGACACTCCTCTTCCTCTGTGTCTGATTGTCCAGGCCGGTCCCAGGCTATCACCTAGCCCTGCGGATGTAGTTTATGGCCCCAACTGTAAAGAATCACCCCTGTTCAAAGGAGTTACAGTAGATCAAGGTCGCAACCTCATGAGATTCGTCACACCACACGTGTTCCTACTATCTGATAACGATCCTGTATTGTGATTGGGGAGGGGATTCTCACTGTAAGGGTGTGTGGGACCTAGCCTGAAGCGGAAGATTCCAGGGATGCCTTTTTGTACATCAAAGTCTTCACAATTATGTGTCACATTAAAAATATATAGCACTCCAACAAAGTAGTAGGATTATAACACTTTAATAACTTATAAATATATACAACGCTCCAACAAAGTAAACACGTTAAAAAAAACTTTTTAAACAACTATTTATATGACATTGCTTTAACCAGGATAGACAAAGAAATGACACAGTGATGTAAAAGTTTCTGAAAGAAATGCCAAGAACGTCCCATGTGAAAGTGAATTTTATCTGGCAATTTTTTTCTTTTCCTTCTCATGAAAAGAAAGTTAATGCCAGGTTCGTTACCTGCCTCATCTGCCAAAAAAAAACTCTCGAGAGGGACCGAAAAAAAATATAGCTATGGTAATCATACCATGCATCGGCACATGGAGAGGTGGCACCCTCTTAATTATTCTAAAGCACAACTTCGAGATTTGGTGGATAATCCCCTTTCGGCAAAAACATCCATCAATGACTTAGCAATAAGTGAGTCAGAGGCAAGGGAAACTGTCCCAAATCTGCAAAAGAACTTTGGGGCAGATGAGATTGACTTGTGTAGCATGTTGAAAATTAATTTCATGCGGAGAGATGAGTATTACTTTAATAAATAAATCATATGAAAATCATCAATGTCCAAAACGTCCTAGAAAGTAATTTTTGTCAATTTTTGAGGAAGAGAGATAACCTTTAGTGGTACGGGGTCGTTTTCGTTTGAACTAGGGGGGCCAGGTGACATTCCTTCGGGGTGGCTTAGGGGCATTTAAAACAACTTCCCTGATACAGGTAGCATATAAAGTAGAGGGTAAATACCAGGATCTTTATCGATTGCTTTATGCTGTACAAAAATGAAAAACACATACAACAAACCTGGACCATTCATATTTTCAATGTTTCTGCGTACTATACTTTTTAACCCTTAACTAATTGAGCTGCTTGATTTCACCTGCTTTAAAAAAATTTTAAAAAAATCGGAAACAGTGGCCATTTCTTCGAAACTTACCAATCTACGCATTACAACTACATTTGCTTTTTCAAAAACCTTTAATAAAAATGTTGGTGCCCAAATACGGGCCTACAACCCCGTGGGCCGGCCACGGAGCAGGCTGGAACTGTAAATGGGGGGGGGGGGTATTTATTTGTGGAAAACAAAACAGTCAGCGGTCGTTGATTTCATAGTAAAAAGTGCGACAAGTGCAACAAAATCATATCGATAATTCATTGTGAGCAAGTACCATTAGTGTCGACAATTCCAACCTTCAATAATAAATACAGTAATCAATGATGCATTAGAACTTAATATCAATTCATTGTTCGAACGTGTAATCAGTCTTATCCCATATCAATTCATGTGCTAAAAACTGCATACATATCTCATGATATCAAGGCTGAGCAATCGGGGCACAACAAGGAGTTGAGAGTTTCATTTGTACCGGCGCCATTTTGGGTGAGGTCAGGAAGGTCCAAGTATAGTCAAAATGTCTCCACCAACTCGTGGTTGGACCGGGACCTCTTTCGGCAGTCCAAAAGTTTTCGTTGAAGGGTAGCAGAGGGGACTGCCGACATGAACCATCAGTCAAAGTGGGGTGGGAGGCAACAATCTCTCCTACCGGGTCATACTGGTGTCCCACCGGAACTGATCAAGTTGGTAGTCTTGCAGGATTTTGGTCATTTCAAGACTGAGGCCGGCGCCGGCATGAGCGCGCCGACGTCCCGCGGCTACGTCGTGGTCGTTCCGTGGGTGATCATGGCAGTAATTCCCCATCGGGGGTCGGGGGCTCCCGTGGCTCTTATAGAATCTTCAAAGTTGAGGAGAACGTTTCTGGACGCAGGAAACTACAAGCGTCGTTGCACCGCAACAGTGGACGAGACCCCCGCTGGGTGAGCGGAGCATCATTGCCTCGCAATAGTGGACGAGACCTTTTGTCGGCTGAGTGCAGCGCCGCTGCATCGCAAGAGTGGAGGAACCCTTTTGTTGGGTGAGTGGAGCGTTGGGGGTGCAGCTGAGGGGCCCGCACCTGGGGGGGTGGGAGAGGCTCGTTCGCGCCGCCTCTCCCTCCCAGCGCACCTCACGCCGACACCTGGCTTTGATATCCGTGATGTCCGGACCAGGCGATAAGAGGGGGGGGCGGGGGGGTCGGAGGCAGAGGCAAGACATCCCCCCCGTGGCCTGCAGGGCGCCGCTTCAGGACCGAACGGGGAGCTCATATCAAGCCGGGGCCAGACCAGGAGATACGAGGGGAGGGGGGGGGGGGGGGTCGGTGGCATGTGCAAGACATCTCCCCCCAGTGTTGTCGCAGCCATTATTGAAAAAAGAAGAAGATACCGTCGGCCTCGGCTCCTCTCCTGGTGCACCTTACGCGACGACCCTTTTGATGGGTGAGTGGAGCGTTGGGGGTGCAGCTGAGGGGCCCCCACCTGGGGGGGGTGGGAGAGGCTCGTTCGCGCCGCCTCTCCCTCCCAGCGCACCCCACGCCGACACCTGGCGTTGATATCCGTGATGTCCAGACTAGGCGATAAGAGGGGGGGGGGGGTCGGAGGCAGAGGCAAGACATCCCCCCCCCGTGGCCTGCAGGGCGCCGCTTCAGGACCGAACGGGGAACTCATACCAAGCCGGGGCCAGACCAGGAGATACGAGGGGAGTGTCGGTGGCATGTGCAAGACATTCCTCCCCAGTGTTGTCGCAGCTAGAGTTCCCGTTGGCCTCGGCTCCTCTCCTGGTGCACCTTACGCGACGACCCTTTTGATGGGTGAGTGGAGCGTTGGGGGTGCAGCTGAGGGGCCCCCACCTAGGGGGGTGGGAGAGGCTCGTTCGCGCCGCCTCTCCCTCCCAGCGCACCCCATGCCGACACCTGGCGTTGATATCCGTGATGTCCGGACCAGGCGATAAGAAGGGGGGGGGGGGTCGGAGGCTTTAGAGGCAAGACATCCCCCCCCCGTGGCCTGCAAGGCGGAAGAAGAAGGGAATCGGGAGACCAGTACATTTCGGCCCATCCACGCCACGGCTGATGGCGGTTAGCTGGGCCCCGCCCTGCACGTGTCGAGGCCTCATCTTCCGGATGGGCGTAACCGTGGCCCTGTTGCACTTCGGGAGTTTCCGGAATGGGGGTAGGTATCTGCTGATTTGTATCTATTTCATGTTACCGTTAATGGGCGTGGCGGGCGATGGGACAGACATGCTTGGAGCAGTGGGGGGGGGGGGGGGGGGGGGGGGTGGCGGATCCTAGCTACCTCGTGGCTGCCGTAACGTCAAGCTTGGCTTTTTTCACTACTTTCATGTTTCTTATTTCTAGCGAAGTCAAAAACTCATCAGTGGCCTACTGATTTTGTTTGATTTCTTTCCCTTTCTTTTCAAGTGTATTTCATGGTAAAGTTTCTGTTTAACAGGATACAGTGATTACTTCGTTTTTTACATATGTCTTCTTTATTAGGGGTACTCTCCGGTTGAGCCAGATGATGTACCTCTAATAAATGGTCCGGGTGGAACTAGTTTCTCAATCAGTGGGGAGTAGATGGGTATGACCGATTACAACGGGGGACAAAGGTCCGCATTACCCACCCTTCACTACTTGCAAAGACTAGACAGAATATTTCTATTCCACGTTATTTACAAACAAAGAATACCTCAAGAGAACTATTCCTTGAACAATAAATGTCCAGCCAATCAATCAATCAGTGGGGAGAAAAACAGGTATGACGGATTACAACGGGGGACAAAAGTCCGCATTACCTATCCTTCACTATCTGCAAAGGGAGACAGAATATTCCTATTCTTCTCTGTTTGTGGACAGGGAATATCTCAAAGAGCAATAATCAACAAAAAATTAACAACTTTAAGGTAAATACTCACAATATGACTACTCAACGAAGTTAAAAAGTAACGGATATAGGTACTTGAGAGGTTTTCGGTGGCAGATAATCTACAATATACACTTGTACATATGAGTCTGATACAGGGCGGATCTCTGTATAACTATGGATAATTAGATATTAGGATGGCATACAAAGCTCCCAACCTTCTTACTTTTTCTCTTAAAGGGTTTCAAATTGGGGACAAATATTAGGCTGTGCTCTAGAGGTTGACGGTGTTGCTCCACTGGTACTCGGGCCTTCTCATGAAGCAGAAGGAGCCGCTCTCAATCTCCTTAACTCTTCCCTTGCAAAGTTGACCGGATTCTTAGTCTGCAACTGCTTCAGCATACTTGCAGTTCCACACAAGTCCTTTTTATTGGAGTCTCCTCTTGAAAGCAGTCTTGCATATGCGGAAAGTAACTTTTCTTGCATTCACCTTTTTTAAGACTTGTGGAAATTAATTTCAAAACATTCAATAAATACGGTGTTACTATGCATTGTGTCATATGCTTTATTAAAAATATGCAGAAAATGTTCCCTTTATTTGTTGTTAAGGTCTTTACAAGAGAATTTGAAAGGAGAAAGTAGGAGATGAATAACACATGTAGGACGTTATATCTCAAACTGCAAAAATTGATAAAGAGGGTGGACCAAAGTCTGCATGTACAATGCCAGTGGAATCGTTTCAGGCACACTGCGAAGATTTAAAAAAATATAAATATTGTCAAGTTTTACTTTGACTTGTGATGTTTGATCTCATTTAGTCACTTCAATCTAAATTTAAACACTAATTTTCTTTTTGTTTTGCAGATTAACTACAACACTTATTTTGGACTCCATATTATATGTTGTTTATTATATTGTTTTGTTACTTATAGTTCTAGTTATTTATTGTAGTGTTATATTTTAGTTATAGTTCCAGTTATACGTCTGTTTTTTTGTGGGGGAGCAGTCATCAATAGAAATTATATTTATAATTTGAAGTATAATGCTGAAGCTCATTCATTAGCAACATATTGTGGTGAAATTTTTAACCTATGTGCTGACGTAAGTGTTCCATAAACTACTACTATGGTAACAGGCAAAATACTGTTTGGGGGTAGGGTATAATACGCAGGAATGCTGTAAAAATAAATGGGCAAGGCTGTTTTGTTTTCCACTGTTGCAACATAAAGTGATCGATAAAAATCCGATAATCAGGCCTATCAGCGACTAAGACAGCAGGTCGAGTCTCTTTTGCTCAACGGCTCCCTCATGGGACGAAGAAACGCCCTTTTTCACGAAATAGGAATATTTTACTTGCAGGACAGTTGTTAATTTCCCGTGAAAATACATTAGCCTGGAACATTGTTAGTGATAAACTGTAAATGCATCTGGGTCCTTTGCTTAAAAAAAAATATATAAAATATATTTGTGAATTAGAATAAGAATATATGTTACAGCTATAGATATTTGCTATTAAAAAACCATTGAAATTCACTGAAAAAACCATAGGTTTTAATATAGTTAGGGATTAGCATTTACAAAACCTTAATTTACTCGCACAAAACCATTGAAATTCGCATATATAGTTAGATGCAATAACTATATATCGCGCACCCGCAATCCACTGCTGATGATGTCACATATTACATCATTCATGACATGGTCAGTGACATCACTGATGACATCATCCAGTGACTGTATGTTTCTGTAAAGTTAAAATATGTCTTACATATTAAAGAATGAGTGGATGTATAAGTTTCTGGATGAAGGATTTAGTAGGTGCATGACTGACTGTATGAGAGAGTGATTAAATGTGTCTCACTGAGTGCATGGGTTAGTAACTAAACTGTCTTAATTTGTGCATCATTATATCTGTTGTTCTATGAACTGCTGCATGTGGAATGGAATGGAATGGAATGGAAATAGATTTATAGAGCGCGATTGCTGCCCGGGGGCGTCCAAGCGCTGGATGTGTTGATCAGTAGCTATATGAGTAACTATATGGGTTATTGATTGGTTGCCCAAGTATTTGTATGGGAGAGTGAGTGTGTGTGTGGGGGTGGCTGGGAGGTGTGTGACTCTGTGCATACATGTGTGAACAGTTGATTCACTAGATCTATGGGTTCAAAACTGCATGTGGAAACAGCTGTATGGGTGGTTGACTGTGTACGAGTGTATTAGTGAGTGAATGGATATCTCAGTGCTACATGTCAAAGTAAGTACATATATAAAACACAGTACATGTGAGAGTTCACATATATAAATTACTGTGTATAAGAGCCAGTGAATGTGTGAGTGGCTGAATGGATCCTTGAAAACTTGTATCAGGAATTGTATAAGAGAGTAAATATGTGTTAGTATATGTTTGAATAAGTAAGGTGTGTATAACTGTATAGTTGATGAAATGGAGGTGTGATTGATTCAGTGCATGACTCACTAGGTGTGTGAGTAACTCCATGGATGAGTGACAGTCTGTGAGTGTCTGTTTACTCTGAGTGTATCTAAGGTTATATTAGAGTCTGAAGAGGTTGATCGTATTATCACATGATTGATGTCATCAGTGATGTCATTTGAGATGTCATCAGTGATGTCATCAGTGATGTCACTGACCATGTCATGAATGATGTAATATGTGACATCATCAGCAGTGGATTGCGGGTGCGCGATATATAGTTATTGCATCTAACTATATATGCGAATTTCAATGGTTTGTGCGAGTAAATTAAGGTTTTGTAAATGCTAATCCCTAACTATATATGGCCTAAAACCTATGGTTTTTTCAGTGAATATATTATATATATATATCCTTGTACTCCGCTCGATGTAGCAGCCACCTATCTGTCCGAACAGTTCTCCAAGAAAAGCGAACAAGTCAGACCCAAAGTTTCTGGTGCAATTTTAGTGTTTTATTTCAATAAAACCCAGCAAGTCCGCATGACGCGTTTCGCCTTCAACTCGAGGCTTGATCACATGATACAGTTGCTAAAACATAGACGAGGGTACTTAAGGAGTTAAAAAAAAAGGGGGGTGGTATTAACTAAATCCAACCTCACCAAGTTAACCCTTTGCTGTTCACATCCTTGTAAAACAAGAGTTGTGTCATTTAAAACTGAATTTGTGGCATAGTGCCATACATTTCATTCACAAAGATTTTTTGTTCTGTGCAAAACAAATGCTGTGCAAATTTCGCTATCTTGAATATATAATCCATAAACAATTTGATAATATATACACAAGAATATATATATATACATGCAATACATAAAAAAATATATAAGTATGTAAAAATAGAAAAAATAAGAATCAATTCATTATTATTCTATATACACACTATTTACAATAAAAGGCGAAGTGCCCGTACGTAGGAAAATAATCTTGCTCTTATTGATAATTGTAATTTCCTACTAGTGATGTGTATGCAATCGTTGACCAAAAAATATCAGATTCTGTAAACATCATGATAAATATTGTGTCAACAACAGAACAAAAGCAAACCCTTGTACATGTAAAATGACACTATTATCTTTCGCAAAGGAACAAAATCACATCATTGAAAAATATTTTTTCATCTAATTCATATGAACTCATATACTCTTCTTGTTTGCCCTCGTCAGTACCTTAACCCTATGTGTGCCAAAATTATATAGTGCATGATAATAATTCAAAATTTCATTTGTAAATGAAGTTAAAAAAAAGGATTGTTGTTAAAAAAAAAATTGTATACGGTTTGGAAAGAAGTTTCAGATTTTGTGGGACATCTTCATACCACCATTAGTCAACGAGTACCAAAACCTAACATGAGAGATTCAATCATAATTCATAATGAACATGAGGGACAAAGGGAACATTATTCCAGGTTTATAAAATATTTAAAGGCATAATTTTCATTTGACCAGGTACAACATGAAAGATAGAACTAAAGACAAGTATAAAGATCTTCACTCGCGTTCATCCCCCGCCGGGTCTTACTGTCTAATTCTATTATGTATCTGGTTTCCAATACCCGGAGTTTCGCATCTCTATCTCCTCCTCTCTTTAATGGAGGGACACAATCTATGGCATAATATTGGAGAAATGAGGGGTCACTGTTATGCAGATTTTCAAAATGACGGGCTACCGGGTATGCCTGATCTTTTCTCACGATAGCCCTAATGTGCTGCAGTATCCGCTTGTGCACCGGAAGGCGGGTACTCCCCACATACCGGAGATCACAAGGGCACTGCAGCACATACACTGCAAATTCAGTTCTGCAAGACATGCGCTTCTTTATCATCACAGGTAAACTTTTAAAGGGTACTATATACTGTGTCTTGTTGCACCCGTGCTTGCATGCCTTTCAGACTTCACATTTCTTAAATCCTCCTCCGAGGGCACCCCAAGTATCCGAAATTTGTTTTTCAAGAAAGTTATGCACCAACTTGTCTGCCATAGATACAGATTTTCTAAAGGTAATGTTGGGTTTATTGTGTATATACTTCCCAATAACTTGATCCCCTGTTATCAAATTCCAATTCTTATAGAAAATTCTCCGAATTTCCTTGTGCTGTCTACTGTATTTGATGATCACTCGTGGCTTAATCACTATATCTCCTTCCTTCTGATCACTGGGCTTAACCTTGATAGCTAGGGCCTCTTGTCTTGTGATAGAATTGGATCGGTTTATAGTTTTCTGGATAATCTTTGCTGAATAGCCACGAGAAAGAAAGCGTACTTTGCTTTCCTCTTGCGCCATCTGACAATCTGCATCAGTACTGCAAATCCACCTGATCCGCAGCATTTCCCCAAAGGGAATGCTGCCGATCAGGTGGTGAGGATGCTGGCTGGACGCATGCAGGACTGTATTTCCAGCCGTAGGTTTTCTGTGCATCCTTGTAGCTATACCTATTTCAGTTATATAAAGCTCAGTATCCAAAAATATCACTGACCTAGCATCTATATGTGACGTAAACTTCAAATTGAGGCCATTGTTATTAATTGCTTCCACAAAATCGTTAGCTTCACTCATTGTGCCTTGCCATATCAAGAATAGGTCGTCTATGTACCTTAAATACAAGGGAACATGTTTCTGCATTATTTCACTCAGAGTGCCTCCGAGGACCCGCTCCTCCCAAAGTCCCATGTGTAAACATGCCAGACTGGGGGAGAAGCAGGCCCCATTGTGACACCCCTGACCTGCTGATATAGCTGGTTATTAAAAAGGAAGAAATTCTGTTCAAGGCACATTTCAATCATAGACAACAACATTTTGTTGTGCGCCGAGAAATTCATTGGTCTCTTATTTAAAAAGAACTCTATCGCTTTAAGCCCATCAGAATGTTTGATCGATGTATAAAGTGAAGTTACATCTAATGTTATCAATAGACAGTCAGTATTCCACACAACATTACTCAATTTTCTGATAAAATCAGATGTGTCCTGTACATACGATCTTAAACCCTTTACCCATTCTTGCAAGAAGAAGTCTATATAACGCGAGATATTTTCAGTCGCGCTGTTTATCGCCGATATAATCGGGCATCCAGGTGGTGTCTTGGTGTCTTTATGTACCTTTGGTATTAGGTAAAATGTCGGAATTACCGGGTGGTCGTTTTTCATGAAGTTGTATTCATCATTGGACAAAAGTTTAGCACTCCTCCATGCCATTAATTTCATGTTTTGTTCTTGCCACGCTCCTTTTACAATGATTAGATTGCTTTTCTTATAGCACGTGGTGTCCAATAATTGACTCTCTGCTTCAGCAACATACATTTGTCTCGGCCATAAAACAATGTTACCGCCTTTATCGGCCTGGCGGACAATCACATCTTTTTTGGACTCCAATTTTTTTTATTAAGTTGTGATAACATTGGTTGTTTTTATCGGCTGCTTTGCGTTTCTTGTTGGTGACAATGTACAGTTGTTTAAGCTCTTTGGTCACAAGTTTGTGATACATCTCCAGATTGTCATGAACTAATACCGGTTGGAAAGTTGATTTGGGCTTAAACGGAGTGTGACTCATAGCACAGTCCTCACTTGATGTGATCAAAGGCATGTCACTAGTTATTTCTCCTTCTTGTTGTAAGCCCCAAATCTCATCAAATGTGCCACGATCCCCTGCTTCCAACAAAGAGGAACTACTTTGTGTCTCTATTGGTTTTTTTCTTTTTGGTTGCAGGAGAAAAAACTTGTTGAGTTTCAACTTTCTTATAAACCGATAAGAGTCCATTCTTGCATCAACATAGTTAAAATCCGCCGGAGGACAATACGATAATCCTAATCCTAGGATCATTTCTTCATTAGGTGTTAGGGTGACATTGGTGAGGTTAATAATCGATTTTTTGTTGCTGGTTTTTAGTTGTGGGTCGCTTTCCGGTTCGATTTGTTCCAGCGGCCCCTTGCTGCCTGACTTTTGTTGGACTGCTTTGTCATTGCAGCATTTTCTCCTTGCATGCCGCTTTTGGTTGGCGCGATGTTGTTTGCCTGTGTCTTCCCTTTCACTCTTGGTCTTAAAGTGTCGCGCCGGTCTTGACACAGGCAGCTCACTTCTTGCGCCAATGACAATTTGCCTAGCCCCACCGTGGAGGTCCCTGCAGCCTCGTTTTCCACCTCACTGCCCGATGTTAAACTGGCATCTGTAGAGGATACAGTTACGGTTCCATTATCCACCGCAGTCTGTCTGGTTTTCCTTGCCCGGGCTTTCACGTGCTCATATTTTTTGGCATACGTGAAAATTTGACCATTAAGGTAATCGAGGCGGTCACGCTCAAATTTAAAAGCCTTGCGTTTTTTTATTATTTCCTCATCTTTTTTCACCCTCTGTGTCATGTCACTCCTAAATTTATCCGCTTGTTCACTGGTTCCCAAAGCCGCTATTTCTACTTCAAGTTTTTCAATTTCCGCCTGTATTTTCAGGCGGTCACTTTCTGCATAGCGTACCAGGACCCCCATTAATTTAGCGGAACACTCCAAGTTGATTTCCGCCCACTCTGTGAGCATTGCGGGATCTGGCGTTTCATAACTCGGTGCAAGACTTATTCTAAGACCTCTCGGAACTCTACCGACTTTTAAGTATCTGGATAAGGACTTATTTTCCCACCACTTGGATTGCTCTTTTTTCATGAGCTTCTCTAATTGCTTGAATAGGTCTCTCAATGTGGGATTAGCGCTCAAGTTAACATTCAGTGGTAATTGTCCTTGCAGGTTCGACTCCCCAGCCGGGGCCTTATCAAACATGTTTTCCGCCGACTCCTCCCTGTTACGCAACGTATCTGCAGACATTCTTGCTTGAAGCGATACCGCTTCTATTTCACTGGTAATTAATTTCTTCGAAGTTTCACACTAAAAACAGACTAAGCACTCGAACCTCGGATCCCCGAGTTGATTCGCGCTTTCGCTGTGTGCTCTAACTCCCCACTGGAAACTCTGGGTTAACATCCTACCTTTCAAGGGATGTCTTCACTGCCGTCGGATTCTCTCACACTCGAGCGACTTGACTCCCGTATGCCAGGTAGGTAATTCAGCCAGTATCCAGGGGCTCTTCGCGGTATGCTTCTCGCCGAAGCCGTGTACAACTGCTTGTTCCGGGTTAGGGATTCAAACTGCTTCCTGCTGCCAAGCCATTCCACAGGGGAGGGGTCTGACTTACACCTTAGAAGCTGGTTACGGTGTTTAAAATTCCTTGTACTCCGCTCGATGTAGCAGCTGCCACATCACTGTCCTATCTGTCCGAACAGTTCTCCAAGAAAAGCGAACAAGTCAGACCCAAAGTTTCTGGTGCAATTTTAGTGTTTTATTTCCATAAAACCCAGCAAGTCCGCATGACGCGTTTTGCCTCCAACTCGAGGCTTGATCACATGATACAGTTGCTAAAACATAGACGAGGGTACTTAAGGAGTTCAAAAAAAATGGGGGTGGTATTAACTAAATCCAACCTCACTAACTTAAACCTTTGCTGTTCACATCCTTGTAAAACAAGATTTGTGTCATTTAAAACTGAATTTGTGGCATAGTGCCATACATTTCATTCACAAAGATTTTTTGTTCTGTGCAAAACATATGCTGTGCAAATTTCGCAATCTTGAATATATAATCCATATACAATTTGATAATATATACACAAGAATATATATATATACATGCAATACATAAAAAAATATATAAGTATGTAAAAATAGAAAAAATAAGAATCAATTCATTATTATTCTATATACACACTATTTACAATAAAAGGCGAAGTGCCAGTACGTAGGAAAATAATCTTGCTCTTACTAATAATTGTAATTCCCTACTAGTGATATGTGTATGCAATCATTGACCAAAAAATATCAGATTCTGTAAACATCATGATAAATATTGTGTCAACAACAGAACATAAACAAACCCTTGTACATGTAAAATGACACGATTATCTTTCGCAAAGGAACAAAATCACATCATTGAAAAATATTTTTTTATCTAATTCATATGAACTCATATACTCTTCTTGTTTGCCCTCGTCAGTACCTTAACCCTATGTGTGCCAAAATTATATAGTGCATGATAATAATTCATAATTCAAAATTTTATTTGTAAATGAAGTAAAAAAAAAAAGGATTGTTGTTAAAAAAAAAATTTGTATAAGGTTTGGGAAGAAGTTTCAGATTTTGTGGGACATCTTCATACCACCATTAATCAACGAGTACCAAAACCTAACATGAGAGATTCAATCATAATTCATAATGAACATGAGGGACAAAGGGAACATTATTCCAGGTTAATAAAATATTTAAACGCATAATTTTCATTTGACCAGGTACAACATGAAAGATAGAACTAAAGACAAGTATAAAGATCTTCACTCGCGTTCATCCCCCGCGGGGTCTTACTGTCTAATTCTATTATGTATCTGGTTTCCAATACCCGGAGTTTCGCATCTCTATCTCCTCCTCTCTTTAATGGAGGTACACAATCTATGGCATAATATTGGAGAAATGAGGGGTCACTGTTATGCAGATTTTCAAAATGACGGGCTACCGGGTATGCCTGATCTTTTCCCACGATAGCCCTAATGTGCTGCAGTATCCGCTTGTGCACCGGAAGGCGGGTACTCCCTACATACCGGAGATCACAAGGGCACTGCAGCACATACACTGCAAATTCAGTTCTGCAAGACATGCGCTTCTTTATCATCAGAGGTTCACTTTTAAAGGGTACTATATACTGTGTCTTGTTGCACCCGTGCCTGCATGCCTATAATATGTAGTCAGAGTTATATCTAACCAATCATGAAAGCTTAGTTTATTCTTCAGACCTGCGATGTTCCATGAAACTTTCACACATACCCCTTTGTAACTTCGTTGGGATATGGAAATAGTGTGTGTCAGCCTGTCTGGGGCTCCTAACCGGTACCCTACTGTAGTCTGGGGGAAAAATAGGTGAAGTTGAGTCCACAACAGCTGCTAGGGCACAGTATATCAATCTACATCAAGCAAATCATTCAAAGGATCCTATCTATTTGCAAGTGTAAGGTGGGTGACCTGCTTATCCACTAATGGAAAAACAAAAGGGGGAAAGACAGGGCAAGGAGGGATCTGTGGCAGATGCCTGTATAAAAAAAGAAGAAAAAAAACAAGGGGAAGAAGAGATACGTTGCCAAGCCAACAAGAAACTACAAGAAGTGTCATGCAGGATCTTCCCATTATATCTAAGGAACAAGGGCAACAAGGGCAACCCTACTCACATGGAATCAGGGCATATAGTACACTGGAAAAACAACAGTTCATATGGATAATGTAATAATACATAATATTTTTATAAGCGCATGTGACTACTGGATGGCTGGTGGGTTGCTTTATTTTTAGTGAACTACTGTGTAGGTGAAACAGGTAAATTGTACTTCTTATAGTACGTTTTCCAACGACCACCACTGCACACATGGGCAACGGAGGAGAGAGTGTGGATGAGGTCACAATCTTCACAGGCAGATTCTCGGTAGCAGTCAAAAGGACAGGGCTCTAATGATACCTACACCATCCAATAAAATATGCCATGTTATTGTAATATTTATTCGCTGGACATAACAGACACATTTATATTGCAGCTGCAGTTACCAAACAGAGTGCACAGAGTGTTGGGGAAATATAAAAAGAAAATAATGAATAGGGAGTAGGGTGGACCTACCCTGACCCTCAGACACATGTGAGGGTAGCCTTCCCGAAAGAGACACTCCCAAGCAATGCAATAATTATAAAAAATCATTTTTATTGCAGGATGTGCTAACCCTTTGCAGGATTTGTGTACCCCGGATCTTCCTGAAACTCAGGATTCTTGGATTCAGCATTGGATTTACAAATACTATTTATAAAAAACATTTGCAAAGCCATTATGTCTCGTCATTTGGCCTATTAGCTTTGCCATTGGTTTTAGCCATGCTGCACAGCATCCCCGAAGTGGAAGCCATTGCAACAAAGGGGTAGGTGGCTGATTCAAGAAGGTGGACCAGGTAGGGCAGTGAGTGACACAGAAAACAGGTGGGCAGAAGCAACACTGGGGTGCTGGTGGGTGGCAGAAGTTGCACTGATGCGTGGAGTGGGGGAACGGATACAGAGAGTGAGCAAAGGGGAGTGCTAAGGAGGGGGAACAAATGGGCAACAAAAATCAATGTGGAGCTGAGGGAAGAAGCACAAGGGAGAGAAAGCAAAGCGGGAGAGTGGGAGAAGCACACAGGTAAGATAGAGGAACACTGATGCGTGTTAGACAAGGGGGAGAGAAGTATAAGGAGAAAGCTGGAAAACATGCACTCAAAAGAAAAAAAGAAGATCCTGAAAAATAGGCTGTGGAAGGACACACGTAATGAAACTTTCCTCCAAGGGAGGGACATTTACAAGAGAAGGAAGGAAAGCCTTTAAATACTGATAAATAAGTAGTTTGCAAATGTGAGTGACAATAGAGCCAACCAATGATAAGACATGAGCAGACTCTAAGCTCGTTGTGCACTAAAAATACGTCTCACAACAGACCGTGCATGTACTGCCTAGCAAGCGTGACGTAAAAATTGAAAAAAGTATTCAATACACTACTGTCATATGTGGTCACTAGCCTTCGGCCAACCCCTTTGTCCACAGCCAAAGGTCAGAAAGGTCATTCACATGGATGTTGCCCACCTGAACAGGAAACTTCATTGTGGTATATGACTAAAACAAAATCACTGAAAAAGTTCAGATTAAAGTGAAGCTATATAGTTAACTTTGATTAGAACACCGCAACATAGGTTTAGGGCAAAAAACTGAAAAATTCGCCGACAAAATACAATGAAAGACCAGTTAAAGTTACCAATTAAAACCGGTAAAACCACTGTCATTCCCAGGTTTTGGTTTTGAGTACAATCCATAACTCGCACAACAGCCAAGTAAACCTTAACTTGCACACCAACAGCAATGCTTATGACCTTACGCTATTAAGTAAAATCTAAAAGTGAAATGTAATTATTAAACAACACCCAGTCAAACCAATACAGATACTACGTTTATAGTTGTTTCTGTCAAAGTGGTAAGGGTGATACATTATATTATCTCATTTGTAATATGAATTATAATATTTGTTATTACATCTGTCTCATTTAGGGTGAGGTCAGGGGAATTGCATTTGATATGTGAGTTATGGTTTTCATGACAAATGTGCAAGTAATGGACTGTGCTCCTAATCATAATTTGCGAATTTCAGTGTTTGTTTTCAATTTGTAACCATAACTGCACTTTATCTGTGTTTTTAAGGTGGATTCCTGAAGGATGATTGAATAAGAGCAATGGTAAGCAAAAAAAGAGGTAGCCAATATTGTGAAATATAACCATGCATTGATAGCGCTGAGCTTTTAGGATGAAACAATTGTTGGTACGTTTCTGCCTCTACCCTCCACACACCTTTCCACCGATCAATCAACTGGAGAAAATCCAAACTTTTTATGCACGTTTACTTAAAAGAATAATCCAGGTACCTGAATTTCATCCCAGATTCCCTTGTTGACCGAGCAGAGCAGTGGAATTCCTGAACACCAGATCCTTCCAGAATTCTCTGTAGATTTCGCTCATTTATACCTCCCCCTGTAAAAATTCATGAAAATAATTTATTTGTCATTACAACTAGTGACTTGTTTTGGGGAAAGGTTTAAGAATTTTTTTTACATTATAAGAGCTGTAGCAATCCATCAAACTATATTAGCAAGATCATTAATGTCAAAAACAAGATATTAATGCGCTCAATATTAGATATCAAATACTTCAGTAGTCTCAAAAAATCCCACTACATAGCTAAGGAAGTATTATTTCAAAACGGATTGAAACATTCATTTACATGACTATATATACCATCTGTATATATATACTTGCCTGATCAATATGAGTCTCCCAAGTGCACATGCTGTGGTTTACCGGAATTACCATGTTGTGAATCAGATAGCCGTAGAGGACAAAGACTTACCCCATAAACAGATTGTGTATAAATAATGGTGGAAAGACTACGAATATAGAACTTGTACTTTGCATGTAACAACAAAGAAAGTTGGTGAGGGAGTATGGCTGGAGCATCAGAGGAGGAAAGAAATAGTAATATAACAGAGGGCAGGAATAATCCTACTCAAAATAAATCACGTATGATCAAGCATTGGAAAAGCCAATTGGTCTGGCCCTGGCATGCATGCATCTTTTATTTTTATCTTGCAAATGAATGCAATGTGCAAGAGAAATTGGCAAGCATATAAAAAATATAAAAGTACCACCCTGGCTTTGAAGTGTCTTCTTTTTTGGTAGCAGTGCTCATGTGATCAGGCTAAATGCTGTCATCATCATCATCATCATCATCAACAATCTTTATTCGGTTTTATGAGTAAAACCATAAAAGTCAAACAAGCATGATTAAAAATGTGTTCCACAATACAGGTTAACAACCATTGATACATCAAATTACACTGGGTTTATAGTTAAAATACATAGATTACAATACAGAATTAATCACAGCTTGACCTGAGTCTTAGGGCAACCCTTAAAAAATGAAGATTGTACAAAGCAGTATCTGTAGAAAGGAGTTGTAAAAAGATAAAAGCTGTTCTTACCCTCCTAAGTCCAGCCTTTGTCAGGATAGGGATAATAAATAATTTTCTAGGAAAATCATAAAAACTGCAGTACATTAAAAAGTGCATCATGTCCTGAGAAGACACTCCGTCTCAGCCACAGGGCATGAGACACTGACCTCTGTAGGAGCCACGCGGTTGAGCCAAGAGACAATGGAAAAGGTCAAGCCGAAACATCGTCAATAAAAGACGATCATGAATACTTTTAAGACCTAAAAGAAAGTTTCTGTGGTTGGCACCGTTTTAAACATAATGAGCCTACGCACACTAGTCTTACACAGCTCTGAAACCTCTCTTTCGCAACAGGTCCTTAAATACTGTCACTTTAAGTGCAAGACAATCAATGGATAAAATGGGATGACCAATTCCCCCGTGCTGTGGTAGACAGGACCAGAATGTTAATGACACTGGAATGAACCAATGGATGAAGAGGTCAGACTAAAAGCCCCTTTGTGCAACTGTCAACGCTTCTGTTCTACCAAGAATGGTTGATATGCATGATAAGTAGGAGGCAAAGTGCATTCAAAACTATGTCATGAATAATTCCAAATTAGGAACTCAATTAGACATTTCAATATTAGATTTATTCATCAAATATAATTGTCGTTATAGCATTAATGTGAGAATCAAAAATAATACAAATCATCAATTTAAATGCATGCTCATGACACATAAATTGTGTAAGAAAACAATAAATAAGCCAAATTAATAAGGCGAATTCAAATATCCAAATCAATAATATCAAACAACGGAGGTTATGCAATACAAGAACAAAGTGCACATGTGAAGCATACCTGGTAAATAATATAAAATGAGTGAAATGAGCAACCAACCTAAGCAACTTAAAGTGAGCCTGCCACATGATAAATGCGCAAAACAAGCTCTAAATAGAAAATGATCAAATGAGGTCAAAAGGAACCGCTTACCTACAAAAAGCAAAGTGAGCTACTTGTCAATAAAGTGGAGTGTTTTGAGAAAAACAAGCAATGTATGTATGCGGACTAAAAGTAATTGTGGCATTTTAGTACATTACATTCTTACAATATAAGACGCGAACAGAGATATAACACGAAAATAAAAACATTTTCTTCTTCTTCCTCCTCCTTTCTGTCTGAACACTTGTATTGTTAAAATTAAATAATTCTAAATTTTTTGGACGAAGCGTTCATTATTTGTGTAATCTTCCTGCCAACTAGGAGTGATTTTAGCTTTGTTTGTATTTTCATCAACAACACAAATATAAACAAGCATTTACAATGCAACGGTCTCGCCTTTGCAAAAGTTAGAGCTATTGGCATTGTAAATGACACATTTTTTATTTATGTGTTGGTTTTGAAAACAGATAAATAATGGCATTGTCATTTACAATGCCAATAGCTTAATCTCTTGCAAATGCCACACACAAACACACAGACCCACACACACACACACACAGACCTACACACACAGCGCCACACACACACACACACACACACGCACAGAGAGCCACACACACACACACAGAGAGCCACACACATACACAGAACCACACACACACACAGAGCGAGCCACACACAGAGCGAGCCACACACACATACACCCACAGAGCCACACACACCCACAAACACACACAGAGCCACACTCACACACAGAGCCACACTCACACACACACAGAGACACACACACACACACACACACACAGAGCCACACACACACAGCCTTTTGGGTAACATGTATACAGTACATACAAAGGGACTATCGTGGAAATAGAAGTTGCGAGTATGGGTGACAGCGACAAATTGCTGGGTACCAAAAAGAGACTCGCAGGAGGTGTGTAGTTACCAATTTCTAGTGTGAGTAAATTACCCAGGCAAATTCAAGAACCAGCTAACACATAGATACTGGCTTAAGAACCAGCTAACACATAGAAACTGGCTTAAGCCACATATGGAAAAAATAATCCTCTACTGTTTGTACATATTATTGAATTCAAATTTAATACTTCTTACAGTTGCATTGTGATTGATAAAATTGACATAATTATACACATAAGATATAAAAAATATTTTGCATTATAACATATGCATGATTACAAAATATCAAACAATTCATAGATATAAAAAACTATTGGATGGTTTTACTGTCTCCTGGAGACAGTAAAACCATCCAATAGTTTTTTATATCTATGACAGGAGACAGTAAAACCATCCAATAGTTTTTTTATATCTATGAATTGTTTGATATTTTGTAATCATGCATATGTTACAAACAGTAGTGGATTATTTTTTCCATATGTGGCTTAAGCCAGTTTCTATGTGTTAGCTGGTTCTTAAGCCAGTATCTATGTGTTAGCTGGTTCTTGAATTTGCCTGGGTAATTTACTCACACTTGAAATTCGCCCTGACCCAGGAAACTGAAAGGTATCAGGGGGTCCTTGTTGTCTCACACATTGTTACCAATTTCTAGGTCACAGGGTCACTGCCGTTCGGCAGTGGGGAACCCCAACACGGCGGCCAATGTAGAGCCCGAAAGACCACGCTCCCCACCGTGGTAGCCAGGACCGGATCCACAAACAGAGAGGACAGCACTGGAACGGCATGCCGGCACACCGCCAGCAAGAAAACGACGAAGGCCACGGCACAGCCCACGGCAACCAGAGACCGCCCAACATGTCCCCGAAAGGAGACCGCACCAGACACCTGGCCATGGAGAAAGCCAGGAAACGCCGCAGCTGCAGCGACCGACATGCACCCAAGACGGCCAGAGACCTGCCCCACAAGAAGCAACGAAAGCTACAAAGCCCCCAAAGGAGCCCACAGGGAGGCAAGGCCACCCCGACACTCCGCCAACAGACAACGGTGCACAACCCGACTCCAAAGAAATGGAAACACTCTCAGCAGAATGCGGTACAAAACACAAAAGGCGGGTGCACCACCATCCCGAAACCAATGAGATGGTGGAAAAATGCAATCAAGCCGTGAAAGAAAGAACACCACCGGGCTAGGACAAGCTTGGCAGTGCACGCTGCAAAGACCCAGCACCCGACCCGCCATCCCTGACCGACACGCATACAATAGGATTACCTCACCAGCCCTGCCTGCACATCGCTTGCCCCTCCCATTAATAAGGCAGCACGGACACCATTCCCCAATGGTGGCTCTCTATCACCGGAGGCAGCAGCACAATCCATCGGTTGTGGGGCACTAGTCGCTGGCCCCCACCTCGCTCAGCGGACTCCTGATCAACATTCCAAAGAACGCCATGCTCCAATCATAGCATCATAACAAATACAACATCCTAACTACATAATGTTACTACAGTATGCTATTTTAACTATACAGCAACCAATTAAAATACCACACATACATGTTATAAGCGAACAATTTTTGAAAAATAAATCACACGTTAACTTCATGCACAGTTTCTAGAAAAAATGTTAAATGCAGAAAGCGAGATGGTGTAAATGCCACTGTGTAACACTTAAACGATTTCCTGTGGCAAGACTAAAACCAGAGGCTCGCACGCTCCGAACGTAAGGCAAACGATTACTCCATAAACCAACGAGACGAGGGACACTCACACGGAATGTATCCGGCCAGCCCTGCTACACCAAACTAAAGTGCCGGACATTTTGGAATGTTGCAATTTTGATTTTTAGTGACCTCTGATGGTGTACCAAAAGGTTAGTACAGCTATCTTTCCAGCAACAGCTAACGGTAATCATGTATAGAAAAGTTCCGCATAGGCGACTTACAAGTTTTGCAAAATTAACATTTTCAATGCTCAAAAATATAAATTGTTTAAATGGCTAATGCAGCCCTTTAATATTTCGAACAAATACCAAGATAAGATTTGTTTTTGTTTTACCTACTTTTGCGTACAACATTATGACACTAAACTGGATCATTAAACACCGTCAACTGAAGCCAATGTGGGTTCCATGACGGCTCTTGATGACGTATTTGCCGATGGCTGATGTAGCGGACCCGCATGGTCGATGGTTGGAGAGTGAAAGGACCCAAGCAAAATGGTGGCAGCAGCTGTGGATATACGCGTGGTATGATGCAGTGGCAGTAGACTCAGCTTCAGAAGATCCTTGTTTACCGCTGATTCCAGGTGAGCAAATGGAATAATCGCGCTGCTAACCGGAGCTAAAGATTTGCGTTATTTGGTAGGGCATAATTTGTGATGTGTACATTGTGTGAGTTGTAGAATTCTGCACACAGCCTTTTGTCTGTAAGCCCCGTCCTTTTCAGACTGGGGGGCGTGTTTTTGACTGTTGTTTACATCAAAGAATGTAAGAAAGAAAGTCAAAAACACGCCCCCCAATCTGAAAAGGACCTGGCTTAGATAGAAAGAACATCCCTAGGACCTCCTCTCCAATGGCTGGCCACCGTTTAGGAAGCCAGCCAATGGAGAAGAGGGGCGGGGCTTAACCTTGCTAGTGATGTTCTCCTCTATCTCATTAATCTCGCCAGCGAGACTGCGCATGTGCGCAGCCTACGCTAGCCGAGACCTAAAAAGGGCAGTACCACAGGCTAAAATTAATGTATTAATACCAAAGAAGGTTGGCTTTCAATTTGCACAAATGTAATTTGTTAATGGTGTCTCGAAGTCTAACCTACGTTCTGAAAACGTTATGCTTGTCTTAAGAATTAAGCAACAATTCCACCAGCACTCTTCCTAATAAATCTACTACTATGTATACCGCTCTTCCTCCATCTGACAATAATCAAAGTTCAAGCTTGGGTCGGTCATTTCATCCTTCCAGCTTACTGGTGTTTTTTTCTGTAGCAACTTTCCACTCACTTAGCATTCAGAAGAGTTCAGTGAATCTTGTCTACTTGTGGTTCTTGTGTACTTTCATTTGACCCTAGAGACATGAAGCACAGCAGCATTTCTGCACTTTACAAGATCAAGCAGGACATGAGGACCAGCAGTTAAGTTTGGTACTCTTCTGAAATCGCACAGACACTGTGACAGAAATGGTATATTGTCTGTGGCAGGAAGTATTCCGTAAATCATTTCAATTACTAATGTTCTCTGAACTCAAGATTAATCATTTAAAACAAAGTATAAATTAGCATTCACGACACACAAACAGGAAAGGGAGGTAATAGGTTCATAAACCTGGATTACTATGTGAGACATTATACGTGAGACAGCATAGAGTTATCATTCTTTGACCCAACTAGACTGGAAGATTGTGTATGGACCCCACAGTCTTCTGAGGACCAATGGTCTGAGAACACTCAAGTGAAATGATTCATGGTGAAATAAATCAACTATCCTACTTTTCTTAACCAGTGTGTGCTCTATTCTTGGTATGCAAAGCAGTCAACTTGACAAATGTGTAGATTAGCTCCAGAATTACTTCAGAATCAGCCAGCTGTTGGTGAATGACTGTTTATTTTATCAGCCTTATCAAATAAACTTGAAAATATTTCTGGGCTGGGCATTTGGCTGAGCCCAAAGTGTTGTATACCATTTTAGGACCCTATTGTAATTTTCCCGATTCATGCCCTTATATAGGTATAAATCACTATATCCTTATATAGGCATAAGAATCATAACCATATTTAGACATAGCTCATGCAGTCCAAATACGGCAGGGCTACTTCCACTAGCTCCGAAAATCTACTTCCCCTTGCTCGAGAACTGACTTGTCCAAGAACTCTTGGTGTTTTCAAAGAACTGAGAGCCTTTAATGACGTTATTATGTCCACCTTTACGTCAAACTCGGCAACTTCAAGGTATAAATATGCCCACACTTGCCTTAGCAAACACACGGTGGTTTGGAGCAGTTCGACTATCTACTTGCCCGACGCGCCCTGCTACTGCAAGTGCCGAAGGAAGCGACCCTCCAGCAGACTCACTGAGAGAGATGCTGTCTTTTCTCCTGCCGAGAAATCCAGCTCCAGTGTTTCCAAGCTACCCTTTCGGGTTGTTGGGAAATCGAGTCCTGAGCCTGACCTTCTTCTTTCCAAATCAAGGTACGGAGCTGATTAGACCCTAAGAGAAATCTTGGCCAGATTCTTGGAAAAAAGAATACTACATTTATGCTACACCTCACTTCTTCCCTCGTACTAAGCTTAGGTTAGGTAGATCGGGGTGGGCGTATTTTAGAAGCACCAGTTGAGTACTTTTAGCCTCTGTTATTTATGTATGTATTTATCTATGGTTTAGGAACCATACAATGCTCTTACAGTATTATTTCATTCTACTCTTTTTACTGTATGCATTATATTTTGCAACCAGTTTTACGATTGTAGCAGTTCATTTCTTATGCTTGAGAAAGAAGACTGTTCAATAAATCCTTTTCTTGAAAACGCCAGTCTATCTGTTTCTCTGCACCTCTGGTGAAATGAAGCATGCACGATTGACTGAGTAAAATAACTATCTATTGTTTCCACAACTCAGAGGATGAGTTTTATCTTGGAGAAACAAAGTTGTCATGTTTATGCGGTTGTCAGAAACTAATCCCTTCTTGTATATTCGAGAACGTTTCTAGTGACCTCTGAGCTAGCTGGCACTCACAATTAAGTCTAATGTATTCGATAGAGACCTAGCAGACCTCAGTCCTACGTCTACTCTATAGGATATAAAAGCACTTTACTATAAAGTACCAATGCTGTAGAAAGGTACAGTGACGTTAATGTGCATGCTTTTTTAACTAGTAATTCCTAAAGCCTCCTTGTCTACTAACCACGGGATTACAGGAGATGCACATCTTTTTCTGTGGACGCACACCATCCTTAAGCTAGAGCACATGACAAACGTCCCTTTGGCTTGCTAAATGCCAATAGCTTTGCATTTCAAGCGCAATTGAACTAGTACTCCCTGCATGATAGCAATATGGACAAACTGCATTTCCTTGTCATGGTATCAACTGAGCGGCACCTTAGAAGCATTGAAGTGAGCCAGAGGAAACACTGGGAACTGGATGCCTACTGCTCATAACTCTGTGGGACACGATGCGAGTATATAGGTGCACAGATTGAAATAAGAATGATCCCATTAAGAAACCAACATTCGTGTAGGAACATGCACGACCTGAAGCAGCACACATTCAAGATGCTACCCTTAAGGAGGGACACCGGGTGCTTCTTTATAGCTAAAGGTTATGCCAACTAGGTACAGGTCTTGTAGAAACAAACAAAAAAGTTTGAACTGAAGTAAACCTTTTGGAAAAAGAGATATTACATTAGATATACATGTAAAACTTGGAATACATTAGGATATATCGCAGTACATGTTCTATAATATTGTTCATGATCAAGTCAAGTCGAAAATGACACTAATGCAGAGGTCTTAAATCTGTGGGGCGCGACACCTGAGGTTCTTTAATTTTTACTCCATCTTACATTTGTCATCAATTTGTGTTGCCTTTACACAAACTGCTCTATTCATGAAGTGTTTCTGCCCTTTGGACTGCAACGTGTAGAAAACCCCCCTCTGTCCTTGCTTTGAAAGCAATCTCAGACACTAGCTGGCCTAACTGCATACAGACATGTCCTGCCATTACTGATTGACCTATAGGTGCTGTAATTAATTTACTTGTGGGTTGGGCAGAAACACGACGTAAGGGGGACATTCTGGTTACATGATGTTTTTCTAGGGCAGAAACACGACGTAAGGGGGACATTCTGGTTACATGATGTTTTTCTATTGGCTAATATTTTGCAGATCTTGTATGTTCATATTAGGTATTTTGTAAGCTTGCAGAAGCTAGGACTGCCCCTTTCTTTGATGCTGAGTTTGTAACTCTAAGCATATGAAAGGCCTTTGTGTTTTGTACTCTTTAGACTACCTCATTCGGTTGCTACGGCTTCTGTGTGACGTGGCCTCACCTATTAAGTTTAATAAAGATGTCTTTTCATATTTCAGCTTCTGTGCCAAGTTCTTTTGTATTAGTAAGACCCCTGAGAATGAAGATTTCAGTTCTTCACACCCAGGGGGGCCGTGGAGTGCTAGGATGAGGTGGCGCATTCCCCAGCTTCATTTGTCCCTGCAATCTGAAACCTTTGTTTTCCTTTTGGAAAAAGACAACTGTCCTGGGACGATCATTATCAGCTGCTTGCCTGAATGAAATGCAAATGTGCCTATCCGCTAATCTGCAAGTGTAAAAAATGGTTTAATTGGTAAATCACTCTAAGTTTTGGATGACAAAGATTAGATTTTTTGAGTGGAAGTGCAAACATTTAACAACTGGGCTGGAAAGTTCTTGCTTTTAATTTTAACTGCATTTACACAGCCCTTAGTGGAGTGGAGAAGTGTGGCTCAGGGGTTAGAGGCGGCAGACCTGGAGCTTGAGTTTCGGCCCTGGACCAGGGTTCAATTCCCCGCCTCGGCGGGTCTTGGGCTCAATAATCCCACGGACTCGATAATTCTCGCTCCGGTGCCTTCTCGACTCACGGGTTCACACTCTGCTACTCTGGGCAATAGCTTGCTTAATCTCCACATCTTCCCTTCGCGGCAGGATGCCTGGCTTTCGCCTTGTGGATACCCTTCCAGGGTTATTTCACAGGGGAATACCAGGACGGGTTCCCTAAGCAAGCGCGGAGATGCCCCAGGGTAAGTCCAGCGCTATATAAGTTTCATACATCATACATCACCTTAGTACCCCTAAAGAGGAGTTGTAGGGTCAGTAATGTGTAAAAAAAAGTTGCATTAAATACACTCTGGCATTACCAAAATCTACATTTTGGAAGCACTATTTCATCATAAAACTATTTGCAAATTTTGCAGTATTCTATCTTACATTGTGTGTAATGCAAGTATAAAATAATGACTTACAAATACACAGTGCTTTCTGTCACAGGCTGTGACCTCTTAGCACTTAAAATACACATCACTATTCTACACTGCACCAATCAAGATTTAATTCTGTGGCTCTCTGGTGACACACAGACCTCTGCAGTGCATTAACTAATAGAGGTTTCATAATGTACTACAGTGCACTTCCCACTAAGTAACAACTTTTAAAATGTATTTTTCATTTATTCTGTCCATTATTTTATATGTAGATACCTGATGGTGAAAGATCTAAAAAAAACTACAGAATGTTTTGGGGCTTAGTTATGAGAGGCTTGCATCGCCAGAGCATCACTTTCTTTGACGCTCCGGTGGCGCAAGCATCTCAACCATACCTATGAGGCGGTGCAAAGTCACCCTGCATAACTTTGCATGGCCTCATACATATGGAGTAAGACATAGCAGCGCAAAGCACTGCGTTGCCTTACTCTGTGTCAAGGAGGTGTTACATGGGCTTTGCGTAGGGTTCCCACGAAACACCTATGGATTTTGAAGATGACCCATATTTACAAAATCAAATGCACCTGGGGCAGCTCCGTAAACGGATGCCTCCCCAGTGGAGGCGTAACGAGAAAATATGTGTTCATTACGCCTCGTTTTTCCTCTTTCCAGATGTGCTGCATTCTGCAGCTCACATAGAAAGAGGAAAAAGCCTCTCGAGAATGTTTTTATAAAGGATGGTGCCCCTTCC
Source organism: Lissotriton vulgaris (assembly GCF_964263255.1). Lineage (NCBI taxonomy): Eukaryota > Metazoa > Chordata > Amphibia > Caudata > Salamandridae > Lissotriton > Lissotriton vulgaris. The sequence goes on from NC_141693.1 coordinate 987,910,568, forward strand.
TGCCCTAAAACAATCCTGCCTGTATTGGTGCTAGGCAGCAATTTGTGTGCCAACGCAAGGGAAAAGGACAAGAATGGACCGTATTTCATAAAAACAGCGCATGCTTGCCCTTTCACAGTGACATAGGGCAGCGCAAAAAAAAAAAGACTTGCTGTGCTGCCCTACGTCAATTTCTCATAAATGAGGCCCTTTGTTTTTAGCTACATCTTTGACTACACCCCAACACTCACAGACGTTTAGTTTGCTAAACATTGTTTAATATTATTTCCCCACCATAATGATTTTTTTCTGTGGGAATTGAGGATGTTAATGGTCGTCGATAGTTGTTGATGATGAGGAGTGGAATATGCTACTTACCAGTATGCTTCTGTTCTTGGCATGTAGGGCTGCTGACATTCATATCTGTGCATAGATAGCCGCCTAGTGTTGGGTCCAGATGATTGCACCTTGTTGTCCTGGAAGAGTCTTCGAAGTATCACGAGATAGGTGACCCCTCCCCTGGACTACAGTGCGCATGGGCATCTTCTCCTTCCTCAGATTGTTTTTCGCCATTGTGGCAGAGATGGAGATAGTAAAGTAAGAGATGGCCATGCAAAAGATAATGCTGCAACTGCAACAGGCACCGGGGAGGAGGGCGGGCGATATGAATGTCAGCAGCCCTATATGCCAAGAACAGATGCATACTGGTAAGTAGCATATTCCGTTCGAGGCATGTGGGCTGCTGAATTCATATCTCTGCATAGACTGTATAGCAGTATCTCCTCTAGCGGTGGTTACCTGTGCCAGCTGCAGCAGTTTGAAAGAGAGTTTTGAGGACAGCCTGGCCTACAGCAGCTTGCTGCTTTGCTTGTACGTCTACACAGTAGTGTTTTGTGAAAGTGTGTATAGTAGACCATGTGGCTGCTCTACATATGTCTTCAAGAGGAATATTCCCTAGGAAAGTCATGGATGCCCCCATTTTGCGCGTAGAGTGTGCTTTTGGGGGGACAGTTAACGTGCGTTTAGCTTTTTGATAAGATATTTGAATGCATTTAACTATCCATCTGGCTATTCCTGACTTTGATATGGGATTTCCTTTATGTTGTGGTGAAAAAGCAACAAATAATTGTTTTTTTTCTGAATGATTTAGTTCTGTCCACATACTAAAGCAGAGCTCTCTTTACATCTAGTGTGTGTAGGGCTCTTTCAGCTACCGACTGTGGATTTTGGAATAACACTGTAGTTCTATTGATTGATTAATATGGAAAGTGGATAAGACCTTTGGCATGAACTTAGGGTTTGTTCTAAGTACTACCCTGTTAGCATGTATCTGCATGAAGGGTTCTTGAATTCTTAGTGCTTGTAGTGCGCTAACTCGCCTGAGTGAAGTAATGGCAATCAAGAATGCCACCTTCCATGTTAAGAATTGCAATTCGCATGAGTGTAGAGGTTCGAAAGGAGGTCCCATGAGTCTGGTGAGTACTACATTTAGGTTCCAGACTGGTGAAGGTGGGTGTTTCGGAGGAATCACCCTTTTGAGACCCTCCATAAAAGCCTTGATTGCTGGTACCCGAAACAGTGAAAGGTGTTGCCTGTTTTGGAGATATGCTGCTATAGCAGCGAGGTGTAGTCTTATAGAAGAGTATGCTAAGTTGCATCTTTGAAGATGCAGTAGGTAACATATAATGTTCTGTATGGAAGCATCTAATGGGTTGATTTGGTTATTGTTGCAGTAAATAACAAACCTTTTCCATTTAGCTGCATAGCATGCTCTAGTAGTTGGTCTCCTTGCCTCCTTAATGATATTCATGCAGTCTGGAGGCAAGTTAGAAGATGGGGTGCGAGGCGTAGCCTTTGATGAGGAACTACTGAAAGCTCCAGGAACGTTGTGTACCATGGCTGTCTCGTCCATGTGGGAGCAACTAGGATCATTGCGAGTGACTGTTGCCGTAGTTTGCTTGCCACCAGCGGAATCAGTGGTGCTGGGGGAAAAGCGAACGCAAACCTGCCTGACCAGTTCATCCATATCGCATTGCCCTGTGACAACGGATGTGGGAACCTTGTGGCAAAGAACTGTCATTTTGAGTTTTCTTTTGTGGCAAACAGGTCTATCTCTGGGTAACCCCACATTGAGGAATGGCTGGAGAACTTGGGGGTGAATCTCCCATTCGTGTAGTTGTTGGCTGTGTCTGCTGAGCAGATCCGCTATTTGATTGTCTTTTCCTGGGAGGTGTTCTGCCAGGAGAAAGATGTTTTTTGGGATAGCCCACTTCCATATGCTCTGTGCCAAATGGGACAGCTGTGGAGAGTGTGTTCCTCCCTGTTTCTGGATATAGTACATGGCTGTCATGTTGTCCGTCCGCATCAACACAGTCTTGTTGTACAAGTGTTTTTGGAATGCTTTCAGGGCTAGGAATATTGCTAGCAACTCTAGTTTGTTGATATGCAGCTTCTTTTGTTTGATTGTCTGGAGCCCCTGTACTGTGTATTGAAGTAGGTGGGCTCCCCAACCTGTCAGTGATGCGTCCGCTGTTAATACTAGTTGTGGAACTGGCTCTTAGAACAGTCGCCCCTTGGAAAGGTTTAGTGGGTTCCACCACTGCAGAGAGTTGTAAGCGCGACTGTTTACCAACAATAGGTCTTTTAGTAGTCATTGAGCTTGGTTCCATTGTGTTGCAAGGCACTCTTGCAGTGGACGCATTTGAAGTCGGGCATGGGGGACAATGAATATGCAAGAGGCCATCATGCCTATGAGCTGCATGAAGACTCGAGCTGGCAAAGAGTGTCGTGGCAGAAATTTGCGAATGAGCATCTGCATGCTGGCTATCCTCGCCGAGTTTGGATATGCCTTTGCCACTAAGGTATCTATAGTAGCTCCCAGATATTGTTGGGTGTGGGATGGTTGTAGGTGGGATTTTGGGTAGTTTATTGAAAACCCTAAGCTGTGGAGCAGCTGAAGTGTCTGAGATGTGTCTCTTAGACACTGTTTGTACGATTTTGCTAGTATTAGCCAATCGTCTAGGTATGGAAAGACGTGGATGTGTTGTCTCCTGAGATGTGCAGCTACTGTTGCTAAGCATTTTGTAAACACTCTTGGAGCCGTGGTTTCCCCGATGGGTAGAACCTTGAATTGGTAGTGTTGACCTTCTATTGTGAACCTGAGATATTTTCTGTGAGCTGGATGGATGGGTATGTGAAAATACACATCCTTGAGGTCCAATGTTGCTAGGAAGTCTCCTTGCTGGAGCAACGGGAGCACTTGCTGTAGAGTGATCATGTGGAAGTGCTCCGACAGTATGTATTGATTTAGGGGTCTGAGGTCCAATATTGGTCCGAGGGAACCGTCCTTTTTGAGAATAAGGAAGTATAGTGAGTATACTCCTGTCCCTTGGTGTTGGAAAGGGACTGGCTCTATGGCCCCCTTTTCCAGCATGCATTTCACCTCTTCTTGTAGCAGGGTGATGTGTTGTTTGGACATTGGACGGTGGCTGGGTGGTATGTTGGGTGGAGTACAAGTGAGTTCTAGGCAATAGCCATACTGGATAATTTGAAGCACCCTCCTGTCTGTGGTAATTGCGTTCCAGACTGGTAGGAATTGTTGGATTCTGCCTCCGACCAGTGTTAAATGGTCTGGAGGTAGTGTGATGAAGTCACTTTTTTGCGGCAGTGGAGGCTCTGGTGTTATTGCTTCCACGTCCTCTTCCCTTATTATTGTTGCCCCTATAACCTCCTCTGTTGGAGTTTTTGTTAAAGGAACCTTGGGTGTTGCTTTTGTATGTCGACGAGGTTTGTGAAGTATTGCCCCGTGTAGCTCCTCTGTATGAGGAGCGTCAAAAGGAACCTCTGTGTTGTTGAAACTGCAATGCGCCCACTGATTTTGCAGTTTCTGTGTCTTTTTTCATTTTGTCTAAAATGATGTCGACTGCAGGCCCGAAAAGGAAGTCTTGATTAATTGGTTGGTTAAGAATGGTGGATTGCACCTCGTTCTTAAAGCCAGAAATACGTAGCCATGCATGTCTTTGTAGTAAGACGCTAGTGTTAATGGACCTGGCTGCAGTGTCAGCTGTGCAAAGCGCACATTTATTGGAGGCATTTGTAATAAATTTCCCCTCCTGTATGAGGTCATTAGCTTGGGCTTTGAAAGGCTCAGGCAGGTGTTGCATTAAACTTTCAAGCTGGTCATAGTGTGCTCTGTCGTAACGAGCTAGCAGAGCTTGTGTATTTGCTATTCTCCATGAATTGGAAGCCTGTGATGCTACCCTTGTACCCGAGGCCTCTAGTATTTTGGACTCTTTATCAGGAGGTGGAGTTTCTCCTGTTGTCTGTGAGTTGGCCCTTTTGCGTGCATTAGCCACTACTAGTGAGTCTAATGGTAACTGACCTCTGATATAAGTAGGGTCTGCTCTATATTTCTTTTCAATCCTGGGATTGATTACGCGTGCCCTGGCTGTATCTTTAAAGATATCTGGTGCATGTTTTAATACCCCTTTTAACATAGGAAGTGTTCTTACATTTTCTTCTGAAGTAGGAAATGTATCAAATAAAAATTCTTCGTCTATAGGGTCATTGTGCATGTCTACGTTGTGGTACTGCGCTGCCCTATCTATTAGCTGGTTGAAGACAATGGTGTTGTCAGTAGGTGATGGCTTTGTTGGGTATGAGGAGGTGTCGGGGATTGGATGCGTGTCATATGGATCAGTAGGTTCACCCCATGGTTCATCTTGAGGGTTAGGACCCTCTGGATAGTCATAATCATGTTGAGGATCTTCCACTGTGTCACCCTCATTGTCCCCAGAGTGCGAAGGAGAGTAAGGAGCAAAAGGCGTAGTAGGCATAGTAGGATAAAAAGGAATGAAGGGTCTGGAGGGAGAAGTCCCAAAGTCCTTCTTTTTCTTTAGAGGAATGGGGGAATGAGAGTCCGTGTCCAATGGCCTCTTTTTCCTGTGTAGGATTGAGACTTTACCAGTCTCAGGGTTTATATATATATTTTTGCCTAATCGTCTGATGGATCTGGATGGAAAAGTTCTTCTTCCACTGTCTGTGGCTGTGTCTTTGACTTCTTTGGCTTAGTTGGATTGACTATTGCCTTCGGGTCGAGAACCTTTTTTGGTTCGATGACTTTCAGCGCCTTATTGCTCTTTCTCGGCTCGGCCTCTTTATTTGGGTCGACTAGTGATTGCGGATCCACCGGATCTTTAGGTTCGACACCCTTTTGTGCTCGACAGTTTTTTTAGGTTGACTGTCTTTTGTCGAGTCGATTACTTTTTTCGGATCGACTGGTGTTTTAGGAGAACTTGTTTTTGGTTCAATGCCTTTCTTTGGTTCGATAACCTTCTCAGGCTGGACCACAGGCTTTGGCACGGTGCCCTCCGTGTCGACGACCTTCTTCGGTTCGACGTTTTTCGGCGCGGCGGCCTTCTTTGGGTCGACGGCCTTCTTCGGTTCGGCGCCCTTCGTGTCAGCGGCCTTCTTTGGCTCGACGGCCTTCTTTGGTTCGGCGCTTCTTGGCTCGACGGCCTTCTTTGGTTTGGCACCCTTTGGCTCGACGGCCTTCTTCGGGTCGACGCACTTAGGCTGTAAGGCCTTCTTCGGTTCGATGCCCTTCGGGTCGACGACCTTCTTAGGTTCTTGAACCTTCTTTGGGATAAAGTTACTTGGACCTGGGGTCTCTGAAGGCTTAATATTTGTTTTCGGAGCCGAGCCGGACGGCGGGGCTGCCGAATGATGTTTTGGATCTTGGCTAAGGCCTTTAGGCGATGCCTCGACCGGAGCCTTCGGTAACGGGGTAATTGGTGTCGGGGGCAGTGTACTCACGATTTGCCCCGGTGGGATTTCGTCATCAGAGTCAGAGTAGTCCTCGACGGTGACGATCTCTAGATCCGAATCTTGCGCTTCTGGAAGATCTTGTTCATCCTCGAAGATGTTGTCTGGTTCCGGTGCCTGTCACTGCATCTATTGCCTAGAGGCCCGTCGAATCCGGATGGTTTTCTTCGAACGGAATTGGGCACAGGCTGGTCAGGTTTCTTCCTTGTGGTCTCGTGATAGGCACTTGTTGCATACTGTGTGTTTGTCAGTATGCGGGAACTTGGAGTGGCATTGTGGGCACCTTTTGAACGGGCTCCTTTCCATCGATAGCAGGCCCACGTGGCGTTGAAAAGGCCCAACGGCCCGCGTCGACGACCGAGTCAAGATGGAAAGCTTGATCGAGTCAAGAAGTACAGAGCAAGAAACAAGTCAAAGGCCTTTTGGCCTCTAGAAAAGTTTATTTTCGATTCCGAAGTTGGAGTATAGGAATAACATCCGAACCCAATGGCGGAAAAAAACAATCTGAGGAGAAGATGCCCATGCGCACTGTAGTCCAGGGGAGGAGTCACCTATCTCGTGATAGTTCGAAGACTCTTCCAGGACAAGGTGCAATCATCCGGACCCAACACTAGGCGGCGATTTATGCACAGATATGAATTCAGCAGCCCACATGCCTCGAACACCAAGTTCTAAAATGTTTTGTCAGAATTGGGTCCTTACGCCTGAAAAAGTTTGACAAGGGGGTCTCGGCATCAAAAAGTTTGAAGACCTCTGCACTAGCGAATAGAATGCAAAAACGAACACCTTGCAAAAATGTGGATATGTCATAAATACTGACGGTCATGGCAGACCTAGAATATGAGGCATGTTTCACTAGTGAATGCTTTAATGGGAGCAGTATCAGCGAACAGTGCAGCCTCTTACCTTCAGATTAGCCAGTAAAGGATATTAATTTTAAGATACGTGGACTGACAGACCTCCATCTCTGAAGTAGTGCAGCTAGTTATTTCCACCTCAACGTCCCCTTTGAGGGGACAAAGCACCTTGTAATTGTCTTTTAGGCTCAATTTCTTCCTTTTGTTTGCAGCCAAATTGAATTTGTCTCAGCTATGAGACAAACTCAGTGAACTAAACCCTCAGCCACCACTCTATTAAAAGCAATGAAGCTGTAACATAATGAGATCATGGTATAACAATGCAGCATTTGTTCTTCAAAAGAAAAAAACAATGACGTTATGAGCTTTTGTAAAGTGGTAATATGGGAAACTCATAAGCTGACAAAGCTGCTAGAACAAAAAGGTTTGTGTAGTTAAATAAGTCTGAAAGAGTAAAGTAGTATTACCTGGCATCACAATGATTCTTCCTTTAGCCTAGAAAACAAAAGTAATTGTTTAACCAACGGCAGAGCATTTATGGAACATAGGGCACATGCTTCCAATTATATTGTCGATTTTCTCTCACAAGAAGAGGTTGTTTAACAGGTCATTTGCAATGACCGCACAAATATGGACATTTCTGAACACTAGCAGCTAACATGCAAAGAGAGAAATCCTTGAGAAATGCATTCTCCAGGCAGAGCCCAATAAGATGCAAAGTGTAGGAAATTTAGGAATATTAGTTGCCCCCTCAAGATGAAGTAAGGGAAGGAAATACACCCCTTGCTGAGTTGTGGCTAGACCTTCTGAACAATACTGGTATCAGTCCTTTTGAGTATTTCCAGAAAAAAACAAGCATTGGCAAATTCATTATGTCTAGCATTGATTTAGTTGCTTGTTTTGTCATGGTTATTGTATAAATGTATTACTGGGGGAGATAGCGGGCCACTTCCAACATAAAAAACAGAGTGCACCACTTTTCTAAGAATTCATTCACGTTACCAAATAAAGCATTCACGAAAGCTACATATGTTTTGATTCGCTTCCTCTGCAAGCCTGCTATTTAGATAAACCAAACAAACGACCATACAATTTATCATTTAAACCTACTATCACAGGCTTGTCCATTTTAAAAAAATGTTGCGATCCGTTGGTAATATGAAAGTAGTCTGCTCTAAGTTTGCAAGCACTACTCTTAGCTTTTAAGGAAAATATATTATTAAACATGGGCAGCGGCACTGCAAGCTTTCCTCACATACTGAACACCTACAGTAGAGGCAACAGCCACGCAACCACCCGGGCACAGAAAGCACCTACAGCACAGGCTGCTGCCCCACCAACGTCCCTTGCACAGAGAACAGGCACAACAGACGCCTCCATGCAGATGGCCTTTACACACAACCAGACACAGACACAAACATGACAGATACAATAGGTCTAGCAGAGACAGCTCCCAGACAAACTTCACTAACATCATCATTCTGTTAGAGGTTTTGTGTCCCTCCAAACAGGAGCCCTACAACTTCATCCCCAATGAAGCAAAAATATGGCTGCACTTGAAGCATAGCTGAAGTGCAGAATGTCACTAAGCTGACTTTCAGCTAGTCCTGGTTTCTCAGTCGACAACATTGAGCAGATTAGGATTGAAGGCTGTACGCGGAAGTTGACTAGAAACCTTTTGGCAGTCTCTTGAGCATTTAAGACGGCACCTAGCATGTTAGATAATCTCAGTATTTTAGCCTTTGTGGCTATGGTGCTTAATTTGTGCGACTGTTTGCTGGTACTTGGCTACCAACCTTTTTTCTTTGCTCGGGAACTAATTTATGGCAGCATTCAGTCCACTACAATGTAGACCTGTCAATTGTGTTGATCTTCTGTCTCTGTGTTCAATCTGGAGTGGTGATGGCTGTGAGGCAGGGCGAAAAAAGAGCTCTAATTGCACTTACCCAAAAAATGTCTTGGTGGATCTTCCCCTGCCTCTCTGGAAGATAAAGGAGGTTTGCACATGCAGTAGGGCACTACGTGGTGACTAGCCATTTCCGAAGATTAGCCCACAGAAGCTTCATCCCATCAACAAGAGGAAAAATACAATCCCTCTGATAAACGATTAGTCTTACAAAGTGTACTCTTTAGAATAGGTACATCTAAATGTTTTTCCTAGATAAAACAAAGTAGTTTCTCCTCTTTTCAGAATTAATATGGAATACATACATTTTATAAGTTACAGAAGTATTGTCTTCTGTTTATGTAGATTTTTACATGTCATTTCACTAAATTCAAATCCCTACAAAAGAAAACCATCTTTGAATACTTAATATATGTTGCAAACCCTTGCATTATAATCCTTTCCATTTATCAACTATAACAGGAAATACATAGTTTCAGAGTACAGGAATGTTGGGACCGCCACTGACAACATTTGTGAGGCTCAGGTCCACTAATGGATATCTCTGGCCTTCTGTTTCAACAAATCCTATCTTAATGTTTCTGTTTCTCCCTGTTTAATTTAGAACCTTCTACCCTCAGTGGGTGGAATGCATGACAGTCCTTATGCATTGGGTTACTAATTTTTATAGCCCTTCCCCACTTTCAGGATCTTTATTTTATTTATTTATTTATTTATAAAGTTTTATTAAGCGCGGACGTGACCCACAAGGGTATCAGAGCGCTTTACAGTGTACAGTACAAAAACATAAATGGATGAGGTGGTATACAAGCATTCGAATGTGTCATTTCGTACAAAAGAGATATATAATACATGGATAACAAACATAGGGGACCGAGAATCTGCAGGACATTGCACAATATACATTTATTGAGCATTAGATGAATCTGCTAACAAACAAACATATAATATCCTCCTTCGATTCACAATGGGAATAAAGTATATAGATAATAAAGAGGACCGAGGCCAATTAAGCGCTACCCTACATACAGTTATTTAGCATTAAGGGCTGTAGTATTAATCTTACATATAATAGTCTCGTACATTCCACCGGAGATAGGCAATGATATGCGGATCTTATAGGTGACTCTGTATCAGCCTAGAATTAAGACTTAGGACATAAATTTGTTCATTAGTAGTATTTTACTTTTTTTTAATGCGGTAAAGGAAGAGATTCCACGCACCACTGGAGGTAAAGAGTTCCAAATCTTTGGTGCAATCCTCTGCAGCCAGTTCGCTTCTTATGAAAGGATTGAGGATTTCAGAAGGAAAGTAGTTGCACTTCGAAGAAGTCTGCAACCTCCAAACCTTTCTAGCTTTAGAGCCAAGTAACTGGGTGTATTGTCATGTATTGCTTTGTGGGTCATGCATTCTACTTTTAGGTGTATTCTTGTCTCGTAAGGCAGCCAGTTCAAGCCTTTCAGGATCAGAGAGATGTGACTATTTCTTTTGGTTCCTGATACCAGTCTAGCCGCAGCATTCAGGGATGCCCTCAGCGGAGCCAGCTTGTATTTGGGGAGACCACAGAGAGTGGTGCTTCCATAGTCTAATCTTGGCAGCTCTAGGGCTTGCACTGCCATTTTTATATCGGCCTGAGGGAGGATAAGTTTGAGTTTCCTTAATATACTTAACTTCTGATTAGCTCCCTTGGTGGCATTAGAGATGTTGGACTTCATATTCAAATGTTTGTCTACGGTGATTCCTAGGGATTTTGCTGAGTCAATGATGAGGGGAACACAGTCAAAGGAGGTTAGGTGTTTTAACCATAGGTCTAACTTAGGTGTGTGACTCGGTGGCGAGATGAGAATGAATTCAGTTTTTTTGGTATTCAGCATGAGGTGGTTGTTAGTTAGCCAGTTTTGAGTGTTCAGTAGAATAGTTTTGAGGGCAATGAAGTCTTCTTGGGTGGAGATTTTCAGATACACCTGAGTGTCGTCAGCGTATAGGTGATATAGAATGTTTGCTGATTTCAGTGCGTTCGTCAATGGCTTCATTAGGAGGTTGAAAAGAATGGGTGATAGGGCTGATCCCAGAGGGACATCCAGGGTGACCACAGTGGGTTGCGAGAGTGAATTCTTCATCTTGATTCTTTGTCTTCTGTTATTTAGGAAGGAGGAGAACCATTGCAACACTGTGCCCGAGAGGCCCATCCTTCGTTTCAATAGGTGCAGTGCAGATTCTGTGCTGTGACCTTGGCGGAAGCTGGATTGGTGACTGTCTAAGAGGTCATTCTCAATATGGTTGCATAATTGAATTTGTACACATTTCTCCAACAGTTTCGCCAAAGTGGGGATGTTCGATATAGGGCGGTAGTTGTTGAGATCAGATGGGGTGGCATCAGCTTTCTTTAGTATAGGTGTGACCTGCCCTACTTTAAGACAGTCCGGAATGGCACCTTGTCTCAGGAAGGCGTTTACAATTTTTGCCCATAGGGGTAGGATAGATGTTTTTAACATTTTGAACAGGGCAGGAGGCAGGGGATTAGAGAAATGATTGGAGGGGTTGATTGCTTGAAGAGTGTTATCGATTATTTGTTGAGAGATTGGAGAGAAGGTGTGCCATGAGGCATTGTTTTTTTAGACTTCCCCTGGATTATTAAAATGGACTTTGAGTAGAGCGCCACATTTAGAATCTTGGGCCATAGATTGTGGGAGCGCCTTCTTTGATTGGATATCTAGCTCGATGGTTTTAGTCTTTTCGTGGAAGAAATTGGCAAGCACGTCACAGGTAGGTGTGGCCAGGTCATTTAGTTCCCTAGAGTTAGTCGTATTGCATGATTGTTGCTTGACGATTTCAAAGAGTTTCTTTGGCCGGTTGATAGCTTGGTTCAACTGGGTTCTGAAGAAGTCTGCCTTTGCCTTAAGAATATTCCTATTGTATGAATTCCTTAACCTTCTAAGGTGATCAAGGTTATCAGTGGTGGGAACAGATTTCCATAGCCACTCTGCAACTCTTAGATGACATCGCTCTGAGTTCAGGGTCTCATTGAACCAAGGTTTGGAAATTTTGGAAGATATGTTTTTGATTGGAGGGGCGCTGTAGAGTCCAGGATTTCAAGTAAAGTGGAATTGTAGAAGGTTGTGAGGTCATGTACATCAGTCATGTCCGTCATGAGGGTCAGGGCCGAGTTGCAACGGTTTACCAAGGTGATTGGGTTGATATTTTGTAAGTTCCTATTTCATTGTCTTGTTTTTGAGGGTTGGGCCCTTTTTTGAGTAACTTTGATATTGATGGAGAAGAGGATGCAATAATGATCAGACCAATCGCATGGGGTGATGGATTCTAGTAGGATGATGTTTGTTTTTGCAATGATGAGGTCCAATGTCTCTCGCTTGTTGTGAGTTGGGCTGTCACAGAATTGAGATAGCTCCTGTTCTGACAGAAACTCTTTAAGACAGCCTACAATATGATTGTTTGCTTTGTTCCAGTGGAGGTTAAAGTCACCCAAGAAAATATGAGGTACTTGTAAGTTGACGTTGGATGCCAAGACCTCCATTATCTCGTTGATAAAAGTCAAGTTATCGCCTGGGGTTGGTAGAGTATGTGAAGCTTGCTGGCGATGCGCTTAGCATCAGAGATATTAATACCTCGATAATCACAAGAGGATAGGCCGATGGAGTCTGCTTGCTTGACTGATATTGAGTTACGATAAATGCAAGCTACCCTTTTCCCAAGTTTCCTTATTCTGTCTAGTCAGATTAGGACGTGGGAAGGAGGAACCAGTAAGTCAAAGATGGGGGAGGAGGAACTATTTAGCCAGGTTTCTGTGGGGACCATTATGTCTAAATGATTCTCTAAAATGAGGTTGAATCTATCCGGAGCATGTTTGCTAGCAGATCTGCAATTAAAGAGCTCACTTCAACTTGTTAATAGAGTGGTTTAGGGTAATCTGTTCTATGTTGATATTTGTGACGTTATCTCTATTTATGGATCTGTTGTTGAGAGTCGGTTGTCTGAGCGGATTGGTTACAATGTATTGAATAGTGCCACATTGCAGCTTACTATTATCTGCTGCCCGGGCATAGGATGTAAGGAGGTCGTCTATGTCTCTGTCCGATAGTTCATCGCTTGCCCACCAAGGCCACGATGGGGAGGCTACCCGGATTAGTGCTTTTGGGATGTGTGAACTTGGATATGTGTCTACTAGGTTGGAGGTTGATTTGGTCATTCTGACTAGTGTTCTCGGTGTGTGCCTTCGTGGGGATGCAATTTCTCGTATGGAGACTGATTTGGTTCACGGTGTCATTGGGGGCTCTGTGTATGTTAAGAAGTTTTTTAGTGATAGTAGACAGGCTATGCATTTCGCCCTTGAGATGGGATAGGCCAGTGGTTAACTCATGAGTCGAGTGATCCAGACAGAGTTGGGAAAGTAGATAGTATGTGTGGATGTATGATCAGTTATGGGGGCGATCCGCCAATAGCGTCTGTTTGCATGGTTATGTTCTCCAATTGCTTGGGGATAACTGCATTAGGTATGGGTGTATGATCAGTTATGGAGGCCGATTCACCAGTAGGTTCTGTTTGCAAGATCACGTTCTCCATTTGCTTGGGCTAACTTCATTACCAGTTGATGCGGGAAGCGGAACCGGGAGGTTTGTTGTGGGGTCCACATCAGTGAGTGGTGTGGTATATAGGTGAGGCAGCCGGATAGGGGCTTCCTTGTGAAGTTGGGGAATGGCCATTGTGCTCTGTGATTGGATGGGTGGGGTGAGTGTAGTGGTTGTAAGGGTCCACTGAGATATCGAGGAGGACAGTGGGTGAGGGGGATCTATGCAATCTGCTTTGGATGAAAGGCGGGAGAGGAGGTCGGTGTTGGTGGCATCCCGTTTGGTGCCACCCCTCGCAGACGGCAGGGATAACGGTGGTGTGTCTGTCATGATGAGATCTGTAGCAAAGTCTAACCCTGCCTCTTATGGGCTGGGGGATTCAGGTGTGGCAATGACCAATCGGACTGGGTGGTGGGATTACTGGGGTTTTCTGCACTGCTGAGGTATATGGCTAAGTGCAACCCAGTCTCACCTGGGCCAGGGGACCCATGTGTATTTGGATCAGGCATGTCTGGGGGTATGGGCACAATGTCGATGATGGCATTTGTCAGATTGGGATAACATCTGGAATAGCCCTCAGCAGCAGACTACAAGGCTATATTATGTTATGGATACCGACTTTTGAGCTAACAGCTTCATAGGTAAAACAAGTCTTACAAATTTCCTTGGCCAATAAAGAAATGCACAAAAAAAGCAGGCAGGATCATTGGTGAGGCAATGCAACACATTCTGCTTAGCAAGCAGCACCCAGGCCACTCGTCACAGCCTCAGTGCACTCTGTGTTCAGCAGTAATTCCAAGTTTTGCTTTTGATGTGTGGGAGTGCAGACCACAGAAGAAGTGTTGACACTTTAGTCGAAAATTGGAGGACTATTCAGAGGATATGAGGAAACGCACAGAGGCCGCTTCGAGTTACTGGAGACTCCTAAAAGTTGGAAGAAACTTGGCAGACTAGAGCTGTACGGGTTCTCAGTAAGCAGCATAAAAAGTCCATGTATACTGGCCTGGTCTTCAAAGACTACAGCAACATTGCTTGTAGTCCTGGTACTACACAGCAAACTCTGAAAACATGGGTGATACCGAAAAAAAAAAGTCTGGTTAGACTTTCATTGTTGCCTTCCATAGAGGGAGAAACAACATCACTGGTCTGTGGAGGGAGGTGTTAGATCACACTACGAACCCCCTAAGAAAATAAAATTGTTTTAAAAATGAAATTAAGAACTTACATTTCCCTCTCCATTCACTGCTAGATGCAAGGCCATTCTGTAAGCAGTACCTAAAATTCACAGTACAGTACCCTTTGCCCTTGCCCAAACTTAGCTATCTCTTAGGGTGATGCATTCTTGCTCTCTCATCTTGAGACACCATTGCAACGTACTGACTTTAAGACAGCAGTCTTTACCAAAACACACGAGAACACCTTTTGCATTTCTTTCAAAATCATCTACAGATAGGCTAAATTACCTCAGACGGCAGGAAATAAGGAGGATTGGAGTGTAGGAGACAGTACACTACTTGGCTGTCCTCCTAAAGTACTTAAATTAACTGCTAGTTCCTGCGAAGGCCACTTGGAGGTTGTGCTCTAGTGTGGACAAACTTCTCTGGTTTGGGGCAGGTACCTCATCCTGCTCACTGAATGGCAGGCATAGGAATAACACACAGGCAAGAAAAGGGATTAGAAATATGCACATGATTCTACATGCTATTAAAGATCTTCAAAGGTTTGCCTCAGAACACCAGATGTACAGTCACACAAGCACTCATCACCAGCAAGCTGGACTACGGCAGCACTCTCTATGCCGTAATTTCCAGACAGCTCATACACAGACTCCAACCCATACAGAACAACGTTGCAAGACTTGTACTCAACCTCCCACGTGGCACGCACATCACACCACAACTCAAGAAGCTTCACTGGCTCCCCATTTAGAAGCACAGCCAATTAAACATTTTCGCTCACATATACAAAGCCCTACACAACACAGGACCAGAATACCTGAACAGCCGCATAAACTTTCGCCAAGCCAAGAGACACTTTTACTCAATAAAATTATGTTTCCAATGCTCTGCCTCACTGTCCCTCGCACACACTCCCCGCATTCGCAAAAGCAAAACTGGAGGTCGCTTATTCTCCTACATCACACCCAAGACATGGAATGATCTCAGTCAACACATCAGAGCCTCCTACTCACTCCTTGAGTTCCACAAGAAGCTGAAGACCAGGCTCTTCGTCTAAGCACCTAGGGGACCACACACCTACCCAAGCACCTGGATATCCTCTCAGGTGATTAGTGTGCTATACAAATCAATATAATATAACATGGACCCTTGAGTCACACGATGAGGACAGTTCTCATTTTGACTAACATATTGAGCCTCACTGGCCACTATGTACCATTTATAAAGAGGAGAAGGCTTGCAACTCTTAATCTATGCAGAACACATTCCTGCTTACAATATGGAAAGGTCAAGACTAATGGCATCAGTGTGCATGCTTGCTATCTGTAGGTTTCTCCTGCCTGATGGGAGGCAGGGATTCAACTAATTGCTCTCTTACTTGTCCTCGTTGTAACCAATGAGCGCTTGTAACTGAATGTCTATATGGTGTAATATATTAATCTTCCACTCTAGTACCACAACTGTAAGACTAAGCGGCGTGATCAATATGTTGCACGGGCCTGCCTGCGCCTCATTCTGTAGTAATGAAAGTAATCGCTTCAGGGAATGCTTGTTTCACTTGAACTGTGGAATGAATGTATGTAGATGGTATGAAGAATGAGGCGGTGGATTCACCTGCTCAACAAGGCGTTTAATTACTGGAAGGCCTTCCAGCGCAGAACTGTCACAACCGCTTGTTAGGACACGCTCAAACCCCAAGGATATCAGGGTCTCCAAAGCTACCATGGGGTCATGGACCATGTCAAAGGCTGCAAAAGAAAATGTACATTTCAGAGGGTAATCAAGGGAAAAGTAAACAAGCAAACAGGCTCATAACTGTGCGAATTAGAAATAAATACAATGAAGAGGTGGCCCATCCCACTGCTGCAGAATCTCATGTTCGTGCTCAGCTGTCACTCATACCGCTATATTTTTCCATTCCATTTAAGAAGTCTTTATTCGATTATTTCATCTTAAAAGACGTACGTACAAAATATACATGATAAAATAACAAATTCATATAAAATCAGTTGTAACCGACATTCTTATAATGGGTACAAAACATTAATTCATTGTGACGTTAAAAAAGTATTAAATCAGTTATAACAGACATTCTTATAATGGGTACAAAACAGTAATTAGTAGTACCATGTAAAAAACCCGGAAGACCTAGATCTACAATTAAAAATCACATTTAAATGTTCAAAGGCAAGCCTAGCACTGGCTGTTTTTTAAATACCTAGTTCTAATCACCCACGCCCATCCAAGGAATTTTGCCACACCAATGACAATAAGAGGGGTTAAGTTGGTTCTTAAGATTCTGATAGCCTCAATAGCTGAGCGAGTACCCAAGGATCTGCATACTGGGCTAAGCCATTTGGACCTTGGAGCAGCATACAGTGGGCAAACAAACAAAAAGTGATCAACACTTTCGCTCAGAACTTGACAATGAGGACAACATTCAGACCCACTTGAACACCATTTCTTGGTAAATACCCTTAAAGGCAGCGTACCACATCTAAGTTGATGGAACAATTTACGATCCATTGGTTTGGTGATTAGGTCCCAATATTTTTCAAGCTTGGGGGCATCTTTGAGGTCAATGAACTTACTAGAAAGGATATTGGCAGGCAATCCCTGATGACGGTTTGAGGTCACCCAGTCCCAATACAGTGCTTTTAATATTTTCTTTGTGGGGAAGACTGCTGAATCAGGGGCCACCCAAAGATTACTTAACCCCAAGGCATAAAGTGACGATTTAAGGTCTCTAAACCAACTTATGTTCGATGAGCCAGAGGTAGTTCTAACATCTAGACAGGCCCTAGAATACAGGTTGAGTTCCGGCGTCGTCCATAGGCGCCTCCAGAACGCCAATGGGCGAAATCTAGCCTGCTCCTCAACCGGAAGACATCCTAGATCATACATAAGTGGGATCCTTGGGGTTGACTGCGGCAGACCTGAGGCTACCCTGAGAAATTTGTTTTGGGCTAATCTCAGCGGGTCCAAGTTACTATACCCCCAAAGTTCCGCCCCATGAAGAACAGAGGGAAGAACCTTGGATCCATAGATCTTAATAAGGGGCGAGATAGGCCTAGTAAAGGAGCGTTTATGCTCTTTAATCAGCGCACCTCCAATCTGCAGATGTTTCAAGGCCATAAGCTCAATCTGGGGGGTCCAGCTTAGGGAGTCGCTAAATGTAACTCCTAAATATGTAAACAACTTCAATTGTTCTAAGGGCAAACCCCCCATTGTGACCCTTGCGGAAATCTGATTGTGGCATCTTAAGACCATAAATTCTAGTCTTAGAAACGTTTACCTCCAACTCATGTTCGTGACAGAATAGCTCATACCTAGAGAGGGTCTGCTGAAGACCCTGTCTGGTTTTAGATATTAAGAGGGTATCGTCAGCGAACATGAGTAGAGGTATTTTCATTCCTGCTAATGAAGGGGCATCTGTGGGGTGATTAGCAAAGTAATTGACAACCCTATTATTATATAAAGAAAAAACGGTAGGGGCTAAAACACAGCCTTGCCTAACACCTTTAGCCACGGAAAACCTATCAGTCACCTCCCCAGGTTTGCCCCAGCGCACCTGGGCATAGGTATTCCTATGTAAACTAATTAACAGATTGACAATAGGGGCTGGCATGCCCATATCTAAAAGGCACTTCCATAAACCAGCCCTCGGTACAAGGTCAAAAGCAGACCTGAGATCTACAAATGCTGCATATAGGTTGCCCTTGCCTAAAAAGACCGTCTTCCAGAAAAGTAACATAAAACGATAGGCCTGGTCTAGAGTGCTTACTTGGGACCTAAATCCAGCCTGTAGTGGAGTTAGAATATTTTCTGAATCTATCCAATCATGAATCCTAGCAAGGACAAGACGGGCTATAATTTTTTGTACTGCATCTATTAGGCTGATAGGCCGATAGTTATAAGGAATCGACCTATCACCTTTCTTATATATAGGCAATATTTCAGCCCCAGCCCAGGAATCAGGAACTCTGGCACCAGAGGCCAGAACGTTAACCAACTGTACCAGATATGGAACCCATAGGTCTTGATCCTGGAGGAATAGGTCGGCTGGGTTGCAATCTGGTCCAGGAGCCTTCCCTCTCGGGATAGAATTCAAGACAGATTTCACTTCTATAGAGGTAAACACTAGAGGGTCTGCTGATAATGGCCAACAAATGTTATTTAGAGAACAATCTGGACCCTTAAATTGGTTCCCAAAGTAGCTAACCCACTGTTGTTCACCCACCGATGAAGGGCTCGGCCGATCATCCTGAGACAGGCCCCATCTAAGTAAATGCCAGAACTGCTGGAGATTCTTGGAGCTACATGCATCAGCCAGTGTGGACCACCTTTCTTCATCCCATTTCCCCCTGGCTCTATGTTTCGCTGCGTTGAAAGCCTTCCTACAATCCCTTATGAGGCACAAATCCTTAAGTTTAAGGGCCTTAAACAATTCGGCATGGGTTCGACGACACTCATCATCGAACCAATTTAACCTTTTTGTGCACCCCCTTCCCCCCCTTTTAGTGAGGGATTTAATGAAAAGTTTCTTTAAAGACCCAAACATGAGAGTGTGAGTATCGGTGATTATAGAGTTAATTACCTCCTGAGACTCACATTTGGAAATGTTATCCAGGGAATCGGAAACCAAAGCTCTGATAGTTTTACAGGCTTCAGGATCCGCACTAATTTTTGGCCAACGTACTCTTCTTGTGTCATTAGTGAGTGACATTATCCTGTACGACATTAAGAGCATGATTATCTTGGCCTGCGAAACTTGTGTCCCTTAATTCTACCACTAGGGGATCATGATCACTTTCAGGGCGTGATGTTACCTCCATGTCCACCAACAAGTGCCACAATTTAACATCCAGTAGAACATAGTCGATTCTACTACTATGTCTGCCATTACTAAAAGTATCCTTGCCTATCCTATCAGAGGTTGTTCTACTGTTGAGGGCACGCAAGCCTTGGTCCAAGCACATACCTTTAATGAAAATAGCCACCTGAGACCACCTTTTAATCTGGGCTAGATCCAATTGTGGGATCTCCCAGGCCTGGTCTTCAGGCTCAGAAAAAGAGCCGTCATCCTGGCTCAGGGGTTCAAAACAAGAGTTTAAATCACCCATTACCACCTTTAGCCCTGGATTTGAAGCTGTACTTAAATAGTCGTCCAGGGTAATAAGGGATGGAGAGATCTTACCTCCCTGAATACCCCTGGCATAAATGTTAATCACCAAAATATCCAAGCCACTTGTGGATTTTATACTAACAAGTAGTATGTCCGGACTATCAATAAAGACTTCTTCAACTATGATACCCGCTTTCTGCCTAACCCACACTGTCAGGCCCCCCATGGCATGACCTTTTTGTCCCTTAATAGCCAATTTGCTAAAGGACAAGTAGCCAGTAGGAAACAGTGGTTGGAGTGCCCAGGTCTCTTGGAAGGACCAAACATCCCCTCTACGTATAAAACTAACCCAATCCGGTGTAGACAATCTAGACTCCAGACCTGCTATATTCCAGCTACCCAGAATAGTACCATGTCCGCCTGATAAAGCACGAGATATCCCCTTGTCGAGAGAACACTCAGTATCTTCAGTTGGGATAGCAGCTGCCTGCAATCTAGCAACTCCCATTTTAGCAAGACTGTCACCCAGTTCATCAACTGTACCAGAGCCAGAGAGCTCACCCAAAGTGCTTACTGCTAGGGTTCCAGACTCTATAGTTGCAATTAATGGTTCTACGGGTTCCAGCACCACCATTGGGTCCCCGGACCCATACAATTAGACAGAAGCAACAGTTACATTTTGAGCAGGAAGACCCCTGGGGTCTAAAACTTTACAGAAATCATTCAATTTAGAAACTGCAACCCATGGACTTTCCAGACTGCCCACACCAGCCCTTGTAAGGGTAGTTTGTCAATCAATATGATTCAAATCTGATAGGGGCTCATACAAATTCCTCCGCGGGATGTTCCAAAACTCGTTCTGATGGATGAATTTGCCAGGGTTGTTGAAATTGGGAGGGTGGCTATACTGTTGCCGAGGATTAGGGAAAACATGTGGTGCGGGATAACCCGAGAACTGGGGGTTTGCATTGTGGTTAGCCCAGGACGGTGTATAAGTAGAACTGTTGTATGCTGATTGTGAATAGGCATGATACATGGCTTCAGGGTTGATCTGGGGCCCATTAAATCTGTGGGTGAAGTTGGTCCATTTGAGGGGGTAAGGGTTACTTATAGGACGTGATTGTCCTTGTAATTGACCTTGTGGTTTAACCAGGGACTCGGGGTAGAAATAACTTAGATTCCTCGTGGAAATTCCACCATCGTAGTTTCCCACATACCAGTCGGTGAGGTGGGAAACTACCCTGTGATCCCTGAAATTAATAATCACAATATCTCCCTCAATATCTTTTGGGCGAGGACCCACCCACTTACATCTACGAACTGAAATAATATCACCATTAAGATGGGCCGGAAGTGGTCTGTTGGTCTTCAACCAAAAGATGACCTTATTCTTTAGATTAACATTACTTTCCCTATTACCATTTAGGAGTGGAGGCACACCCGTCATAATAATAACATAATTAGCAGACTCGGGTGGAAGATCTACCATATTCCTGCGATTTAGATTGGGTCTAGAAGTGGATTTGACCAAATGGGCTATTCCTGTGTTGTGGGTTGCCTTACTTCCCGCAGCCGATGGCTTAGTACTTGGTACGCTCGGCTTATCTTTAACAATATTGGAAGCACTTTTTGGAGCGATTGGCACTTGCTGTGTTTTTGGTTTACTATGTGTTGTACTGTTACTGGTGGATCCAGGTTGAATATTCAAGGGAGCAGCAGTAACACTAGGCTTTGGTGAAGGGGCAAGCTGGCCGACCATGCTCGTGGGTAAAGGTGGAACCCCGGTGAGTAAAAGTTGATCCATCTTTTCACCTAATAGCCTTACACGTTCCAGGAGGGGTAACATGTAAGATTTCAGGAGTTTCTCAAAGATATCATAACACTCCTTGTTAAACCCAGTTGAGGTATCCACCGAGGGCGTTGGTAGATGGGGAGACCCAGCGGGAGCCTCAATTACAGGAAGTACCGAAAAATCGGTTAACTGCGTGATTGGGGAGGAGGGACAAGTTTGTTGATCTATACCTTTTCTTTTTACACCACCCTTTTTCCTTTTCTTCCTGGGTGGGGGGCAGACAGCTCGTACTTTTCTAGAGGATTTAGATTCAGGGACATTATTAGAATGGGTCAGCGAATTCCTTCCCTGAGCTTCACTTAAACATGAATGATTAGTAAAGGTTGAATGTAACTCTGGGGCAGCAATCTGCTCAACATGATCAGTAGAATCAATAAAACTACTCCGGACAGGATTTGGACTATTATGACGACCCTCGCTATTCATAAGAGAGCAAACAGGAGAACAATTGGGTACACGAAAAATACTCGGTATTTGGTCAGTGCTTGTTAGGTCCAAATCGATAATCGTTTTCCCTTGTACTGCCAAATCTTGGGAATTGTTAGGTGCAGGCTGAGTGGTCAACAATAAAAGCGGACATGCTCAACCAAAACACACAATTCCTCTTAGAACTTACACGAAAATACACACATTCAAGGTGAACTTATTTTCTCTTGATCTTCCAAGGTGTAAAACTGAAAGCGTTATAGTAGAATCAGTGTCATCTTTCATGGACTCTAGTAATCACCCAAGGGCTGACTGGAATAGCTTGACACAGTAAATTACCTCCCCAAAAAATCCCTCTATCATTGACATTTGAATGTAGGAAGATATCGACACTGAACAACAGGGCTTTTATCAAATTATGAAACTCACCTCGATGGAAAGTGACAGGCAGAGGGCGGGATGCTGCTGGAAATGATGAAACAAAGAGGAAAATCAGCTTTTAATGGCAGTTTTAAATCAGAGCAACCCTTGTTGAGTGGCTAATCAAACTCCAGCTAAAATAGCATTAATTTTGCGGATAACTATCCCTCTTCCGATATAAATCACAACCAGTTCCTCAGACAGGTTAACTTTTTTTTGTTTTAAAACAATATTTATTTTTTTCAACTATAAACCAAAAGACACCATAAACAGCTTACAGGACCGTGGCATATCATGTCTTGTGTAGCTGAGGGAAAAAGAAATCTGCTTAGTGCACAGGTCAGTAAGTAACCTTTAGAAATTCGGCACCTCAGACAGGTTAACTCTACATAGCATTGCAGGTGAAGGCGCTGGGAGCCTCTAAATTCTTACAACCCAAAATGACACCTCAATAACACATTTATTTATTTATTTAGTGCGATTTTTAGAGCGCGCAAATGCCCAGAGGGTGTCTCGGCGCTAACGTAGTAGAACTCTCATTAGTGGAGGAAGTAATTTATGCTGAGAACAACCAGGTTTTGAGTTTTTTTCTAAATTTGAGGAGTGCAGGAGCAGTTTTGATGTGGCGGGGCAGCGTGTTCCAAAGTTTGGCTGTCGCGGTAGAGAAACATCTATCACCCCAATTTGCTCTTCTTGTGCGTGGGACCCTCAGCAAATGGGCTGATGATGAGCGTAAAGCTCTTGAGTGCTCAAGCGGACAGAAGATTTGTTTTAGGAATAGTGGGCCTTGGTTGTGGATGGCTTTGTAGGCTACGCATAAAGCCTTGAATTTGATCCGACTCCTCACTGGGAGCCAGTGCAGCTGTTGGATGTAAGGAGAGATAGATGTGAATTTTGGAATGGTTAGCAGAGTCCTGGCCTCCGCATTTTGCACCGTCTGCAGTTTGTTGAGGACCTTTTGTTGGGCATTTAATAGGAGGGCATTACAGTAGTCTGTTTTTGAGAAAACTAATGTACTGATTAGGGTTTTGCCTGCAGACGGAGGTAGGTATGGGGTTAGCTTTTTAATCTTTTTTAAAATGTGAAAGGATGAGGAGACCACTGAATTGGCATGCTGTTGAAAGGTCATTTTATTGTCAAATATGACTCCTAGGTTGCGTACTTTAGCAACTGGTTCGGGAGGTAGTCCCATCTGAGGTGGCCACCATTGGGGGGACCATTTAGGTTGCAGCCTCCCGAATGTCATCACCTCTGTCTTATCAGAATTTAATTTGAGACAGTTAGATGACATCCAGGAGCTTATTGCCTTCATTCCTTCTTGGAAGTTGGCTGCCACCGAGATGCCATCAGTGCATATTTTGATTGGTGGGTAACTGTGCTAAGCCTCAATGTCATGAGGCAATGTGTCCTGAGACAAGGCACCACAATGAATAACATATATACAGGCAATTTAGTAGGGGCAGACACAATAACTGAGTTCTGGAGTAGAATGAAACATTTAAAGAGATTTACTACAAAAATCCAAAAGGTACGATACAGATATTGCAGAGAGACCATGCATGAGTCATTGCCATGAAAGTAAGGAGTAATAAGGCATAAAGGATAGGACGCAAATTTAAAAAATGATTATGTCTCAATGAGCAGCAAAATTAATAAGAAATCAGACAACATCCCTAGAAGCATCAGAAAGTCTCAGGACAGATTTCTGTCCACAAAATAGAGGGTTTATACAGGAAATCTTCTCATTGAATATAATTAAAACTGCAGATTCAGCATGGGGTGAGCGAAATAGTTACAATATCAGAAAATCAGGGCATGGTTTTATTAAACGTCCTAATGCCTTACCAACTAAGCATTATCCCACTACATGAATATTCATCCAGTCCAGTTATGCTAATGTCAAACGGAGAAGGCAAGACAAACTAGTTACAAAATAACAGTGATCTACTGTGAACACATTCAATACAGTGAGCTAGCAGGAGAGACCCTGGGTGGTTTCAAACATTACTGAGCTCGTGTTGGAATGTTTTTCTCTAGAACAGCAAGAAAAAACACAATTAGCTGCTCTGCTTGACTGTGTGCTGCAGAAATAATAGACAGTGTCTTTGCAGGGGGGGGGGGGGGTAGATGGCTTCTACACCCCACTGAAGTCTAGTTAGCATAAGCCACAAACAAGGCACTTTAACATATAATACATTTGTTTCAAGAGCAAAGGCATCAAATAAGTGTACACATATAAAATCAAGCATAAATCCACATTTTGCACATTGTTAATATTGCACAATTTTTATAAATGCATAGAAACTCCAACACAGGAACGACGGTAATCCGCTCTACATTCACATAAGGGATAAAGGGCTAGATGTAGGTAAATCAGATTTACCGATTCATAAATACTGAATTTTACCGATTCGGTATTCATGAATCGGTAAATCTGATGTAGGTAATTATTCGGTAACAAATACCGAATCATTAGGATTCGGTATTTACCGAATTGGTATTTGCCATTGATTCCTGTGGGCCTTGAAGCCCATAGGAATCAATGGCAAATACCGATTCGGTAATTACTGAATCGGTAAAAATACCGAATTGCCAAGGGGGACAGGGTGTCACTTTGACACCCTGTTGCACCCCTGTTTCTGGCTTGAGTGCCATGTGACACACATACATGCCCTAAGGGCATGTATGTGTGTCACATGGCACAGGTGTACATGCACAGATGTGCATGTACACAGAAATTCGTTATTTACCATGCAATAGTATTACATGGTAAATAACGAATTCTTAGGGGCCTGTGGCACTGTTTGCAGTGCCACCTACATCTGGATTTACAGAATCGGTAAATTGACCGATTCTGTATTTTACCGAATAGGTAAATTTACCGAATCGGTAAATTTACTGATTCTGTAAAATAAAGGCCCCCTACTTTTCAATACCCAAATACAGGTCGGTAACAGCCGAAATCGGCCGTTAACGACCGGTATTTGGTCTCCTACATCTGGCTCAAAGTATCCCCTGCAGTACATTATAAGTATATTACAAGTAACTGTGGAGTGTTGTGAACATATAGAGGAACAAGGCAAAAGTCATGTGCCTTTCTAAAGTCCTAGAACTAGAACTCCGAAGTGGTCTACAATATCTTTATAATGTACAGAAGTGGGTACTTTACTACTTAATATACATATCATAACCCTTCCCAGAAACCAACTAAATCCTTGGTGTGGTGCTTTTCATATGAAAGATCTAGGATGTTTGTAAACATGAATAATAAAAGTAGAATCTCCAGGGGAAATGAAACACACAGAAAAGCAGTTAGATATTTGTTGCAAAAAGATATCCGAATCAGTTTACAAGTCAGATTTCTAAAGAATGCTGCAGCTCAGAAGGTGTGAAACATGCAGAGAGATTTTCTTTCCTATAATTAACTAAAGGGTGGTACAAATAAACATGTTGCCATAAATAGCTGTCTGCTTATCTCTGTTCATCTACAAAAACAGAACAGAAAAAGGAAAAGCCAAATTTCGTTTTTTAAAATGGGACTTCAATTATGTTCAGTAACTTGCCTTTCACCTTGGCTGCTGGTTCTAGAATAAGGCACAATGACGTCAAAAGTCAACTGTAATAGGTTTTTACAGTTTGAGCCCCTAAGTCATTTCTTTATTCCAGAGGACTAGGGAAGTCACAAGTCTGGTAATAGGGATTTAGAGAAGGGTTTTTATGCGGGGACTGCAAGATCCCATGCATTATATTATTATTTTTATTGTTAGTAGTGATAGTCCTTATTGGGAAAAAAATATCGTATATAGATAGGGACATGTATGATGGTGTCACTGGAGTGCTAGAGAAGTCTATGGAATAAATGCGGTTCTCAATATGGAGATTTAGCTGTATCTGGAATGAAAGAATGAAATGAACCCCAAACAGTAACATAAAAATGTTCCTCACTTTGCTATTACTTTGTATGTATTTCATCTTACATGACCAAATTTGGTAACCATTGTATCCTCTCTATTTAGCTTTAATGCCTGTGATTGGATTTCATTATTGATTGCTGTACTGCTTTAATTAACTGTTATTGTTTTCTTTTCTCTTTCTCTTGAATCACTCTTACATTACCCGTATATTTTGTATTGACATCTTGTTTTTTCTAATAAAATTCTTTTTTGAACTAAAAAAAAGTTCCTCACTAAAAAGGCAGTAACTTTCTTTTTTTAAATATTTTTTTTATTGA
The DNA here is from genome assembly GCF_964263255.1 of Lissotriton vulgaris. Lineage (NCBI taxonomy): Eukaryota > Metazoa > Chordata > Amphibia > Caudata > Salamandridae > Lissotriton > Lissotriton vulgaris. Next base: position 987,936,951 of record NC_141693.1, read on the forward strand.
GAATTCATGATACACAGTGAAAACCAATTTACAAAATTAGAGGAAAGAAGACAGAATGCAAAATAGACAGCCAACCATAATTATAAAGGCAAAAGTATGAAATGCGTTACTTACCTGTAATGCAGTTATCCAGTATTGGTATCTTTCATAGATTCACATGCCTGAATCATTCCCCGTCGTCGGGGTGGGAGTCCCCAGTATATAAAATAGTAATGTCCTAAAGACATATATACACTAATAGGCCGGAGGCCTCACATTAGTAACCTATCTGAGTTCTTTTGTAAAAAAGGACCAAACTTTGGCCAGGAGCCAATCAGCTACTACCACCCTCTAGAACCTTCCTGGAAGGAGCCCCAGTCCCTCAGATTTTCGTAGGCACAGTGCTAAGTAGTACCTACTGAGAGAACCAAGGTGAGCCCTTCCAGGGGAGGCGGGTGGGTTGCATGTGAATCTATGAACGATACCAATACTGGATAACTGCAGTTACAGGTAAGTAACGCATTTCTTATCCAGTATTATGGGTATCTTTCTTAGATTCACATGCCTGAATCAGAGTAGCAAGTAGTAGACAGCACATTTCGCATAATATAGTATGTAAGACACTTGATAATAACTTATCAATAGTGCAAAAGAATAAACTGCAAACAGTAGCAGGATAAGAAATGTGCAATTAGGAAATTGGAAAGGTGGGATGAAAGGAAGAAGGCTCACCTCTAATGAAATAGATGACGGAGCACCGCCTGTCCCACTGCTGCATCATTCATAAGTTCCGAATCCAAGCAGTAGTGCTTGGTGAACGTATGTGGTGTCTTCCATGTCGCTGCTCTGCAAATTTCGACAATGGGCACCCCAGAAAAGAGCGCCATGGAGGTGGAAACCGCTCTAGTGGAATGAGCCCGAACTTTGGCGGGCAGAGGATGACCCGCCTGTTGGTGGCAGAAGGCGATAGCCGCAGAGATCCACCTTGAAATGCTCTGCTTTGTCAATGGTAGGCCCTTCCTGGGCCTGCTGAAGGCAATAAATAATTGGTTGGACTTGAGAAATTGTTCTGTTCTATGCAGGTAGAATTTCAGACATCTTTTCAGATCTAAGGAATGTAGAGATCTCTCTGCTGTTGAAGATGGATTAGGGAAGAAAGATCTCAGGACAATAGGTTCGTTTAGATGAAAAGCAGACAGAACATTTGGTATGAATTTGGGGTTAGTCCGTAGAATGACTCTGTCCTGTTTAAACTGAAGGAACGGGTCCTGAATACAGAAAGCCTGCAGCTCACTCACCCTCCTTACTGACGTGAGAGCCAGCAAGAGAGCTGCTTTCCATGACAAGTATTTGAGATCCGCTTTATGCATCGGCTCAAAGGGGTGTTTCATCAACTGCGCCAGGACACTATTGAGCTGCCATGTAGGTGGTAAAGGTCTCACTGGAGGATAAGTCCTGAATAAGCCTTTCAGAAACTGCTTGACCAGTCTATTGGACCATAGGGAAACACCAGACGAAGAGCGTCTGAACCGGGATATGGCTGCCAGGTGGACCTTGATTGAGGCATGAGCCAGTCCCGAGTTGGCCAGGTGAAGCAGGTAGGGCAGCAGCTGTGCCGGAGATGACGAGAACGGGTGCAGTTTGTTAGCTTTACACCATAAACAGAATCTTTTCCACTTAAGAGAATATGTCTTATTGGTACTGTCAGCCCGGGCCCGGGCTAAGATGACCCTGCAGTCCTGAGGGATATCTAAGTCCTGGAATTCTCTGAACTCAGGAGCCAAGCCGATAATCTGAGAGATGTCAGATCTGGATGCTGGACTTGCCCCTGGTTCATAGTGAGGAGATGCGGGTAAGGCCTGAAAGGAATCGGAGGATCCAGCGATAGAAGGTGGAGTTCTGTAAACCAGTGTTGGCGTGGCCACGCTGGGGCGATTAGGATCAGTGTGCAATGCTCCGCTTTCAGTTTCCGAAGGACCCTGGGGATCAGGGGAAATGGAGGAAAGGCGTAAGCAAATACGTTCCACCATGAGATCGCAAATGCATCCCCTAGAGATCCTTTCTGGGGAAGCCAGCTTGCATAATGTTGGCATTTTGCGTTCTTCTCCGTCGCAAATAGATCCAGGTGAGGTCTGCCCCATCGGGAGAATACTGCCTCGAGAGCATGTTGGTCGAGCTCCCACTCGTGGCAAATGGAGTGTTGCCTGCTTAGAGAGTCCGGCAGGGTGTTGTCTGCTCCTGGGACGTACTCCGCTCTCGCTGCGATTCTTGAGACAACGTCATGGATCGAGTTCCCCCTTGCTTGTTTAAGTAGTGCATTGTGGTGGTGTTGTCCGTCCTCACAAGCACTGGGGAGTTCCTGATTCTGGGCAGGAAAGCTCGAAGAGCCAGGTATACTGCCCTCAACTCTAACAGGTTGATGTGGAGCAGTTTTTCGGCTGGTGACTACTGACCGTGTATCTGGAGTTCCTGCAGGAATGCACCCCATCCTTCCAATGAGGCATCTGTTGTTATCACGTGTGGGGAGATTGGAAGTAGGAATGGTAGGCCCTGGTTCAGGTTTTTTGTTTGAAGCCACCAGTGAAGGGCCTTCACCATGCACGGAGTGATCCTGAGTAGATCGTCGAATGATCCCGTACACTGGAGCCACTGAGATGATAACGTCTCCTGTAAGGGCCGCATACGGAGGAGGCAGTGTGGTATTAGGAGGATGTTGGAGGACTTCATTCCTAGCAATGGCTTGAAAAGTCGCACCTTGATGGTCTTTTTAAGCTGAATGTGTGCTGCCAGCGACCTCAGTTTGGCCTGACGCTCCTGTGATGGAAAGGCCTTCTCCTGATGCGTGTCTAGAATTGCTCACAGGAAAGTGAGGCGTTGAGAGGGCTGCAATACTGACTTTTCCTGGTTGAGTGTAAGTCCTAGACTCTCGAAGAGCTGAAGACAGGCGTTGGAAGACCGTTTCACGCCTTCTAGAGTGGGAGACTTGATGAGCCAGTCATCCAGGTAGGGGAATACCTGATGATGTTGCTGGCGAAGTTAAGCTGCCACTGCAGATAGGCATTTTGTAAAATTGCGTGGCCCCGACTTCAGGCCGAATGGCAACACTCTGAACTGGTAATGTCTGTCCGCCACAGTGAACCTTAGGAATTGGCGGTGACTTTTGTGGATGAGTATGTGAAAATAGGCGTCCTGGAGGTCTAAGGACACCATGAAATCCCTGGAATTGAGTAGTTGTAACACCTCTTGAATGGATACCATCTGGAACGATTGTTTTTTGAGGTATGTGTTGAGTTTCCTTAGATCCAGTATAGGTCTCCATTTCTTCTCCTTTTTTCATATCACGAAGAACCGTGAACAGAATCTCTTCTGGAGGGGAATCCGCCTGTGCCTGGTCTGGGGATGCTGGATGTGAAATGATGTAGTCATTCCACTCGTCATCCTGTATTTCTCCCTCTTTCTGTTGACCCTCCTCGTCTTCTTCCACTGCTTTCTCTTCATCTGAAGATTGTTGTGGAAGCAAAGATACAGGATCTGGAGTAAATACCAGCGGAGGTGGTCTAGTGCGAGGAGTAGGCGCTGGTGCTACGGTTTGTGGAGGCACTACTGGAGGTGGCGGAGTAGGCTTCCCGAAGAGAAGCTCGCCGTCGAACGGCATGTTCAGTACCTTGGCTTGGACTTCCGGCCGGAAAGATGTAGCTTTCAGCCAGCCTTGGCGCCTAAGGACAGCCGCCCCTGCCAGCTGGCGAAATCCTGTAGAGGCGATATCCATAGCCACATCAATAATCTGTGGCGGACCGCTCTCCTTCAAGAAGGATCTTCTTGGCCTCTTCTTTCTGCTCCTCTGGCAGTGTGCCTAGGTATGGGGCAACAGCTGACCACATCTGGCGATTGTAGCGTCCCAAGAGCGCAAGCTAGTTTGCCGCCCTGACGTTGATGGCCGACATCGACGAGAATCTCTTCCCGATGTTATCAAGTTTACGGCCTTCCTTGTCCGGAGGCGCAGTCAGTGCGGCAGCCGGGTTGTTGGATTTCCGCTGCGCGGCCTGTGTAATCAGTGAGTCCGGTTTAGTATGGCCTGTAAGGCATGCCGGAGCCGTGTCCGGGGCCTTATATTTCTTATCAAGTCTGGTCGGCACTAGAAGTAGAGATGAGGGGTTTTGCATTATCTTTATCCCCTGGTCCCAGATGTAGTCAATAATAGGGATTGACCGGACCGTCTTCTTGAATGGCTCCTTAAAGTCATATTAGAAGCAGTCCTGAGGTTGCGTCGATGGCTTTTTCGTCGAAGACATCGTCGACGAGGTGTTAGTCGACATCAATGGGACTTTGTCGACGACGATCGTTTCGACTTCGTCGACGAAGGAGCTGTCGTTGACGTCTTTTGACAGGAATAACAGATGTTATAGACCTACCCGACGACGACGAAGTTGAAGTAGACGTCGTCAAGGTGGTGAAGGCTGATGCTGTCGACGTAGAGATGGTGACTGTTGACGCGGTCACAGGCATGGCAGAAGACACCAGCACAAGCTTCTTAAAGGTGGTTTCCTGAAAAGAAGTTTTAACTGCCATGGTTTTTGGACGACCCTCTGAAAACTTTGGCGTCTTCTTTTGAGGAGGCATGCTAGACGGACCTGGAGATGTCTGTCTCGGCCTTTTAGAAGAGGAGTGTGAGCTCCTAAAGGAACACTCGCTCTCACCTGAGGAGACTGCTTGATCCTTGTCCTTCAGTCTCTGAAGCCACAGAAGCAGGAGTCCCTCTCTGTCTTTAAGAGTCTTGACAGAGAAAGTGCGGCAGACCTTACAGTCTTTGGCAGAATGGTCAGGGTAGAGACAGTAGAGGCAGTCTTCATGTTTGTCATCTACATATAGTCTCAGCTTACTACACGAGGCACAAGGTCTAAAGAGCCCTTTTTTAGGAGTGGTAGACATAGTAGGCTCTAGCCCTCCTTCACAAGAGTAAATATGAAGAGAAAAATATGGAATAAATCCAGAAATACCAGAAACCTGAGCAGGGCTCAGTGAAGACTCCCTTAGCACGACGTGCAGTAGAAAATCTGAGGGACTGGGGCTCCTTCCAGGAAGGTTCTAGAGGGTGGTAGTAGCTGATTGGCTCCAGGCCAAAGTTTGGTCCTTTTTTACAAAAGGACTCAGATAGGTTACTAATGTGAGGCCTCCGGCCTATTAGTGTATATATGTCTTTAGGACATTACTATTTTACATACTATATACCGGGGACTCCCACCCCGACGACGATTCAGGCATGTGAATCTATGAAAGATGCCCATAATACTGGATAATGCGGAATCGATTTGGCTGCATACATAAATTAATATCTGATTAAATTGATTCATTTAAATGTTAATAAACCAGTAAGATACGATATCATATATTTTTGAGACATTTTGAGGGCCGGATTAGCTCGCTACACTCTGTTTGCCCGCCAAGCGGCCACTGGTGCCCAAATCTTCAGTCCCAGTTCTTTTGTTTTTTAGGTCTCGCGACCTATCAATGCGCGCATGCGCATTGAGCGGAGCGAGAATTCAAGTGCTCAAAATGCTCGTCAAACCAAGGGCTTTTTGGTGCGGTTTTCTTTGAGTTCACGTGAATCACGTGACCAAACAAGCACGCGCATCAGCCTCCCTCCCTACGGCCGCCACCGAAGGGCTTCTCCCAGCGTGTGCTCTCCGGCTTCTCCTCCCCTAATTATTCATGGCTGGCCGGTGGCCGGCCGTACTTTCAGTTTCCCGGCCGCTCTTGTTTGTTTACAGCTTCAGCGCGAGGCACACGCATTTGTTCACATTTTTCTACCAGGTGTCCACTTTTCTTCTCTTTTAGCATGCCCATTCTTACTTTTAAGAATGCCCATCTAGGCTCTTTAATGGACTGGCAAAGTCAAGTTGGTCGATCTAAAGTTTCTGAAGAGGTTAGTCCAGATACCTCATTCCCATCACACTTTAGTCCCCTGCCCTGAGGCACGCATCACTTGCCCGCTGCCATTAGCCACGCATCACTTGCTCTTCACCACACTGTGCCTTGCTTGAACATCTCTGTGCCCACCTTTCACGATATTCATTTACTTGACATCTCACGCTTTCTGGGCATAATATAATGTCTCTGTCCCTATTCATAAAATATGAAATATTTTTTGCAAGGTGACAAAGTACCTTGTGGATTGACGTATTATTTGTGGCGCGGTGTGGGCGAGAACTTCAATGATTCTCATCTAAGTCTACCAGTTCATTACCCTGCACTACAGAAACGAAACGAGTTTTTGCTTTCGCCGCTGCAGATTGGCCTACTTGTTGCTCATGAAGTTCCAACATGCGCTTTGACCGAGTTAGTAAAGAACGTCTGTACTGAAGGGTGTATTAGCTCCAATTACTCAGCTTTACGGCTTGTTAAAGTTCAGAACAAAATACCCTCCAGGCTACGAAGTGCTGTATTTTTTCAGGTCCCCGTCCAATCACGATATATTGAGGTGACTGAAGACAGGCGTTCCAGCAACACAATTTTTGCAGATTATTTTGCTGCATGAATTCTGTTCCACTATTTCCAGTACCAAAATCTAAAATGTAATTGAAGCTGAATGAGATTTTGATTAGTCATTACACACAATCTTTCTTATAGTGTAAGTTCTGCAGTTAGTCTGTGAATTGACAATGCTGCCTTTCGAGATTGGAACGTTACTGTTTTTCCTGCATGAACCATAAATCGATTTATACCCTCGCCGTCTGAAATGTAGTTAAAGCCTAGTGCCACTTTGATTTGATTCTATCACCTATTGTAATTACAATTTACTTTGACTAATGATGCCTTTCTGGGATGTGTGTGCCCCTTTTTTTGCCCTTATTAACTATATAGTTATTTCATTTTCATTCACTGATAATATGTAGTTTCTCCAGTTAGGGCACTTTATTTGAGAGACTAAATCCTTTTGCAGATTTTAATTTTGAATATCCCCGAGTTTTTCAATTTTTTCATGTTGATTTTTGTGTAGCTCAGTTAACAGCCTTTGTAGTTTTATGCTGAAGATTTTGCATCCTGCGCTTTTCATACCTCTTGCGAGGCCTGAAGCGATTTGACATGGTAGTGGTATGTGATGGAATCTTCAGCCACACAGGATGGCAGTCTATTTTTTATTTTGAGAGCGAGAGTACCTGCACTTCTTAAGAGCAGCACTTTAAATATCCCGTTAAAATTAATTTTCACCACAAAAGCCCAATAGCCCTGGTAAAGATGTGCACCACTGAGGTACCCCAGGCACATTTAGGATTTTATCCCACAGTCGAGGTAAGACTAGAGGCGGTGGGTGCACGTGTCACAAGGATGCCTCCTGTTAATTCAATGATCGCAACAAAACTGCAGAATCTCGCAATAGCTGCTCAGGCGGAGCCACTATAAACACGACTTTAGCAAGCAAACGCGGATCTCTCTAAAAAATGTTAATCAATCATAGACGTGCTTTGCCCTGTCAGTCTGCGAGAGAACTGCAACCTGCATAAAATCTCAATGGCGTCAGCCTATTCTACCTATAGTGACCCAGTTATTTCCACATGTCCTCTGAGCGGTTTGTTTACAAACATAGGCGATGATGTCTCATGCGTACTCAAACCTAAGATTTGCCTTAGTCTGCTGTTAGTTGCACTGTCATAAGCAGACGCAGAACGGGGTTTATTCAGCTATGTGTGCATAGTTTCTCTGGCGAGGCGACTTATGTTTACAGCGTTGCATTGCCACTATCTAATGTGGTTACTAACTGTGGCGTAACAGAAAATGAATTGCCCGCCCGTACAATGTAAAGAGTACCCTCGAGTTACTGATGTGTGTAAACGGATGTTCGCAAAATAGTGACGTTTCCACTAATTATTGAATCAATACGTTCTTGCCTATTTGGTAAACTCTGCTTTATTCCTGTGCTACTATATGTATGTATGCTCAATGCTCATACAAAATGCATTTCCGTCTTGGAAGCTCAGCCGTCGTGTGTGTGCGCTCAGCAATGTGTTGTCTTGCTCTCCAGCCCTCTCATCCTGCAGTCGCGGGCAGCGCTTATCAGTGCTGCGCACAGTCTCAAACCCGGGCCTCACGTCGTCAGTCTCTATGCAGGAGGGTCTCTGCGGGCGCTCTGCCTCTATTGCGTTTGTAAGAGCTTCAGGTCGCCTGTGTCGGAGTAAACCTGTAAGACGCGGGAATGCGGAATATCGTGTACTGACAGGCACATACTTTTCAACGTGTCACCTGTACAATGCGCTGTGTTTTCCCAGCGTGTCCTTAAAATAAAGTGCCCTGAAGTAACATGTTGATGCTACAGAGGACAGTGAAATAAAAATATCATTATTGTTCTCCTGTCTCGTCAGGGGACATCTGTACCTAATACAGCGATAGAGGGTGTTCGAAGTGCTTATGCATCAGCTCTGAAGTGACGTCCTACGAGTCCGGGTCATCATTTGTCTTTTTGTTGTAAATCCCATCACTAAAAAACATTGTTGTGCTAAACAGCTTTACTTGCTTTATCAGAGAGCCCGCTCTCGCCCTAGACCTCTCTGTTATCCTGCCAGTATCTTGTAATGCACACTGCTCCAGAACTAGCAGCTGCTTCGGGAAAGCATCCTCTCCGTCAGCCTAGACATGACCCCGTGGGAGCACGGGGGCCTTCTATGGGGAGTGGCGGGGAAAATGCCCCAAACGACGAAAAAAGTACCTTCTCCACAGCAGGGCCTCGAGCTCTCCTTGTGAATCTGCTATTGGGCACATATTCCACGTGTGTGGGAGGAGACTGGTCTGTCCCATGGTTGCTAAACGTAATCTCCTTTAATAAACTGTTAAAAAGTCAGCTGTTTTAATATGTCAGTGCCAATAGGTAATTGTTTCATTGTGTGCACTACACAAGTGCGAAAAACAGAAACACACTTGTTATCTAGTTATAAATGTTCCTATTACTAAAAGGTCACCTTGGCTAATTTTTACAGAAGGATTTGATTTTCTTTACACTTGCACAGAATGCAGCATCAGAAAATGTATTTGGCTAATTAGAAACAGTCACTACGATTATGTAGCTCCCTTTATGAAAAGAACTCACCTCTTGGCACTGGAAGTGTTTCTTATTACATCCTAACTTATTGATACTCCTTTTATTGGCTAACATTCCACGTGTTTGCAATATACTAAGATACTCAGCCGTTGGGTGTGTGTGCTCAGCAATGTGTTGTCTTGCTCTCCAGCCCCTCAGCCTGCAGTCGCGGGCAGCGCTTATCAGTGCCGCGCGCAGTCTCAGACCCGGGCCTGACGTCGTCAGTCTCTATGCAGGAGGGTCTCTGCGGACGCTCTGCCTCTATTGCGTTTGTAAGAGCTTCAGGTCGCCTGTGTCGGAGTAAACCTGTAAGACGTGGGAATGCGGAATATCGTGTACTGACAGGGCGCAGAGGTGAGCCCCGCCGCTCACTCTCGATCAACAACTTCACGAGCGGGCAGACTCAATAATGAGGTTATCGCAGGGATATTTTTGATGATGGAGCAGTTTCTAACATCTGCAAAAAGTCAAACATCTGTTTTCTTCAAGTAGCTACACATTATTCATGCTGCGGAAATGCTTAGCCCCCTTCCTCCAGGAAGAAGAAGGCTTACTGATTGCTAAGGCAGGGAGCTGCGCCAGGGACACACCGCTCTGACCTTGCAAGCCTCACTGCCTGCATGCCGGGGCTGTCGTGTTTATGTTTTTTCCCCCTTGCAACAGAAACATTGCCCTGCATCTCAAACATCACTAGAAAAGTCGATTTCCTACTCGTTGATGCATTTTAGAAGCACTGTTTCGGTAATGTACTTTGTCATGCATAGAAACACGTCAGCAGTGTTCTACTGACTAGCGAAAAATAGACATTTTAGTTGCCCTCTCTTCTCATCAAACTAATGAGCGCGCTTGATGCAATGGACATCCCCAGGGACGTCATGACTTCGAATATTGCTCCAGTGCCTATGCAGCAAATAGTTCTTGCATGCATTTAAACTATCTACATAGCGTGTCAGGCTCCACTGAGAAAGCAACTTCAAGGCACATTGTTCACCGCCTCACCAGTCGCTCCAAAACGGAAAACATCGATCATACAAAGGACTACTAAAATCTCCCTTTTGCCTTATTTGTTTTTACTAACGCAAACTGCTATTGTAACATAAGTATCAGTCAAGCACCGGGGGTAACTAGTCCGCGGTGGTATGCCCTGAGACGTAAACTAAGTGTGCGCCTAGAGTTAAAAGTATTGGCATTGTAAATCACAAAACATAAATATAAAATGTAATTTACAAAACCAATAGCTCCAACTTTCCTACTGCGAGACCTATTGGCAACGCCAGTGCTTGTTTACCCTTAAGTTCGTACAAGGCCGCCTCAACATTATGTATTCCTAGGAATCTAGACATCCACATTTGGAAGGTTGGGGCCTCAGTATCTTTCCAGGCAGCTGAGATTAAAATACGAATCACAACTGTGGAGATAAAAACTAAAGCTTCAGTCTCGATATTTACATTCAGTTTACTTTCACATCCTATGATCATGAGTGTTGGGGACAGGGTTATTTTGACATCTAACAACCCCTCCCAAAAGGCAGTTACTTTCAAAGTTGAGAATTTCTGCTGTAGCGTTTCCTCTTAAAAACTTGAATACAAAATTGGTAAAAACATTAATACAGTTCTTCCATTCAATCACCGTACACATAAGAAATGGCCATAAAGTGCTAGTGCAAATAATTTGTGCAATTGTTAGAACAAAACCATACTAGAGACCCACACACATATAATAAAATAACTTATTAAAACAGAAGCTAGAGCTTCATTGTTAATAAAATTACAATGAAATGTGTTCAATCATGGGACATAATTAATAAATCTTATTTTGTTTCCAAAAAAGGGGAAGGACCATATACTGGGTTCAACCATTAGAGATCGGGCTCCAAAAACTTCCTTCTTATGCACCACATGGAAAATAAATAATGGGAGACTGAATAGACAATTGGGGGTGCAACTCAGTTTTGAGTATTCTAAAAGCCTCATTAGAGGGTCTTGTGCCCATATTCTTACATACTTGTACTAACCAGCGTCGCCTAGGTGTCCTGTAAGAGTGGCAGTGGAAGAAAACGTGCACCTCCGTTTCCTCTACTTCACCACAGGCAGGGCATTCAATCGTATCATGGTCCCCCCAATTTTTAACAAACGAACGAAGTGGGAGGCACCCATATCTAAATTGTAAAAACAAATTTTTGGCCAACGCTGGTTGAATACTATCCAAAATGGTCTCGGCCCAATAAGTACTTTTAACTGTAAGAAAAGCATGTCAGCCGACCACTTGTACCGTTACTCATCAGATTGGACAGCAGATGTTCCCTGTAAGTCTCACCCAGAGCCTTCCTAGTAATGGATTGTGACACAATTCGAGGCTCCCCCCACAAATCCACCTGACCCAGTTCCCCACATAGCAACTTTAGATGTCTCAGCCAAGGTATCTTACCCGCCACGTTCAGCCTTAATATCTCAGTTAATTCCTCTCTATACGGGGCTAACTCGGGAGTGCTCCATAAGCGTCTCCAGAAGGTTAGCGGTCTTAGTGCAGCTTCCTCACAAATGGTCCTAATTCCCAGATCCATTTGCAATGGAATTAGGGGTGTACTTATTGGGAGGCTAAAGAGCTGTCTAATGAACGCATTCTCTGTGCGTTCTAGAGTTAATGGCGAAGAATGCCCCCAAATTTCGGCACCATAAAGTGCAGCACTTTTTGCCTGTGCCCTATAGGCTTCCATGGGCGGAAGAACCTGCTTTTGTGTTGCTTTTTTAAAGAATTTTTGGATGCCTCCCGAAACCTGGGTTAATTTCAAGTTAGCCTTGCTGGTCTGCGCTCCCCAGTCCATTTTCTCTGTCAGAGTAATACCAAGGTAATCAAACACTACAAATCTTTCAAGAGGTTGACCCTTCAGGGTCGGGTTATTACGTGAACTTTTGCCCCCATTAAATACCATAAACTTTGTCTTTTGGAGATTAATCGTCGAGAGTCCTCTGGATGCCCATAGGGGAATTCGCGAGCAATACTGTGTCGTCTGCAAACATCAGGGCAGGTACACTGCGCCCTGCAAGCTTGGGGGTATCAATATTGGGGCCTTTATTCAGATGATTTATAAACCCGTTAACAAACAGGGAAAAAAGAGTTGGGGCGAGAACACATCCCTGGCGAACACCTCGTTCTACTGGGATGGGGGGAAGTTAAATTGCCATATTTGCCATATCTAATTTGTGCATAATTACCCTCATGCAAACGAGCAAACATATGGCAGAGATATTCCGGGACCCCCATCTCGAAGAGAATCAACCACAGCTTCTCCCTGGGGACCAAGTCGAATGCAGATTTCAGATCTACAAAGATCAAGTACAGAGGGCCACCCTCGATACTCACAATCTTCCAGTGAATCATTTGAAGTCTGAATATCTGATTGACTGTCGAGACCCGTGCTCTAAAGCCTGCTTGGAGGGGTGTTAAGATGTTAAATTCCTCCATCCAGCTATGTATTCGCTCCAGTAAAACACGGGCAAATATTTTTTGGGTCACATCCAGGAGGCTAATGGGACGATAGTTCAGGGCCAAAAGAGGGGATCCCTTTTTGAAAATAGGTAAAATTTCAGCACCAGCCTATGTGGAGGCATAATCATACCCTCCATTATAGCATTAAAAAGCTGGTTCAGATAAGGGGTCCAAATAGTAACTTCACTATGAATGAGATCTCCGGATATTCTTTGAGCCCCGGTGCTTTATTGGGAGCTATTTTCTCCAGTGCAAGGGTTACTTCACTGAGTTGTATTCGGGGCCCTGATATCCCCGTTGGTTCCAGTTGTCACCCCCGCCAATGCCAGAGGACCCATTGACAGATGTGGAATACAGGGGTTTGAAGTGGGCTATCCAGGCGTCCTCACTAATGTTAGGCTCTATAGCCGATTTATATTGCCTGGAGCCCTCATTAACCAGATTCCAGAAAGATCTGAAAGGGCAGTTCGAATATCTTCCCATTTCTGGTTTTCCAAACAGGCTTCAGCCTGTTTCAATTCCCCAGCATAAATGGCCAGTGCCTCTACTACCTCTGTCCTTATATTGCTCTTGATCGCATTGACTAAATTTTGTTTAGCAGCTTGACACTCACTATTAAACCATTGGTGTCTAGGTTTAACCTTTTCCCTTCCCTATGTTAATAAAAAAGGAAGCCATTGTATCCGTTAGGTTTTTGTGGTTTACACAAATGGTTTGGATAGATTCGGCAACACTGGTTTCGATGGCTACTCGCTCTGCATTGGCAAGAAAGGGGATTATTGACTGGTATAAACTAGCTAACTTTTCTTGCGATGATGTAAAGTCACCCCAGCGAACCCTCCTCCATCTATTTTCCTGTACTAGGGCAGAGTCTATATTTCTAGATAGCTCAACTTGCTTGTTGCCCGATGTTACACAAAAGTTTATATGCAGAGCGTTGTGGTCGCTATCACTACGGAGACAGATTTTAAATTCAGAGACTCTGTCCCAGCTACAAGTGTCAACTAGAATAAAGTCAATAATGGAGGTACATCCTAATCTATTAAATGTATGGTTAGTGGAGGTAACTACCATGAAGCGACCATTACAGGCCTGAAGTGAAAATTTTAAGCAAAGGGCGTTAATTTGTAAAGCGAATGGAGTCCAGGCATTAACGGGGGAAGGTTAGATTCAGGAATAGACCAATGGCGATCCTCATCAAGCATATTATCAAGAGTTAAGCCTTTGAGGGGTTCAAATTGGGTATTAAGGTCCGCGCCAATTATGATCCGAGTCTTTGGGGGGATTGTGTCAAGAAATGCGAGCAGTGCATCCAGAGTTGTTGAAGTAGAACCTCTGGTCACTGGTCGAGAATAAACATTATTCAGGGCAACGGGTTGTTCTTCAGTAAAGGTGAAAACCACACACAAAATATCCTGGGAGTGAGTTTCTAATTCTTTTGCTCCACAGCCTAGGTGTGTGCCTTCCCAAGTGGACAAACCCCCAGACGGTCGTCCCTTTCCCGTATGCATTGCCAATTTACCGAAGGTGGCGTAGCCCAAATTTGCTATTTTGGATCTAGCCCATGCCTCTTGGAACATACAGGCGTCATATTGTTCTATGTATTGACACCACTCAGGGTTATCCAATTTAGAGGGGAGACCCGCTACATTCCATGATACCACCTTGAAGACAGACACTTCTAGAGTTTCCCCCTCATCTTTGTCCTTGGGGCTCTGGCGGACATTACTATAAAATTTATAGGAACCCATCACTGTATTAATCTTAGGGCTTGGAATTGTGCCCTCGATAGATACGGAGTTGGACTTGAGTCAATCTACTGCATCCAGAGGATCAAACCTATTTGCTACTGGGATGTTATAGATTGAATGATCAGGGTAAGGATGAAGAGGAACATTGTGTTTAAACGCCGACCAATCCCCAAATGACTGTACATTATCCCTCCCGATATTTCGTGGGATATTCATCGGATAGAAGTATCCAAGGGGGAGCGGTATTATGGTTTCTCCATCCCAACGGACGTTGGTCAGCAAGGCATCCGCCAACCATGCATTTCGAAAGTTGACCACCACACAGTCCCCCTTGATATCTTTAGGCCTCTTGCCCACCCAACCCACCCTACGTAGCATCAGGATATCATTTGGATTCCTCATTAGATGGTGTGATTTGGAGTTGGTCCAGTGTAAGAATTTGTTTTTGAGGTCGACAAAAGATTCCTTGGCCTCCCTCCTTAGTTCTGGTACTCCTGCCAACACAATCACATAGGGGGTAGAGGCTGGGGGTAGGTTAATATAGGGACGAACAGGGGCGTTAACCAGGGCAGTCGCCTTAGAAACATTCTTTCCATTCGGTCCACCTAGAACTTGCCCCTCAGTCATACCACGCCTTGGGCTGCTATTACTATCATGCGCCACCTGCGGTGTTGCAACCCTTTGCTTCCCAATGTCATTCACTATGGGCTTGTTGTTGCTGTTACCCCTCCCCCACCCCCACCTAACCCCAACACAGCAATAGATGTGGCACCAGAGTCAGAGTCAATATTGGGGGAAGATCTGTCGGCAGGAACTGTTGGGCCAGAGGTTGGCGAGATAGTAGTCAGACACTAAAATAAACTAAATTTTTCCTTGTGGCCGTTCCGCAAATGTCCACCAACTTGTCCATTGTTTTGGTTATATTGGCAATATGGTCCTCAAGGGGCTTTAACTTTTCCCTTATGATTATCCCGATATGGACTTGAAGGTCCATCAGAGCTTCCTTGATCCACAGCGGTGGAACTGGGGAAATGGCCATTGGTGAAGATGGGGCTATAGCCTCTTCTCTGGTAGTAGTGTTTAGAGCGTCATTTTTCCTTGTGCTTTTGGATTTTAGAAGCAGGGTGTTTTTTTTGGATTTTGGGGCGAGCACCCAGACGAGAGATTTGTGCCTCAGGGGACTGTGGCAAGGGATCTAATTGCACAGAGGAATGGTCCTCGTCAGCTAAGGAGTCAATGTCAGGACCTTCTTGTGTGATCAGAATAGGGGCCAGGTCAGGTGTTCGTGAAAGACGCCTCTCTGTTAATTCTATCTCTATTGCCACCACACCAATAGCTCGTTGAAGCGTTTTGTCTATTGAGGTAGATTTAACTGAGGATGTCGGGGCAACTGATGCCAGTGCTTTGGGTCCCACATTAATTCGCCTGCCCATTGTTATTCCTTAGATAGTGCAATCTATGCCAAAACCAAGTCCCCTGACAACATATAGCAACTACAAAAGTCTTATATAGTTTCTAAAAACAGTACCTTTTAGGAGCAATCCTGATTTGGCAGTCTATGCATTGTGGTCCATGGCGGGGGTTGATACCAAATGTTAGAGGGGTGGCCCCGCCCTTGGCGCCGCCCACGCGCGCGCGTCCCGCGCTGCGGGGGCGCTCCTGGTTTTTGTGGCGCCTCCAGGCGCAGGTTAGTGTGTCACCAGCGCGCCCGTGGCCCCGGGGCGGCTGGGAATTGCGTTTTTCCCGGTGTTTTGCTGGCCGTTTCCCTCACAACGTGGTGGAGCAGGAGAGGCACCCAGCCGTTTCCCTCACGGCGTGGCGGAGCAGGTGAGGCACCCAGCCGTTTCCCTCACAGTTTCAAGTGAGTGCTGTAGGTAAGTTTGATGCGTCCCGTGCTGCGGGGGCGCTCCTGGTTTTTGTGGCGCCTCCAGGCGCAGGCTACTGCGTCACCAGCGCGCCCGGGCGGCTGGGAATTGCAGTTTTCCCGATGTTTTGCTGGTCGTTTCCCTCACGGCGTGGCGGAGCAGGTGAGGCACCCAGCCGTTTCCCTCATGGCGTGGCGGAGCAGGAGAGGCTCCCAGCCGTTTCCCTCACGGCTTCAAGTGAGTGCTCAGAAACGCCGTTCCATCTCCAGCCTTCTTCAGGGCTCATAGGAGATGAACATGGAAGCCCAGAAATAAAGTAGAGCAACTCCATTTCAGCCCGTACATGTTTTTACAAATTACTTCAACAAACTTCATTTTCTAGTTTTTTTTTCTTTTTTAACTTGTAGTCAGATGATATCTTCTTGATCAGATTCAGCTTTCTCGCACTCAGGCTTGTGCCTTCTGAACTTACTGCTCTGTGGTACTTTTGGGCACAATCCTATCTCAGAAGAAAGATGTGCGTGTTTTGTTCTGCCGGTACAAGAACCAACCTAATCTGACAGAAACAAACACACACCTTATGCAGTTTGTTACCTTCACATTTGCCTCTGTTTACTACACAGTGGCTGTAGCAGGCTCACTCACAAAATGTAGGCAAGTCCTCGGTTCTGCATCAGTTGGAATGCTAGCAATTAATGGTAATTTCAAGAAACCTAATTTCCTTTAGGCTTTAAACCAAATATCGGATCTGCTGCCAAACCCTCATATTCGGTAACCCTCTTCAAGACGCTGGACATGTTACATGTGAATCTGTGAATCCCACAAATCTGCAGGCGAGAAATCCAAAGTGTTCTTCTGTCATAAAAATCTTGCATTAACAATCAATAAACCCTGTCCTTTGGGCGTAAATAATGTCAGTGTAGCTTGTAACAGACCAGTCATATATTCATGATATTTGTTACATTCCCCTATCCACTATTTTTTCTTCGGGTATTTACTGGACTACGTCCACAAATTTTTTGGGAAGTTAAAAGGAAAGCATATTGGCCAACAACTCTTGACAGTCGCCTAGAACAATAACGTAGGATGTCTGAGACTTTAATCCATACAGAGCATCCACCACATAAGGTTGAAGGCAGACAGATTTCTGCCCAAAAAATGTGTGAAGAACAGAATGACACCTCACGGGAAGACCACCCTCGGGGCAATTGGCAAATGCTCGCCAGACTGGGCCCCTTTTTCATCACTGGTCGTCATTCAGTTCAAAAGAAAATGAAAGTGTGTCCAAACCAAAACCAAGTGAAACAAGCATTTGCAATGCAATAGGTCTCGCATTAGGAAAGTTTGAGCTATTGGTACTGTAATTTTTTTATTTTTTATTTATGTTTTGTTTTTGAAAATAGCGAAATTAATAGCTTTGTCATTTACAATGCCAATAGTTATAACTTTTGCAAATGGGACACCTATAGCATTTGTAATGCAATATGTGTTGTATTTACGTGACTTACATGTATTGATATTACAAATAACAATGGCTTTTAAGGGGGGAGGAGCTTCGCGGGCAACCAAGATGGCCGCGTGAGCTCGGAGCTCCGAAGACCCTCCGATCCTCCGCACTGATCCTGTTATCTATCCTGTCCCACGACGGTGGGAATCCTCGGCGAAGTCGATGCTGAAGCGGTGCCCGGTCTCAGGCTGAAGATCCGAGCTTCCTGGACCGAATTACGCCGTCGTGAAGTTGGCTGGCGCTACCGACGTCATTGGCTGGTATTGCTGGGACTGAGAAGTGGCCTGCCTCGGGACACCCCGTGCGGGCCTGCCACACTTGTTAGACTAGCTGGCCCGGGCGGTCTCCTCTATAACTTTCCTCTTGTCCTTGGAGGCGCTTTGTATTGGGTGTCTGGATGAGTGGAGGAGCTATTGGTGGCCTGCCCCTCCCTTGGACTATCCTGCCTTCACTATTCAATATGGCTGGCAGAGGAGATCCGGACAAGGGGAAACCCCCGAGGGTCAGCAAGAAACCGACCCAGTCCCAGTCTACCATCCCGGAACGGTTTTCCCATTCAAAGGGATCACCGGGCACGGCGGGCCACACTAAAGACTCGCAACGAGATATGTCCCCTGAAGATCCTGAATTCACACTCCGGGACGTGATGGGAGCCATTGCTGGTGTGAAGGCTGAGATGCATAGCCAACACGAGGCGCTGTCCAGCAAAGTGGATACCCTTAAGATCGAACTCAATCTCATCAGGGCCGACCTCGGCAAGACGAACGATAGAGTGAAGTCGCTCAACATCAAAACGTCGAGTTTGACTAATGACATGTCGGAAGTGCAGGCCGAGGTACGGGACCTGAAGGTAGCTCATGGGGCGCTCGCTCGCCGGCTTGATGATTTTGAGGGACGGGCCCGGCGCCAGAACGTCCGCATTACGGGTGTGCCGGAGGGAGCCGAGGATGGGTCAGTGGACTTGTTTGTGGAAGAACTGGTGGTCAAGAACTTAGCACCGGGCAGATTGAGCAAGTTCTTTTTGGTCGAGAGAGCACATAGGCTGCCGGGTGGTCCACCAAAGTCGGGTGCATCCCCTCGCCCCATCATTGCGAGACAGCTTAATTACCGGGACTGAGACGCCATTTTGCAGGCGTCGAGGAGCGGTGGCCCACTGCGCTTCCAGAACGCTGCTATTAACTTTTTCCCTGACTTCACACAGGCTGTTCAGAAACGCTGGCAAAGTTTCATGGGTGTGAAGCGGCGGCTTAGGGAGATGGGGATGCGGTACTCCATGCTTTATCCTGCAAAACTTCGTATCGAACATGGCACCCGGACAATGTTTTTTGATCTTCCAGATGCGGCAGGGGACTGGTTGGACACTTTGCCTCAACGTCGTACCGATCCGGAGGACCAGACGGAAGGTGCAGCAGGAGGTCCAGGTTCCCAGGAATGAACTTTTTTGTCTGCGTTTTTCTATCTGGGAGGGTTGCCGCGGCTGGCATCGAACTCGGACATTTATTCTTTTTCCTATTACTTCTGACTTTTTGATATGGAGGGTAACAGGGGGGATAGGATGCCTCCCTTCTCCTCTGGGGGCTTCTTGTAGGTTAGTTTCAGGGGCGACAGGCACACTGCTAGTTGGGGTGGCTTTTAGTCTAATGCAGGGGTGCAGGGTGGGGGGTGGTTGGGGCGTGTGTTTTCTATCTGTTCCTTTCTTCCAATTCTCTTCATGGCTGGGACTCTATTGTACTGCTACTATCGGTGTGTTGGCTGCATTCCGGGGGGGGGTTGCCGGGGTGGGACGTCTTTGATGGTGGGGGGTAAGTCTTTGAATGTGTTGAGTTGGAACGTAAATGGGTTGGGGGATCGTATTAAACGAGGAGTTGTGATTCAATTGCTTAAACGTTGTGTTCCAGATGTTGTTCTTTTGCAGGAAACCCATCTTGTTGGCAACACTTGTAAGGCTGTGAAGAGGAGAGGGTTTAAAATGGTGGCCCACTCCGGGTTCTCTACGGGGTCCCGCGGGGTGGGCGTCATGGTGCGCATGTCCCTTCCCCTGGAGGTGGAGTCTACGTTAGTGGATGATAGGGGACGCTACGTGGCGGTGGTGTGCAGGTGGGAGGGGCGCACTCTGGTATTGGTTTCGGTTTATATCCCCCCGGGGCTGCAAACTGCCACCTTCCAGGACCTTGGTGGCGCCATTTTGGTCTCCCGGAGGGGCTGCTGATTCTGGGTGGGGACTTCTGTGGTTTCGGGTGATTTGGATCGTTTCCCGTCCAGAGATCTTCGTAGTGTACAGTCATGGCTCCCGGATTTCATGAACACCATGGGCATGGTTGATTGCTGGCGACTCTTGCATCCCGCCCAGCGACAATACACCTTCCACTCAGGGGCTCATGGTAGTCTCTCCCGTATCGATTATGTATTGACCCCCGCGGCTCAAGCGCAATCGGTTTCTAGTGCTCGTCTTATGGCCAGGGGCATCTCGGACCACTCTCCGGTTTGGGTGTCCTTCGACTTTGGCCTAATGGCGGCAGGTAGGGTGGCGCCTATCAACCCCTGGTATTTTCGCAACCCCAAGACCCGTGACCTCCTTGCTAGGTCTATTGAGCTGTATTTCGCTGAAAATACGGGTTCAGTAACTTCGGCCGTCTCTCTTTGGGAGGCCTTCAAGACTGTTCTCAGAGGAGAGGCCTTCTCCTTGATTGCCGAAGCGCGTAGAAGACGGGATGAGGACTTGGTGAGGCTGGAGTCGGATATTGCTGAGCTAAATTCCCAGTTGGCCCTGGGACCGACTCCGGACCTGCTCCATGCTCTCGCCCTGAAGCAGTCGGAATATGGCGCCACTGCTACTGACGCGGCCAAGGCGATGGGCAGGGAACAGCAGGGTAGGATTTATGACGCCGGCGACAAGGCGGGTAAGCTACTTGCCTGGTTGGAAAAGAGGGAACTGGCATCCCGAGTTGTACCAGAAATCCTGGGCGACGACGGCCTGGTCGTCACTGACCCTACTGCTATTGTCGAGGCATTTGCCGCTCACTTTGAGACGGTCTACACGTCGGTCTCCGCCCTGTCCGAATCGGACTCGGCTTCCTTTTTGGAGGAGATTGAGCTCCCCTGTTTGACTGATGTTGAGCACGAAGACATGGACCGCGGCATGACGGTAGACGAAGTGGCACTGGCGATAAGGTCGCTGCGCTCTGGGAAAGCTCCGGGACCCAATGGTATCCCAGTGGAGCTGTACAAACTCAAGGCGGACACCGTCGCTGCACCCCTAAGGGATATGTTCCTGGCGGCTTGAGAGGTCGGCGAGCTCCCACTTGATCAACGTTTGGCCACTATCGTGGTCATTCACAAAGAGGGGAAGCCCCGAGACCTATGTCGGTCATACCATCCTATCTCTCTGCTAAATGCTGAGCCTAAAATCCTGGCGAAGCTACTAGCCAATCGGCTTGTGGGTGTGATTGCGGACTTGGTTCACCCGGACCAGTCTGGTTTTATTCCACACCGGAACACGGCCCTTAATCTCAGCAGGCTTCATGCGGTTGTGGCGCGAGCTCACATGCTCACGGAACCGACTGTGCTTGCTTCGCTTGACGCGACGATGGCGTTCGACTCGCTTGAGTGGAACTACCTCTGGGCGGTGCTTGCTAAATTTGGGTTTGGGCCTGACTACATTAGTTGGGTTCGGCTCCTTTATTCTTTCCCGATGGCCAACATGGCGGTGAACGGTCGTTTGTCGGCCTCATTTGCCTTGCGCAGAGGTACTAGACAGGGTTGTCCGCTGTCACCGCTTCTTTTTGCCTTGGCGCTTGAGCCATTGGCCGCATGGGTCCGTACGCATCCCGATATTGCTGGAATCAAATGGTCGCCGGGCTTTGAGGATCGCGTTTCGCTTTATGCAGACGACATCCTTCTCTATCTCACCTCTCCGTGCCGGTCTTTGATTATGGCATTTGACATACTGGGTACGTTTGGTGGTTACTCGGGCCTTGTCATCAATTGGTCCAAGTCCTACCTCTATGTTCTGTGTGGTGACACTCCGCGTCTCCCTAGAGGCTGCGCTATACAGATTTCGCAACAGGGATTCAAGCACTTGGGCATCTACATTTCCATGGATGCCCGTACACGCTATGCTAACAACTTGCTCCCTCCTCTGGCGCGCTTGCGGCGAGATGTGGAGGGTTGGAAGAGATTGCCGCTGTCCCTGTTGGGCCGAGCAGCATTGTTTAAAATGATGTCCCTGCCGAGGTTTCTCTATGCGTTCCAGAACTCACAAGACCCAGTGCCGTCCAAGTACTTCGGAGAGGTTGAGAGCCTGCAGCATGCCTTATTGTGGGATGGCAGGCCGCGGATCTCTATTGCTAAATTGACTATACCGTGGTACGACAGGGGCATTGCCTTACCGGATATCCGCCGCTATTATTGGGCGTCTCAGCTGGTGGCTATTAATCACGGTTTTTACGGACCGGCAGTCAACCCGGGGTACGCAATGGATCGCTGGCTTATGAATGACGGGATGTACTATAGGGCGCTGTATTCTAGATCTCTGGACCGGAAACTAACTGGACCCACTAAGACGGCGGTTCACTTGTGGAGGGTGGTGACCAAATCTTTGGGCTGGCAGGGTAGACTCACCATGGCTACTCCTCTGTACGATTCTGACCTGCTGGGGAAACTGTGGCACTCCAAGGGGTTTGACCGGTGGGACCTCATTGGCATCTCCAAGGTCGCAGACATGGTGTCTAGGGGGGAAATCAAATCGTTCACTGCTCTACAGGCCGAGTTCCAATTGGAAGCCACTGAATACTTTCGGTACGCACAGCTGCGACATGCACTCACATCTTCTATGCCTGTGGGAGAGAAGGTTCCTGAATCGTCCCCGCTTGAAGACAGGGTGCTGGACGGCCATATGCCTGACAGTGCCATTTCCCTGACCTATAAAAAATTAATTAATGTGCGAATGGACCTACTGGTGAAACTGCGAGACCTCTGGGTGAATGACGGGATTGAGATGGATGATGAGGAATGGCAGTCTGCGGTCTCCTCCCCTAAGGAGGTGGCCATCTCAGCCCGACTGAGGCTGGTCCAGTTGAAGGTGCTCCATAGGATTTATATCACAGGCCCCAAGTTAATTCACATGGGACTCTCCCAGGACGGCCTTTGCAGGAGAGGATGTGGCGCAACGGCCACCTTTATGCACATACTTTGGGAGTGTCAGGTCATTGCTTCCTACTGGGAGCGTGTGCATGCTGTAATGAGCGTTGTGACTGGTGTGACCCTGCATGCGGAGGCTCGGCGTTGTCTGCTGAACGTGTGGGGACCGACTGATTACAATGTGGCTCAGACCCGTTGGGTCACCCTAGGCAATATGATAGCAAAGAGAGACATCGCCCAGAAATGGGGTGCTCCGACCCCCCCCCCCCCCACTGTTGGTCTATGGAAAACCAGTATGGATTGGTGCATGCTCCGAGAGAAGACTGTTTACGTTGCCCGGGGTAAGCCCAAGATGTGGGGTTTGGTCTGGAGTGCTTGGAACTCTTATAGAGGAGACCTTTGTGCACCCCCGGAGGTGGTTCAGCCGGAGGTCCGCCTTTCTCCATAGCTCCCCCTTCCCTAGGTTCCACGTGGTTAATCCTGATTTTCTGCTCCCCGCCCATTTGCTTGTCTTATTTCCTGATGCTTATATGACGTATCGGCCCCACCTCTCCCCGTGATATGTGCCCTGCCATTTTTGTGCTCCCTAGCCTTGTAACCTTTCTTCTCTCTTCTTCTTTCTTCCCTTCTTTCTTCTTTCTTCTCTTTCTTGGCTCTGTCGGTTTTTCTCGTTAATTTTGACTTCTTATATCATAAAATTAAACCCGACTACTCCTGTATCTTCGTTTTGTACAACTTTACGAATTGAGTCACAATGCTGCCTAGCCTCCGGGATGTACGGCTGAATAGCGGTGTACTTTGTTTTGGTAAATAAAGGTTTTCCAAAAAACAAAAAAAAACAATGGCTTTTAATTTTTTGTTAAACATTACTACTTAAATTAAGGTTATTGTAATTTATGATGGCAATAGCTTAAACTTTTCTAAATAACTTTTTTAAAGATTATGTTCAGTGTATTTTATTGTGACGAAAATCCAAGAACAAGTGAAATATTAACATCTTTTTGTTACATTTGTAATAAAGCTTGAAACATTGAGAAAACATATTTAAACCAAGTGTTGTTGAATGGTTGCACAGATTGATGCTGTGGTGGCGCTGGGTGATGTGATGGGGAACGAGTGATGCTCTGGCTTTCAGTGATGCTGTGGTAGCGCATAGTGATGTGTTGTCCCTCAGTGATGCTGTGGTGCTGAATGAAGCTGTATGCTATGCTATGTTTTGCTATCCTATGTTTTGTTTTGTTATGCTATGCTATGTTTTGCTATTCTATGCTTTGATTTGTTATGCTATGTGTTGTTATGCTATGCTATGTTTTGTTGTGTTTTATTATGCTATGCTTTGTTTCGCTATGCTATGTTTTGTTATGCTATGCTATGTTGTTTGGTATGCTAGGTTTTGCTATGCCATTATGTGTTTTGTTTTGCTATGCTATATTTTGTTATGTTATGCTATGTTTTGTTATGCTATGCTATGTTTTGTTATGCTATGCTATGTTTTCTTTTGCTATGCTATGTTTTCTTTTGCTATCCTATTATGTTTTGTTATGCTATGCTATGTTTTGTTGTGCTATGCTGTGTTTTGTTGTGTTTTGCTATGCTTTGTTATGCTATACTATGTTTTGTTATGCTAAGCTATTTTTTGTTGTGCTTTATTATGCTATGTTCTTTTATACTATGTTCTGTTATGCTATGTTCTGTTATGCTATGTTCTGTTATGCTATGTTCTGTTATGCTATGTTCTGTTATGCTATGTTCTGTTATGCTATGTTCTGTTATGCTATGCTTTGTTATGCTATGCTTTGGTATGCTATGCTTTGTTATGCTATGCTTTGTTATGCTATGCTTTGTTATGCTATGTTGTTTTTGTTATGCTATGTTGTTTTTGTATGCTTTGCTATGTTGTGTTTTGTTATGCTTTGCTATGCTTTGTTGTATTTTGTTATGCTATGCTATGTTTTGCTATGCAATGTTTGTTGTGTTTTGTTATGCTATGTTATGTTTTGTTTTGCTATGCTTTGTTATGTTATGCTTTGTTTTGTTATGCTTTGTTTTGTTATGCTATGTTTTGTTATGCTATGTTTTGTTATGCTATGTTTTGTTATGCTATGTTTTGTTATGCTATGCTTTGTTTTGTTATGCTAAGTTTTGTTATACTATGCTAGGTTTTGTTGTGTTTTGTTTTGCTATGCTATGCTTTGTTGTGTTTTGCTATGCTATGTTTTGTTATGCTAGGTTTTGCTTTGCTATCCTATGTGTTTTGCTATCCTCTTCTTTGTTTTGTTATGCTATGCTATGTTTTGCTATCCTATGCTTTTTTTGTTATGCTATGCTGTGTTTTGTTATGATATGTTTTGTTAGGCTATGCTATGCTGGTGAGAGTGAATGAGGGTGAGTGAGGGTGTGTGAGGGTGAGGGTGAGGGTGTGTGAGGGTGAGGGTTATTGAGGGAGGGTGAGGGGTGTAAGTTTGTTAGGGGGTGTGAGGTTGGGAGGGGGTGTGAGGTTGTGAGGGGGTGTGAGGTTGTGGAGGGGTGTGAGGGTGAGGAGGTGCGAGGGGGGTGAGGGTGTAAGGGTGAGGGTGTGTGAGGGTGAGGGGGTGTGTGAGGGTGAGGGGGTGTGTGAGGGTGAGGGTGTGGGGTTGTGAGGGCCATTGGGCCCGCCTCTCATGCAGAGTGCAAGAGGGGGGCACCTGGAGCCCGGGTCCCACCTGCACTGCAGGGGGTGTAAATCTCAGTTCCCAGTGCTCAGTAAATGCTGTAATTTTTCTGTAGTGTGCCAAGTGCTGGACATGGAAGTACACAGGAGGCTCAACAGAAACACCGCACAATGCCATAGTTGAACACCCGTGGTATTTTCTCGGTGGGCTGGAAGCTAGGGGGTGCTTTCTGTGATAGCCCAACCATGAAAGCTCCGTCAGTTCATTCTGCTCATGGCCTCCTGCAGTGTGGGGATGGTTTTAACATTTTTGCGGAAGTTTTTTGGTCCGGCCCCGCCCACGACTTTTCTGCAGTGGCTCCTTACCCTGGACAACCCTGCACCTGCGGGCGCGCGCCAGAGAAGGCCATCCTCACGCGCACTCTGAGCAAGGTCCTCGTGCGGCAGGCACATTTTTAGCGCAAGCATTGCATGGGAAAGGAATGCAGGATGCTGTAACCGAGGCGGGCTGGGCCCCAGCAGCACGCGGCACAGTGTCCTAATAGAGTGGCGCAAGCTCGTTTAACCACTACTGCACCGCCATTCTTTCCACATATATAGTGCATCACAAAACGCCGGCATCTATGAAGGTGGCAGGATTCAGAATTACCGAGTTCTACCCAAACTTAAGCATAACGGAGCAATTAATGGCCGGGGGGAAAAAGCACACACAGCTCACCAGGTCAATTGGTCTATACGAGGGCCGTTCAACGCCAGTCCAGAAAGGAAGTTGCAGGTGAAATGTTCAGGATTTACACTTTTTATACCGCTGATATCAATGAAAACGATTAAGATAATGTTAGTTCTGACAAGGTGACAAAGAGATCCAGCCCCAGCGTCAATGGTCGAAATGGGAAAAAAAAGTCTGTTTGCCCGCCTCCCTGCTCGGGGCCGCGCTGCCATTGGCGGACCCCTGAGGCAGGAAGCCAGGCAACGGGAGAGAAGACGTAGGCCGGGCCAGAAGACAGAAGGAAGTCCCGCCTGCTGCTGGGCTATGATTGGCTGCCCGCCGGTAAGGAGAAAAGAAGCAGAGTCCTCCTGCGGCCCGAGGCTCCCGTGAGCTACGGAGCGCCCCGGGGCCGCCCCAGAGAAGAGAAATCCTGCGTAGCCGGTGAGTGGGGTCCGGTGCTGGTGTGTGTGTGTGTGTGTATGTGTACTATTGCGGCGGCGGCGGGGGAGGGGGGTCTTTGTATGTGTGCGTGCGTGTTTGTAGGTGCGCTGGTGTGTGTGGGGGGGTCTCTGTGTGTGCGTGTAGGTGCGCTAGTGTGTGTGTGTAGGTGGGGGGGGGGGTGCCTGTGTATGCGTGTGGCTGTGTATGCGTGGTACTGTGATGTGCGCATGCGTGAATGTGGGTGCACGTGCACGCAGCTGAATCCATCCGAGGAAAAGCTCGTGACAGTTTCTTGTCCTCCCATTCCCCCGTGCCAGATAGCTATACGTCTCCGCCCTGGACGCATCCTTCGGATGCGAATTCCAGGGCGAGACCTAAAAAGAAGTGGTAGCAAAACGAAAACTCTGCTTGTGACAGATAGATGAGGTTAAAATCAACAGGCACACCTCTTTGCAATTTTAGACCGCCTGCCTTTCCGTGGCGGCATTGCCACCACGGAAAGGCATTGCACTCTTGCCATCGTAATATGGCTGGCGGTGTCTAATAGACACCGCCACCATATTAAACATTTTCCGCCCCGGCCGCAAGGCGACCGGGGCGGAAAAGTGTCAGGCGGTGTTTTCTTCCGCCGTGAAACCCCCGCCATACTAATATGGCGGGGGGGATACAGGGAAGGATGGCGGGCGGATTGCCCCCGCCAGGCAGGGCGGTGGCTACCGCCAGCCTGGCGGGGGCAATCCGCCTGCCATCCTAATGAACCCCTTTGTTGCCAAATATCGAGGGTTTCTAATAGTTGTATCTGTTAATATAGATGTTCAGGACCACAGCCCTATATAAGTAGCTAACCCGAAAGTCAGTTATATTTGTAGTGACCTTCGGAGTAGCCTCGATTTTTAAAATCATAGGATACTTTAGACTTCTCGCATTAATACTGGCGTGCACTAAATATTGTTTTTCAACCAAAATAAATAGGAATTAAATGCTATTCCTAATTGTCACTAGGCCTGGGTGGTAATTTCACGTTCCGCAAGCGGAATTCGGGTAATTTCGCGTTCAGCAGAGAACGCAGAATTTGCAAAAATTCAGCGATAAGCGGCTTCGTGGAATTTTTTGCTTGTTCGAGCTTCCAAAATGCGTGTTCGCAAGATATTTCTTACAGTGTACGCAAACAGTCAGAACAAGCAATTCCGCGTGTTCGCACTTTTGCGTGCTTCCGGAGATTTTTTACCGTTTCGCTGAGCTTAGCGGAGCTTAGCGTAGCGAGACTACGCAAATTTCGCGCACCCTAGTTGTCACAGCCCTTCAGACGGAGAACTATTGTCTGCCTGAATCTTACATAGGGTGCCAGATCAACACCTTTGCCACTCTCGAAGAAATTATTTGAGAAGATGTGAAATATTTTTATCACTGCTAACAGGTACACTGTTTTTGTAGTTAAGAGAAATTGGTGCTCACTCTTTTACATGGCTTGCTGCCTTTTTCATACAAATATATTGATTGTGGCCAGGGCTGGACTAGGAACCCATACCAGCCCTGGCAATTCCGCTGAACCGGCCTTTGGGGGTGTGTTTCTGGTGAGAGGCTCTTTAGCACTGCAACCGGTTTTGTTACAGATTGCTGATATTGCAGCACAGCTGCAAAATCGGCCCCCACCGCTTAAAAACCGCCCCCAACCTTCGGGGAAAACGCCCGCTGCGGCCAGTCCAGCCCTGATTGTTGCCTGGCAGAGATTATATATATATATATATATATATATATATATATATATATATATATATATATATATATATTATATACTGCTCCTTGCTTGTCCCGGTAAATGAGGGGCACTCTAACACACACCAGGCTTCAAGCACAAGCCTTTATTGTAGGTACAGAAACGCCATGCTGCCAAGTCCTTTCGCAGTCAAGTTCACGCTGCCTGACGCGTTTCGAATAGTTTCTTCCTCAGAGGCTGCGTGGAAAGTGAAGCGCACCTGCTGTTGGCGTTTTCTCCCTTATCTGCGTTGATGGCACGCCCCCTGATGGGCTGCTCTGTTGAGTCTGCGCCGTGCATTTTGGGAATTGTATTCACCATCAGCAATACTTCCTGGTGCAAATGTTCTGTTGGCAAAAAGACCCGTGGATGGGTCCTGGAAGCAGGCATATCATTAATCCAAGGTGTGCGCCCCACGTGCGGGAACCGGCAAATGTCGGCCCCCGTGGTCCCCAGTCCTCTCGGGGTGGTGCCTCCTCGACGGCCCGGAAGTCGTCTGAATATACTGCTCCTTCCTTGTCCCGGTAAATGAGGGGCACTTTAACACACACCAGGCTTCAAGCACAAGCCTTTATTGTAGGTACAGAAACGCCATGCTGCCAAGTCCTTTCGCAGTCAAGTTCACGCTGCCTGACGCGTTTCGAATAGTTTCTTCCTCAGAGGCTGCGTGGAAAGTGAAGCGCACCTGCTGTTGGCGTTTTCTCCCTTATCTGCGTTGATGGCACGCCCCCTGATGGGCTGCTCTGTTGAGTCTGCGCCGTGCATTTTGGGAATTGTATTCACCATCAGCAATACTTCCTGGTGCAAATGTTCTGTTGGCAAAAAGACCCGTGGATGGGTCCTGGAAGCAGGCATATCATTAATCCAAGGTGTGCGCCCCCCGTGCGGGAACCGGCAAATGTCGACCCCCGTGGTCCCCAGTCCTCTCTGGGTGGTGCCTCCTCGACGGCCCGGAAGTAGTCTGAATATACTGCTCCTTGCTTGTCCCGGTAAATGAGGGGCACTCTAAAACACACCAGGCTTCAAGCACAAGCCTTTATTGTAGGTACAGAAACGCCATGCTGCCAAGTCCTTTCGCAGTCAAGTTCACGCTGCCTGACGCGTTTCGAATAGTTTCTTCCTCAGAGGCTGCGTGGAAAGTGAAGCGCACCTGCTGTTGGCGTATATATATATATCGAAGCTCTGCAAGTCGGCAACCGGGAACAAGTATGCAACAGATCGGCACTCACAGCAGAGATTTAAACCAAGTTAGGTTTATTTAGCGCAAAATTAATCCAAACCAGACGCGTTTCAGCACTTGCCTTCGTCAGTGTCAGCTGGCGACGGCAAGGCGGAAGCTAAATGAGGCATAATTCATTGAAACAAAAAACGGATCATAATGCAAATCAAAGCGCCATCTTGGAATGATGAAATAACGCTATTTACAATGCAAAAAATTAAACTTACTCGAGCAATGCGTACATAGCTGTGCAATTAATCATCTTCAATCATGTCTATTAATGAAAATATGTGTTTCAAAACATTGAGCCCTGGATGGCCGATTGTTAATTACAAATTATACCTGAGATCATAAATCAGCATAAGAGTCATTGCTCGACTGAACATTTCCACGTTGGTATACAGTTAAGGTAACCTAATCCCCATATTCTCCAAAAACATCGCAACGATTGAGGCCTGGATGGCCGTAATTAAACACAAATTAAATACCAGAATTTACATTGACATACCAAAATAGACCCTAGATCAAAAGAAAGGGGAGGAGGGGGGGGGGGGTTACATCTGTAAACCAAATGATGTCAACAGCATTTCAGTGTAACGTGAGTTTACTACAGACAGTGACACAGTTCAGGGATCGGGGTCGTGTTTAAAGGTGTGATAATAGCTCTTCCCCTGCATTGTGTCCTCCTGGTGACTTGGTTTGGAGGTCGATAATATATCGGGACTCCAAACGTCTAAGCCGCCGTTTCAGATCTCCACCCCTAATGTCTTGAGGGATGCAGTCTAAGCTGAAGAAGCTAAGTTGAGTCCTATCGCTGTTGTGGTGACTCGCAAAATGCCGGGCCATCGGATAGCTCTCATCTTTATTAGCAATGGCCCGTTGATGCTCTAAAATCCTAAGCTTAACTGCTTTCGTGGTGCTTCCTACATACATCCGTCCGCAGGGGCACTTCAGGCAGTATACCACAAATGTGTATATATATCCTACTGGCGATAGCCAGTAGGTATATATAGTTAGGATTGGCTAACATAGGAAATTCCGAACATTCTATTGGGAATAACTTTGGCGCCGATTGAGGGATCTGCCTGTAATTTTCCTTAAAATGGTCTCGCTGCGCTCCGCTCCTTTGCTGAAAGTTTCAGGGGGATTCGTGAATTGGGGGCTGAGAAGAAAGGGGGGTCCCAAAACGTGTTTTCCCCATGTTAATTTCCATAGGACGGTCTGACAAGTCTACAGCCCGAACAGCTGAACGGAATAACGCCAAACTTTGCAAAATTGTAGGGACTGGTACGCAGATGTGCCTTTGCTATGTTTGGTGAAAATTGCTCCAGTGGTTTTTATGAAAATTAGGTTAAAACACATATATCTATATGAGCTTACGGGTCCGCGCACCGTTCGCGTACCGTACGCGTACGTGCGCGTACCCTTACGTGCGCGAGCGCGATCCTGATTGGCTGGCAGTCGACTGTCAACATTCCAAACTGTCCAAACCAGGAAGAGTTGGCCACCATCTTGTTTCTCAGGAGAACTGAGGCACAAGAGAGCCCAAAACAAGAGTGGAAAACACGGAAAGGGGGCAGGGTAGAGACCCCCCCAACCCCCTAGCCCTTCTCAGGGTGTCTCAGAAGCACCCCCAAGGGCAAAAAAAAAAATCGAAAAATCGCGGGGTACGCGCACGGTACGCGTATAGGCGCGCGTACTTGCGCGTACCCCGCAATTTTATTAAAAAAAATAATAATTTTGCCCTTGGGGGTCCTTCTGGGACAACCTGAGAAGGGCTAGGGGGTCAGGGAGTCTCTACCCTGCCCCCTTTTTGCGTTTTCCACTCTTGTTTTGTGCTCTCTTCTGCCTCAGTTCTACTGAGAAATCAGATGGCTGCTCAGGTGGTACCTGAAGGATATTAACATATAAAAACATTATTCGCTAATAGAATTTGCATTTACAAAACCTTTGAAGTTTTTTGAAAAAAATATAGGTATCACGCCAGATATAGTTAGGAATTAGCATTTAAAAAACCTTGCAAATTCACTGAAAAAACCATAGGTTTCAGGCCTTATATAGTGAGGAATTAGCTTTAAAAAAAACTTTGCAATTCACTCAAAAAAAGTCTTAGGGGTGTTATAGTTTGCTGGACATTTCACTCATACAAAACCATTGAAATTGCTCCTATATAGTTAGTTGGACTAACTATATTTCGCGCAACCGCAATGCACAGCTGATGATGTCACATATTAGATCATTCATGACATGGTCAGTGACATCATCAGACATCAAACAATTTATACATAATCAAGTTAAAAATGTTCACAGAACCCCTGTTCTTGTGAACATTTTTAACTTGATTATGTATAAATTGTTTGCTTATTGTTTATTGTTTATGTTAATGATTTTGAAATGTTTTTAACCATGTTATTGCACAAACCTTTTTATCAATTGTGATTATGTTGATTTATTTGTGACCCTGGAATAAACATACAAATGTTATATTTTTCTAAAAACAATTTTCCTGTTTTTTCTAAATTTTGACTAAAGTTTGGTAAGGTGTGAGCCGTACAGTTATTAAAGAGATCTGACAGCTCTTCAACAAAACAGTTGGTTTATGTGAAATTGAACAGGTTGCATAGGAGGTCTTTTGGTAATATATTATTGTGCGATTGGTATTGGTAAAAAACAAGATTCTGGGCACCTACTATATAACTCTAACCACCTGTTGAGGGTTACCAGTGGGACTTTCCTGTCTTTCTACTGTGTATATATCAAGCAGAGAGAGAATGCAACTTGGCCTGGCACTGCCTCGCGGTAGGAGCTGTTACTTTGAGTCAGCCCACCCACCCGTCCCCAGTTCACCTAGAAACCTGGTGATCGCAATATAAAGGCTCTATCGTTTTTTGTTTTGTTTTGCCAGTTACGTTAAGGGATCCTCTTTAAGTCCAGCCTATCCCCCGTTCCCCAGTTCCTATCCAAAAACAGTAGCGCCTAGAAACCTGGTGATCACAATATATGGCGCTATAGGGTTTTCTTGTTTTGTTTTACTTGTCGTTTGCAATCCTTACCCTGTGGAACCAAAAACAGAAACTTCACCTATATACCGCGCTTGTACTCAGGTACTCGCAGAGCCACCTAACTATGAGCCAGGCAAATATCCAGACCCAGAGCAGCATGTGACACCTGAACACAACCACCAACTCTCCAAGTAATGCGGGCTCGCGCGCGCTCCACGTGGCTTCTAATGCAGGCTCGTGCTTAGGGGAAGGAAGGAAGAAATCCAGATGT
The DNA here is from genome assembly GCF_964263255.1 of Lissotriton vulgaris. NCBI lineage: Eukaryota > Metazoa > Chordata > Amphibia > Caudata > Salamandridae > Lissotriton > Lissotriton vulgaris. The sequence goes on from NC_141693.1 coordinate 987,969,799, forward strand.
ATTCACGCCAGGCATGCTCAGAAGATCTGCCCATTCCGGCACCGAGAACGACCCCCAGCATCCATGCCAGGGCCCATGAAGGAGGCTGGAGGGTGGCAGGCAGCGGAGCTAGGGGAGTGGGGAGGCACCTGAGGTGCAGATAAGGGCAGATGACGGGCGGATGGGCTATAGAGGCGCGGGCAGGTGAGGTACAGAGATTGATGCAGGTAATGTAAAGAGGTCGTTGCAGGTAAGGTACGCAGGAGGAGGCAGGTGTTATAATGTGGCGGGAGCAGTTGAGGTACAGGGCGGAGGTGATGGGGGGGATAGAAGCGGGGCAGATGTTCTACAGATGTGGATGCATTTGAGGTATAAAGGTTTACGGCAGGACCTGTCTGGGACTGAGGTAGGTGAGGCGGGAAGGCAGGAGGAATATAGTAAAGAAGTTTAGATGGACAAGAGAGGTATGGAGATGAGGTCGGACTGAGGTAGCAGCAGGTGTGGACGACAGGTGAGGTATGGAGTTGAGGTACGAAGTCAGGTGAGGTACTCAGGTGGGAATGCTGGAAGTGTGGAGTGGCTGCCGGGCGCTGAGGTTTGGTGGCTGTGGGGTGGACTCGTGCTGCCTCCTGCAGCCTCAGAGATGTGCTGAGCTACGGAGCTGTTCCTCGCTCTGAGGCAGCTCGGAGGCTGGGGCTGGAGGGAGGTGGAGTCTCGGGGTTGCCTCCCAGCCCAGGGGAGCGCTGGAGCCGCTCATTCACCGCTGAGACAAACAGGGGGCGCCGGAAGCACCCCACGGGTCCTCCCACCCCGACGGGGTGCAGACAGGGGCTCCGGCGTCCCTTTGTGAGCACTCAACATGTTTTGTTGGAGTTTCTAAGCAAAATAAATCACACCGATGAATGGCCCCTAAAGAAACACGGTTCATTGGACTAAACATTGCAAAATCACACTGTCACTCGAAGGAAACTATCTGACAGGAACGTGGACCAGGCCCCGCGACACTCCCTGCCCTGCAGCCTGTTTTGTTTCAGCGCAGACTAGGGCGGTGGGGCAGAGCCTGCCAGCGGGGATGGGGGTCGTGGGAGGGGGCTTGACAGCAGCGATAATTCAAAACATATGGCCTCTGGTGCGCGTAACAGACACCAATAGGCCATAGGCGGAGCTACGCAACCGCCTATGGCCTATTGGGGGTTCTGTTAAAAACAGCACGCATGCAAAGGCCAATGAAAATGGACCTTGGAAATAACACGCACAAGCTACGTGGAATTTCCAGGTCCATTTTCAAAACAACGGGAAAAGGACTCTCGATGCGCGACACTGCTGCGCAGTGTAGGCTTGGCCCGAGCCCTAAAAACGGCCTTGTGGAGCAGACTGAAATTTGTCTCTCTACAAAAGGAATAAGCACCCTAGCTTTAATGGGTTCCTTAACATTTTCTAGCGAACATTTGACACCTAAACATCTAAAGGAAATCCATTGATAGCTCAATTTTGGGCATGGTTATTATCAACAGGTCCTCCTTCTCTTCCATAGAAATGTACATTTCATAATGTGCCCCTGCTCTTGCATTAAAAGAATGATATGCCATAGTTTTATCTGGTTGCAAAGCCTTAACAGGACAAATTTCTAAGGATATTTGATTCAGAGGATCTTTCCGCTACTTGTGCCAGGCGCTCTGATATCAATGGACCCTGGCTCCTGATTAAATTGCAGTAGGCCAGAACATTTTTCATGTTCAGATCTAAATGGGAGTCATTTGGTGACTCCTGTATTTGGAGAGGTGACAAGACTGGTCGGCTTTCTTTTGCTTGGAAGTAGAGTAAGCTCTTAATTCCTCCAAAAAGGCCTTCTCAAATGCAAGTTTACTCTTCTTGTGTATGAGTTGAGAAATAAGGCTGTGCATGCCCATGCCCACTGTTGAGGTTGTTGTAAACGAGGGGTTGCCTGGTTATTTGCTCTCTTCCTGAGAAGGAGCCAGGGTACGGGGTGTCAAGGTGTGCTTGATTTTGGTGCTACTTTCAGCATCAAAGATATCTGGCAGAGAGGGATTTCCAGCATCCAAAGGGCCTTTCAGGGCTGAAATAACCTGACATTAGTGGGTGGTTCAGATATTGAGGATTCTTCATGGGTGGATGCTCTGCCAAGGCATGGTGCTCTTGAGGCTGGTCCTTGGTGTTGAGCTGAGCTTGGGTCAAGGGCAAACCCTAGAAAGAGGGTCATCGTTGTTTAAGGTGCAGTATATGTCTGAGTCTCAAATTGGATACTATAAACCCAAGGTGTGGTGCAAGTTCCAGGAGGGCCCTGAGATTCTTCTTCAGGGTTGGAGTCTTCAGAGGAGACATACTTTAGGCTCCTCCCCAGCACAGCTTCCAGCCTATGGGATGTGAGGCTGCACACCTTTAATTTCCTTGGCTACCATGGTGGACAGTGACCCAGAAGAGTTTTGTCACTTCATCGTAGAATAATGCACTCACCTCTGATTTAGTTTGTGACAAATAGATTTCTTTTTTGGATGCAAGTCATTACAAGTTTAAAACACACTTTCGTTGTGTAGACAGGCTACAGACACATGACTGCACGAAGAGCAGAATTTAGAAGGTGTATGATCCATGCCTTCCTCAAAAGCGTCATTATCATATGACCTGGCCCCTAACCCACTTTACACAATTCAGTCCTGAAGCAGTTAACTGCACTGAGATTAATTGAATATTTTCACCAACGGTGTCCCTGTCGTCCAGTGATGAAACCTAGACTTTAGTGTGTAGCAGAACAGAGCTCTTGAAATGGCGGTGAAAAAATAATTTAAGGTGCAATCTGTGTCCTATGTGGACTGTTCTTCCCATTGGATACACCATGAGTTACCTTAAAATCGAAAGAGCTTCTTCGACGGAATTCAAGTTTTAAAGTTCTGAATTCAACATTGGATGACCAGCAACAGGAGTGTGCAAAGCATGTGATAAAAAGCTATGTATGCTGCAAACCTCTCTTTGTTGCATCTGTCAATATTTATTTATTTATTTATTTTAAGTTTTCAAAAACTTTTATTATTTGTATACAACATTATACACGGCTTATTGCCTACAACCATATCACGGCCGGCAGAGTATTTAGCTGCCAATTAAAGCTCATCATGAGCAGCATATACATACACAGCAAGCCGCCTACAACCGCATCGGGCCGGCCGCGTTAAATGAAAGAATTAGACTGGAAGATATCTGCTTTGGTTTTCATGAAATTATAAATAGAACAACAATGGAGATTACAGTATTAATGGAAAGGGAAGACCACTCGGTCCCCCCGAACGTATGGATGGGTGCCCCGATCCCCCCGGGAAACCGTTGTGGGCGGGGGGCGTGGTTCGGCTGGTATGCCCAAAGCAGCGTAGCCGGAGCACGCCCTTCCCGCCCAGAAGGGGTTGTCCTAGACACCCGCCCGGAAGTCCGCGCACGGATGGGCGTACCCAAGGCGGGCCCCCGCCCTCCCGCAGACGGATAAAATAGAGCGGGAATCCAATGAAGCTTCCTCTTGTTCCAGTGCTCGGAAGGCTGCACCACTCGTTGCTCGCGAGCCCTCGAAGGAACAAGCGGCAATTTTGACCCACCCATCAGCCCCTTTTGCAAATGTTTGTTTGAATAAAGTAATTGTTGGTGATATTCGAATGTATTAAAGAGATACAGTCATATTTTTCAGCATGGATGTATGCCTTTGATTGAATAAATGTTTGTAGGCCTTTTTTCCTTTGTAGAAAATTAGAGGAATGCATCAAATAATAAAAATTGTCTTGTGCTTTAGGACTTTTTTCCCTTTGTAGCAATGTGAAAGTTGATGAATTGTCAAGCTGTTGCAGATTAGGCGTATTTTCTTTCCTTAGTAGGTAAAACAACTGTCGTATTTATTTTGGTCGGGCGGTAAGGTCATGATCGGTGAGCACTGATTTCAAGGTCCCTAGGGGGGGCGCCACCCAGTACGGATGGGAGCGCCCGGGTGGAGGCGGCCATTGGCCCCTCCCACGGGGAGGCGGCACCCACTACGGATGGGTCGCCTAGGGGGAGACGGCCATAGGCCCCTCCCAGGGGGAGACGGCTATATGCCCCTCCTACGAATTTCCCGGGGGCCGGATATCCGCTCCGGCGGAAAAGAGTGTGGGGAAGGGGGGGGGGGGGGGGGAGTCCACGCTGTCCTTCTTACGGATACCTCACACGGGAACTCGGACGACCTTTAAGAAGGCGTCGAGTGAAAGGGGACCCCCACGACAAGGGAGGTTACAGTTGGCAACGAGGGTAAAGTCCTCTGCGCATGCGCCACTCACACCGTGAGGGCGGGAATTTGGTAGTAGGGATCTGACACCGGTTAAGACCTTGCCGTTGGCCCTTAATGCTAGGATGTACAATTTTATTTTAGAATGTTATGCATTTTCAGGATGCTAGACTCGGCTAGGAAACCTTTGTATTAGAGATCTGTTAAGATTAGCCAAAGAACTTGTCTTCATCAAAATGTAATGGAAGTAAAATTGTACATAATTCATGAAACGTTTTAATTTAAAGTTTTAAATCTTGTTTCATATTTTAATAAATACGGCCGGGGGGGGGGGTAACTCCCCCCGCCTTCCAAAAGCTCAAACTTGTGTCTGTCTCCTCCCATGGGGAATTGGTGTTGGGAGGGGGTTGCGGGCATCCCGGCCCATATCACAGTGGTGCAATCGGCTCCTGCCTATAGTTCAGCGCTGCATATCATTTATTACATTGTAATACATTACATACGACATTATCAATTATTGTAGAAACATCAGAGGGTACACCTGTACCCATCAAATCATCTCCCATCTCTACAATCTTTAAACTATATTAGCTAGACAGTCCCAGCAGTGACACAAGCCCGTGTGTGCGTCAGTTAATACGGCTGACTCAGAATATCATACATATGGGTCTTTATAAATGGTCCCTTTCCACCCCTTCATGTCCTCCCATCTGAGAGTTCTGCGAGGTCAGGTTTACCAATGTGATCTCTACAGACCCACGGGGTCCCGTCAGTAAGTAGGATGTTAGTGGTGACCAGATGTCTCTAGGTCTGGACGCACTTGGCAATAACTCTGCATAAGTGGTGAACTGCTCCTGGCAAAAGACCATATCATTTAGCCAATCCTTAAATTTAGATGGCCTCCCCCTGCCCCACCTACAGGCTATCCGTCTCTTGGCCATCAGTAGTGCAAGGGCTATGTATCGGCGATGTTTAACATAGCTCAGCAAGGCCAGCAGTGGCGTGGCCTCTATATGCGTGTTGGTCATCTGGTTCAAGGCTTCAAAGACATGCCCCCAATATTCATGCACTCCTGGGCAGTACCAGGCCAGGTGCAAAAAATCAGCCTGTGGCGCATGGCATCTATCACATCTATCTGTGTCACGTAGCTGGTGTCTTTGCATTCTAACCGGCGTGTGGTACAATCTGTGAAAATATTTATAATGTATATCCATTCAGTCTGCGAGCAACCGTACTCCCATTGGTCATCCGTCAGTTCAAATCCTAATTCTTCCCCCCAACGTGTGCGGGACGGTGGAGCCCCTACCTCTCGCTGTGTGTGGACTACTCGATAAATCAATGAAATTAGGTGTTTAGGCGCTTCTTGCTGTAGGAGCAAATGTAATGGTGCAAGTGCCTGAGGTTCATCCGGAAAGTCTGAGTTTAAAGACCGGACACCCTGCTTAAGTCGTATATACAGAAAGGTATCTATCGGAGTGCGCTGTACACCCCGGAATACACTCTCTGAATCTCTGAATTGTCCATTCTCATAAGTCACCCCAGGTTCTGAGGGCCGTGCGCTCCTGAAATTTAGAAAAAGTGTTTCTTGTTGGAGGGGCATGTTTGGGTGAATTGCTAGCGGTAATAGCGGGGAGTAGATCATGGGGGCCGCCAGGAGGTGCTCAATGCGCCTCCATGCCGTGATAGTGGCATAGACGTATTCTGCGTTCGCTCCCGGGCATTCAGAGTAGTATACAGGACTCCCTCTATCGGAATCGGATGCACAAGCCAGTGTTCAGCTGCTAGTTGTGGCATGTATTTGGGCTGCTGTATCCAGAAATATAAATAATGGGCTTGAGCACTTATATAATAGAGTTCAAAATATGGAATACCAACCCTCCTGATAAGTATGGCCTTGTTAATATAGTCCACTGAAGTCTAGCCTGTTTTTCCTCCATACCAGTTTGATCAGTTCCGTTTTGAGAGATTTAAAAAAAAATGCCGACCTCATTAGTACGGGATATTTAAAAATAGATAAAGCAATTGGGGTAGTATTACCATTTTGATCAGTGACGCTCGCCCTGCCATAGAGAGTGGGAGTGTTATCGAACGGTTCACATTGTCTGTAATACGGGTCAGCGCCATTGCAAGACCTGTGTGCAGTCTGGTACTGTCATGCTAACTGCGGAAGTACACCTACTTACCAGTCCCTAAACCTTCCCTTAACTTTATATTAGTCCCCCCTATGGTAGGCCCAAGGGCAGGGTGCATTGTAAGCATAAGGTAGGACAAGCCCTGATGTGTGTGGCATGTCCTAATAGTGAATTACAGCCAATTTCGTTCTTTACTATTGTAAGGCTACCTGTTCTCATAGGCCAGAATGGGCTGCTGGAATTATTACTCTATAATCCCAGCAGGCCCAGGGAACATGGTAGAAAGTCAAGTTTAGAATGCCTGAACTCAGAATAATAAAATACTTCTTTTAGTAAAGTTTATTTTAATATCCTGTGTTTGCAAATGCTACTTTTGGAAACTTAGCATTTGCTTGCCTAACCATTTCAACCAGTCTCTGCTCTTTTGTGTATCTGCTGTCTGGGTTCTGTGAGTGACAGGGCTAAGGATGGCAGGTGGTGAATAGGGGGATTACACCAGGTTGGGTGGAGGGAGTGCCCCTGGACTCTGAATAGGGCTGTGCTCTGCCACCACAATGCTGGCTCCGCCCCCTGGGGAGTGACTGATGACTCTGCCCTGCACCTGGCCCAGGAAGAGGGAAGACTGTCAACAGAGTGCTCCTGGCTGTCTTGTCATCACAATGCTGGCTCCACCTCCTGCGGAGCGTTTGATGTCCCTGCCCTGCACGCTGAACTGAGAAACCAGAGCCTGCAAAACAAAGTGCTCAGAGACTGACTGGGTTAGGCAAAGGACCCCCTGGCCTGCAAGAATAAAAGAAATGTCCTATAAAAGTAGGAGCCCTGCTCCTATGAAATCAGATCCTGTTTGCGCTAAGAAGAAACTCTGCCCGAAGAGAAGGACCTGGGAAAGCTGCATGGAGGACTACTGTCTCTAATCCTGAGAAACTGGCCTGTGGTGGGTGCCTTGCTGCAAGAAGGAGAGAGGACAAAGACTAAGAAAGACTTTATTTATTTCAACTTGTGCATTCTTCTACAAAGCTCTCCAAGGGCTTGCGTGTGAACTTGCCCCCTGAACTGCGCCCCAGGAACATTGGGCGCTACCTCCCTGAAGGAAGAGCTGTTGCGTGTGCTGCTTGTCCCTGCAGCGCTGACCTAAGGAGACTGAGAGCGTTGTGCACCCTCGCCACGCTCTCTGTGATTCAGTGCCCCGTGTCCCCCGAGCAACGCGACTTTGGCCTGATCGGGCCGCCAGCTACAAAGTAAAGACCATCCCTCTGCTGGCCCGAGCACCGTGACTGCGCCAGCACCGAGCCGTAGCTCGCAACGTAAAGGAGGACCCGTCCAGTCCAAGCACTGCGACCTACTGGCCCCGAGCCGTAGTTCGCACCGTAACGACGGACTCTGCCCTGTGTTGCTATCCGGCTGACCAGCGTGCTATGAAAAGCGCCCCGCGGCTGTTGAAATAAACAGTTGCAGCGCGTATTATGGCTGGGTACGTTGCGTCCTGTGGACCGTACCGCCGTCCGCACCGCCTGCAGCCGCTCCCCCTCCAGGGTCGAAGCGTACGCTGTGTGTAAAGCCTGCTCCCACAACTCATCGGCAACCTGAAGTGCCCTGTGACTGCCCAGCCTCGAGCCGTAGCTCGCATCGCACCAGGGACGCACCGCGACGTGGGACGAACCGGCCTTGCATCGTCCGCCTCGAATCCAGCATCAAAAGTAAAGGTATTGTGGTGCGCTTCGCCTTGAACATAGACTGTGCGCAACGTATGTTGGTGCCAAAGAGAACTGAACGCTGCTGGTACGCTTTGCATTTACCATAGACTGTGCGCCTGCTAGATATGAACTGTACGTCTCGCACAAGTCCGCCGCGTCTTGCGTGAGACTCGGCCTGGGCTGTCCGATTCAGCCGAACGAAGCGCACAGGAGCGCTTCGACATGTTGTACCTACCAGAAACAGTAAAAACTGACCAAAACACTGCATTTGAAGAACTGTGGCCTCTTTTAAAAGTAACTGGAACCATTTTTAAGAATCCAAAGGCTGTATTGATAATCCTACTTGAGAGATTATATATAAAGATATATATTTTTACAGAACAAACAGTCTTGTGTCTCTGTGTGGTGGGCTAATGATTTATTGTGTGTGCTGTACAGATGCTTAACAGTATGTGCCCTGGAGTTTAGCCTTGTCTGCTTGCGCCACACTACCTAGAGGGTGAGCAGGGGTTATTTCCTGAGAGTAATCCTTTGCCCTGATTTAGAGGAGTGGGTCCCTGCTTGTTGCAAGTACCTACCTGTGCCAACCAGAGACCACTAATTCTAACATTGGAGGCAGCGGTGAGGATCACGAATTTGCATCTGTGTAGCATATACAGTGATAGTTGACCATTGCACGGTGATTACAGTCCAGTAACCTAGCCACAGACATTTTTTAAGTTTTGCTTTGCTGGAAGAGATCCATGTTTTTGTGAAAAGTCATGCCTGGTTCAGTGAGAATGGAAAAGGCAGCACCCACTTCATCTATTGACTGTGATCGGGAGAAACTAGAAGACTACACCAAGAAACAGCTAAGGAGCTTCTGCAAAAATTTGAAATTTTCCATGACCGGACTCTCCAGAAGGGAGCAGTTCCAAAAGGCGCTGAGGGACTGGGTTAAGGCAAGGAATGCCCCTGGAAAGGATATTGAATTTGAGGACGCAGAACAGCAGCTGGAGGGATCCCTGACTCCAGAGTGGAGGGGTGCAACCTCCCCGTTGTGTAGCAGTGTTTCTGCCCGATGTCTGTCGCCAGAGGAGCTGGCGGACAGACAGGCAACCTGAGATCATGAAATGAAGTTGGCAGAGCTGGAAATAAATGGGCAACTGGAAATAGAAACTAGGAAGTTAGCCCTGGAAGAAATGAAAATGCAGCTTGCGTATGACTTGAGAATGAGGAAACTTGACTTGGAGCTCCAGGGGCTTGAGGCCAGGAGGGCTTCAGCCCAGCAACAAGAAATATGTGTAGCTCAGAGATTGAGCTTTGCTGAGTTGGAGGTGGAGTCCAGCTCAGATGGTGGCAGCAATATTCAGGTATCTAGTACTGGGAGAGTAGTACACACACCCAGAGATGTGGCACCTGACTTGGAGGGGGTTAACATACACCAGGAGGTTCAAGGACATGAGGTAGCTCCAGTAGTGCGCAGCGTCCCTGAAGGGAATAGGGTAGCTGGCGTAGGGGTTCATGGTCCTAGTAGTGGGAGGGACACTCTACTGACTCTAGATGAGAGGTACAGGGAGCGGGGATCCCCCAAAGTTGAGGTCCTGGAATGTGAGTATGGAGATCGCCCAGAAGAGTGGGGGTTGTGGGACAGATACAGTCAGATACTGTCTTGCCAATCTCAGGAGAGTGGTGTGGGGTACGTGTGTGAGGCACTGGATGGTGAGGTGAAGGATAGTTTGGTTGACCCTTGTAGGGGGCTGTGTGATCCAATTCTGGGAGAGCATACTTTAAGTCCCTGTTTTCTAGAGCTAGGCCAACACCTGTTTGAGAGTGAGTTATCTGACCCCAGGGAGCTCACATTGGTGGCTGACCCTTTGGTGGATTCCAGAGGGTCTAAAGAAGCATTGGGGAGTGATTCCAACAAGAGTGGCTCAGGTAACTTCCAATCCTGTGGGATGGAAGAGGTTCAGTGTAGCCCAGCTAGGTCCCAGTATAGCGCGAGGGGTGTAGGGGCTCACGTCCTGTCTCAGAGGAGAAGGAGTGAGTGTGGGGTCTGTCCCAAGGTACCCGAAACCCAGTCTCAGGGCCTGGGTGGTTTCTTAAGGGAACATCAGGTCGGGGGCCTAGGCTGCACTTGTAGGCCATTTGAGGAGGATCTCCCAGTGGTTAGAGAAGGGGAGACTCTGTAAGCAGAGCTCCAGTAGTTCTGGTATCTGGCAGTGCCTCTCCAGTTGGGAGGGTGCAGAAGTCCAGGCGGAGGAGTGAGAGGGGGAAAGAGTCCCCAGTGGGAGAACCAGTGGGTCAGAGGCCAGCCAGCAGGGCTGCGTCCCCAGGAAATGACCATGGTGACACCACTTCTGTCCTGGGGGATCTTCGAGCACTGTCAGATGGACAGGGGACGGGAGATCTGCGCCAGGCAGACTGCCAGACAACACAGGAGTTATGTGTTACCCTCAGGGGGGATCATGCGTGCTCCCAAGGAAGTCCTGGTGCGCCAGGCAAGTGTTCAAATGCAGGGTTGGGTCCCTGAGTTGGGAAGCCAGGTACAGGGGTTACCTGACCTGGTGGGAGGGACATCGGTAATCAGTATACCTACCAGTCTATCTTTCTGGTGTACCACTCCAGGTGGGAGGGTACAGCAATCTGGAAGGTGGTGCAGAGGGAGGGAGTCCTCGCCTCTGACCCCGGATCAACTAGAGGGTTTAGACCCTAGGTTTAAGGGCCAGTTGCAGGGTAGCAGCCCTGAACTGGAGGGCGTATTGTGCAGGTCACCTGCACCAGGTGCCCTGACAATTCTGGAAGGGGGTACCACTCCAGGTGAATTGGAATTGGAATTGGAAGGTTCTTACATAGCGCATGGCTACTCGGAAGCATCCCAGCGCTTGAAGAATAGATGGAAGTTGATGCAGAGACTAGAAAATAGAGAAGACTGGTTTATGGCCTAGGAAACAATGATGTTTTTAGTTGTTTTCGGAACACCAGAAGGCTGGGTTCTAAACGAAGTGATAGTGGTAGGGCGTTCCATAGTTTTGCTGCATTTCGGGAGAAAAGGCGGTCCCCAGACCGGACTTTATTGGTCCTGGGCGTTAAAAGGAGGTTTTGGTGGTTAGAGCGAAGGTGCCTAGATGGAATGTATGGTCTGATCATATCCTTCAGAATGGGGGGGCCGTTCCCATGGAGAGTTTTATGGACCAGACAAAGAGTCTTAAAATGGATTCGCTCCTTTATTGGGAGCCAGTGTAAGGCCCTTAATGCGGGGGCTGTGGTGGTACGACGGCTGGTTCAGGTAAGTAGCCTTGCTGCAGAGTTTTGAGCTATCTGCAGTTGACGGATAACTGAGGTGGGGGCTCCTAAATGGAGAGCATTCCCATAGTCCAGCCTGGACAGAATGAGGGACTGGACTATGGTTTTCTTCGCAGTTTCCGGCAGCTGGGGAAGAATTTTCCGGATGGTTTTTATTAGACCGAAGCACGTAGCCACTGTCTTTTTTGCCTGAGTTTTAAAAGAGAGCTCCGTGTCGAGCCAGAACCCTAGGCTTTTTATCTCCATTTTGGGGGTGGGCCCGGGTCCCATGCAGGAAGGCCACATGGAGGGGGTGTTAAAGGAGGCCTTTCTTCCGAGCAACATCAGCTCGGTTTTTCCTCCATTCAGTTTTAGATGGGAGGCATCCATCCATCCTGCGACTTCAACCAGGCAGCTACAGAGATTGTTCTGAGGGGAGTCTGTCTGGGTGAGGGAGACTACTAGCTGGGTGTCGTCAGCGTAGCTCACCAATTGGATTCTGAAGGGGGCTACTACCTCTGCCAAGGGGGCCATATACACATTAAACAGTGTGGGGCTAAGGGAAGACCCCTGTGGCACCCCACACTGTAATGGTATTGGGAGGGAGCAGTTGGTGTCTGAGAAGACTTTGAAGAATCTATTACTGAGAAAAGATTCAAGCCATGCAAGAGCTTTGCCTGTAACTCCAATTCTCTCTAGGCGGGCGAGTAGGACACAGTGATTAACCGTGTCGAAGGCGGCGCTGAGGTCCAGGAGGATAATGGCCGCGCTGCCACCTGCGTCCAGAATCCTCCTGGATACCTCAACCACCCTCAGCAAGGCTGTTTCAGTTCCCTGTCCTTTTCGGAAACCTGTGAGAGGTGTACAGAGCCCCAAGGAAGAGGAAAGGGTGTGGAAGAGCCCACCCCAGTCTTTGATCCAGCTGCTGGGTGCTGGCCTGGGGCTGGTGGGTCAGTGCCAGGATGTCATACCTGACCTGACAGGAGGGAGAGTGGGCAAGGGGTGCCAAGCACCTGGGGCTACTGCCCCCCACTCTCTAACGCCACAGAGGTTTGAGAGCCCTAAGAGGCATGAGGCCTGGGTCTCATCCCGGACTACTGTCAGTGGCTGCTATGACTTGATGTCTGTCTGTCTGTTGGGACACACCTGTGAGCAAGTTAAGGTTAGGTGCTACACAGGTGGTGTCCACAGGTGTAGAGAAGGGTTTCCCATGGAGTGGCTTGGTGGATCCTGAGAGTATGGACAGAAGATTTGAAATCGGCTCAGATTGGCGTAGAACTGGAATATGCCCCTGCTGTTGCGGGCCAGGTCCATGTTCTATCGCCCTAAGCAGGGAAGCCCATCACGGTAGTGATTGGTCTACCCTGCGTTTTGCCTGGAAGGGGGTTGTGTTGGACTTGGCACTCTTGGCAGGGTCATCCCTGAACTTTTTGCCTTCCTCCAATATTCTCTCTGACCTGTTTTTGTTGGTTTAATGACTCTGGGCACTTTACCACTGCTGACCAGTGCTAAAGTGCATATGCTGCTGTTAATTGCTATATGTGATTGGTTTCCATGATTGGCTTAATATGTTTACTGTCAGTCCCCATTAAAGTGCACCAGGAGTGCCAGGACTTGTAAATACAAATGCTGCTGGTGGGCTTGCAGCACTGGTTTTGCCACCCACAGAAGCGGCCTAGTAAAATGTGCCTAAGGTCTGTCATTGCAAGACCTACGTGCAGTCTGGTACTGTCATGCTAACTGCGCAAGTACACCTACTTGCCAGTCCCTAAACCTTCCCTTAAATTCAGATTAGTCACCCCTATGGTAGGCCCAAGGGCAGGGTGCATTGCAAGCATAAGGTAGGACACGTCCTGATGTGTGTGGCATGTCCTAATAGTGAATTACAGCCAATTTCGTTTTTCACTATTGTAAAGCTACCTGTTCACATAGGCCAGAATGGGCTGCTGGAATTATTACACTTTATAATCCCAGCAGGCTCAGGGAACATGGTAGAAATTCAAGTTTAGTATGCCTGAACTCAGAATAATAAAATACTTCTTTTAGTAAAGTTTATTTCAATATCCTGTGTTTGCAAATGCTACTTTTAGAAAGTTAGCATTTGCTTGCCTAACCATTTCAGCCCGCCTCTGCCCTTATGTGTATCTGCTGTCTGGGTTCTGTGAGTGACAGGGCAAGGGATGACAGGTGGTGAATAGGGGGATTACACCAGGATGGGTGGAGGGAGTGCCCCTTGACTCTGAATAGGGCTGTGCTCTGCCACCACAATGCTGGCTCCGCCCCCTGGGGAGCGACTGATGACTCTGCCCTGCACCTGGCCCAGGAAGAGGGAAGACTATCAACAGAGTGCTCCTGGCTGTACTTGTCATCACAATTCTGGTTTCACCCCCTGCGGAGTGTCTGATGTCCCTGCCCTGCACGCTGAACGGAGAAACCAGAGCCTGCAAAACAAAGTGCTCAGAGACTGACTGGATTAGGCAAAGGCCCCCCTGGCCTGCAAGAATAAAAGAAATGTCCTATAAAAGTAGGAGCCCTGCTCCTAAGAAATCAGATCCTGTTTGCGCTAAGAAGAAACTCTGCCCGAAGAGAAGGACCTGGGAAAGCTGTAAGGAGGACTACTGTCTCTAATCCTGAGAGACTGGCCTGTGGTGGGTGCCTTGCTGCAAGAAGGAGAGATGACAAAGACTAAGAAAGACTTTATTTATTTCAACATGTGCATTCTTCTACAAAGATCTCCAAGGGCTTGCGTGTGAACTTGCCCCCTGAACTGCACCCCAGGAACATTGGGCGCTACCCCCATGAAGGAAGAGCTGTTGCGTGTGCTGCTTGTCCCTGCAGCGCTGACCTAAGGAGACTGAGAGCGTTGTTCACCCTCGCCTCGCTCTCTGTGGTTCAGTGCCCCCATGTCCCCTGAGCAACGCGGCTTTGGCCTGATCGGGCCGCCAGCTACAAAGACAAGACCAGCCCTCTGCTGGCCCGAGCACCGTGACTGCACCCGCACCGAGCCGTAGCTCGCAACGTAAAGGAGGACCCGTCCAGTCCAAGTTCGCACCGTAACTCCAGGGTCGAAGCGGACGCTGTGTGTAAAGCCTGCTCCCACAACTCATCGCCAACCTGAAGTGCCCCGTGACTACCCAGCCTTGAGCCGTAGCTCGCATCGCACCAGGGACGCACCGCGACGTGGGACGAACCGGCCTTGCATCGTCCGCCTCAAATCCAGCATCAAAAGTAAAGGTATCGTGGTGTGCTTCGTCTTGAACATAGACTGTGCTCCCGTTCCAATCTGCAAAGTGTTTAAGTAATATATTTCAACACAACCATTCCTTTGGATATGCAAAACCCTCGAAGTGTGACTTTAAATGCCTCCCAGATGGTCTCAACGCGTTGTACCGTGCCCTTATTTCGTTCAAAAAATTCCTGAATCTCGTCACGTAGTTCTTCTTGGAAAACTGCGTCTAAAAGCATACGCGCGTTAAGCCGCCAAGCGATACGTGGGGAGTTAAAATCCACAGAGGAGAGCGTGAGTTTAACGGGTGCATGGTTAGAGTATTTCCTAGCTAGGTGCTGCACCGTACAGACCGCTGGCCCCAGCCCCGGGATATAATCCAATAATCTAGTCGCGCCCAGGATGCTGCGTGTGCTGTGAAATGTGTCCCTTCACATTTCTGGGGATTGATGTGCCTCCACGCATCTAGCAAACAAGTGGTTGTCTACGATGATATCCTGTAGTATGACGCTTGCCCTAGTGCGATGGTGTGGGGCAGGGTGTGACCTATCCAGGCTCGGAGCGTAGGTAACATTGAAGTCTCCACCCCATATGATGTGAATCAAGCCTATCTCTCTTATCGCTGCCCATAAAGAGGAAGAAATCTGGAGCATCCACATTAGGTCCATAACAGCACACCAAAGTCACTGATTCCAACCCAAGGCGCCCCCAAGCCAGGCAATACCTCCCCTGATCATCACTGGAGGTTCCAGCTAGAAGGAAGGGCACCTGTCTCTTAACCAATATAGCAGTTCCTCCGGCGTAATTTGAATATGAGAAAACTCTGTGTGCAGCCCACCTAGATGCAAATTTAGGGGCCCGCCGATGCGTAAAATGAGTTTCTTGTAATAGTGCTATATGTGCCTGGTGTCTATCCAGACAAGCTAGAACTTGTCGCTTCTTTCTTGGGTCACCTAGCCCTCTGACGTTCCACGTGACAACATTCAGGTGTGTCCCCTCATTGCTAGTCATATGTACACACTGTAAAATGGCCAAGCCATATCTTTGTAGCGCTTTGACCCAGAAACCATATACGAACAGTGCCGAGTGCAGTGTTGCCTGTTGCACCAACTACTTGTGTATTAACTGTGTATTCTGTGATCTCGATGTCTAGTTCGTCAATCCCCCCTACAGTACCAAACTCCTGTTCATCTCCCTCTCCCACCCTTCCCCACCACTGAAGCATCCCAACATGCCAGCATTATACAACCACCCACCCCACCTCTGCCCCTCTCCCAAACCATATGCGGCAGACTAGCCTGGGGTAAATCCCTTCAGGGGCCATCTCTAGATGGCAACACAGCGACCCTGCGCCCACAAAGCATTCCGCAGCCGGAGCCGCAGCTCTATCGGGCAAAGGGTGCGCAGCGAGCAGGTATTAGGCACATCATGGTACATCATCCAACTGAAACATATAACTTCTATTAGAGCTGCCCCTCATCATGCAGAGCACGGATCTCAGATATAACAATTCGTTACCAGTTCCACGACGTTTAAGGGACCCATCATTGTGCATCATCTTCTGCTCCTGCCAATGGGGAGCGTCAGGGGTCCTCTGAGTCTGCATCAGCTCTGTTCATTTTTTTTAAGTTGCTTGAGGAAGTCCTCCACCTGCTGTGGCTTTGTGAAGAACCATTGCTTGCCTTGATGCGTAACCCTCAACCGTGCCGGATATAAGAGTGCATAATCAATCTGGGCTTTCCGCAATTTACTCTTGACATCCATGAATTTACGTCTCTCTTCTTGGACCATAGGCATGAAGTCAGGATAAACGGAGAAGGAATTTCCGTCATACAACAAGGTTTGTTTACTTCGCGCAGATCTCAGCGCCACATCTCGGTCTCTGTAATTCAGGAGCCTTGCTACTATGGGCCTCGGTGTGTCTCCTGGCTTGGGCCTAGGGCCCAGCGATCTATGATCGCGCTTCACAATAAATTGGGTGAAAAAGGCTTCAGAGCCAATTGTCGTTAGAAGCATTTTCTCCACATAGTCTTCCATTCGTCCAGTGTTGGTCGTTTCTGGTATACCTAAAATGCGAATGTTGTTGTACCGACTACGCGCTTCTAAGTCTTCGCCGCGATGACCCTCAACAAGTTATACATGCGGGTAAGCTGCGACGTGTGCCTAGCGGTCGTGTCTTCTGAGTCAGAAATGCGCCTTTCTGTTTCCTTGATCCTCTTGTCATGCCCATCTAGTTTGCGAGCAATGGCGTCCATCCACGACGACATCCTGTCTACCTTATCCACTATGATGGCAAACCCCTGTCGAACTTCACGAAGGATATCTTGTACATATGTAGACTGTCCAGTAGCTTCTTCCTGAGACCCGGTTCTCCCAGCCTGCTCCTGATCTTCCAGCGCAGAGCGGTTGTTTCTCTTAACGGTGTCAAAATTGAGTTTCGGCTGCCTTATGTCTGGCTTGCCCATTTTGTCACTGGTTCCGCAAGCAACGCTGCACTTTGGACTTCCGGGCTCTTACTGTGACCTGCTGTTCGACCGCCGCGACAGTGGGGTCAATGGTGCTTTGAAACGATGCTGAGCTGCGGAGACTCAATAGCAGTACACAAGTAACGCCCCGATGAGTCTCCCTGAGCCAGGGCTCTGCCGCATTCCCTATGTTCTCGTGCTTTAGCTCCCTCTGCGTCTCAGGGCAACACAGAAGCACCAACATGATTCCAGTAGCTCTGTGCGGTCTATGCGTTCTCGGGCAAAGTATTCCTCCTCACATATGGGTGTAGATTTCCTAGGGTCTCAGTTGCTTCAGTCGTACATCATGGCCGTTAAGCGATGTCCGGGCAGCACCAACCGCATATGGCATCTCCCTCTATTTACACCCCGGGTATCACCCAGCCGCCACAATTACCGCCGTCGGAACATATCGTCGGGTGCTAGGGTGCACTTCGGCCCGTCATCCAGGTCCCTTGCTAATACAGGATGTCTTATCCCCTGGGTGTGTCAGCCGCAGTTATTTAGCCAGCCCCAGGGCAGTTATTTAGCCAGCCCCAGGGCAGCGCAGGTATCCCGCCGAGCAGTCCGCAGGCCCCGTCAGCTGATAATGTATGCTCTTCGGGGGGAGTTTAAGTATCCTGGAATCTCCCTTGCCTCACTACAGCTCCGCAATTTCCTCCACCCTCTGCCGGATATCTGGGGCTGTAATGCTGTGCCAGCCCGTGCAGACCCCCACACTCACCGCCACCGTCCAGGGCTCCGCCGCGAACCCCTCCACAGTGCAGCTGCCACAGAAGGAGTGTCTCCAGCGATGAGTTCCGCTGCTGGTGATCGCTACTCAGTGGGGGCCCGGGGTTCAGCCGCCTCCTCCGAAGGAATTGGCCTGAGCGGCCTAGACGCCAAGTGTGGAGTCGTGGGCTGAGGTAGTCATTGAGGCCGGCGTCCGACTGCCCACAGCGTCACTGGTTCATCTGGACCAATCTCTGGCAGCGTCTCGCGGGGACAGGAGACAGCCGATCTTCACGAATTTTGATGTGCAGCAACAGGTGAAGCAGCTCTATCGATCGGCAATTGTAAATACCACAGATGAGGCCAATAAATAGGATAATTGCAGGATTAAGTTTGCCGGCGGAAAGAGCCTCACTCACATGCGGCCATTTTGCAAGTGCGCCACCTAGCGCCCTTGAATTTGTCAATATTTATATCAGTGAGTAGATCTGGATGCTTGCGCGGTTACAAATGGCTCCACTGGTTATTTACTTCATTGCGATTATGCGTATACACTGTCCTAACAATACAGGGGGAGACAGCCAAATCACCTACCTGCTTGACGCTGCTACGCCGCCACCGCCAGGAGTCATTTTGGGGCAAAACAGGCGCCAGGATACAAGCCGCCACCGCCGAGAGTCATTTTCCAGCAGGACTACACGCGCCGCCGCTCCGGGACTTCAATTCCTGGCAGCCTACGCGGCGGCGCGCTCACCAACGACGCGAGGGCGCCAGGAGGCGCACAAAAGCGCCTCAGTTACCGGCGGAGCGGGGGAGACAGCCAAATCACCTACCTGCTTGACGCTGCTACGCCGCCACCGCCAGGAGTCATTTTGGGGCAAAACAGGCACCAGGATACAAGCCGCCACCGCCGAGAGTCATTTTCCAGCAGGACTACACGCGCCGCCGCTCCGGGACTTCAATTCCCGGCAGCCTACGCGGCGGCGCGCTCACCAACGACGCGAGGGCGCCAGGAGGCGCACAAAAGCGCCTCAGTTACCGGCGGAGCGGGGGAGACAGCCAAATCACCTACCTGCTTGACGCTGCTACGCCGCCACCGCCAGGAGTCATTTTGGGGCAAAACAGGCGCCAGGATACAAGCCGCCACCGCCAAGAGTCATTTTCCAGCAGGACTACACGCGCCGCCGCTCCGGGACTTCAATTCCCGGCAGCCTACGCGGCGGCGCGCTCACCAACGACGCGAGGGCGCCAGGAGGCGCACAAAAGCGCCTCAGTTACCGGCGGAGCGGGGGAGACAGCCAAATCACCTACCTGCTTGACGCTGCTACGCCGCCACCGCCAGGAGTCATTTTGGGGCAAAACAGGCGCCAGGATACAAGCCGCCACCGCCGAGAGTCATTTTCCAGCAGGACTACACGCGCCGCCGCTCCGGGACTTCAATTCCCGGCAGCCTACGCGGCGGCGCGCTCACCAACGACGCGAGGGCGCCAGGAGGCGCACAAAAGCGCCTCAGTTACCGGCGGAGCGGGGGAGACAGCCAAATCACCTACCTGCTTGACGCTGCTACGCCGCCACCGCCAGGAGTCATTTTGGGGCAAAACAGGCGCCAGGATACAAGCCGCCACCGCCGAGAGTCATTTTCCAGCAGGACTACACGCGCCGCCGCTCCGGGACTTCAATTCCCGGCAGCCTACGCGCCGGCGCGCTCACCAACGACGCGAGGGTGCCAGTAGGCGCACAAAAGCGCCTCAGTTACCGGCGGAGCGGGGGAGACAGCCAAATCACCTACCTGCTTGACGCTGCTACGCCGCCACCGCCAGGAGTCATTTTGGGGCAAAACAGGCGCCAGGATACAAGCCCCCACCGCCGAGAGTCATTTTCCAGCAGGACTACACGCGCCGCCACTCCGGGACTTCAATTCCCGGCAGCCTACGCGGCGGCGCGCTCACCAACGACGCGAGGGCGCCAGGAGGCGCACAAAAGCGCCTCAGTTACCCGCTCCGCGGGACGCCAGCGGGACGCCCGGGGCTAAGCCCGGGCCAAGGGCGGGCCCTCTACGGCCCTCATCGGCAGGAAGAGGCAGGGCAGGGCCTGAAACTCTACAGGACGTACTTTCAAGTAAGCTATAGCATTGCTTATAATATATATTAAGTATCTAAAGTCTTAAAACTTTGTCTTTGGCTGTGAGTACATTGAAAAGTATGCCTGCGAAAACGAAGGAAGCCCCACAGAAGACCCTTGATAATTATCTTGTCCAGACAGTCAGGAAAATCAATATGCAAAGGAGAGACTCTCTTGGTCTAAGTCAATCCCCAGACCTTCGCTGTTTGTCACCCACTGCTTCCACTATGATTGATGACACTATTCTGCAAGAAACTAGCCAGGATAATGTAATTAGCGGCCCCATTCTCCTGGATGTAAGCAGTGCGCCAGATAACGCAGTTATGGCCACTGAGACCTCCATCATACAGGCTGAGGGTGGTATTGATATTGACACTGACTCTGACCACGAGACACATGCACAAGCTGCACCCAAGGAGATGACACCAAAAGGGCGTGCAACAAGACCAAGACGCTTATGCACCAAGATTCCTCCAAAGCTGAGTGGCCCACGCATAGGGGCAAGAAAGAAAAGGGTCACCACTCCAAAGACTAAACAAGTAAACGTCGTGGAGGATAATCAGAGTCATATCTCTGAGGACGCTTTTTTCGAAAGGATCTCTGACTTTCTTGAACAAAAAATCAATGCCATTGTTAAACCCTTAATATCTAAATTAGACAAACTGCATGCAGAGGTCAAGAGGTTGGGTGGCTTAAGTACCAAGGTAGTAGATGGGGTGGAAAATATCACCAAGATAGTCACTATCCTGCCCAACAACATAGGGCGAGATGTGATTAATGAAGTTTTTCATGATAATGAAGGGATGCAGTTACCTGGTGACAATCCATTGCCCCAACCATTAATACCTTTGTCTACCATCACTGAGGGCCCTCTTTTGGTTACCATCCCAACAGATGATCTCCCTTCTGTTGGACCACCCCCAGTAACTACCCAAACTACGGTCCCCCACCAATTCTTAGTCGAGGCCACCCCAGTGGTCTTGGTGCTTGCAAATGTACCCCCCCTGGAAGGGAGAACAGTTGAACGCCCTACCTCCCTTACAAGCAAGGCTCTGCACTGGCTAACCAACAACATGCGGTTAGCCCCAGGGGGGAAACATCATCTGGCAAATGTCATTAAGTCTGCGACCAGGGTCCCTTGGCTGGGAAACCGCCCGAAAAAGTTTAAGGGGGACCGTGTGGCAGTGACCCTCTCGAATCAAGATGTTCTTCCTAATATCCTGGCTAATCTATTCCCCCCCAACGCAGAAAAGGCACTGTTGTTCCTCTAACTTTGAAGTTTTTTTATGGGGAGCAACAAAATGTCACGTACCCAAGGACTCCAGCGTTGGGGTGGGATAGACCCTGGGATTTCAACCCCAGACAAGGGCAGGATACAAGGCATAATTCTGTAGCCCAATATCCCCTTCTACCACAACAAAATTCTTTTGTTGAACCTCTACAGTTATTTAACCGCTATGCCCCATTGTCCTTCATGGATCAGAATGACTGACTCGCTCCTATAGAAGATACTAACAATGAGGATTCTTTACCTGTTTCTTTTTCTGCCCCTGTACATTCAGATCAAAAAATTAAAAATGACAGGGTGTGTAGTATCCTGAGCTGGAACATCGCTGGTATTAGCTCCAAAATTAGTAATAAGAACTGGATAGAAATGGTCAGATCATACGACATCCTTGTATTCCAGGAGACTTGGGAGACGTCCGACGGATCTGCTCTAGACGGCTTTTCCCAGTTCTCTGTACCTGCTGTTTCTAGCACATCTGGTAGGGCAAAGGGAGGCTTGGCTATATATATTTCCTTGAACGTTCAGGGAAAGCCAAGACAAATTAATTCTAACTCGATAAATATACTAGCAGTTGAATTAACTACATCTAACTCACAGCCTATCTTATTAGTTAATTTTTACAATTCTCCTGTCAGTCAACTGCTCAACGAGCATTTGGTAACCTTAGAGGATTTCTTGTCTACCCACAGCGAAAATAGTGCCCACGGCTTTGACGTGATTCTCATGGGAGATTTTAATATCCACCCATGCGACATGGATTGCCGTGAGGAATATGAAGATTTTCCCCCTTACCTCTGTATTCCGCACTTTGAACACTCATCGCGTGGGGAGGCACTGGAATCACTTTTAGCAACTTTTAACCTTTATGAATTTTCTAGTAGTAATAGAGACTTGAGGTTACCGACATTTGTGGGTAACAACTCTGGCACAATAGTAGATTATATCTTTTTGTCGTCTAGTGTTTTGTCTGAGGTCTCAACCTATAAGGTAGAAACCTCAGTCTTCAGTGATCATAACCCAGTAATTTTAGAGATTTTATCTCAGGGAGCTTTTGGAAAGAGAGAAGCTGCAGCCTTATGCGCGACTAATTTAGTCCTGGGAGATCAGAACCGTAGGCTGAAGTGGGATCAAGTTACCCCGATCACTTTCATACAGGACACCCTGTCCAAAGTTGAGGGTGAGGTTGCAATCTGCCTGGATAATAATAACCCGTCTTCTACTTTGATAGAGGCTTTTAACATTATTTGCATCCAGGTTGATCTGGATCTGACTGTAAGGAATAAGGGCCGGACATGTAGAGATAAAAAATGGTTTAACATAGATTGTTCAAAGGCCCACTCAACTCTCCTAAAGGCTTTAAAAGCTGAGCCAAGAGATAAAGCACAGATAGCGTTGTTACGGAAAAACAATAATGACGCTATCAGAAAGAGAAAATCAGAGATTAAACTTGAGGCCTGGAACGATTTGCTGTCGCCCGACATACAGAGAGATAGCTCAAAATTTTGGGCGATAATAAATCATCCCTTTTTTGTCGATCCAGATAAGCAGAGAGCAGATTGCACCATACCGGATGATCAATGGGTCACACACTTCAGTAATATTTAGAGTTGTCCTGATAATATTTCAGGCAGTGGACTACAATCCACACAAGCAGTCCCTCCGATTTCCCCTTTTAGCATAGAAGAGGTAAAAAAAGCTATCAGCGACACACATTCTAAAAAGGCTCCAGGCCCAGATGGGGTTCCCGCTGACTTTTTTAAAAGTGCCCCAGAATTAAGCGCCAAAATTCTGACCAACATTTTTAATGCCACAAGAGATTTAGTTTTTCCTATTAGCTGGTCGAAGTCTAGTCCGTTTATTGTGTCTGTGCAAATCAGGACACAGCTGTAGCCACTCGACAATAGCGCGAAACCATTCATATTTAAATTGAAATCTAAGAGGAACAGGCGAGTGTCCTGTACCATGTAGTTGGCCGACCGAGGCAGCCGGCGGAATCCAGACTAACGAGAATGACCGACATATAGACGGTAAGCACCTATTAGCGAGAGGTGATTTTTGTGAGGCTAAGCGTGTAAAAATACGTTTAGGCTATCTCTCATGACGGGCGATCCATTCCCCTTCTCGCCCTTATACAGGGACTTGCAGACCCTGCAGCCCGAGTTTGAGTGAAACGCAGTCGGTGGAATCCCCAAGTAGGAACGCGGTTGGTTCTCACTCCGAGGTAACAAATAGACGTTAAAATTGTAACATTGGGAAATGAGAAGCCGTTCATTGTACGGCTCGGATGTATGCCCCTACTTGATTCCGTACTTGCCACTAATTTGACTATTCGGAATCGGATTGACAATGAGATGTTTACCGGGCATTTTGTTATACGTGTCCCTTGTCTGATCCCGACTTTGGCAGGAACTGGAACGCTATTGATTCCACACGGGAATAATAATAAAATAAAAGACTAGCACTAATATGTAAAGGATTGTATAACTAGACCCCTTATTTTCCATCTGTGCTTCTGTTTTTTTATCAGCCACATGTACACTCGATTTGTTCATCTAGATCTGACCAGGGGTACCGCAAAGGAAAGATACCAGGGAGTGCAGGTAACCGAACTGAAACGATCTTTTGTGCCTTAAACTATGGGGATTGAAACATGTCTAGAGATTAATTAGAAACATCTTGTGTTATGTTACTAATAGGAACGCCCACGTCCCATCGGCTACCCAGCAGTCTCTACTCATGAAGTGAACTAAATAACTCACAACACTATCAAACTTAAGGTATAAAACTTGTCTAGTGTTTAACAAATAGGATAAAAGATAAAAGAATGGTTGGTTTTTATATTAAAAAACTTGTTTTGTCTTATCCAAATTTAGAATGCTAAAAAATAATTCTCGAGGGTTGGATGTCGGAGTTTGATCACGGTGTGGTCAAGAAAAAGTAGGACACTATTAAACCGACAGAGGAATTATATACGGAGTCCTCTAACCTCGGTAAACCAAAACTTCGTTGTAGAAAGATGCAATAGCACTCGCTTTACCTTGGATGAGAAAACAATAACCCTATGTGTATATATTTCTTTAAGGGAACTAATGAAAAAGAGTCGGTCCTTATGAAAAAATATTCAAGGTGGCCCTAATCCTACAGGTGTACCGAAGATAACTAAACAGGTAACATCCTTGAAAATACATCAACCTAAATATAATTTTGAGCCGTAAAAGACGATAATGAGTCTTAGGTAGAGAATATAGGCTTGTTATCCTCCCAGGCGGAAATGCGCGGGGGGATTAATTAAAAGGAGAAATAGGAAATATTCTACAATAAGTAGAGGTCAAGGGTGAATGAAACTGAGTGTGTTATACTGTGAATAACGGCATATGATGATACATGATGTTGTGAATGGGATTCTACTAGTCATTTGGTTAAGGTTATCTGTATGCCTTCTTTGGATTCCATGAAACAGGGAATTCCTACCCGGGGAGTGTCTTTAAGTGGTTTGGTGCTGAACATAGTCAGAATTGTCATCCAGAAATATACGGAATTAACTTCTGTTATAAAGTGTCCAATACAGTGATATCTACTGAAATAAATGAAATGTTGGTACATGTGTTGTTGATGTCAATCTAATAAGAATGTAATACTAAGGCACGACTTTTTTACCCTTAGATTTTTATCACTATTTTCTGCCCAACGAACTACCCTGGCCCTGATGAAGGTGTAGCCACATTAGCTGTACACCGAAACGCGCGTCGGCACATTGTCCCAGGAATACGGCAACCCCCTCCAATTACATCGGGACCCGTATTAATAACATCTACCTGGATTTTAACAATCTCCCGCGTTAGACAACCAAATTAAGATCTATTGTTGTCTATATCAGGACTAGATAAATGGATTAATGAGAGCTGAATGTCTTTACCTTAGTTAGGAAAACCCCTGTGTGAATGACTGTGGTAGTGTGTATGAAGTATGGGCAGTTCTTAATTTTGAAATGAAATTTTGTTCTTGTGCTCTTTTCTATAACCAGCTAATGTATAAATTCTTATATGTATGTGATTTGAATATATTTAAAAGAAAAAAATAAGAATAATAATAAAAAATATATTTTTTCATAATATGTTGTTGATCCTTCTTGGAATGACATAATTTTGCCGTGTTCAGCTTCAATCACTGTGTTAACCACCCCCTCTTTCTATCGAAATAGGATCCTTGTATCAGGACCTCCTCTGATCAAGCGGCAGGGTATTTTCCTTGTTCTTTTCACAGTGGTTTTGTCCCCCCTTGGCCTGCCTGTATATCATTGAGTAACCCTACGGGGAGCCCCCTTCTATTGTTGTCGAAGTCTACCATTATACCTATTTTTAAAAAGGGACAAAGAACAGACCCAGCCTGTTACAGGCCAATCTCCCTAATCGACTCAAGTGTCAAGATCTTGGGAAGAGTCCTCTTAGGTAGACTGACCCAGCTCCTAGAAGAAAAGGGCATTTTATCGAATGCACAATATGGCTTCAGAGCGAAAAGGGGAACCTTAGACCAGTGTTTGAATTTAGAACTGATCATAAGCAAATATGTGGCAGCCAAGGGGGGCTCTCTGTACATGGCCTTTATGGACCTCTCCTCAGCTTTCGACCTGGTCAACAGGGCTAAGCTGTGGGGGGTCCTTTTGGCCATGGGCTTTGATGCCCCACTAGTGGGATACTTGGCAGAGTTGCATAGAGACCTCAAGACGTCGGTCAGAGTGACCAGGGAAGGGAGATGTACATGCCACTTTGAGTCAGGGAGAGGGGTTAGGCAGGGATGTATCCTTGCACCCCTTCTCTTTACACTTTATATAAATGGTCTTGAGGTAGTTTTGGCTGCGTCCCACATGGATATTCCGCGTGCAGGAGAAATAAAGATCCCTGTCCTCCTGTACGCGGACGACGCCGTCCTTTTAGCACGCTCTGGAGTGGCACTGAGCAAACTACTCTCAGCTTTTGGGGATTTCATGTCCTCACTGGACATGAAAACTAACGTAGAAAAATCCCACGTAATGATAGCAGGAGCCGCAGGCAGGAAAAGAAAGACTAAAACTTTCTTTTGCTCAGGGAAGGAGGTCAGGAGAGTTCCATCTTTTCCCTACCTGGGCGTGATCTTTGACGAAAAAGGCAAGTGGGGCCCCCAGCTTTTGGCCAAAAGCAACTCAGTAGCAAGAGCGGCTGCTGGGCTGCTTGGTTTTGCTAAAAAGCTTGGCGCTCGCCCCATGGAGAGCATTATAAAGGTCTACAAATCCAAATGTTTATCGGTCGCCCAATACGGCTCTGTTATCTGGGGGTACACTAATCATGAGTATGACAAAATTCAGAAAGTAGAAAATAAATTCCTGAGAACTCTGCTTTCTGTCCCCCAGTCAACTTCTACATACATAACACACACAGAGCTCGGCTTGGGCTACGTTACCGATAACCTGAAGGCAGCCCCAGTTATTGGTTGGTTGAAAGTGTGGATCAATCAGGAGCTCACTCTAAACCATCATATTTTTAAAGATTGCTTAGCCTTGGACAATGCTTATAACATTCCTTGGTTAAAATATGTCAAGACGCAGTTAACTCTAGTTGGCCGACCTGAACTTTTTTCCTCCCCACATTTGATAAATCTAGAAGACGTAAAGACAGTCAAAAATCTTTTGACTGAGCGTTATGTCCTGGAGAGGGAAGCCACAGAGTTGAACAAACACACGGTTAGGAAACATTGTACGATAATAACTGTTCCAGGTATGGAACCATATCTTTTTTCGGTACACAAACCATACCATCGTTTCCTCCTAACAAGATTTCGCCTTGATTTAATTCCTTTTATATTGGGCAATTTTAAAAAGTGGTCTAGACCTGAAAATGCTGATCCTTGTGATTGTGACCATTTTTCTATTCAAGACACAACGCACTTTATCCTGTTCTGTGGTCATTACAAAGAAAGTAGAAAAAAATTCTTGCTGCCTATACTGTGCAATATGGGTTTTACTCAAGTCAAACCAGCTATGCTATTCCTGCAACTTTTACCCAATCTAAAAGTGGCATTTCATGTTGCTAGTTTTTTGGTTGCTGGTGCACGTATAAATAAGCATCGTTTTAGCACCAGGCACTCTGTCCCTGATTAATGATTACCTTTTATATCCAAATGAATTTTTTAAGATTATGGTATCATTTTATTCTTGTATAATGTGTTTTTAGGGTTTTTTATACATTTTTCAAATTTTATAAATATATAAATTCTTCTGTATGTATTACTATGTGCCATGATGAAATGTTACCGTGTATTGCTCGTCCTTCTTTTAGGATTTTAATTAATCGAATAAAGAATTTTGACTGACTGACTGACAATACAGGAAAGACCACTGCTACAGCTTTTATTATACTTACTTATGTTCTGGTTGTCCATTAACTTGGATGTTCATTACATTCTAAAAGGTTTTGTAATCCACAGGTTCACATTTGAAAACTCAATTTAGATGTTATACCATACTTAAACATGGGTCAGTGGCAACCTCGAAAATTTTGCACCCCAACACTCCAGCATAGTGAACCACAAGAGGGGGCTTCCTAAGAAGCTACAAAACGGTTTTCCAGGCCACCCATCCACACACCCTATTGACAAGCAGGAGCAACGAAAGAGCTTTACACATCGGGAAATGCAGCAGTATCATGGTTGCCAACAGCTCCATCACATGAGGAAATTAGTCCTCTACCAGCAGAGGAGATGAATGTGCATGTGAATTCTAGTCATGTCAAGTTCCGATTCATGCACCCAAAAAGATCTTTGAGTCCATTACATGCAGTGTGATGATCAACAAAAACACATAAGCCTGGGTGTTACACATGGGCTTTCTTAGCCAAGATTAAATGGTTGTCTTTTTTGATTGGTGTTATGCACTTTCTTTTTTAAAGTTGCACCAGCTTAATATTTACCTCTAATCCAACTTCTTACTGATCAGACCTTCTCCCCAAAACATTCAACCTCACCATGCTTCTCCAACCTTCGTAACATCAATATTGATTGTTTGCATCACACTGCATCATTGCCAAAAGAGATTACATCCGATGAGATGATGTGAAAGTTGTCGAAGTAAAAGCGTCAAAGTAAAAAACAAAAAAAAACCTCATCCTTTTAGTAGGAAACTTTGTGTTCTATTCTCAACGGATTTACTCCCAAACAAATTCAGTTGGGTTAAGGGGAAAGTCATATTGAAAATCTATACATTAGCCGTCTGCGGAAGAGCATATGAGGGCTTAATAACTGGCAGCAATTCAGGCCTCTATGTTGGCCCTGGAAACCGAAATAAAGGCTGTGGCCCTCAAGGTCAATTTACTGTGCACAGACCTCTGCTAGGTCTCTAAAAACGTCAGGCTGGCCGAGAGTTCCATTGAAGAGCTTACAACTGAGGTAGCCGGTGCCACGTTCAGGTCTGGGGCCCTCGAGGCTAGAGTGAACGATGCGTAGGGGCGGTCATGCTCCACTAATATCTGCCTGTTGGAGTTCCTGGGGCGGGCAGAGGGGTCAGTCACTGAGTATTTTGTTGAGTCAAGGATTTGTGGCACCCTGAAGTCCTGTAGTCTGTCCCCCATGTTTGCCATTGAGAGTGCACATTGTGAATTGGTAGCTCCGCCTCATCCTGAGGCTCCACCGCAGGCCACCATAGACCACATATTGAATTACAAAGGAAGGGGCTGTATCCTCTGGTGGCCAAGGACACTGACACTGCCAGGTATGACAACCAAAGGTTATCTATTTATCTGGATTACACAAACAAGGTGTAGGGGGGCCGGAAAACATTCTTGGATGTCAAAGCCAAGCTTTGCTCGATGGGCCTTTGTTACATGCTGTTGTACCCAGCCAGGCTGAATGTGTTATCAGGGTGCAAATCACACTTTTTGTGATCATCCTGATGTCTGGCGTTGGCTGGAGGTCTGGGTTAATGTGCTGAAGGAATGTACAGGACCTGGAGGACTCAAACCCAGAGGCCAGCCGATGCAGAGGGGGTCCAACTGGAGAGCTGGTGGGGGAGCCGAGTCTGAGAGCTGACAGTCGCCTGAGAAGTGGTCCACCCCAGGTTGGAGATTCAGGACAATGGGACCATGGCTCTGGCCCTGCAATTGGAGTCGTGGGGGACCTCACCAATACAAGAGGATTTGATGCAGAACGATTATACGACATGATGTGGCAATTAATATTGTAGACTCTTCTGCAATACTGTCTGACAACTTTTCTTTCCTCAACGCAGGGAGGACTTACCTTGGTTTTTTCCCCATCACATGTTGAGTGTTTATGGTAGGGGTTTGCATAACTGGGTCTGTTAGATTGCATAGTGATCATCTGCCGGGGTATGTAATGATCTGGTTAGTTTACAAAGTAATGGCATTTTGCGATGTGGGGTTGTGACTTGTTGGGTAGCCTCTCCATATTCGTGATAGGCAATGATTGGGGGATGGGGTTAGGCTGTGGGTCCTGACCCCAAGAACTCAGTTGGATTCCCAGTGTGGCATACTGTTGATACGCTGCCTATCCGGGGTAGGGTTTGTTTTTTTGATCCCACTGTTTGGGGTTGTTAGTTGATTTTCATTACGGTGTTGGATTCCCAACAGTGCACATGTTTTTCTGTTTGGTGGCTTTGGATCTGGAATCTCTGGGGGGCAGGGTCGGAGGTGGGGCCACGTACAGAAACTAGCTTTGCCTATGGCTGATCAAATTATTATTATTACGCAGAATGCCTGTGGGCTACGAGGCTACTCCAATCATTACATGGTCCATTTGTTTCTTAGGGGCCATAAAATTCATATTGCTTGCCTTCAGGAAACACATCTTATGGCGGAGGAAACACAGAAGCTAAACAACAAATGGAGGGGTCAGTTGCTCCTCCTACGCTAGGTGGGTGGCCATCTGGGAGGCTCCTGGGGTCCCCTTTAGGAACATCTATAGCGAAGCGGATGTGAAAGGACGCTATGTCCTGTTACAGGGAACTCTGGATGGCAAGGAGATCATGATCATAACCTTGTATGACTCCAATGTTCATTACCGGCATTTCTTTGAAGATATGCAGGATCTGTTCATGGGGAGTGTAGGTGTACCAATAATCTGGGTGGGAGATTTTCACTGTATCTTAGAAGGGGTGGAGGACTGCTATCCACCCAAAATGGGCACCAAACTGCTAATGGTGGATTTGCTGAGGAGAGTGAGGCACAACCTGGGTCTACAGGATGGTTCACGAACACTGCACCCGGGTGGTCGTGAATACACCTGTCACTACCGGACTCAATACCTACAGTCGCTTGAACCATTTCCTGGTGGAAGGCCTGGATCATTCCCGGCTAGAAGCGGTGAAACATTTGGTCAAGTTTCTCTCAGATTATGCCCCAACATTGCTGACACTGGCCAGAGACGAGAAGCCGAGTGGGTTAAGGTCATGATGTATGCCTGCTGATCTCCTTACAGATGTAACTTACAGGGCAGACTTGAAGACTGCTCTGGAGAATTACCTATTTGCGAAGTGGGGGAACATAGACACTAGAGCAGTTGAGTGGGAGGCGCTAAAAGCGATAATTAGAGAAGAATGCATTGGAACAGTCAGTGACATACATGCCCATGCTCAGCTTTTTCACACACTGTCTTTAGCCAGCATTTCTAGGCCAAAGCTTACCTAAGTCAAAGTTAAACAGAATTTCAATGCCGCTCTCGGTTAGCAATTCAATGCCATAGTTTCCCAGCAGCATTTTGCACATGTTTCCCCCATCTATGTACATTACGTCTCAAGTGAACCAGACGCAAATTATGTGAAGGTCGGCAGCTCGTGAGGAGAGAATAACATTTAAAATAACAGAGAGAATTGCATTTCTTAAAATTGTAAGGAATGTTGTGCTTCAACACTATTATCTTGCTGGTAAATCATGACAAGATATTTCTCTTTCTACATTGCAATTTGTGATCTCTCGTCTTTTGTACTATCCCTCTTGCCCACTATCTTCTAGTTTTTCAAAACATTTCAAGCACTGGACTACCCAACAGTTTCAAGAAGTGCCCTCACCAAGCAGTTCCATACAGAGCTCTGCATCTACGCGGCCATCTTCAGTTAAGGCTCCAAAGACCAAACCATCAGC
Organism: Lissotriton vulgaris; assembly: GCF_964263255.1. Lineage (NCBI taxonomy): Eukaryota > Metazoa > Chordata > Amphibia > Caudata > Salamandridae > Lissotriton > Lissotriton vulgaris. The sequence goes on from NC_141693.1 coordinate 988,001,100, forward strand.
ACCATGAATCTTTGCAAGGCGGATTTCTACCTTCATCACTTCCACCTCTCGGTCTGAATACAGAAAATCCCCTCCACGTGGACGGATCATTACAAACACAGGGATCTGGACATACTGCTTGATCACCTGAAGAACCCCTACCAGGAAGAGATAGTAAAAGTCAAAACGAAAGTTCATGGCACACATTAGAATCACAGCAATTTTTCAAATCACAAGGTTCATTTATCCCACACAATGAGTTACAATATTAACAGATAACACAATTATAGTTGCTCAGTACAAAAGTAGAGATATTCAGAAATATAAGGATCTTAGGACCCTATTTAGAGTTTTGGCAGATGGGTTACTCCACCACAAATGTTACTTCATCGCAAATGTGATGGCTATCCCGGTCACACTATAACAAGTGCATTATATCCTATGGCACTTTTTTTTAAGGCGGGCAGGATATCCCTCATGTTTGTGACCAGTCCGCCGAACTGTAAATCAGGCCCTTAGTAGGGAATTGAGACCTACTGCATTACAAGCAATCTTGTCTGTCCCCCTGTGTTATTTGTGACTCTGCCCTCGTATTCAACAAGTCTAAACTGAAGATGTATGCACTGTATGTACACTCAGATCCCAGAATAAATCCTTACTAGCTGTCCCTTGATTCTTACCAACAAAAGCCAATCAAACTTTTTTCTCCATGCTCCCCAGTTTTAGGATGGACTATTGAAGTCTGTAAGAAATATATCTACAACTAATTTTCCACAGATAGGTTAAGTCATTATTGCATTTGGAAATTTAAGCACCACCGGTATTATTGTTCTTAGTGCTTTAATGCTTTTAAGTACTTAGTTCTTTGGGTCATAAGTTAAAATGCCTTTTCCATGAAGAATCTTTAGCCAGGGCTAGTAATATATCCTTTGGCCCAGAAAGCTTAGAGCACGTTATTTTGATCAAGAAAGGAGTTTTGTTCTAGCTGTATCACACATGAAACGCACTGATAGAGTCCAATGGTGGCCTGATTAGTTAACTATATAGTGAGATAGTAATGGCCAATACTTGGTGCAAAAGAGCAAAGTATTTTGTTTTCTGATTTTAACTGTGTGATGAAGCAAGAACAAAACTCATTTCTTGATTAAAAAAACATGCTCTAAGCTTTCGGGGCCCAAAGGATATATTACTAGTCCTGGCTAAAGATTCTTCATGGAAGAAAGGCTCTCATTTCATTACAAATACTGGTGCGTCTGACTGGATAGACAGAATAGTGGGACGCTGTACACGAGCCAAACATGATGCCTTAATGTACGGCGTAGATGCAAGAGAAGACAAAAACAACGTAGAACAGAGACTAAATAGAAAGGTAGCCTTGTGGAATTACACCTCCAAGATCTCACTGATTCCTCAGATTCTGAAGTCAACACCTTGAGATCTACTTGCGAGGGAGAAGATGTGGACCCAAACACTGAACCAAGTCCACAAGACACCAATATGACTGCTGACAGCATGATGCAATTTGAACACACTACTATTTTGTCTTGCAACATTCACTTTTAAGCTTTTGGGCTCGTTTGAGCTTGTTGCTGCTTTGGTTATATTACTATGTCAATTGGTGAGCTGCAGTCTCACGTTCACAAATAGTGCATAGTAGGGGCATAGACTAACTAGGACTACACAAATTGGCCATGACAAAGGGAATGTGATCGTGGACCAGTACAAAAAAGAATTCCCCAACATAGCCACCACTTGATTGCACACACAGTCCTACAAGTGATTTTTGTATGCTTTTTATGTAGACTTGTGTTTTGCTACGCGTGGTTAGTCCCATACCAAGCCCTGATAAAATTAATTAATGGTTTATTGTTAAAGGGAACACAGACACCCACAAACTGTAACACCATTTAGGGCTTACATTCTAGCTTAAAAGCATAACACAATTAATCCACTGCCACTCACTCAGGCAGTGCAATGTAAGGGCCAGGGACGTTGGTGGGCATAGCCATACAATATTAATTACATATAAATGGCTATGAAACCTGAAATAAATGTATATCATGGAACGGAAGGGGAATGGGAAATCCACTCAAGAGATAGAAAATTGACGGCTATCTAAACAGATGTGTTGTGAACAATGCCTGTCTGGTGTAAACATGGCCTGCCTTCTCGAAATTTACTCGATGGGACCGGAAGGCAGTAGGATATCGAACAAAATATACTCATCATAAGCAAGAGGAGTGCTACTACAGCTAAAGCTCACTATTTGAGACACATCAGACTAAAACTGATCCAGAAAGCAGATATGTGAGATTAAAGAGATTGCAGAATGGAGATCCACTGTGAGCATGTCCATGAGCGTGCTACAAACATAAATATTGTCAATGTGCATGTACCAATCACAGGTGGATGATTTCAATTGTGTTTCTGATCTACATCTAGACAGATTATATCCACCACTGCGTGGTGTACTGTAACGAACGAGTCAGGCAGCACTGCAAGTTAGTTATGCAACTGAAATCAGATTGATAACTGGTGGCTGCACATTTGAGAGATGTTGAATGTTCATTTCGGTTTCTTGTGCATGGCATGATTCTTTATTCTGCCCGTTGCAAGGTTCGGTGGAGTATTTAGGACGCACAGGCTCAGAACCACAACCCTCTGGTGACACACTTTATTGATGATAAAACATTGTTGGGATTACAAGCCACCTTGCTGAAGGCTACATCCTTCAGAATTCGAATGAGGGACCATATAAAGCAATACTTTTACAATAATGAGTGTTAGAACTGGGGTCACAAATTCCACCACGGTAGCTTGGAGCGAGGCAGGAAGGCACCCGAAGGCTAGGTGTAAAGCAGAAGTGCAGCACACACTCACACTGAGACAGGGAGGCACACGCAATAAAATGACACCACACCAGATAGTTGGTTAAAACAAGACTCTTTTATCTAGACTTCTTCAAGGTAGGTAAGTAACTTTGCCTAGGCATCAAGTAAGGCATTGGACATTTCCTAAACATCAGGCAAACATGTCTGTAAACACCTCACTATCATGTAGGGGTAGGCTAGGCAATAACATTTCTCAGAAGCAGGTTCATTAAAGACAACATTTCATAGGACTACTTTCAATGTAAAATATTTCTGGGGCATGGGGATCATTGGAATGAGTAAACCTCTGCTTAAATGGCACATCAGAAACATAAACAAGGTTTCCTGCTACAGGGCATGCTGCAAAAAACACTACCCTAGCCAGGGGTTAACTTTAGGTACAAAAAACTGTCAACAATTAAGGCTAACGCCCAGTTCAGGGGGCCCCTAGTCACTTTTCCCCTTATTCCAGGCTGCTATCAGGTTAATTAGGGCCAACTGGGCCCAACTACAGTCTCCTACGGGGGAGGGGCAGACATGGGGTTGCCACTCTGATATGGCCAGGCTCCTCAGCAGCCCCGCTACTCCCAGATGTATTCGCCCTCCCCCGGGGTACCTTCAATCTGGGCCTCTGTGAGGCCTTCGCCGCTCCGTCCGGGGCTGGTGCAAGCTGGGGGGGGGGGGGGGGGTTCTCGCTCCTCGCTCTCCGTAGAGCCCTGCGCTGGTGATGAACCGGTCCCGGGCCTCTCGATAGCTCCTTTGGCCCCAGGACCAATGGGAACACGGTGTATAAGAGGCGCTGCAACCTCAGCCAATGGCAGGACAGCCGAGGCCGCGGTGATGACGACAGGCACAGCGCTCCCTCAGCAGCGATGCAGGCAGCCTTGGAGACTCGCAGCGCCCGGGTCGCAGCGGTGATGGCAGGCTAGCGCTTCCCAGGACCCAGCACTGTAGAACAGGTACCGGGCGGCGGCGGTGATGGCCAGTTAGGGCTCTTGAGGGCACAGCGTTTAGTGGCACAGCACAAGGGCACCGCTCAGAGCAGGATAGAGCCTAGAGATTATAGCGCTTAGGGGGCAGACAGTCCCGGCAGCAAGCGGTTCTTGGCAGTTCAGGGCAAAGTAGTGCTCAGGAGCGTCACAGCGCTTGGCAAGCAGAGCCCATTAGAACCTTAGGCCCTCCAGCAACAGCAGCCTTTAACAGTCCAGCGGTAGGTGGGTACTCAGCACTTTAGGAGTACAGCGCAGGGGAGCACAGTTTGGGCAGTCAGCGCTGGTTACCTGGTAGATCCCCCAACAGTCCTCACAGCAGGTAGGTGCTTCCTTACAGCGCTTGATGGTCCCAGCGCCCTTCTTGTGTAGTTTCTTGGGGGGGGAAGAAGGGGGGTTGAGTTAGTGGCTTCAGAGGCAGGATGGTTCCCCCTGGCACACTGGAGGTGGTTCCCTGGGTTCCCCATGCCGGGCCAGATCAGCAGGCTGGCAGAGCCCCTCACCTAACTTAGAAAAGCAGTGGCTAGGCCCAGTCAGTCCCAGTGGTGTAGGTTCCTATCTAGGCCCAACCGCCTAAACTCCTGCAGAGGTTACCCCAGGTCCAGTGGTGCCTCAACTGACTAATTCAGGTTCCCTCCTTTACTCTTATACCCCTAGGTCAGGTGACCCTCCTCTAAAAGCGGTAAAGGGTAACCCCTCCTCTAGTCTGGAAGGTTCCAGGAGCTTCTACATTCTAGGCTATGGACTAAAAAGGCGGAATGGCAGTGTTACTGTATCATGATGTCCCAGCCTGCTCCTGACTACTAGTACATGTCTACAAAGGCCGCTCTGCAGTAGCAGGGGCCTATGGTAGCTATGTTGTTGAGAGAGAGCACCTGCACCTCAGCACTGTTTGGCAGAGGTAAGGCACTCAGAGACCTAGGTCCAACAAAAAGAGGGTGGCAAAAACAAGGCAAAAGGGCAAAAAAAAACAGGGTAAGACCAACCTAGGCCTGACAGGTCTAACCAGGAGGATTTGACTAGCAGTATAATTATGAATAGGAAGTCTTTAAAGTATTTATAGGATTCATACGCATCAAAATATCTAATGGGGGTAAAATCGAATATTAATGGAGAAATCGCTCAACTGGTAGACACTATAAAGGAGCTCACAAATAGAGTAATGAGAAAAAGAGATGCTGAGAAGTAAGGTGACCACCTCACCCCATGTCAACACGTGCTGTTTCAAGTTCTCTGCTTCAAATCAACAAATCATTGGTATCAGTTGTATTATTATAATTATCTCAATTGAAGTAAACTAAGAATACAACACCCAGAATGCATTAGATTGCCTTAGAAAATACCTGAGCTGGAAACAATTCTGAGAAAACATGGATTGAGGAGGCACCCTCCTTAAAAATGTACTTTGATAGTAAAATCTGAGTGCAGGTCTTCTGCGGAAAGCATAAAGCTGTTTGACTACAGGGAACATATAGCAAAACACCTTAGTGAGAGAGGCAAAGAAGGTCATCTCCTGTTATGGGTGACCCATAATGAGTACTCCTTAAAAAGGACTTAAGTCTTCCATTGTCTCTGTGGTTAGGTATTAAAGTGCAGCAAAAGATTGGTTTTGAAAAACTATAAACGTCTCTACTGAGAGCCTCATAGTTTTTCCTAAATCGAACAGGTAAATTGCATACGACATTCAGGGGGAAAAAAAATACCCACAGTTCAAAGAGAAGCACTGATGGCCTGTTAACTCTGGACAAAGCCAGAAAAGCAGTAACTGATTTGGCACCTGAAAAGCTACAGCTAGTGATTGGCTATCCTTTTAATTATGCGCTGCTTCCAGGACATTATTGGCCTATTACTAATTTGCAATGCTTATGGCAGCACACACATGATGCGTGCTGCCTTCAACTACCAGGGAAGCTATGATAGTAGCCCTACCAAAGTCTCACAGGGTCCCTCTTAGAACTGGCTTCTACTTGCTCACTCTCAATGCTTCATTTGGATTATAAACTCCTGGGTAAAATTCTATGCGACCAGGTTTTTATCATTATTGACTGGTTCGGTACACATAGGTCAATAGGGTTTCATCTGAAGCAGGAATACATCAACAAACATAAGACACCTAGTACATGTACTGAATAGACATGATACAGTCGTATGTCTACCAACTGTTGCGCCCATCAATATGGAGAAGGTGCTCAGTAACCTGAATAGGGATTATTTGTCTGTGCTACAGGAGATGAGTTTCAGGTGACAAATGATGGCACAGATTGGATTTGACTGCAGTACTGAAGCCTAAAAGGCAAGAGTGAAAATTGGTCAAATAATATTTTATTCATGGCCAATGTGCCGTAGCATGCTCCAGGAAAGGCCATTGTACCCCATCCTGTGTGCTTTGGTGATGAATTCAACTTTCCAGAGATTCAATACATGCAAAATATGATGGAAGGCAATCCAATATCAAGATAATACTCGTAAACCACATAAAAACACTAGTCCCCTAGATTAAAAGCACTATTGGTTCTACTTCGTAAGGACACAACAATGGTATATGCACCTGATTTACCACTCTGGTGTATACCCAGATTAGCTGAAGTTATTGACACATTAGTGTGGACAAGAGCTGGAATTTTAATATCAGAGGACTTGTTCGCTGGTGACAGACTACAAAAGTTTCAAAGTTTGCAACACACTTATCCCATCACGCAGGGCAATTTTGGATCTTTGGTTCATAAATAAGCCAATTGAAGGAAACCGGAGTATGTAAATCTGGGGCTCGAAGAACTTTTTGGTCAAAGTCAAAGTCAAAGTCAAAGTCAAAAAGCTTTATTTCGATAAAACAATTATCATAAAAGCAGCACAGTAGGTCAAATCGTACATGTAAAAACAGTAATAGATTAAAAAAAAGATTTTGTTGTCTATGTGCATAACATTAAAAGTGACAGTGATTTCGGTAATAATTGTTTGTACAATCAAAAAAACTAGCCAATTAATTGGTTGAATTTTCACAGATTTCTTAATCAAGAAGAAAAAAGATGGCAGTTCATTCAGTTAAAACATTTTAAAAGAATAGAATTAAACAGTTGATTTCAGCCTTTTGGCTCGAATAGCACAAGTCCATGAGAGAAATTTGGCTAGGGCACAAGCATAGGGTACACTACTATCGGATATGAGTATCCTAATTGCCACGTCATGGCTCCTAGTCCCCAGCTGGCGGCATAAGTTTTTGAGCCAGACCCTCCTTGGAGTTGCGTACTCACTGCACTCGAACATGAGATGTGCCAGTGACTCCGGTTTGGCAAGGCAGGCTGGGCATAGCTCGGACATTTCCATGTGGGATTTCCATCTTGCGGTAAAAGTATTAAGTGGAAGGGTTCCCACTCTGAACCTAAAGTACAAGGCCCTATCAAAGGGTTTTCCAATTGCATCAAGGTACAATTCCCGTCTGGGACAATCTTTGAACTTCAAGAAATCCTCTGTGAGCCTGCCCAGGGTGGTGCTAGAATTCCTTTGTGAGCAGATCCAGTCCCAGTAAAGCTTTTTGAGGACTAGCTTCGGGGGTGATGTTCTACTTGACCATGATTCAATATGGCCCAACTTTGTTAGTAAGCTCTTCATGTCTCTCAGCCATATGATTTTGTGCCAACTTGGCGATGACATGATTTCTGCTAGACCTCTGGCATATCCACTTAGTTCTTCCATCCGCCAGATGCGTGCCCATAGCAATAATGGACGGAATTTGGCAATATCATCAATCTGGGGGCAGCCTAAGTCCAGCATTAGAGGAAGTGTAGGGGTGCCTTGAGGGAGGGACATAATTGCTCTGCAGAATTTGTTTTCAGATCTCTGCAGAGCATCAGTGGTAGATGAACCCCAAAGTTCAGCCCCATAGAGGGCAGAGCTGACGCCTTTAGCTGAATAAATCTCGAGGACTGAAGCTATAGGCCTTGTTGTGCAGGATCGTTGCTCTTTCAAAAGGGCTCCTGTAATCCTTTTGTGACTCATCAGCATTTTATCTAAGTGTGGGGTCCAGTCCATTTTGTGCGATAGTCGTATCCCAAGATAGTCAAAGACCTTTACCCTTTCCAAGAGCTCGGCATTCAGAGTGGGAGAGCGCACATGTTGCTTCGGTGGATTGAGCACGAGGTACTTCGCTTTGTTTGTGTTTATTACCAAACCTCGTTTGGTGCAAAAGGATTGAAAATTGTCCAAAAGTCTCTGGAGTCCCATTGGGGATTTGGAAATTAAAAGCGTATCATCCGCGAAGAGGAGGGTCGGTATGCGTTCACCAGCCAGGGATGGTTCATCAGAAGGATGTTCGAGGAGATGCTCAACCACCCCATTGATGTAAAGAGAGAAAAGTGTGGGAGCCAGAACACATCCCTGGAGGACACCTCTCTCAACCGGAATACTACCCGTTTTCTCCCCTCCAGGGCCCCACCTGACTTGGGCAAAGCTATCTTGGTGCAACCTAACTAGTAGGGACAGCAGATAGTGTGGCAGCCCCATGTCAGCGAGTACTTTCCAAAGTGATTCCCTAGGTACAAGGTCAAAGGCAGTCTTTAAATCGATAAACGCAAGATAAAGACTGCCCTTGCCTATAACCACCACCTTCCAGTACACCATCATGAGCCTAAAAACTTGCTCAATCGTCCCAGTGCCCACTCTGAAACCTGCCTGATAGTCAGAAAGAATTTTATTTTCTTCTACCCAATTTAGAATTCTAACTAAACAGAACTTTGCCGACAACTTTTTGGCCAATGTCCAACAAGCTGATCGGCCGTTAGTTGGATGGATCAGCCCTCGATCCTTTCTTGTAGATAGGGACCACCTCGGCCCCCTTCCACGATGAGGGAATAGGGGCACCTTTACAAATGGCAACAAGGAGAGAATGGATCAATTTACGCCATTTTGCACTATCAGCCTTTAAGAGGTCACCAGAACTTTTTGGTCTGAACATAGGTGGTAGCAGGTAAACAGGGTCTCATATTAAACTCAGTTAAATTAAACTCAAATCTATCCAGAGAGTCTTGGGTAGAGGACACAGGCAACCTGACTGAAAGACATTGGTAATCGGCACCAGGTCAGCTTAAAAAGGTGTATAGGAATAAAGATTTAATTTGATTATATATAACATATTGTCACCACACATTGCAGTTGCTTAGTCAATAACACAGAATGTTGCTAGTGTTGGCCCAAGATGCCAAGCAAGAAGTGCAGCTTTAATTCATATGCTATGAATATGCCCATCAGCATCATAAGTCGGTCTACGGTTGCTGAATTGACTTAACACCCGACAGGGAATACAATTGTACACAAATCCAGAGCTTGCTTGTTAGGCTCAATGGTTTAATCCCAAAAAACTTTAATTCAGATTTGATGACCTGGCCCCAATACTTACCGAAAGACAGCTAGTATATGTTGTGGAAATAAGAAGATGTCCCACAGTGACATAGCTGGGCATGGAAAGAATAAACTGTCAGGGAACTTATATACTGCATAAACAACTGTGTCCCTCTAACATACTTAAGCTTATATGTGCCTTCTGATATTAATCTCATGTTGTATCCACACTCTCGGAAACAAACTGCTAAAATGGTTGTTTGAATGTCACCATAGTTATACTTTATTTCCGTTTGTAGATCATAAGGGCTGCCTGGGCTAATCTGCCTCAATGTTGATGGATTTTATGGTTTCCCTGTTTCTATGTAAAATTCGTAGTAAATGACATGTATCCTCATGTATCCTCATGCTGTGTGACAATTCTGACTAATGCCCATGTTACAGGGTCCTGAATGCTATAGCTTGGGATACTTGTGTCTGTAGGAATGCTTATTTTAACAATTAATCTATCGACTGAGCTGCTCGGCTGGGCTCAATATATGAAAAGCATTGGCAAAGCTGCATGGTCTTGCCTTCATATTAAGAACATTCAGTTGTTGGCTTTGATATTGCTTACCGGTAAAGTATTAAATAAAGAAATTTAGAAATGTAAAGGGAAATGCTAGCCAAAGCCTAATTTACTTTCCACAGGATTCAGACATTTGCTCCCTAAATGTGAGCATTGGAAGGCTTCAAATCAGTCAGTCAAATGCCTTATAAAGGGCCTATGCTCCAGGGGATAAACATAGGAAGAGGAAAGCAAGCCACTGAATTAGGGGCAAGCAAATGAGAGTGATGATAAAGCCAAGCAAAGGGCATACTGTAAGCCCACGGTAAGTTCTTAATAGGTCTGTAGCAACAAGACAGCTTGAGTTGTCTGGTAGGCTAGACCTAACAAATAGAAAACAAAACATATTTAAGAAATGGATACAATTCAAGGAAAATGAATTAATGACAGCAGCAGCAAAAGGAAACTATTTCTGTAGTGCCTAGAAGGCACTATCTATAGGTCGTTTCTGAAAGGGAGATAGTCGGCAGGCAGGTCAGTGAGTAAAGCTGGACTGCAGATAACCGTTTTCCTTAGTTTAGATAGTTTCTCAGCATTTACGCTTGCCTACTGTGCCTTGGTGTAAAGGTTTTGCTGGGTGGTTTGTCTGTGCAACTACTATGTACCTGTGAGCTCAGGATTACTTTTCCAGGAGCAGCTAGTGCGAAGTCATCGTGAGATGTCATGCATGGAATGCGGGACGTCCTGAAGGCTAGATGAACACAGCTTGGCTAAGGGGAGTTGAGGAGGGAGGAGCTGAGCAAGACAGCAAACAAAGATTGAGCCCGAAGACCGGAAGAAACTGCTAACAGTTTCCTGCAAGAACCTTCATGGAGGTAGTCTCAAGACAGAGGCTTATTTAAATAATCTTTTCCAGGATCTTTCTCCTGTCAGAAACGAGAAATGTCCCAGATGTGTGGAACCGTCACCAGGATCTCAATCCGCATTCATTACAACAATGTGGCATTGCAAGGTGAAACGTGGACTTCTCATCATAGGATAACTACCAACCCAAGCAGATAGGAAGGACAGAACAAGTAAGAAAATTACTGTTGTCAGGAGGAGACTGTAAACCGCTGAGTTCCCAAAAACCTATAGAAGGGATGGTTCTACTGAAAAATACATGCAGTGCCATCTACCGAATACTAACAGGTTTTATAGGAACAGCTCTCAGCCATGAGCCTGGAAAATCAATGAGTGCCACACCTGCTACAACATGTAAGCTAATGGATGAATTTGATTAATTAAACAAGTGACAAGAAATCATAACACAAAGTATTAGCTAGGCTCAACTTATCCTCTGTGAACCAAGAGATTGAGAACCCCTTTCCAAATGTTTCTAGTTGGATGGCAGACCCAGGAGACTGTACAAAGGGTAAAATCATAGCACCCCTTCACAAGAGTCACAGTTTGCACCTAAGTAACACAAATTTGAGTATGTAAGTACCTGTCGATGAATTTCACTTAAATCTCAGGAAAACAATTATCTGTGACGTATTTGCCTCTGCGTAAACCAAAACCATACAGAATAAGTGTATAAGCCCACTGATTTGATTAAAGTAGTCAACATAATATTTGCACATCATCGCACTGTGATGAGCCCAACCTATCCAGTAAAAAAAAAAACACAAAAACAAAGGCTAATATTACATCTTACTGTGAGGAATGGTGGTTCTACATTGGAATGTAGGGTGATTCCACACTGAAATGTATGTTTTTGTACTGGCAATTCCTTTGAGTCAGTTAGCCTTATTTTGCAGGTGGGTGAGGAGTGAATATTAAAGCTAAAGACGTTCACTTAACTCAGGTGTGCAGCTTCTCTTTTACACTATTGGCGACAAGAACTCCACACCCCAACACACCAGTGAGATCTGTGTTCTGTTTGCAGGTAGGTTTGGATGCACAGTACGCAGTGCTAAAAGAGGCATACCAGAGTGAAGAAGATGAGTGAAAGTACTCGAGGCGTTAAGGGGGTAGCAGTGTAGTGAGGAATAATTCCATATTCATCATATGTCTTCATCGTTTCACCGCCCACTATCTCCATCTGTGTTTCTGGGAATAGGAGGCGGGGAACAAAACCAAGAAACATAATTCCCAAGAAGCAAGGAAGTTAACTAGACAAAAGTGCGACCTTGACACGCAGTTTGTGGGCCATAATACGTCATCAGATATCTGCATCTGTAAGCAAGCACAAAAGTCATCTTAAAGGACTGTGAAAGGCAGGTTTGTCCGGTTCAGCGGTCGAATGATTGGTAGAAATTGTCAAATTCAACCTGTAGCAGACTGAAACTACTTAAATGGTGGTGCTCCATATTAAAAGTATGCAACACTCTTCTGGCAGTTTGTGACAGATTCTCACTTTATCGGTACAGAGAGGATTGCGGACGAACTGTCGAGGGAACTTGGCCAAGGACTTGTAGAAGTATCTTCCTGGAGTGCTCATCTTTCTTTGCCTGTACAAACTACGGTGACAGGAACACCCTTGATAGTGATACACTGTGATCAAGTAACTGGGATGTGCATATCTGACTCTACTTGTGCACCAATACATATCAGTAATGTGCACACCTACTTTTCTGGGCGTTACTTTCAATTAGTCAGGGACAAACACATTCTATTTTCAGAGCTCTAATATATCATTAATGATTTCATTTTCTCTTGTGGTTATAGTTCTCTGAAATCTTTGATGCTATTTAGAGGTGCTTAGTTATTTTTGAAGACCATTGCTGAAACTTTACAGATGTGCACAACGCCATTCTCCCACAGTTCTTCCTTAGTCCTTCCGCCTTGAGGTAGAAAAGAGGATTACACAAGAGTTTGTGGGATGAAAATTCTCTTCTTTTACATTGTCTTGAGGCGAGGCAGAAGGACAGGAAATACTGGGCTCCTTACCCGACTTAGAGCAAGAGGCTGCAAGGAGGTTGAATGAATATCACAATATCAGTATCATATCAGAGCAATATCATTTTGGGCGAAGTGTTAAAAATGAATAACAGTAGAAGAGTTTTTCACAGCACTAAGGAAGTTGACTGTGACCTGTAATTTTTGGAGCCTTAACAGATGAGAGGGTAAGTAACATATGGTTAAATTAATTGGAGGTGAACGGAGATTATGAGTGTGGTTGAAGTACGAAACATCTCTGAGTGAAGTTCTGTAGGTAGCAAAAAATGTGGAGCACAAGATGTAGTGCACTGAAAAGGAAAACAAGTTCAAATGGCAGTGTTTATGGTGTGGACAAGTAGGTCATATGGGGGACAAGTAGGATATATGGAGCACAGTAGAGAGGATCCGGATTGGAAGGTCATGTGCAGTAAGTGTGGTTAAAAGGAGTTTCTAACAAGCAAAGAAAAGCGAAGGCATAAGAGAGGTTTGTGATGAGAATGTTTTGAAATTGAGTGACGAGGCAAGGGAATCTCTTCTGAGAGAGTGGAATTATATGGCATGGAGTTGGTGATGATGTTTGACTCTTCTATATGTTTGCCAATCATTATTAAAGTAGTGTATAAAGAAAATTACAAGTTACAGTAAGATGAGAGGGCATTTTCAATGCAAGGTTTTAAGGATAAGAGGAGGCTCAGGGTAGGAAAGTTATATATGTCAGGCAAGATCTTTGACTGACTGACTGACTGACTGACTGATATGTTTGTCAAGGGCAATAACATCTCGAGCTGGCCTAATTAGAAAGATTTGAGGATGTGTCTGGATCCCAACATGAAACCATATGAAATTGATGAGGGAAACAATATAATTAAGCTGGATTAAAGATTGTTGAGAGGGAAATTTGCCCTAGATTTGGGAAAGTTTTTCAAAATTTAGGATGACTATAGTCTTATGTTTATAGGATCAAGTTAAATCTGGTAACTGTACTATTTGTGACTACATTTAGATTATCTTGAAGTATGTAAGAAGCAGTATTTTGCCTTTTCTGACCTCATGCAGGGTCTCAATTGTACCCAACATATACACACACCCACGCATGTTAAAGGTCATATCCTAGACCAGGTATGGACTTCCTCTCTAGACATCTCCACTCCCCTTGTTCTTCCCTGCCTCTGGTCAGATCATCTACTTATCACTTTTTCCCTTGCCAAGCCCCCCCGGCCAATATCATCCGAGAATCTAACTTTCTGGCACGTAATTGGAACAAGGCCGACCTCAACAAATTTACCTCCCTCCTGAGTTCTTCGGCCCCCTCCATCACGGGACCCACCATTTCCATCGACTCTCAGTCTGATAACCTCACCCAATGGCTTGTCTCCGCCGCTGACTCGGTGGCACCTCTAAAACCTGTTAAGACGCGGCGCAGTCACGACGCCCATAGGTGGTTCACCGAGGAACTCAAGGCTCTGAAACTGAGTCTCCGTCGGGCCGAAAGACGCTGGCGTCGAGGATATACCCCCGAGACAAAGGCCGTCTTTTCTTCTCAACTGAGGGAATACAAGGCCGCTATAGCCCGAGCTAAATCCAGCTACTTTTCCCACAAGATCTTGAACTCTACTAATAAGTCCAAAGATATTTTCTCTATTGTTGAGGAATTATGCAACCCGGCGAGAGTCACCATTGCCCCGCTCCCCTCCCAGCCTCTGTGTGATTCCCTGAATCAATTCTTTGTGGACAAAATTGTGAAAATCAAAACCAGCATCTCTGCTCACACCTCATCTGCCTCTTCCCCCCCCAGTACTCCCCCTCACCACAACACCCATACCCTAACCCAGCTTCCCCCATTTCAAAAGATAATTTTCTCCCCCTTCTGCTCAAAGTCTCGTCTGGCTCTCCCAGTGACTGTTGCCCCCCCTCGGCCCTGCGAGAAGCCTTTACTTCCTGCCTGGACCCCCCTCTAGCCCTTTTAAACAACTCCTTAACTACAGGGGTGGTCCCGGGATCCTTCAAACGGACAGAGGTGGTCGCCATTCTGAAAAAACCTACGGCTGATCCGTCCATCATGAGCAACTATCGCCCTATCTCCCTCCTCCCTTTCCTTAGCAAAGTCCTGGAGTCCCATGTTACTCAAACCCTTACTTCTTTTGTAGAAGACTCTTGTGTTTTGGACCCCCAGCAGGCTGGGTTTAGACCTGCGCATTCCACAGAAGCAGTCATCCTCTCTGTGATGGACGAACTGCGCAGGGGCGCCGACTTTAACACCTGTCAGGCCCTGGTTCTTTTAGACCTGACGGCCGCCTTTGACACGGTCGACCATGACATTTTGGTCGACCGTGTCAGAGAGGCTGGCATCCAGGGCACTGCCCTGGACTGGGTGCGCTCTTTCCTGACCCATCGCCACCAAGCTGTCAGGCTGTCCCAGTTTTCTGCTTCTCAAGTCGAGTTGACCTGTGGTGTCCCGCAAGGCTCTTCTTTATCCCCTCTCCTTTTTAATCTATACCTGGTCCCGCTAATCCGCTCCCTCCGTCGATTCAATGTCTCCGCGTTCAACTACGCGGACGACATTCAACTGGTCTTCACTATTGACTCCAGTGATGAATCCATTTCCACTTTCCAAAACACCCTCTGTTTCATCAGTGATTGGATGGGCACAAACCATCTGAAACTTAACCCCGACAAGGCTGAGTTGGTGCTTGTCGGGGGGGCCCTCCAATCCCTGGCACTCCTCCTTTTGGCCTGCCAGTCTTGGCAGCCCCCCCTTGTCCCGTCAACTCAGCAAAAAGTCTGGGAGTTGTCATAAGTAACAATCTATCTATGACACCCCAGATCAGCGCTGTAGTTTCCTCTAGCCATTTCCAGCTCAGGAAAATACGCAAAATCTCCCGCCTACTTACTACAGATGCCCTTACTTTGGCCCTGCTTGCGTTAGTCATGTCCAGGCTTGACTACGCAAATGCACTATACGTAGGCATTCCTGCATACCAAATCAGGAGACTCGAGTTGATCCAAAATCAGGCTGCCCGCCTGATTTACCATCAACCCAGAGATCAACATGTCCAACCTCTTCTAAAAAGTCTCCACAGGCATCCGGTTTCTGCCCGCTGTAAATTTAAGCTTGGTTGCATCATTTCCAAATCCCTCACTGGTCACGGCCCCTCCTTCATTTCCTCTTTGCTTCATCCGTATGTTCCCTCCCGCACCCTCCGGTCATCTCAAATGGCTCTACTTTCTGTCCCTAGATTCAAGCGGAAGAAACACGGTGGCCTTAGGTTCTCTTTCTTAGCCCCGTCTTTTTGGAACTCTTGACCCCTTTCTCTTAGGTTGTCCTCCCCTACTCCAGATTCAGATCTTCCCTTAAAACGCATCTTTTCACTGAAGCGTACTATTAGCTATCATCTCTGTTATGTTATTTTCTGTCTCTCCTCCCTGCTCCCTCTGTATAGCGCCAAGAAACCTAATGGTGTTAGTGCGCTCAATAAATTAATTTAACATAACATAACACAGTATGGGAAGAAATAGACAAGTTTAAGGAGGTGAGAGTGATAGTATCCATTGAAGAAACTGAATGGCTGGCTCTTATAATAATGTTAAAGAATAGCAATGGTGGCATGAGACTTTGTGTGGATCTTACAGGGTTAAATAAGGCTTTAGTAGATTTGAATTTGCAACACTGAAATAGGAAAGGATATTCACCACACTAGGTCTTCCATCTTCATATCATCAGGGTAAACTGTGTGACAATTCTCAAGATCTTACTGCTTTTATTATTCCAACAAGAGTCTACCAGTTCAGTGGGATGTTGTTTGGGCTGGTCTCTGTGGCATCAGTCATTCAAATACTAAGATAAAAGCGAGGGATATTTGACAAAGCTTCCGTACCATGAATGAAGAGGTGGAAAAGTGTAGGAGGATATCCCTGACCAATTTATTCGTAGTGCATTGCCCATGGACTGTGGGTGAGAGAAACTGGAGGCGAAGTTTGGGCATTTTGAATTTGCAGCAGAGACAAACAGGTCTATGAGAGAGAATCCCCAACGGTGGAAGGACGAGAGTAGAACTTGGCAGTAGAGTTACCACTGGTGTACTTGTTGATGCATCCCGCTGAGCAGGTCTCCAAAATTGTTGTCCAATCCTGGTATGTTCTGTATGGGGAGATGGACTCCTTGATGTATCACCTACTGCCAAATGCTGTGACCTAGAGCAGATGACTCCTGGGAGTGTGTGCCACCCTGCTTTTGTAGGTAAAACATGGCAGTTGTGTTGTCCGTTCTCACTAGAATTATCCGGTGTTTAACGAGGGAAAACAGGTCAGACACATCCATTTGTTATCAACACTCATACAGCAGTGTGCAACATACCCATACCTTTGATGCAAGGTCACAACATTAATCAAATTATCCATTCCTACCAGCTCTCCCTGCACAGAGCAAAGCAGCATTAGTGGCCTGCAGTGTCACCTGTGCTCCGTCAGTGAATCAACAGGAAGGTACTAGGTGGGCACGACAGTTGCCTCCAGTGGGTCATGAGGAGCCTGTGAGCCTGTATGGTTGTATTCAAAAGAAATTATCAAAAGGGGGGCCCTATATGTCTCGGGCCTGGACGTTGGGCGGGGGACTATTATAGTGTATAGATCATGTTGCTCATTTCATTAGGTTAATGATGCCAGCCACAACACTGCGATTCTCAGGTCCTATTGGCATCTCACAGTTGTTCAGGGGCTGTCCGTAGTTCTTCTGTAGTACGATAACCATGCCTTGGTGGACCCAGATTCATAAATATTTCACAAATTTGCTGCACAACTCCTTGGGGAAGTCTGGGGTGAAGTGGATTGTGCTAGCGGAAAAATCTGCGACTTACTCCAGTTGATGGAGAATCCCGCAGTGCCCTGAATCATACGAATTCCCAGAGTATCACATCTGAATCTTATGAATTCCCAGAGTATCACATTGAGACATGCACTGGGATTTCTGATGTACAGGGTCATCTTCTCCACGCAGAAAGAGATACATATGTGCTGGTTGATGTACCTATGGCCTAAGTTGTGTACTACTGCCCAAGTTTAGCTGCCAATGGTTGAAGGGCCAATGCACAGAGAATAGATGACAGGGAGCATTCCTGCCTCGTCCCACTATGAACAGCTAATGGGAGGGGAGTTGCAATTTTTGATTAGTATTCTAGTAAACAGTATCACAGAACAACTTAATCCAGTCATCTGGCCCAGGAAGCCCTTTCCAACCACAATGGTGAATAGGTAGTCCCATTCTAGTAAGCCGAAAGCCTTGGAGGCAAAAAATAAAATAAAACCTAAAACAAAAACCCAGCAGAGTCTAGGCCAGGGTCTAAGTCTTTTATCATCCGAAGGCGACGTGGATTCCTTGGTGGAATATAGTGTAGTATAATATGTGTGAAATATATGCCAAATCTGTGCTGCGTTCTGCTGCAGTGTACCCTGTCATCCACAATGTGGGTGATAATGTTACCTGCCCAGAGGCATTTAATCATATTTGCCACTGCCATCCCAGGGTGTTCTCCTTCCTCTAAAGATAGATATCTAGTGTATGTCCCTCTCATTTAAGGTTCCCTGTCTGCAGTTTCCAAATATTTGGTGAGTTTATCTCAGAGCATTGCCTGCGACGTGGCTGTGTTGGTCAATGAAAGTGTCCATTCCAGGTCCTTTAGATCGAATTCCAGACTGGTTAGTTTTGTACACAGGGATTTCAAGATCCCATGTTGCTTAGTAATGTAATCACCTGTAACGGTACTAGAATTGTGCCCATATTCGCAACCAATTCTACATTATGCTTGAAGTCATTTTCAAAGGCTTCTCACGGCTCAACAGTAAAGATGTCATCTAGCAGGGCTTCCGCATTATCGCCATCCCTCCTCCCAGGCCGCCAACTCGAGGTTTCGTAGGAACACTGGTACCGAGGAATGATCAGATGCCTTCCTTTATACTATGTCACAGAAATATAGGCTGTCTGTGCTAGGGTCATAGCAGTTCACCATTGAGATTGAGGTAGCTCCCAGTCTTCCCCATAAAATTATGTAGCGGACTGGTCAGTCAGTAAAGGATACCACTGTGGAGGGGAAGGGGGGCTTAGTCTTGCTTGATCAGGAAGCTACACCTCAGGCATACAAGGAATAAGAGGACAGGCAGATGTGATGCCAATAATTTTGTGAATGAGGGATCCATACGTGGGTCAAAGTGGGCCTCCTGCAGTAGGGCCATGGAAACATTATGTCTGTCCTAGAATGCCGGCACCTGTGTCTTTTTGTAGGGATTCCCCAGCCTCTGCACATTTCAGGTCACACACGTCATGGTTGCGTTTCTTCCATGATTAGGTGGTGCCATGGCATGGAGTTTAGCAATCACATGTTAACTTTTGCATCTCTATGTGGGGCATGTAGGATGTGAAATCAAGCATGCCACAGCTGACGATGAGTGTACTAGAAAGTCTACATGTCTGTAACCAAAATCCATCCCACCCACGCTATCGACTGAATCCCATCAAGATATTTACTATAGTTTAGTCTCTGCTATTAAACCTCCCGATATTAAACTGGTGTGTAGCATACCAAACCGGGGTAGGAGCAAACAATGTAGCAGTATGTGTAGTACCCCAAGGTGTCACCAGAAAGGCCAACTGGGTTCCCCCACAGGCATGGGTGTCAAGGGTAGACTCTCTGTTACGCCTGTGATGGGTATAGCGGAGCACCCAGAAGCCAGCTCGCCCTCCGACGAGCAAGACCATCATGTCATAGTCAGCCAGATGGACCAGTAACAAAGAGGATGGGGTGTGCGACTGACAGTGATTATTGTAGCACTGGGCCTTAGTATCTTTTCAAGTCACTCAACTGCTTGATGCGTCGTCCCCATCCCTGGTTACGTGATTCTGCCATGTCTTGCGGGTCAGATGCTTTAGGTCGCAACGGCCTGTTAAGGGGTCTGAAAAACATGTCTAACATTGTGCGTTACCTTCAACTGAGCTGGATATAATATTGAATAGAGTTGTAGGCCTTGAGCAACTGCTGTTTGATGGGTAGGAACTTCCTTCTGGCCTCCGGGACAGAGATAGTGAAGTCTGGATATAATGGAGTGTCATAGCCATCAAAGAATACTTTCCCTTTTTCCCTGGCCAGACAGTGAGTCATGTCTTGATTGCAGAAGTTCAACAAGTGGCAATTAAGGGCTGCGCCGGAGCCCCCAGGAGGACTCGCTATCAGGAATCTATGCATCCCTTCCTAATCCAGCAAATGGGAGAAAACGTCCGTGTGCAGGTTCAGTGCAACAGTTGTTCCTCATATTCCTCCCTCACCAGGTATTGGCATAATCTGGTACACCACGGATGCAGATGTCATTTCGGCAGGATCTTGCCTAAAAATCTCATTTTTGGCAGGAATGAAACAGAGGACATTTTCCACATTCTGTAGTGTTTCATCCTTCGTGGTAAGTAAGTCCTCTACCATGGAGATCCGCTGTTCCGCCTCAGTGGGACGGTCCTCATGTTTATCAAGTTTCCTGGTGATAGGAAAGAGTTCGGGGGGGGTGTGTGATCACATCCATTTTAGAGTCGATGGAGATCAGGCTCTTCTGCATGACCTTCAGCAGTTTCCTCATTTCATCTCCTCCAGAACCCGTCTCAGAAGGAGCATCAGTATCATTTATCACCGGTGAGTCCTGAGCAAGCGTTCCGGAGCCTCTACAGGGTTCGGAGGGCATCCTTGACTGCCGATTATCTGATTTTCCCATTTTAAGGAGAGTCGCCCTGCTTAGCCAGGGATGAGGGACCCTCTGGGGCTTGAGGTTGACAGGCTTAGCTCACTCCAACTGCCCATGAAAAGAAAAATTCACGCAGTGTAAGGCTCTCCTTGGGCTGTCTTGAGTGTCCACTGTTCGGTATTCCCTCCACTCTCCTTTCGGGAGGAAGGGAGGATCTCCAGGCTGTCTCCTCATCGGAGATAGAGCAGGCCGGGAGAGCCGCCTCCCTTCAATATCTCGCTCTCCATTTCCTCAAGCATTCAACTCTAGGTGGCACAGCAGGTTCTTCATATGTGAGGGTAGCAGCCCAGGGAACCCCACTGTTAAGATTTATCTTCTCTGCATAAGATTCACCTCTCTGTCCGAGGAGAATTCGTTTAACAGTTTGCGTGGCGGTCCACTATTGTTATGGAACTTGCATGAGCAATTTGAAGTTCTAACCTGATGGCTTTTTAAATTAGCGCTAGTGAGCTCACGACTCTCTTATCAGCTTTCATTAGCCGCATGGTTTTTTTCGTTCTCTGCAGCCACAACACTTAGCACACATTAGCTGGCAACCACGAGAGCCACACAAGAGATCACCGGTGTGCACGCTGATGTTGCTCCTTATCTACGCACTCCGGGGACAGCATGCTATTTTGTGGCCGAGAGGGAGTACAGAGATACTTTTAGTGGTAATTTGAGTGTGCTGCTGCTCGCTTTTTGAAACATGAATTGTTTGACACAATAGAACATTTTTGACTAATGTTGGATCCACTTCATGTTTCTTCACAGCTCATTTGTATAAATATAAACTAAGGGCTGTCCCTGATTATATTGGTTAATTCTGCATAATTGGTGAGTACTCTATAATCATTGATCATAGCAATACATTTATTTTGTCTTATATGTTAGCCTATAATGTATGATTTGGCTTTCTTGCAGCCCATTCTATTGGAAGGGATTTTTTATATAGTGATGCTGCATATATGGATCTTCTGATTAGTTTTGGGTGAGTTGCATTGAGTCATTGCTCTTGGTACCTACTGTGAGTTCACTTACTCACAGGCAGTATTCTTTTTTTAGAATTGCGATGTATACATATCCACTCCAGACGAGGAACCCATGTGGCTTCACAATAGATTTAATGTGTTCGCCCATGCTTAGGGCGAACACTTGCACGACTCCAGGTGAGCCTATGCATAAGAGAGAGAGATAAGAGTTTTTAACATCACACATTAGGCTTTAATTGTTAATATTCTTAAACATGTTGCCCCTCCTTCACCGTTTATGTCCTGAAGAAGATCCACATACAAGGTTTACAGTTACCTCTTCTCCTTTGGGTTGAAATGTCGACAACCTGATTTACTTAGCCTGGACTGAACTATTATCCTTACACGGGTAGTGGATGGATTAAAACGCACTCCTCTACTACATGGATGCCATTGTTGCTACCTTCATTGTAGACAGGCTACATGCAGTTGCCTGGTGTACTGCTAATTTATTTTAGTTTGCCTTGGTAAAATTAAAGTCAGCGGTCACCTTTGCACAAGTACATTTTCCCACACCTCCTTTGCACAGTTTCAAGTTTAAGTTTATTTGTTTGATTAATTAAAATCTTACAAAAATGTGACCTTAGAGAAAATATCAGCATCAAAACACATTTAAAACATCGTGCAAGGGGCGTGGCCGAGGCAGCGATGTGAGCGGACGCGTTCTGAGCGAGCTCCGTCGCCCCGCTGCACCATAAGCTTCATTAAGCGGAGTTCGGGGGCTATTTTGGGCCCCCCCCCTACGAGGCGAGCCCTGTCTGCACTGAGATCCTAGGAGAGTGTCCCGGGCGTGGGAGACCCTGCTGGGAACTGCCGGAGACATGGAAGCTCCGCGACCGACCTCTGGCCGCCATCTTGCTGTCGGGTCTGCCGCCAAGACGCCTGGCCCTGCTGACCCTGCGGCCGACCCCCGACATCGAGGAGGTAGCGGAGGACACAAGTGAACCGCCTACAACGGAC
This sequence comes from Lissotriton vulgaris, assembly GCF_964263255.1. NCBI lineage: Eukaryota > Metazoa > Chordata > Amphibia > Caudata > Salamandridae > Lissotriton > Lissotriton vulgaris. The sequence continues at coordinate 988,023,487 of NC_141693.1, forward strand.
CCCCCTGGGGACGACTTGCTGGCAGGGGGTCCGACGGGCGGAGGGGGCGCGGCTGTCGACGCTGGGACAACCCCCGCACAGAGGCGCTGAGACCACCCAGGCACGACCATCACGAGAGGCACCGGCTTCGGCGGAGTCAGACGGCCGCACCCGGAGAAGCCGCCGACGGACCTGTCACTGCGAGGCCCTGCTCCGATCCCTCTGGCTGCCGCGAGAAAACTCTGGTGAGCTGCCCTCCCTGAGTCTCCCTCCCCCGTCCGCGGACGGATGCACCCTGCTACATACGGGCCTCACAGCGGTGCTGACCGCCATCTTGCCGCCTCGCCAGGCGCCCACAGCTGCGAGACCTGACGCTGTGGAGGTGACCCCACCTGACCACGCTGTCCCCCGTTGGCATCGAGTTGGCATCTAGGGGGCAGTGGGAGCAGTTAGGACGCCCTCCCCCTTGCCCGTGGGGGACCCTTGACTCTGCCCGCCATTTTTGAACCACTGCTTGGCGCCTTCGGCCCTGGGACCTGGCCTAACTGACTATCGGGGCCCCGGTGAGTGACAGCCACCTAGTGGGAGGGCACCGAGCACGAGAGAACCGCCACAGCTGGGCACTACGGCCTGGGGGGACTCACGCTGGCCCTGCCCCTGCTCGCAACCCACCTTTGCCACCCATACCTGCGGATTTGTGCTGGACCCTCACCCTGAAGCGGACATCGCCTGGGGGCTACAGAGGCGGACTGTGTGCTTCTCCCTCCCTCCCTGGATACAGACGGAAGGACTGCCTGACAACACGTGAGTACCCCTCCACCTACTCAAGCAGCCCGAGGGACTGGAACGCGGTTTTCCTGACGTTTGGGAGACGTAAGCCACTAGCGGTCGGGGAGCTGGGGGGCACCTTGCATGCCCACGGGGGTGCCCTCATTCTCTATAAGGGAGGTCAGTGCAGCGCCTCTGATTGAGAGTGGGGCCCATCACTCACAACGGATCCTACACGCGCTGCGGAACCCTCAAGACCCCGGGGGACGCGGCCTGTACTCCACATATCGGACTAAGGGGATCCTCACTAGAGACAACACTTGAGGGGGCAGGAGGCCACTGGTGGCGAATCGCTCAACCCCACGCTGCTGTAGCGACTACAGAGGTCCGCATCCGCGGCGGATGGCGACGCACTAGGTGGCGGTGCCTTACACTCGGAGCTGGCGATGACCCGTGGCAGAGGGGGTAAGACGGACCCGCCGGTGGCGGCGACCAAGGGCACGTCGGGGGCCACCATGTGGGGCAAAGCGGGCACGCCACCATCATCTGGAGGAACTCCACGGCCGCCCGCCGACTCCCCACCGGTGACCCAGGCTTTTATGTCCTCATTCATGACCGACTTGAAATCCGAAATTGGATCCCTGAGATCGGAGGTACACTCGTGTGTCAAAGAGCTGCGGAAGGAGGTGACCGACCTGGGCGATAGGATCGATGGCCTTGAGAAAGTTGTCGACACCCGCACGGAAGACCTGGAGCAGCTGTGGCAGAGAGTGGCGGCCCTGGAGGAACAAAACATCGAGCTCCAGGTCAAGCAGGAGGACCTTGAAAATAGGGGACGTCGCAATAACCTCCGGATACGGGGTGTACCACTCGGAGAAGAGGGGACTGACGCCATGGCCTATGTGGCCCAACTCCTGCACGCGGTGTGGGGCAAAGATGACGCCTCCCCGCCACTCCTAGACCGTGCCCACCGAGTCTTTGGGGCAGGAAACAAGGCGGGCCTCCTACCTGACATCGTAACCAGACTGCACTATTTTACAGAGAAGGAGGCCATACTGAAGGCGGCGAGGGACAAACCGGACCTGCGCTATGGAGGGCACAAGATCCAGATCTTCCAGGATCTGGCCTCCAACACGTCACACAGGAGGAAAGTCTTCCGTCCGGTGACTGAGCGACTGCGGGCCCTCAACATTCCCTACCAGTGGGGACACCCCTTTGCCCTCATCTTTCGTTGGGAGGACAAACGCAGAGCCATCCGGTCCTATCGCGAGGCGGCCCAACTGCTCAACATGTCGGAGTCCCCGGAGCACAGCCCCTCCCGCTCTCACCGTCAGGAAAGGGCCCCTTCCCGTCCGGACTGGACCTCGGTGCGCCAACGTCGTCGAACCCCCCCGGTGGATGGCTGCTCCACATCTCAGGCCAAGCACGACATTATAGCGCACATTCGCTCCCTTGAAGGTGACCGCGAGGAACAGGCCTCACAGCCCCACACCTCTGAGACCGAAAGGGAGGACCAGCCCCTGACTTCAGATAGTCACTGATTGGCAAGGACATGGCTGACACTCTCCTAGGTAACAGTCCTCTACACCTACCACGGAGAAGGATGGTCCTTTCAACGCAGTAAAATGATCCGTGCACCCCGGCGACTCCTCTGAATCCATCCGCCCTGAACGCAAGGAGGGCACATGCCCCAGAGGATGGATCTGCCATGCAGCTGTCCGGGGCTATCCAGACACTCAAGACGGACTTGCCATGCTACCAGCGATGAAGGGGGCCACAATCATCCTTCAAGGGGCACTACCGCACCCTCTAGAGAAACCGAGGGGGCCAGACGCGACGTCCCTCTTCCTTGGTGACCGGACCCTCCCTACTGGGCCCCGATGCCTATTTGAATCTCTAGACATGACGTATCTACCTTTGAGAGGTCCCAGTTCTCGCTGCCCCCGAACTTGCCCGAGGCAGCGGGGCAGACGGGCAGCGGGACGATCAAGATTCTTCCCTTCAGAAAACCGCCCCCCACTTTGTCCCATAGGAAGTGACATTCCTGTGATCATCCAAACCCTCGGGAAGAGGATGCCCGGTACCTGGGACATTGTACTATGGCCCTGTTGGCCTGTTGCAGTTATACTCTTTCTAATTACTCTCTATTTTCCTACTTTTTCTACTTTTCCTACTTCTCGCCTGCGCTATCCCTTCTCCTGGCCCCTATTCTATCCGTGTAGTGTGGTGGTCTGGTGGATGTCACAGGTGCCAGCGTAGCGGGGGTGGAGGGAGGAGGGCACTGCCCTAACCGCTGTGGGTGGTGGGCAATGGGCGATAGAGCGGCCTCGACCCCCTTAGTGCCATGACGGCGACCATTCCCACTCCCCTAAAGATCCTGTCGCTCAATGTCAAAGGACTTAACTCCCCCAATAAGCGGAATCAGATATGGCTCTATCTTCTTCACCACTCCCCTGACATCATCTTTCTCCAGGAGACACACCTTATGCGGGGGGACATTAGTCGCATGGCGCACCCTAGGTACCCCACACAATTCTGGGCATCAGCTGACACTAAAACGGCGGGGGTGGCTATCCTGTGTAAAGCTGGCTTTAGGCCGGGACCTGCTAAACCCTACAAGAGTAATGATGGGTGCTTCCTCCGGGCCACGGTACAGTTGGGGGGCACACAGTTCACCCTGGGTTGTGTATATGCACCCAACCAGTCGCAAGATAAATACCTCCAAACGCTCCTGCGAGACCAGTTTAGGGCTGGCGACCCGCATACGATACTGGGAGGGGACTTCGATTTAGTGTGGGATCCGGAGCTGGACCGTGCGGGGGCTGCGTTTAACGGCGCGGGCGCGATGTCCTCTGCTCTTAGGGCACAGATCACAGACCTAGGGCTCGTTGACGCGTGGCGCTACCATAACCCGGGATTCCGAGACTACACCTTTTAATCGCACTCTCACAGAACGTACTCACGTATCGACTATCTCTTTACCTCCCTTGACCTGACTCGAGATACGCTGAAGGCCGCCATCTCAGATATCTCGCTATCGGATCATGCGCATGTGGAACTCCTACTACAGGACCCGCTGGCCCACACCCCTCGGGAGCGGCGATGGACCCTCCCTCCGAGCGTCCTTCGGGACCTAGAGGATGTTGCCAACATCCGGGAAGCCATAGACTCGTACTTCGCTGTTAACAACAACTCGGAAACGCCCTTCCCGACAGTCTGGGATGCCTTCAAGGCCACTATCCGAGGCCACATTACCTCCTTGGCGGTAGCTAGGAGACGGGAGGCATTTAAACTAGAGAACGACTTAACGAGCGAGATTAAACAGGCGGAGACCCAAGACAGAGATTGTCCCTCTCAGGCGTTTAGGAGAACCCTTGCCAACCTTAGGGGACAACTCCAAACACTGCGCACCAACAAGGCGGAGCGCTCTCTGCTAGCACTTAAACAAAAATACTACGAGGGTGGGGACAAGGTAGGGCGCATCCTGGCTGGTAGACTGCGGGCTCCAACGGCTAGAGCCCATATAGCCAATGTACAACGGCAGGATGGCACCTGTGCCACTACTGAAAGAGCCAAGCAGGATGCCTTTGTTGCATACTATTCCTCCCTGTATGCGGAGGAAGCTACATCAGTGGAGGCACGAGCGGCCGTCCTCGCAGACTACGAAGGGACCCCGCTGCCACCGGTCTGTGCGGCTGAGCTAGAAGAACCCATACTGGAAGAGGAGATCTCTGCGGCTATCAAAGACATCCCCACCGGGAAAACCCCGGGACCGGATGGCCTACCGCTGACCTTCTACCGAATCTTCCTGACTCAGCTCCGCCCGTATCTACTGAGGCTGTACCACTCTTTCTCAGACACCTCTGGCCCGTCCCCCGATATGGGCATGGCGGAAATCGCCTTGATACCTAAGCCAGGGAAAGACCCTACACTGTTTGCTTCCTACCGCCCTATCGCCCTTCTAAACACCGACCTAAAGATATATACCAAGATACTGGCCAAAAGACTCGACCCGTATATGCCAGGACTGGTAAACCCGGACCAGGTGGGGTTCATTCGAGACCGGCAGGGGGCTGATAATGTGCGCAGGCTGGCGCATCTGGTAGGGAAGGTGCAACACTGGGACATCCCTGCCTGTCTTCTCTCGCTCGACGCGGAGAAGGCCTTTGATCGGGTGGACTGGGCCTTCCTGAAAGAGGTTCTCCAGAAAGTCTGTATCGGCCCCAAAATGATCGCGAGGATCATGGCCCCATATATAGGACCACAAGCCAGAATCAGGGTCAACGGCCAACTGACACCGCCGCTCGCGATACACAGGGGCACGAGGCAGTTGTGTCCACTCTCGCCGCTCTTGTTCGCTCTCGCGGTAGAACCACTGGCGGCACTGATAAGGCGTAGCCCCAGCCTCCACGGAATAACTCATGGGGGAAGAGACAACAAGGTGGCGCTGTTCGCAGACGACCTGATCCTCACTCTTATGCGCCCTCGCGAATCCCTCCCAGCGGTTCACGAGGTGCTTTGCCTGTACGAACGGGCATCTGGCCTTAAAATAAACCATACCAAATCCTGGGCGCTCAACCTCACCATAACTGAGGAAGAGATCCCGTTCCTAAAGGGGGCTGTGCCCTACCAATGGGCGGAGAACCACATCAAGTACTTGGGACTTGACTTGACACCTCATTTAGAATCTTGGTCCTCGGTAAACTGGACAGAATGCCGCAAAGAGGTACTGGCAGATCTTCGGAAGTGGAAACCCCTGATGGTCTCGTGGCTGGGGCGCCTTAACGCAGTTAAAATGTCGATCCTCCCCAGAATCCTTTACGTCTTTCAATGTCTACCCACCCCAATCCCACTTCATTGCATTAGGAGCCTTCAGCGTGAGATCACGTATTTCATCTGGGGCGGGAAACACCCCCGGTTCTCCCAGAAGGTCCTTATGGAACCGAGAGACAGAGGCGGCCTAGCATGCCCGAACTTGATACACTACTACTGGGCGGCACACCTCTGTTTCGTGGTGGAATGGGGTGCACGTGAAAGCGACAAGCACTGGTTCCACATGGACCGAGCGGTCACAGGGCGTACTATATGAGACTTACCCTGGCTTCCGCGAGTGGCGCGCTCCAGAAGTGCGTACATGGAGGTCCCGACAAAAACGGTCCTGGATATTTGGGACAGGATAGTGGTGCCTAGAGGTCTAACAACGTTCCCCCCCCCCGCACACCCCAATGGCCGGAAATCCGCATTTCCCCCCGGCCTCGAGCATTTGAAAGCTGGACGCACGGAGACTGCAGGATCATTGGGGACCTCTTCATCGGAGGCTCGCCCAAAACGTGGAAGGACTGCAGGGAGGAATTCGGAATACCATCGACAGCTGGCCTACAATACGCCCAGCTACGCCATTGGACTATGGGCGACGACATGTACCAGGCGGCCACTAGGGCCTACACACCCTTTGAGAAACTGGCACGTTCCCTAGGGGGGCTGAAGAGGCTTATTTCACAAATATACCACATACTGCAACACGCTATCTCAACACCTGCACATCCCTACCAGAAACAGTGGCAGTTAGCAGCAGGCATAGACATTGAACCCTCCCAATGGAACAGGCTGTGAAGCGGTATCCCCAAAATCTACCGCAGCATCCCCCAGAGGGAAAACGCTTACAAGTTGCTCACTCAATGGTACTATACTCCGCTGCGGCTTAGCAAGATGTTCCCTACCACCTCGCCGCTGTGCTGGAGGTGTGGATCTGCGACTGGTGACTTTGTGCATATATGGTGGACGTGCCCGACCCTAGCTGTCTTCTGGAAGGAGGTACTCAGCCACATTAAAAGGGTGCTGGGCTTTCCCCTACCTGAGGAGGTGAGCACGATATTGCTTGGCGTCAGACCCTCCGCGCTTAGGGCACTCACACGCAGCGACTGGATCCTTACGCTCCAAATGCTAGGCGCAGCTAAGCAACTCATCGCTTTATACTGGAAGCGGGCCGAGGCACCGCCAATAGCTTCCTGGTTTGTGCGTCTCTGGCAGGTCCTGGCAATGGAAATGATTACGGCGCGGATACAAGCGAGGGACACACGCTTCAAAGTGATCTTGATCCCCTAGTGCGCCACCTTTGCTCTGTCAGTTACGCGCGACATATGCCTCCTAGACTCCGCGCTCTGCACCTCTTTGAGGACGCCCTCATCCCTGCCGACCCCGCCAGACTTTGCCCCTGATTACCATTCTCCCCACAAGCGCTGCTGCAGCTCCACATGTCCTCCCACACCCTGCCCCCTGAACCGCCGCACAAAACCGCCGCACCTTCTCACTGTCTCTCCTTACTTTCAGGCTAGCTACCCTCTGATTCTCCCTCCTTTCCTACTTGCCAATCTGTCTTTCGCCTCACTACGAGGCAGTTACGCCCTGTTGGGCCTTAAATTTCTGTGACATTACAGTCAGCTATTCACCATGCGCCTCCCTCACGAAGCAGAAAAGCACCTGCACGAGGCCAACCTCTGCGTATTTCACCATTAAGCCACGCGGCCGGCCCCCCTCGAGGGGTTGTAGGCAAGGCGCTGTGTTAAAGCTTCTTCCCCGTCCCAGTTGGTATAGACACACAAGTGATCATATGCGCGGCCGGCTTCGGCACGAGGTTGTAGGCTTATCACTGTGTTCACAATAAAAACAGATTTAAACAAAACATCGTGCAAATAGTAAATGTCATTAAAAGAAAAAAAAATAAAACTAGGTAAAATTTTCCTTAAGACCTTTGGCAATCACATTTAAAAATTTTACAAAAGCAACATTCATTGGTAAGTCATTCGGGTTTAAGCATGCCATTATTGCTTGTCTACAGGTTCTTATATCTCGTGCATTAAACAACCTCCTGAGGATTAGTCTCCTTTCTGGGTCTATGGCAGGGCACAGACATACCAAGTGCACAATGTCTTCTTTCCCCCCTTGCAAAGTCTACATAACGTATGGCCCTCGTTTGACTTCCAGGGTGGAAGATGACACAAACCTGGCCATAGACCAAAGCGTGCTCCTATAAATGTTCGCTTACTTTGGACTGACCATGCAGTATGAAGGTAAGCTTGGACTTTGCACAGCATGGAGCAACCATTATTTCTTGAATAATGGGTGCATATTACCAGTTTTGAAATATGTATTTGCATATTTGCAGTAGGCTCTGTCGTTCTGTCTCCTCTCTCTTTCTTCCCTCTTCATTTTGATCATTTGTTTGTATCGATTTACACCCAGGTTCTATGCCTTTTGGGTTACCCCATTATTTTGTAATGACCCCTCTAACACTAGTCGCGGAGGCGAGGAGGCACTAGCAGGGCTGATATAGCCCACTCCTGGCGGCCCCTCTCAGGCCAGGCGGTCAGCCGGCTGCACAGAGAAGTCAATATGAGCTAAAGAGGGGCATGTCGCAGGCTCGCAGCACACTCTCCCACTTACTGCCATCTCTACATGTCATGGGGTAGCCTGCCCAAGGGGGTCCAGAATCAGCTCTGGCCAGCCATCACTGCCCAGAGTCGCAGCACAAGACCCTCCTCACTGACAGACGCAGGACTACCGCTCACGGAATCAACCGCTCAGCCCCCATCACTACAGCCAGGTACTGCACCGGTCCGGATGCATCTTGCTCGAGCTTTTTGCCGTTGGGCGAAGTCACAGCCGCAGCTCAACGTGACTGCCAGTCGCCACAGCTGCTAGGCTGGGGAGTTTGCAGCGAGTTCATGTGTTTCATCGGCCCGCACCAGGTGCATTTTGTTGACAATCTTAGGAGCTCCAATATATTATAATCATAACGCAGTTGTCGTAGGAGCCGGAAATCGGTGTTATATAGTGGATGGTGCTGGATTACGCCCCTTTACTGCAGGAGCCGCACATATGTGCGGCCACCTTGCTCACCGGCTCTCTGGCCGTACCCCCAACAACTCCATATGGGTGATAAGGAGACCCCCTTGTAGAGTCTGCTCTTGAAGATGTGCTTCCCAACCGCTGAGTAAGGCATCTGTTGTAATAGTCACCTGCAGAGCTAGGTCCAGAAAGGGCCGTCCTTGCAACAGGTTGCTGGCATTCCATCACTGCACACAGTGATGAGTAAGGCCCAAGAACAACACTAGATCTTCCCATTGACCCTCCATCTGAGACAATTGCACTGCTAGGCACTTCTGCAATAACGCATCTGTAACCTGTATGGTGGCTTGGGTGTGCTAAGCATTGCTTTTCCATTGCGCTCCTAATCAGTCAATCATCCAGTTAAGGGAAGACGTAGACCCTGCTCCTTCTGAGGTGAGCAGTTACCATCACAAAACACTTTGTAAACACTGTGGTAGCTGTGGTTACTCTGAAGGGCAGTACTTTGAACTGATAATGATGACAACTTACCACAAAACGGAGGAACCGTCAATGTGTAGGGTGGGTGGGGATTTGGAAGTAGAAGTCCTTCAGGAAGAGGGCGGTCATGAGCCACCTTGATGTAGTAGATGAATGAAATCTTGGAGTGTGAGTATTGGGAGTATCACAATGTGGAAGTGCTCTGACAGGATGTTCTTGTATAAGGAGTATACCCCACTGTGTTGTGGTGGTACGGGCTCTGTGGCCCCTTGGCTGATTAGTGTATGCATTTTCTCTTGGAGGAGACGCTGATGTTCGGGGGACAGTTTATTATTAGAGCAGGGGGCGGGAGGGTTCGATAATGTTTAGTGGTGCTTGTATGAGTTTTAGACAATACCCTTCTATTGTGATATCTAGAACCAGCTTGTCTGATGTGATCTCTGTGCAGTGCGGCAGAAACCCTTGCAATCTTGCAAGGGTTTCTTGCAATGAAGGGTAAGTGCGTCTCTGTTTGGAAGGTGTGGCACCTTTGGGGGCTGTGCCTTTTCCCCTAACCCTTCTGTTGTTACCTTTGTATCCTCCCCTGTAGTAACCCCAAAAGGGTGTTTGCTGCTGCTACTTTCTAGGGAAGCATGTGGATGCCTCAGGGGTAGTGGCTTTAGAAGCTCCATGGTATGGTATGGTGTGAAAAGTGCCTCAGGCAGATTTATATTTTTTTATATTTATTATAAGTTTTGTATAGCGCTGGCTGGACCCAAGGGTATCAGAGCGCTTCACATCGGGTACAACAGTGTGCCTTAACGGCGAAGGCAGAATCCACATCTGGTCAACTTATGAGCATTGCAAATAACATTACCATACAGATCATTGGGTCCACAGGGGGGTGCTATGTTCTCCCCGTTAAGTTCAGGTGCACTCAAGGAAGAGGGCTTTGAGTAAAGTCTTGAATTTCGGGAAATAGGAGGTCATTCTAAGGTGGGGGGGGGATGGAGTTCCAGATCTCAGGTGCATTTTCCGCTAAGGATTTACTTGTGGTTTTGCGTTTCCGTTTCCGTGATTTCAATGGAATGAGAAGGAACGTGTTGGAGCTTCTGAGATTCCTGGACTGGCCGGCCCTTTTGAGTTTCGCGGCCAGGTATTCTGGTTTGCCTGTGTGCAGGGCTTTTAGTGTGTAAGACATGTTGTTCAATTGAGAGCCATTTCAGTTCCTTGAGAGCGGGAGAAATGTGATTGAATTTCTTGGTTCCTGTGACCATTCTAGCTGCGGCATTGAGGGTGGTTTTCAAGGGGCCTGGGTGCGATTTGGCTGATCCAGTCAGGCCTGCGATTCCATAGTCAATTCTGGAGAGCACCAGTGCTTGAGTGGCCTGCTGCAGGTCTTTTGGAGGAAGGAAGTTTTTTATTTTGTAGAGAAGTTTCAGATTGAGGAATGCGCTTTTGGCGGGACCAGAGATGTGTTTTTTCATATCTAGTTTGGGGTCTAGGGTGATACCTAGGGACTTTACTGAGTCCTTTGGCTTGAGGGTACCATTGAAGGCATTGTCTTGTTGGAGAAGAGTAGAACTTCTGTTTTCTCTTGATTAAGCTTCAGGTGTTTCTGTGAGAGCCATTGTTGAACCTCTTTGAGCGTGTCATTAAGTTTGAGCATGTCGTCTAAGGAGGTGGTTTCCAGATAAAGCTGCATGTCATCAGCGTAGAGGTGGAAGGGGATGTTCGAATTCTTGAGTAGTGTGGTGAGGGGTTCCATGTAGATATTGAAGAGTTGGGGAGAGAGTACTGAACCTTGTGGGACTCCTCTGATGACGGGTAGAGGGTCAGATTCAAAGTTTTAAATGTTTATTCTTTGCGAGCGATTGTGTAGAAAGGAGGAGAACCAGTTTAGTACCGTCATTTCCAAGCCTGCTCTTTCTTGAAGGACTTTGAGGAGCAATGTGTGATCAACTGTATCAAACGCGGCCGATAAATCAAGGAGAATGAGAAGGCAGCATTGGTCAAGTGATTTGTGTAGATCGTCTATGACGTTTAGAATTGCAGTTTCAGTGCTACATCCTTTTCTGAACCCCGATTGGTGTGGGTCGAGGAGCTTGATGTTCTCCAAGTGTTGGGTTAGCTGTGGCAGAACACATTTTTCCAGTATTTTGGATAAGAGAGGTAGGTTCGACACAGGTCTAAAGTTGTTCATGTCTAGCCCTGTTTTTTTTAATAGCGGCGTGACTTGACTGACCTTGAGGCAGTCAGGGATATTTCCTGATCTCAGCGAGCTGTTGATGATCTTGCACCAAATTGGGGCTAGGGTGTGTTTCAGGTCTTTGGCCAGATTTATAGGAAGCTGATCCAGGGAGTGAGATGACGGTTTGGCGTTGGCGATCAGAGTGACTATCTCTGCTTCCTGAATGGGCGAGAAGACGGACCAATGAGTGGGTGGGTTCAATGAGGTGCGGACCATCAATGCTGGTGTCTTGGTCTCCCTGAGAAAGGAGGGGTTTATGTTGAGAGAAAGGTCGATCTTGACAATTTTTTCATTGAAAAAGCTGGCAAAGCTGTCGCATTGTTCTTTGGAGGCCACTAACTCGGATGTATTTGCTTTGGATGTCTGGCTTCTGATCATGCTAAAGAGTTCTTTGAGTTGGTTTTTAGCTTTATCTAGAGCGGAACAAAAGAAAGAAGATTTTTTGTTCTTGATGTGTTTGTTGTAGTTTCTGCGTGCTGCCTTGAGTTGTTCGAGGTGATGGGCGGAGGGGTTGCTGCTCCAGATTCTTTCTAGGGATCTGAGATGTCTTCTTTCATCAGAGGTGAACCAAGATCTGGATGGAGTGTTTCTGTTTTTTTTTTTAGTTTCAAGGTCGCCAGGCGGTCTAAGGTGGCCGACATGCTGGTATGGTAGAGAGAGGTGAGATCTGTGGTTGAGAGGTGCTCCGTCATGTTCGGGAGGAGCGTGCTTAGTTCTTCTTCAAGGTTGTTCCGTGGGACTTGGGCAGTATTCCTAACCCATTTGGGAGGAGCTTGTTTTATGGGTTGAGTTGGCGTTGGTTGGTTGATATGGAACAGAATTATGTGGGGGTCTGACCAGTCTACTGGAATGATATAGTCAATAGTGATAGTGTTTATGTCCGCAATGATTGCGTCGAGTATCGCTCATCTGTGGTGCGTTTCTTCAGAGCAGTGTTGTGTCAGATCATTTTCTAGCAGAAGACGATTGAGGGATTGGATGAGCGGGTTATTTGTTTCATTCCATCTTATGTTGAGATCGCCCAGGATTATGTTGTTGGCGTTGTTGAGTGCGCAGTGGGCGATTAGGTCTGAGAACTGCACCGCAAATTCCTTGGAGTTGCCTGGTGAGTGGTAGAGGAGACAGCATAGTAACGATCTATTCGCGCATGATTTGATGTTGATTGAGAAGCATTCGAAGGAGCTGTACAGACATGTTGAGCTTTCTGTGATAGAGAGAATACTTTTATGAATGATAGCTAAACCTCCACCTCTCTGCTTATGACGGTCTTTGTGGGTTATTGAAAATCCGGGCGGCACCAGCATGTCCATGATGGGGTTTCCGTGATAAAAGCTACATCTAGGTCATGGGAGAGGATAGCTTCTGCTAATTCTGTTGCATGTTTGGAGGCAGATCTGCTGTTGATGAGCATGCATTTGACGTGGGGTTCTTCATCGGGCCTCGACTTGCTGGGTTGGGCTCTGGTTAGGGAGGTTAGGTGTGCCGGGGGTCTGGGGATTCTCGGGGGGATGTTCCCTGCTCACTCCTGTAATTACTTGAATCGAGGACTTGGCTGAGATCAACATAAGGTCTTGTGTTAGGGCAGGTGGGGCCCCTCTCTGTGAAGGCTGTGAGGAGATGTGGTCAGGGTTCGCGAGTGGTCATAAGATGAGGCGAGTGTGATCGCTTCCTTGGGATCACCTGTTTCTGTGTCCTTCATAATTTTCTCTAACATATCATCAATTTGCAAGGCAAACAGGAAGTTGAGGAGATGTTGCACCTCTGGTCTGAATCCAGACTAGTGCAGCCAGGTGTGTCTATGAAGGAGGACACATGTAATGACGCTTCAAGCAGCTGTATTGGCTGTGTCCAGGACGCATCTAATGTTGGTGTTAAAGATAGCTTTACCTTCTGCCACTAACTACTGACGCCTTTTCTTTTACTGGGCCTGGTGGTGCTGAATTAACACTTCCATCTCATACCAGTAGGACTGTCAGAGCATAAAAATATATGAACCCTTATACCAGCCATTTCTAAATCATCCTCTAATTCTGTGTCCTTTGAAGAATGTTACTTTGTGAAATGCTTGCTCAACAGGAAGATTGTTAGCGGAGACGTGTAGGTTTCTTTTGACCTTTGTAACATGAGGTATCCCAGATGAAGAACATAAGTTGTGCTCACTCGAGGGATAGGACTCCAGTCTTTGACTAAGGAATGTAAGGAGGTGGGCACTGGGGAGACTGACCTATCCATAGAATGAATAATGGGGTTTTGGACTCACAGACTGTGAGATGGTTCAGGAGGACATAACGTGTGATTGGATGCCTTAGCGCCCGTGTGCGAACGACGATGAAAACAGTGTCACAGGCTGCTCGGTAACGGAGAGTCTTTTCCCCACCTCACAGCGCGATAGAAGTCACCCGAAAGCAGTTCACCCCGGAAGCATCCCCACACGAAGCCCGGACCAATCAGGAAGCAGCCCAGGAGGTTACGATCGGCAGAAAAAGCCGGAAGCAGTACCCATTGGCGCGCCCGCCGTGAGGAACAACGAAGAAGACGCCGGCAGAGTAGAGGACACCGCTGCGTGGAGAAAGCCTACCGGGGAAACTACACCCGAAGACCCAGAGGAACCAGAGGTCTGGACCGAAGATTGGTGGAGCCCGGGGGACACCCAGGAGCCTCCACAAGTCAGGAGAGTTGTGGCAGACAGCGGTACGTAACGGGTGCCACGGGAACAGTGTGGGAAGGGGGGGAGGAAGCTGTTGAATTAAAAGGGGCACAACCGCGAGTCTCTCTTGTTGTAATTGCCTTCCCTGCATGTCAACATCCAAGCGCAAATAGAGATAAAGACCGCCTTGACTGCCTGCCCTAAAAACCTTGCCACAAAAGCCAAAATCTCTCTCACCGCCCTTAGTAAGCACTACCTTTAAGCAGAAAACACTTTCCCCTCATGTTTTTGCCTTCTGTAAAAAGTCACATGGTGTGGTGGTGGTAGCATCATCATAGCAATAGCGCAGGATATGGGCAGTGACCCCTGTTTTCTTTTCCTTTTGAGCGATACCCCGGGGGAAACCATATCCACAAGAGGACCAGGCGACAGCTGGACCACCTGACAACCCCACTGGAGGAAGACCTAGGAGAACAACCACCATTTATTTGCTCAAAGACTGTTTTGCACATAGACTTTAATTTTTCTTCTCAAAGCTTATCCTGCTATTCTCTCTAAGGGTTATTTAAAATCAATAAAAACCCTACTATATTTAACCCCTACGGCCTCCTCGCTTCTGTTTCCGACCATCCCTCCGACACAGACTAAGAGAATAATTTGCTGTGAGTGATGGATGTTCTGACAATTATATGACTAATGTTTTAATGAAAACGAAATGGCCTTGGGGCTGGACCGGATAATTGTTCAAATTTTCAAGTACAGAAAGTGCTTATCTGTCACATATTTCTGTACTCTGCTACCCAGGGACAAAAGGAAGCCATGTTAGACGATTATATTTGTACAGTTCCTTACCTGTGATTAACTACTGCTGTTTTCAACTCTGTTTCCCTTCTAAAGGTTTACGATTAGATGTTATAAGAAGTATGTCTTGAAACATGACAACTGAAGGAATTCTGTTATTGTTGGCAACACCAAACGAGAAACTTTGAGTGTGAACCTTCCTCGTCCAGCTGTGTAATCTCCCTGACCCTCTTCACCTTTTTAATGCTTTCCTGATTAGATCATTATTGTACAATGTATTCTATGTAATTTTGAAATGAATGTATGCTTGCTATTTTTGCTTCCTGGCAAACTCTGATCGCCCGATGCAGAGACCCTCGCTGTAGCAAGATAAATAAACTTAGACTATTCGAAGATTTCCAGACTGACTGGGTGCTCTTTTATTTAAAGAACAAGATTCTAATTTCTCAGAAGCTATCACACTGGGTGAGCCGGTCCACCAAATTTGCAATCCACCAATGTGTGGCAGACTGGATGGCAACAAGTTTGCGTGCTGCATCAATTTGTTTCACATTTGAGTCGGGAGGCGGTGCATCCCTTGTGCCCTCGATATAAGACCGCTTCAGTGATACAGACCAGAGAGTCGGGTCGTACTAGAGGTGGGGCAGAAGGAGATGCATTATATTTTTGCCCACCCTAGGTGTGATGACTTTCGCCTTCACCGGTTCCTTAACGATATAGTGGGCAGGCCTTACAATTGCTTTAACCACAGGCAAATTCAGCATACCTGTAGGTGGAGGTGAGAGTCTCCATAAGGAAGTCATCCTCCTCAGGATGCTTATGCATTTTCACCTTGTGAAAAGTGTCTGCCCTTTGCAGAACCTTAAGATGTGAGTTGGCTTTGTTTGGGTTCCAAGGCTTGGCCGGATAAAGGTCTAGGTCAGTATCAGCAGGGTGCTCTATGTCATAACCCTCCCAAGTGTTGCTGTCGTGATGTGTGTCGTATGGCGGGTCATAGAAGTACTCTGGACTATCACCTACCAGAGTAGAAGAAACCCTGAGGTGAATGGGCCAAAGGTTCCAGAGGCAGCAGTGGAGAGAGCAGTCTAGCAGGCAGTGGTCCAGGAGGCAAAGGAAGAGGAGGAAGGGGTAGATGCAATTTAGGGCAGATTTAAGGCTTCTTCAAAAGTCATATTCCGCTTTGGAGGAACAGGGTCCTTTGTTTAGGCTGAAGCCTTGGCTAAGATCTGCCAGGTGTAAGGCTAGATGTGTATCCGCTGCTGTCTAACATCGAGTTCCTCTTGAAGGCACTGCAGGAGTGGATGGTTGAGATCCTTGGAAGCAGTGCAGGAGGCGGCCGTGGATGCTGGTCTTTTCTAAATCCAAGATTTTCAATAACCCCCTGTCGCAGAGCTGGATTTTGGTTCCAAAGGCGTCACCTCCAATGCAGGCATCAATGGCGTTTTTGAGGCTCGAGCCTAAGTAGCGGTCAAAGTGGAAGGGCGAGGATTCAAGAAGGACGTCAGTGCCAAACAGTGAGCGGGCATCAGGTCCAACTCCTCTGTTTGGTGCTCTCAATGGTCTTGTGACAGAGGTAGACCGGATGCCTCATAACTGGCCTGGGTGCTTTACGGTTCTAGCTCCCTCAGAGTGGAAGCAAAGCCAAGAGGCGGTTGGTGGGAGGGGAGTACTCACTGCACCAGACTTCAACACTTGGCGATGCGCAGGTGGAAGCTCGTCCACCTTCATGTCAGAGCCAGACCTCTCCTCTGACGACAGCTCCCCTACCTTGGCAAACAAAACCTCTGGCTGTTGGTGACCCCCGAAGAGGTTTGGAGTGTTGTTCATTTGCTGTTGTGCCATCAATGCTGAGGTGATCTGACTGGCTTGACGGTTTCAGAGTGTTTTCCTATTTCGAAAAGAGAGGCAAGTCAAACAGGAGTTCTCAAGGTAGTCGGCGGACAAGCAAAGGTTACAGAATTGGTGACGGTCTGCTCATGGGTGTTTAGCACAACACTTCAGGTAAAAACAGAATGGAGTTCTTTCTATCACAGGGACATTTTTGTACTCTGAATAGGTGATGGAAACCCGAGGGAGCCAAGCCTTGAATGGGGCGACATAGAAAACGCAGAGCGAAATCCAAAGGGATACACAACAGGTGGAACAGACGAGTAAGCTCAACTATAGTTTCTACCAAAGAGAAACAGATCCGAGCAGACCTGGCAAGAACACAATGCGGCGTCGAACCAGAGCACGAAGGGACACGTCTGAATCTGACGTGGGAGAAAAAACTATC
Organism: Lissotriton vulgaris; assembly: GCF_964263255.1. Lineage (NCBI taxonomy): Eukaryota > Metazoa > Chordata > Amphibia > Caudata > Salamandridae > Lissotriton > Lissotriton vulgaris. The sequence continues at coordinate 988,040,515 of NC_141693.1, forward strand.
TAACAATGGAGCTGATGACTATGCCCATTACAAGCAATAGGAGGAGTCACTATACCTTCAATCAATCAATCAGGATTTATAAAGCTCATATAATCACCCAATAGGTTATCCAGGTGCTTGCAGGTCCCAGATGCTTATTCTAACAGCCAGGTCTTGAGGGCCATTCGGAAACCCGGAGTGAGATGATGGAAGTTCAAGCGGTGGTTAATGTAGGCAGGTCCTTGGTTGTGTAGAGCCTTGTGTCCGTGGATCAGCAGCTTGAATTGGCATCTTTTCTGTACGGGGAGCCAATGGAGTTTCTTGAAGTGGGGTGTGATGTGGGTTCGTCGGAGAAGGCCAAGGATGAGTCTAGCTGTGGCGTTCTGTATGGTATGAAGGCTCTGGACGAGGTCTGCGGTGATTCCTATGCAGAGGGCATGGTCGTAGTCCAGCCGGCTGGTGAGAAGGGCTTGTGTAACGATGCGTCTCGTGTGTAGGGGTAGCCACTTGAAGATCTTATGTAGCATGCGCAACGTGAGGAAGCAGGCAGAAGTGACGGCGTTGATGTGGGATTACATGGTGAGCTTGATATCAATGATGATTTAGAGGTTTCTGGCATGGTTGGAGGGAGTGGGTGCTGGTCCTATGTCTGAGGGCCACCAGAAGTTGTTCCATGTGTCACTGCAGTTGCCAAAGATCAGTACGTCTGTCTTGTCCTCGACTCCTTGTGAGTCAAAAAGGCCCATTTGAAGAAAAACAACTTACACACATCTGAGCCCAACACTAGAAGACGGGAGTATGCACAGCATGTGCACATGTCACAAACAGATATTTTCTTCTGAATACCTGTTAGGATAGTGAAGCTAACAAGGGTTTAGTACTAATGATGGAAGAGTGTAACAGAATATTAAGGATAGCAATTAAAAACGAAGATTTCATTGTTTGATGACTCAAGATAAATATATTTTTAACCCCTTTGGTGCTTGCGTTGGATAATGGCCGACGCAAGCACTAGCTCCCTGGTGCGGCGCACGTCCACTCGTCGTCACCAGGGAGGGCCCACTTTAAACCTCCGGTGCATCGCACCAAAGATTGTTTTTTTTTATTCCCCCTGGGGAGACGTGGAGGGCTTCCTGCATCTCCCCCGGACACCCTCCCGCCCATCTGTGACGTCAGTGTGCCGCGAGGCACTATGACGTCACTGATTCCCCACCGGAGCTGAGGAAACAGCAGCAGAAAAGGGCCGTGCTCCACTCTGATGGGGAAATCCGGCCGAAAACGGCCTCCCAAGCTTTCAGGGAGGCCTCGTTTGAAAGGGGAGAGTCTCCCCTTTCAAACAAGGCCTTCCTGAAAGGGTTTCCTGGATGTGGATCGCGGCATTGTTGCGATTCACGGCCAGGAAGCAACACTAGTCACAAGGGATGTCTTTGTGGGGGTCGGCCCTCGTGGTAATGGGCCAGCTGCCCATCGTCCCACAAAAATGAAAATAAATAAAAATGGCGGCTATATTGGCAGGGGGTTGGTCCGCCTGCTAGGTGGCCAACCCCCTGTGGGGGCATATTTTTTATTAGAACATGTTGGCTTTCCTTGAGGTGCACGATCGCCCCCCAAAAATGCGCAAAAAATATGAAAAATGTAAAATGGCGGCAATATTGGCAGGGGGTCGGTCCTCCTGCTCAGTGGCCGACCCCCTGTGGGGGCAATTTTTTTTTATAGCTATGTGCTTTCAGTGGGGCCACAATCGGCCCCCTGGAAAGCCATAGCTATAAAACAAAATTGAGAAAGACACATATATATATATATATATATATATATATATATATTTTTTTTTTGTTTCCAGGTTTTTGCCCCTTTGCAAGGACGCACTCCACAACAGAAAAGTTTACAACTTTATTTGCAAAGAAAGCAGCATTTCACCTTGTTTCTTAAAGTTAAGCCTCACGCTTCTTGGAGGGCAAGACGTGAAAATGCAGCAGACCTCGGGAGAATGTCTCTTTTTCATCTCCATCGATGGCACGCAGCGCGCTAATTTAGGAAAGTGGAATTTCACCTTGGGGCATACTGGAGGGCAATAGTTGTGTCCTATAATATCGTGGTAAAAGCAAAACCCACTGGAGGGTCAAAATGAAATGAGAATGAACTACATGTCCCAGTGTGCAACAGAAGTAAATACCATCATGGGAGGTACACCGGAAGCCTATTTATTCAGAAACACACAGGGTACTGTGTTCGTCAATCACTGCTGCATTTTCACATCTTGCCCTCGAAGAAGCATGAGGCAAAAACATGTAAACATTATATATATATATATATATATATATATATATATATATCAAACACACGAGTTTGTCCCTGACTCGAAGGAGCCCACAAGCAGGTAGGTATAAATTCCGTTTTTAATAGGCAGATGACATCGTCAACAGGGAAAGCAGAGTCCTGAAAAGATTTATAACTGCAGCCTGACGCGTTTCATGCTCTCCTGAGCATTTCTTCAGAGGCTAATGAAAACTCTGTATGGAGCATAGGTCGCTTTTAATGAATTGCACCTGCCCCAATGGGCGTTGGCTCCACGGAGCCTGCTGGTACTTGGAGTTCTGTTTGGCGCTAGTGCGCTGCTCCCAGAGTTGATTAAAAGTTTCTTTAAATGAACACCCCAGTGGGTCCAGAAATTCACTTCCTTAATGTTCACGAAGCCATTACTCATCTGCACAACGCCCCATCTGCTTATTTCGCACTGTGTGCCCTCTGGCTCCAGCACACTCCACGCATTCCGTGGCAGGACTCCTCCCCGACCGGGACCGGCCGGCAAAACATCAAACACACGAGTTTGTCCCTGACTCGAAGGAGCCCACAAGCAGGTAGGTATAAATTCCGTTTTTAATAGGCAGATGACATCGTCAACAGGGAAAGCAGAGTCCTGAAAAGATTTATAACTGCAGCCTGACGCGTTTCATGCTCTCCTGAGCATTTCTTCAGAGGCTAATGAAAACTCTGTATGGAGCATAGGTCGCTTTTAATGAATTGCACCTGCCCCAATGGGCGTTGGCTCCACGGAGCCTGCTGGTACTTGGAGTTCTGTTTGGCGCTAGTGCGCTGCTCCCAGAGTTGATTAAAAGTTTCTTTAAATGAACACCCCAGTGGGTCCAGAAATTCACTTCCTTAATGTTCACGAAGCCATTACTCATCTGCACAACGCCCCATCTGCTTATTTCGCACTGTGTGCCCTCTGGCTCCAGCACACTCCACGCATTCCGTGGCAGGACTCCTCCCCGACCGGGACCGGCCGGCAAAACATCAAACACACGAGTTTGTCCCTGACTCGAAGGAGCCCACAAGCAGGTAGGTATAAATTCCGTTTTTAATAGGCAGATGACATCGTCAACAGGGAAAGCAGAGTCCTGAAAAGATTTATAACTGCAGCCTGACGCGTTTCATGCTCTCCTGAGCATTTCTTCAGAGGCTAATGAAAACTCTGTATGGAGCATAGGTCGCTTTTAATGAATTGCACCTGCCCCAATGGGCGTTGGCTCCACGGAGCCTGCTGGTACTTGGAGTTCTGTTTGGCGCTAGTGCGCTGCTCCCAGAGTTGATTAAAAGTTTCTTTAAATGAACACCCCAGTGGGTCCAGAAATTCACTTCCTTAATGTTCACGAAGCCATTACTCATCTGCACAACGCCCCATCTGCTTATTTCGCACTGTGTGCCCTCTGGCTCCAGCACACTCCACGCATTCCGTGGCAGGACTCCTCCCCGACCGGGACCGGCCGGCAAAACATCAAACACACGAGTTTGTCCCTGACTCGAAGGAGCCCACAAGCAGGTAGGTATAAATTCCGTTTTTAATAGGCAGATGACATCGTCAACAGGGAAAGCAGAGTCCTGAAAAGAGCCTGCTGGTACTCTGAATAGGTGATGGAAACCCGAGGGAGCAGATGGGGCGTTGTGCAGATGAGTAATGGCTTCGTGAACATTAAGGAAGTGAATTTCTGGACCCACTGGGGTGTTCATTTAAAGAAACTTTTAATCAACTCTGGGAGCAGCGCACTAGCGCCAAACAGAACTCCAAGTACCAGCAGGCTCCGTGGAGCCAACGCCCATTGGGGCAGGTGCAATTCATAAAAAGCGACCTATGCTCCATACAGAGTTTTCATTAGCCTCTGAAGAAATGCTCAGGAGAGCATGAAACGCGTCAGGCTGCAGTTATAAATCTTTTCAGGACTCTGCTTTCCCTGTTGACGATGTCATCTGCCTATTAAAAACGGAATTTATACCTACCTGCTTGTGGGCTCCTTCGAGTCAGGGACAAACTCGTGTGTTTGATGTTTTGCCGGCCGGTCCCGGTCGGGGAGGAGTCCTGCCACGGAATGCGTGGAGTGTGCTGGAGCCAGAGGGCACACAGTGCGAAATAAGCAGATGGGGCGTTGTGCAGATGAGTAATGGCTTCGTGAACATTAAGGAAGTGAATTTCTGGACCCACTGGGGTGTTCATTTAAAGAAACTTTTAATCAACTCTGGGAGCAGCGCACTAGCGCCAAACAGAACTCCAAGTACCAGCAGGCTCCGTGGAGCCAACGCCCATTGGGGCAGGTGCAATTCATAAAAAGCGACCTATGCTCCATACAGAGTTTTCATTAGCCTCTGAAGAAATGCTCAGGAGAGCATGAAACGCGTCAGGCTGCAGTTATAAATCTTTTCAGGACTCTGCTTTCCCTGTTGACGATGTCATCTGCCTATTAAAAACGGAATTTATACCTACCTGCTTGTGGGCTCCTTCGAGTCAGGGACAAACTCGTGTGTTTGATGTTTTGCCGGCCGGTCCCGGTCGGGGAGGAGTCCTGCCACGGAATGCGTGGAGTGTGCTGGAGCCAGAGGGCACACAGTGCGAAATAAGCAGATGGGGCGTTGTGCAGATGAGTAATGGCTTCGTGAACATTAAGGAAGTGAATTTCTGGACCCACTGGGGTGTTCATTTAAAGAAACTTTTAATCAACTCTGGGAGCAGCGCACTAGCGCCAAACAGAACTCCAAGTACCAGCAGGCTCCGTGGAGCCAACGCCCATTGGGGCAGGTGCAATTCATAAAAAGCGACCTATGCTCCATACAGAGTTTTCATTAGCCTCTGAAGAAATGCTCAGGAGAGCATGAAACGCGTCAGGCTGCAGTTATAAATCTTTTCAGGACTCTGCTTTCCCTGTTGACGATGTCATCTGCCTATTAAAAACGGAATTTATACCTACCTGCTTGTGGGCTCCTTCGAGTCAGGGACAAACTCGTGTGTTTGATGTTTTGCCGGCCGGTCCCGGTCGGGGAGGAGTCCTGCCACGGAATGCGTGGAGTGTGCTGGAGCCAGAGGGCACACAGTGCGAAATAAGCAGATGGGGCGTTGTGCAGATGAGTAATGGCTTCGTGAACATTAAGGAAGTGAATTTCTGGACCCACTGGGGTGTTCATTTAAAGAAACTTTTAATCAACTCTGGGAGCAGCGCACTAGCGCCAAACAGAACTCCAAGTACCAGCAGGCTCCGTGGAGCCAACGCCCATTGGGGCAGGTGCAATTCATAAAAAGCGACCTATGCTCCATACAGAGTTTTCATTAGCCTCTGAAGAAATGCTCAGGAGAGCATGAAACGCGTCAGGCTGCAGTTATAAATCTTTTCAGGACTCTGCTTTCCCTGTTGACGATGTCATCTGCCTATTAAAAACGGAATTTATACCTACCTGCTTGTGGGCTCCTTCGAGTCAGGGACAAACTCGTGTGTTTGATGTTTTGCCGGCCGGTCCCGGTCGGGGAGGAGTCCTGCCACGGAATGCGTGGAGTGTGCTGGAGCCAGAGGGCACACAGTGCGAAATAAGCAGATGGGGCGTTGTGCAGATGAGTAATGGCTTCGTGAACATTAAGGAAGTGAATTTCTGGACCCACTGGGGTGTTCATTTAAAGAAACTTTTAATCAACTCTGGGAGCAGCGCACTAGCGCCAAACAGAACTCCAAGTACCAGCAGGCTCCGTGGAGCCAACGCCCATTGGGGCAGGTGCAATTCATAAAAAGCGACCTATGCTCCATACAGAGTTTTCATTAGCCTCTGAAGAAATGCTCAGGAGAGCATGAAACGCGTCAGGCTGCAGTTATAAATCTTTTCAGGACTCTGCTTTCCCTGTTGACGATGTCATCTGCCTATTAAAAACGGAATTTATACCTACCTGCTTGTGGGCTCCTTCGAGTCAGGGACAAACTCGTGTGTTTGATGTTTTGCCGGCCGGTCCCGGTCGGGGAGGAGTCCTGCCACGGAATGCGTGGAGTGTGCTGGAGCCAGAGGGCACACAGTGCGAAATAAGCAGATGGGGCGTTGTGCAGATGAGTAATGGCTTCGTGAACATTAAGGAAGTGAATTTCTGGACCCACTGGGGTGTTCATTTAAAGAAACTTTTAATCAACTCTGGGAGCAGCGCACTAGCGCCAAACAGAACTCCAAGTACCAGCAGGCTCCGTGGAGCCAACGCCCATTGGGGCAGGTGCAATTCATAAAAAGCGACCTATGCTCCATACAGAGTTTTCATTAGCCTCTGAAGAAATGCTCAGGAGAGCATGAAACGCGTCAGGCTGCAGTTATAAATCTTTTCAGGACTCTGCTTTCCCTGTTGACGATGTCATCTGCCTATTAAAAACGGAATTTATACCTACCTGCTTGTGGGCTCCTTCGAGTCAGGGACAAACTCGTGTGTTTGATGTTTTGCCGGCCGGTCCCGGTCGGGGAGGAGTCCTGCCACGGAATGCGTGGAGTGTGCTGGAGCCAGAGGGCACACAGTGCGAAATAAGCAGATGGGGCGTTGTGCAGATGAGTAATGGCTTCGTGAACATTAAGGAAGTGAATTTCTGGACCCACTGGGGTGTTCATTTAAAGAAACTTTTAATCAACTCTGGGAGCAGCGCACTAGCGCCAAACAGAACTCCAAGTACCAGCAGGCTCCGTGGAGCCAACGCCCATTGGGGCAGGTGCAATTCATAAAAAGCGACCTATGCTCCATACAGAGTTTTCATTAGCCTCTGAAGAAATGCTCAGGAGAGCATGAAACGCGTCAGGCTGCAGTTATAAATCTTTTCAGGACTCTGCTTTCCCTGTTGACGATGTCATCTGCCTATTAAAAACGGAATTTATACCTACCTGCTTGTGGGCTCCTTCGAGTCAGGGACAAACTCGTGTGTTTGATGTTTTGCCGGCCGGTCCCGGTCGGGGAGGAGTCCTGCCACGGAATGCGTGGAGTGTGCTGGAGCCAGAGGGCACACAGTGCGAAATAAGCAGATGGGGCGTTGTGCAGATGAGTAATGGCTTCGTGAACATTAAGGAAGTGAATTTCTGGACCCACTGGGGTGTTCATTTAAAGAAACTTTTAATCAACTCTGGGAGCAGCGCACTAGCGCCAAACAGAACTCCAAGTACCAGCAGGCTCCGTGGAGCCAACGCCCATTGGGGCAGGTGCAATTCATAAAAAGCGACCTATGCTCCATACAGAGTTTTCATTAGCCTCTGAAGAAATGCTCAGGAGAGCATGAAACGCGTCAGGCTGCAGTTATAAATCTTTTCAGGACTCTGCTTTCCCTGTTGACGATGTCATCTGCCTATTAAAAACGGAATTTATACCTACCTGCTTGTGGGCTCCTTCGAGTCAGGGACAAACTCGTGTGTTTGATGTTTTGCCGGCCGGTCCCGGTCGGGGAGGAGTCCTGCCACGGAATGCGTGGAGTGTGCTGGAGCCAGAGGGCACACAGTGCGAAATAAGCAGATGGGGCGTTGTGCAGATGAGTAATGGCTTCGTGAACATTAAGGAAGTGAATTTCTGGACCCACTGGGGTGTTCATTTAAAGAAACTTTTAATCAACTCTGGGAGCAGCGCACTAGCGCCAAACAGAACTCCAAGTACCAGCAGGCTCCGTGGAGCCAACGCCCATTGGGGCAGGTGCAATTCATAAAAAGCGACCTATGCTCCATACAGAGTTTTCATTAGCCTCTGAAGAAATGCTCAGGAGAGCATGAAACGCGTCAGGCTGCAGTTATAAATCTTTTCAGGACTCTGCTTTCCCTGTTGACGATGTCATCTGCCTATTAAAAACGGAATTTATACCTACCTGCTTGTGGGCTCCTTCGAGTCAGGGACAAACTCGTGTGTTTGATATATATATATATATATATATATATATATATATATATATGAGAGAGAGAGAGAGAGAGAGAGAGAGAGTGAGAGAGTGACAGAGAGGGAGAGAGAGTCTTTCTCTCTGTAGAGGTTATATGTATATGTATATATATATATATCTAAATACATATGTATGTGTATATAGATACATATATAAACATAAGTCTACAGAGTGAATGATATATATATGTATCTATAAACACTCAATTAATTAATATGCAACATATACTATTACGATCAAATTACAAATTCATTAGTTTAAAATTAGGCAGATCTCATTACTACCAAATTGAAACTGAATCTTGATTATTTTGTAAATAATATCTAATTTTTATACCATAGCAACCTGAACGTGATGCGTGGTTTGATAAGTTTATGATATATTTATGAGATATTTTGTACGATCTTTATTGATTTTGAATATGAAAGGATTGGACCAAATTTTTATACATCCTGCAGGGGCAGGTAACAGTGACATCACAAAATAATCAAGAGTCAGTTTCAATTTGATAGTAATGAGATTTGCCGAATTTTAAACTAATGAATTCGTAATTTGATCATAATAGTATATGTCGCATATGAATTACTTGAGTGTACAATAAGCGTTGTTGCCAATAATTAACTGCGACCGGGGAAATGTGCTCATAAGATCTATAAAACTACTAGTTTGCTTTCACTGTTTGTCTTTGTAGTTTTCAGGTGACACTGAAGCACTTTCAGTTAAATTTGCAAAAAAAACGTTATTGAAATGTTAGTAAGCAAGCCTGCTAGGCAGGCGAAACGCGTCTGACATTATCAGCTGACAATACAGTAATTGTGGAGAAACGACACGGCGTAGACTTTCATTCGTTGGAAGACTGTTGCATATTTCGGACCGAGTTTCGGAGGTCCGTAACGCTGACGCGTCCTTTGATCTGGAGATGGTGGGACAGCCGAGGAATGAATGAATGAAGGGCGGAGTTGACAGCGACATCCTGCAAAGCGATGTTGAATTTACTAGTCAAATTTGCCTGGAGCGATCGAACAAAAGCTCTTGAAGAAATTGCCTCCCTGGAGAGAGAGCTTTCGAAGGAGGAGGATCAAACGAGGGTACAACAATTAAAAGATAAGATGAAAAAGAGGCTGATGAAGTACGAGCTGAAAATAAGATCGAGGAAACAGGAAAAATTTGAGCGGGACGAGCGTGATTACGCCCAGGGAAGAGTACTAACATTCTCCAAAAAATATGATGGCATAAGAGCGGCCATTTAAAATAAGAACAGAAAACAAGCCACAGAGCCAGCAGTTGAAGCAGCAACTTCAGAATCAAGCGAAGAGGGGGAAAGACCAAACCCCCAGAAGACGACGACAGACCAGGAGGGGCGGTTGGCAGAGGAAGAGGCAAGATGGCGAGTTACAATACCCGCAAGAAGGGCAACAGGTGGTAGACTGCAGTGAAAATCTGACCATCATCAATTTAACCAACCAAGATCTAACAGAGGTTGAAAAAAACACCCTACAATTGGGCCTTACCTTCTGCCCTGTGTGACCGATTAGAATTCACACAAACAAGGATTGATTTGTTCAAACTAGTGAGGAAAATGAAATTGCACAAATTCCATAAAATCAAACCTAGTGTTGTGGATTCTCGGAAATCGAAGAAAAGATCAACTGCACAACTGACTGACATGTTAACTGTGAGAGATTTAAATTCAGTCCAAGTATTGGAAGAACTAAGGGAAGAACAAACACAAACAACGGGGATTCAAATTGGCGTTGAGCAACAATCACCCCAAACAAATTTTCGGGCTCCCTCACAGTTTAATCCTCAAATGCCATACGACGCTATAGACACCTTCTCAGAGGCCGTCATACAGAACCTAGTCAAATACAGAGTGAATACCAACAAAAGGGAAAACTGGAAAAAGAAACATAATTTGACCAAAGAACAAGCGTCCGCCTTAGATAATATCCAGAAGAATGATAAGATTGTTCTAAAGCCATCCGATAAAGGAGGGAACATCGTTCTGTTGTCCAGAGAACAATACTGTCAAGAATCTCTTCGACAATTGGAAAATTTGGAGAATTATCTTGTCACCAGTGAAGAAGAATATGAATGTAGTAAAAAACTATATCATGATCTTCTGACTAAATGGCGGAACAAATCTATGTTGGATATGGACGAATTCCTGTTCTTGCGCAACCCTGAGCCTATAACTCCTACTTTTTACCAGCTTCCCAAAGTGCACAAAGACCTGGTAAATCCTCCGGGACGACCTATTGTGTGGTCCAAAGGTGGATTGACGGAGAATTTATCAATCTACATTGACTCCTTTCTAGCAAAATTTGTGGTGAACCTGAAATCGTATGTGAGAGATACGAAACATTTTATTGAACAGATTGCACACATCACATGGGACAACTCTTTTTTGCTCATTACTCTAGACATCACTAGCTTGTACACCTGCATAAAGCACGACAAGGGGGTCGAGGCTGTTAAATATTTTCTCGATATGAGATCTGGGAAATATCGAGAGCATGGTACAATGTTAATTGAGATGCTAGAGTTCCGTTTACAAAATAACATCTTTTTGTTCCAAAACACCTTTTTTAAACAAACCTCTGGGACGGCGATGGGAACCTGCTTCGCCCCCAGCTACGCAAATTTATTCGTGGGCTGGTGGGAGGAGCAGGTGGCCCTTGCCGGTGAAAACACCAAATGGGCAGAGAATATTTTGATGTGGCGTCGCTATATTGACATCCTATTTGTGGTGTGGAGGGGCTCCTCCACAGAAGCAAATGATTTTGTCAGGGATCTGAACAAAAATGATTTACACCGGATATTCACTGCTGATATCAGCAGTGCAGAAATGAAATGAAATGAAATGAAAATGAGATTTATAGAGCGCTGCAGCTGCCCTGAGGCGTCCAGGCGCTAGAAAACAGATAATGCCCTCCAAGTTGTTATTTGTTAAAGAGAATTGTTTTTAGCTGTTTGTGGAATGTGGTTAGGGTTGGGTTTTTCCTCAACTGCAGGGGGAGGGAGTTCCAGAGTTTGGATACATTGTAGGAGAATGAGCGTCCTCCTGCTCTGGCTCTGCAGATTCTGGGGATTTTGGCTAGGAATGCTGTTGAGGAGCGAAGAGTCTTGTTAGGATTGTAAGGGGAGATCAGGGAGCAGTTAATATCTGGGCCCATTTTCCAGAATGTCTGGTGGGCAATACAGAGTGCTTTAAACTTTACTCTGTCCCTGACAGGCAGCCAGTGTAAGGTTTTTAGGCCCGTTTTTATTGAGGTCCTCCGAGGGACTCCAAGCAGCGCCCGGGCAGCGCAGTTTTGGGTACGTTGAAGCTTTTGTAGGGTGTAGTCTGGTGCTCCAAGGTATAGGGCATTATTAAAGTCCAGGCGGGATTGGATGAGGCCCTGGATAATTATTTGTCTGGCCTCAAATCGGAGGGGAAGGACTTTCTTAATCACCCTGAGGAGGCCGAAACAGGTGGCTGATACTTTAGTAGCCTGTGTGTTAAGACTCAGGGATTTGTCGAGCCAGACTCCCAGGCTTTTGATGTTGTCTCTGGGCGGTGGAGCCATACCCATGCTTGGGGGCCAGATCAGCTCTATAGTGGAGGGGGCCGCCGGACCCAAGAGCATGAGCTCAGTTTTGTCATCATTGAGCTTAAGAAAACAATACACCTGCCTGTGCTGAGAAATTGTTTCTTAGAACGCAACCGATGATACAGCATACATGAAAAAATAGCATGAACACTTGCTTTTAGAATTGCAACTTTTAATTCAATTTTTTCTGAAGACTATTGTTATTTTTAGTCTTTTGTCTTTTTAGTGCATGAGAATACAAACAACATGAATAAAATTATACATTTATATACAAACGAAAAACACACATTGGTATGTACATAGTTCCAACAAACTCACACTCAACACATTCTTGGCCATCCAATCATACAAAAACCACATTCATACTGGTCCCAGTGTCATGAGAACAATTGTGTAAAATAAATGAATGACAGTCCTGTTTATTAATTTTTAACACATAACTCAGATTTTTCAAAATTTTTTTGAAAGAAAGCGATATCTCAATACAATTAGTGCATTAGATATAGGACAAATGACAGGGGACCGGGTCAGGTCGACGCGTTTCGAACCCTACAATTCTGGGGGTTCTCTTCAGGACCACAGTCTGACTAGAAAGAAAAGAGGAAAAAATCATCACTAACCAAAACCTTCGAGATCACCATCTCAACCAATGTACAGTTCCCCTCAGCCTACCTCGACAAGTGGGACGAGTCTCCACAGAAAACGAGAAGAAACAGGTGTATTCCCAGTGAAGAGGGAGCGAGAGGTGCTGCAAGAAGGATAGGATATTTTCAATCTCACTGCGCGTTTCAAACATAACTGTGCCTAGGCTGGTTGGTACAATGGGTCTGTGCGCTTACCTTTGAGTAGCGCGCGTGTGCTCAAAACAATGCTTCCCAGTCGGGACATGCACGGTCCGAGGGCTCGGATCCGGCGTCACTGAAGCTGGGGAAAGAAAGGGTAACGCGGGTTACCGTCATACAAAAGCGATCGCGTGGTCTTTTACTGGGTGTGGGCGCTCGCTGGCGCTTACCGTGATTGATGCTCTGTGTCAGAAGTCCACAGTACTCGCTCCTCACCCTGCAGTCAATGGCGGGTTACCGGAGTCTCCCAGCAGTGTAGCTTATGGGAGTGGCTTGGCCCCAAGGGATGTTGGGAAATGTAGTGCTGTGGTCCTGACAGGAGTGGCAAAGTCCAAAGGAAGCAGCAAGGCTTCTGGGAGATGAAGTCCAATCATGAAAAATCAAGGATGGGTTTTATAAATTTCGGAAATTTCATTTAGTCCACTAACCGCTGTATCATATTTCATTATTAGCAGTGCTTCCCTTTGGTTCAGTCTTGCTTCCACATCACCGCCTCTTGGGTCGTTTTCAATTTTGGACAGAACTGTCCACTTGAAGTTATTCTTGTCATGTTTTTTCTTCAACCAATGATGGACTAAGGGCGCATTGTCCACTTCTCTGCGTAACCTGGATTTATGCTGAGTGATGCGTTGTCTGACCTCTTGGGTAGTTTTCCCAATGTATAACTTGGGGCAGGGACATACAATGGCATAAACTACATTCCTTGTTTTACAGTTTGTGAACACTTCATGTTTCCAGTGAATGTTGTTAAATGAGAACAATGTCTCTTCTATAGTGTCAGGGCAACAGACGCAGGTTCCACATTTATGGTGTCCTTTGATCTGTGGAAAGCCAAATAGACTTCTTAGGGTCGGCGGTTCTTCAGTGGGCAGTGCTGCCCTAACAATATGGTTGGCCATGCTTTTTTCTTTTTTGAAGGCAAACAGAGGCGGGTTTTTGAAATCCTCATGCAAGTCTTTCACTATATGCCAATTAACATTTATCAACTTCTTGAGTTGATTTGCAGCCGGGCAGAAGGTTGACACACACACCAATCGATTTTGCTCCCCTCTAGTTTTCTTGTGCATCAATGTCTCACGTGGCGTCCACCACGCTCGTTTCAGAGACATTTTTAGTAGTTTCCTCGGATATCCTCTTTGGAGAAGCCTCTTCAAAAGTAAATTTGCATGTGCGAAGTATTCTTCTTTACATGAACAATTTCTACGGATTCTAAGGAATTGTCCGAATGGCAAATTTTGCCTCAGACTTCGCGGGTGATTGCTTGTAAACAACAGAGCTTTATTTCTATCTGTAGGCTTTCTGAATAAAGTTGTTTCTAGGCTTCCATTGCGAGGGACAACTTGTACGTCCAGAAATGTGATAGATTGGTTGGAGGACGTGCAATTAAACTTTATGTCACTTGTACGTCCGTTCAGCCACTCAACAAACATATTGAGGGATCCAAGGTTCCCAGTCCAAATGAGGAAAACATCATCTATATATCGCATGTAATGCGAAATCTGATGTCTAAAGGGATTGTTGTTATAAATGAATTTTTGCTCGTAGAGCCCCATGAACATGACCGCTAATTCCGGGGCGAATGGACAGCCCATAGCCACTCCCTTCACCTGAAGGAAGTATTCGGAATTGAAAGTGAAAAAATTCTTTTTCAGTGCGAAGGATGCCAGCTGAAGGATAAATTCTGAAGGGACTTGACACGGTCTGGCACGTGTGTCCAAGAAAAAAGAAAGCTGGGTGCTTTGTTCGAATGATATATATCATTCGAACAAAGCACCCAGCTTTTAGTGACGCTAGACGTCGTTTCGCTGTACACACAGATCCCTCAAGACCAAGCCCTTGAGACACTTTCTTTTTTCTTGGACACACGTGCCAGACCGTGTCAAGTCCCTTCAGAATTTATCCTTCAGCTGGCATCCTTCGCACTGAAAAAGAATTTTTTCACTTTCAATTCCGAATACTTCCTTCAGGTGAAGGGAGTGGCTATGGGCTGTCCATTCGCCCCGGAATTAGCGGTCATGTTCATGGGGCTCTACGAGCAAAAATTCATTTATAACAACAATCCCTTTAGACATCAGATTTCGCATTACATGCGATATATAGATGATGTTTTCCTCATTTGGACTGGGAACCTTGGATCCCTCAATATGTTTGTTGAGTGGCTGAACGGACGTACAAGTGACATAAAGTTTAATTGCACGTCCTCCAACCAATCTATCACATTTCTGGACGTACAAGTTGTCCCTCGCAATGGAAGCCTAGAAACAACTTTATTCAGAAAGCCTACAGATAGAAATAAAGCTCTGTTGTTTACAAGCAATCACCCGCGAAGTCTGAGGCAAAATTTGCCATTCGGACAATTTCTTAGAATCCGTAGAAATTGTTCATGTAAAGAAGAATACTTCGCACATGCAAATTTACTTTTGGAGAGGCTTCTCCAAAGAGGATATCCGAGGAAACTACTAAAAATGTCTCTGAAACGAGCGTGGTGGACGCCACGTGAGACATTGATGCACAAGAAAACTAGAGGGGAGCAAAATCGATTGGTGTGTGTGTCAACCTTCTGCCCGGCTGCAAATCAACTCAAGAAGTTGATAAATGTTAATTGGCATATAGTGAAAGACTTGCATGAGGATTTCAAAAACCCGCCTCTCTTTGCCTTCAAAAAAGAAAAAAGCGTGGCCAACCATATTGTTAGGGCAGCACTGCCCACTGAAGAACCGCCGACCCTAAGAAGTCTATTTGGCTTTCCACAGATCAAAGGACACCATAAATGTGGAACCTGCGTCTGTTGCCCTGACACTATAGAAGAGACATTGTTCTCATTTAACAACATTCACTGGAAACATGAAGTGTTCACAAACTGTAAAACAAGGAATGTAGTTTATGCCATTGTATGTCCCTGCCCCAAGTTATACATTGGGAAAACTACCCAAGAGGTCAGACAACGCATCACTCAGCATAAATCCAGGTTAGGCAGAGAAGTGGACAATGCGCCCTTAGTCCATCATTGGTTGAAGAAAAAACATGACAAGAATAACTTCAAGTGGACAGTTCTGTCCAAAATTGAAAACGACCCAAGAGGCGGTGATGTGGAAGCAAGACTGAACCAAAGGGAAGCACTGCTAATAATGAAATATGATACAGCGGTTAGTGGACTAAATGAAATTTCCGAAATTTATAAAACCCATCCTTGATTTTTCATGATTGGACTTCATCTCCCAGAAGCCTTGCTGCTTCCTTTGGACTTTGCCACTCCTGTCAGGACCACAGCACTACATTTCCCAACATCCCTTGGGGCCAAGCCACTCCCATAAGCTACACTGCTGGGAGACTCCGGTAACCCGCCATTGACTGCAGGGTGAGGAGCGAGTACTGTGGACTTCTGACACAGAGCATCAATCACGGTAAGCGCCAGCGAGCGCCCACACCCAGTAAAAGACCACGCGATCGCTTTTGTATGACGGTAACCCGCGTTACCCTTTCTTTCCCCAGCTTCAGTGACGCCGGATCCGAGCCCTCGGACCGTGCATGTCCCGACTGGGAAGCATTGTTTTGAGCACACGCGCGCTACTCAAAGGTAAGCGCACAGACCCATTGTACCAACCAGCCTAGGCACAGTTATGTTTGAAACGCGCAGTGAGATTGAAAATATCCTATCCTTCTTGCAGCACCTCTCGCTCCCTCTTCACTGGGAATACACCTGTTTCTTCTCGTTTTCTGTGGAGACTCGTCCCACTTGTCGAGGTAGGCTGAGGGGAACTGTACATTGGTTGAGATGGTGATCTCGAAGGTTTTGGTTAGTGATGATTTTTTCCTCTTTTCTTTCTAGTCAGACTGTGGTCCTGAAGAGAACCCCCAGAATTGTAGGGTTGGAAACGCGTCGACCTGACCCGGTCCCCTGTCATTTGTCCTATATCTAATGCACTAATTGTATTGAGATATCGCTTTCTTTCAAAAAAAATTTGAAAAATCTGAGTTATGTGTTAAAAATTAACAAACAGGACTGTCATTCATTTATTTTACACAATTGTTCTCATGACACTGGGACCAGTATGAATGTGGTTTTTGTATGATTGGATGGCCAAGAATGTGTTGAGTGTGAGTTTGTTGGAACTATGTACATACCAATGTGTGTTTTTCGTTTGTATATAAATGTATAATTTTATTCATGTTGTTTGTATTCTCATGCACTAAAAAGACAAAATACTAAAAATAACAATAGTCTTCAGAAAAAATTGAATTAAAAGTTGCAATTCTTCACTGGGGGGGGAGGAGCCTAGCCTGCAGCCGAGATGGCCGCCTAGCTCCTCGGCTCCGTCGGCCCTGGCGCCCTTCGTTGTGATCCTGCTTGAAATCCTGTGCCTCCTGGCAACACGTTTCCCGGCGCTGCTCTCCTGACCACGTTGCAGTGTCCCCGGTCCGAAACGGAGCTGCCAGGGCGGAGCTCCACCCCGGTCACCGCTCCGGCCTTCGGCAAAGGGAACGGCCGGGCCATTGTTCGTGGGGACGGCCGGAGGCTATTGCGATGGCGGCGGCCGCTGCGGAGAAGGAGGAGCTGGGACACCGGCCCCGGAGCTCGGCGCTGGTGTGATTCTCGCAGCAGCATTCTTCTTGCCAGCAGCCCAGCGCGATTCGAATGCAACATTGTGGCCGGCTCCTGCTTTTTGTATCCCGGCCCGGCTGCGAGGGTCCGGGACTGTTCCTTTGTTGCAATTTGTAGCAGCGGTCGCCATCTTCAGCAGCAGGCGCCCTGCTCCGGCCGGTGGATCTCCCAGCGCCACAGTTGCTCCTAGCACTCTCGCCTCTTCAGACTCGGCTGCCTTCACGATTTCTGCACCGCCAGGGCCTCACAGGGGCTTCATGGATTGCCTGAAGTCGATGGCTGATGCCGGGGGCTCGATCCCGAGGGCGCTCCATGGCAGACCACCCAAGATGGCGGACACAGCAGTACCTTCTGTTCTCCATCCACCGCTGAGGCTCTGTGATATCCTGGCGGCACTTGGGGACCTGAGATTGGCCATTCGTGATTCTGCTACCGATTTGGGGGCCCGGCTCGATGGGGCCCGGTTGGCTGGCCAAGATGACTCTCCAGAGCGGGGCGTTACGCCATACCCTGAGCCGACTGACGGAGGATTGCCCGAATTGGGGTGTGGATCGGTGGCGGAGGGACGTGTCCCGGGACCCGCTGCGGTACTCCTCGGTCCTTTTCTGGAGGAGTCTGACGACGTTGCCTCTCTTGGGCTGCCGGGGCTCGGGCCCCCGTCGCCGCCTCGCCCACTTCTTTTGTTCACGGGTACCATGGTGCCGGGCGCCCTCCTGGACTTGCTCTCTATGCACCGGCCGGCTGCTATCCTGGAACCTATACACCGTTCTGCCCCCTGGAGCTTTAGCCGTGGATTAGCGATGGTACGTCCCCTGGTTCCTTACAGCCAAGCAACGATCCAGTTTGCCTTGTCTCCTGCACCCCAACTTTCACGAAGGTCTCCAAGGTGGTCCATTTCGTCCATACTGGCTGCGCTGCGACTAGTTTCCATTGGGCTACGGATTCGAAGGGGACAAGGCTGAGGATGGGGACTTTCTTGCTGCACACCGGGACATATAAGATTGAGACTGGGACTTGTGATTGCTGGAGGTATGGGTTGTATGGGTGTTAGGGTGGGGCCGGGGGTTGGGTGGCCGCAGGTATTGATTATGTTTTGATCACATTCATCCTTGGCCCTCCTCCGATCAACCGTGACATTTTATTCTTTTCCTTGCTTTTCTCCTTCTCTTTGTCTATATTTCGGGTACTCTTTGGGGCGACAGACACTCTGCTAGGGGGGGGGTAGGCCGTAGCCTCTGCATGTGTGTAGGGTGGGGGGTATATCTTCTTGTTGGTTTTTTCTTTCTATGGGCCTCATTTCTCTTTCTTCCTTCTTCCTTCCTCTCTTTTTCTTCCTGCACTTCTCTTCTGGCTAGATCTTTCATCGCTCCTTCCTTGGGTCTGTGGGTGGAGTGGGTGCTTTTGGGGTAGCGTTTTGTGATCGCCATTTGCTATGCTCTTCACTATCCTGATACCATTGAGTGCGATCGCTTGCCTGTTGAATAATGTTTGCTAGTCCTCCCTGAGACTGCTGCCCCGTATGAGTCCCACCTGCATTGCCCTGATTCATCTCCTCCCGGACCTGTTGCTATGGACTCACTTTGGATCTTTAATTTGCGATTAAACCCCATCATCCTGATTGGCATTAACTCTTTACTCTTATCTTCACTTCGCTTTCACTTCTTCTTTCTTTCTCTTCCTTCTATATTTCGGGTTTACGGGGCGACAGACACTCTGCTAGAGGGGGGTAAGCCATAGCCTCTGCATGTGTGTAGGGTGGGGGGTTACTTATTAGTTGCGTTTTTCCTTTCTATGGTACCCTTTTTTGCTCTTTTTTATTTTCCCTTCTTTCTTAGGCCCATGTCGGGAGTACTGGGGGGTGGGTGGTGATGGCAGTGGAGATGGGTTGCTGGATGGCTTCCTGTGGTCTTACTATCCTGTTGCCATCCTCTGGTCGGGACTTACATGTTGTAAATCGATTTGCCGGATATAGATGTTTTTGTCGAGTCCCGCCTACATGGACCTTGCCTATTTCTTTAGTTGTTTAAGTTCGGAGCAGTATGACCTGACTTTACTATTTGCGCAAACAAAATACTTTGAAAATTAACCTACATTGCTCCTGGGCCGAGGTATGACGGCGTTTACCAGTCTACTCTTACACTGCAGCCATTGACATGCCGCATTACCATGGCGTCGTATTGTGTGCACCAGTGCCGAATGTGTGACCGTGGCCGGCCGGATGGTTGTGGGCCCGTATTTGTACTGTCTCTTAGCACAATAAAGGTTTTCAAAAAAAAAAAAAGTTGCAATTCTAAAAGCAAGTGTTCATGCTATTTTTTCATGTATGCTGTATCATCGGTTGCGTTCTAAGAAACAATTTCTCAGCACAGGCAGGTGTATTGTTTTCTCAGTTCATTGTTGACTCAGCCTTGCTGAGTTTTGAGTCAAGACCCTTTTTTTGTTCTTTAAATCATTGAGCTTAAGGCATGAGCTCATCATCCAGGTCTTTACATCCTCCAGACAGGCCGCTAGATCAGGTGGGGATTGGAGGCCGCTCTTTTGTGCAAGGGAGACCACCAGCTGGGTGTCGTCCGCATAGGAGATGATATTAACACCATGCTGACGAACAATTCCAGCCAGTGGCCTCATGTATGCATTAAAGAGCGTAGGGCTTAAGGATGAGCCCTGCGGGACTCCACAACCCAGAGGTTTGCTGGATGAGCGGGATGTACCGTCAAAGACCTGAGAGGTTCTGTCAGAGAGAAATGATTCAAGCCATGTCAGGGCGTCTCCGGACACTCCTAAGTCAGCAAGGCGGTTCAGCAAGATTTTGTGGTGTACCGTGTCAAACGCAGCACTTAGATCGAGGAGGATCACTGCCACTGATCCCCCTCGATCCAGGATCCGTCTTGCCTCCTCAGTTACGGCCAGTAGGGCGGTCTCTGTCCCATGTTTTGGGCGGAAGCCCGTTTGGGAGGCATCGAGGAGATGGTTTTCCTCGAGGAAAGACGTCAGAATGGTGTTGACGTGTTTCTCTAAGATCTTGGACGCCCACGGGAGCAGAGAGATCGGGCGATAGTTGCTGGGGTTGGCTGGATCAAGGGAAGGATTTTTTAGCAAGGCCCGTACCATTGCGTGCTTCCAGGTCGTGAGTACTGTGCTACTCACTAAGGAGGAGTTCAGTAGTTCCATAAGGATGGGGAGGATGGTTTTGCTGGCCAATCTCAGTGAGCCGGGGGGGGGCAGGGTCACATGGTGAACCAGTTTGTATGTGTTGAGCCAGTTTCTCTAGGGTTTCCAATGTTAGCAATGGGAAGGACTCCAGCTGTTTGTTCGAGTTAGAGGCTGAGTGAGAACATTGCAGGTGCGAGTCGGTGGGTGGGTTAGGGAAGGAGAGATAAATTTTGTTGACTTTTTGGAAGAAGAATTCCACCAGATCATTGCATTTGGACGGAGAGTTATTATGATCTGTGGTGGGTGGGGGAGGTTTGATCAGGGAGTTCACTATGCGGTATATTTCTTTCGGTTTTGATTTAGCTGTAGTTATTTTTTGGTTGAAGTAGGCAGCTTGCGAAGTTTTTATAGCTAGTTTATAGTTCCTGATCATTTCCCTATAGGTGGCTTTTTTTTCGGGGTTATAGGATGTGCGCCATTTCCTCTCTTGAAGAAGTACACTATCTAAATTTAAGAGTCAGGACAAACTGCAAACTGCCCTTTACAGGAAACCTACGGCAGGGAACAGCATACTTCATGCTAAAAGTAGTCATCCACCTAGCCTAGTAAAAAGCATACCCTATGGTGAACTGCTGAGGCTAAAAAGGAATTGCTCCCGAGATGTAGATTTCATGATAGCAGCAAATGAGAGCGTGCAGAGGTTTCGCATGAGAGGATATGATCAAGTTATGCTAGATCGAACCCTCAGAAAAGTGATCAGGATTCCCAGACAACAACTGCTTGCATGTAACCCCAAAAGAACTGAAGACACTGAAAATGTGAATAAATTCAGGATGATTACAACATTTTCAGAGGGGGCTAATGCCCTGAGAGGTATGCTCTCTAAAAGTTGGCACATACTGCGCACGGATCCAGTGATTGGATGTGATGTTCCTGATAGACCACTTATCACTTTCCGAAAATCACGATCCTTAAAAGATATGGTAGTCCATAGTCACCTTGCACCAACGAAAACAACCGGACAGGGCACGCTGAGAGACATGGCGGGGTTTTTCCCTTGTGGCAAATGCCGCGCATGCGAACATAGCCGAAGGGTACTCTCCTATTCTATTCCAGGTCTAACCCGACCCAAAAAGATCAAGCATTTCATTACCTGCACGACACCATATGTGGTGTACTGTCTTATATGTCCCTGTGGTCACAAATATATAGGGAGTAAAATCAATGGGGTGAAGATGCGAGTGTTGGAACACCAACTGGCCGTAATGAATAAAGATGTGTCTTATCCTGTGGCCAGACATTTTGCTCAAGCGCACCAGAGCAATCGGGAGTTACTCCAAGATTTTGGTTTGGACCACGTACCATCTAATTCCAGAGGGGGGGACAGACTAACACGCCTACGCAGACTAGAGTCGCGTCATATAATTGACATGCAGACAAAACAGCCGGGTGGGCTCAATATTAGAGAGGAACTTGGTGTACACCTGAGAAAATAACCAGACTGCAGGGGGCAGACTTTGTAAATAGATCAATGCAAGTAGATTCTCATGAATTAAGAACTGTATTCCTTGCAGATGTTTTGTCCTTATATTTGAGCTATTCTCCTTTTTGCATTATATAGCTTCTTTGCTGAAGTTCAAATCTACTTTCCCCCTTTTTTCTTTTCCTCCTTTCCTTCTCTTCTTCTCTCTCTTATCTATTTTCGTTCTCTTCTCTTTCTCGTTGCATGAAGTTTTGTCAATCGGATACGGGTACAAGTTTTACTTTGGCTCTCTTTTATTGTATATTGATTCATATGAGTTAAAATCTGAGACTGTTGGGTTTATGATTATCCGAGTTTGGATTGAACCAGGCTTTGTTCTGACACATGACAGTCTCTTTGAAACTGGAATATGGGTTTTTATGAATCTATGAATTTGGGAAAGCCGATTTACGGCTTAATTATGAGAGTGCAATTTGATATATCCCGGATGCATTCCCTTGGCATTTCCTATTGAAAGAATCAATGAGTTGATTTGTAAATGATGAAAATATTGTAAATAATGAAAAACTATGCTACAAAGGTGATGGTTTCTTGTGGACTGCGACCTTGCCGATGTTGCCCCAGTCGGTGACACGCCGATACACGGCGAGATTACATCAATTTTCACCGACTTGGGTTCAAGTCATATGTTAATGTAACAATGATGGTAACAACTTAATCCCCGGTGCAACTGGATGACGATCCTATTGTCCAAAATGGTGTATACATTGTATATGGTGTAAATATTTGTAAATAGGGCTATAGAGATGCCATGACACGCTGATACACAGCGAGATTAAAATTCACTGTAATTCAGTGAAATCGGCATTAGTATAACACAGGGGTCAGAACACATTGCGAATATGTCACTGTGTGAAGTATCTGACCCACTTAGTAATGGCTGCCCTTTTGTAAGTATTTACATGATTTGTCCTTTTTTCCTTTTCATCTGACAGGAAGTGAATTGTATATATTGTGTTGGGTAACGCAGCACATACGAACACTGACGAAGGACTTGAGGTCTGAAACGCGTCTGTTTGTCTTGTCAGAAAAGCCGAAATAAATCTTTGTAAACATACCCCCCGTGAGTGCGTTATCGTTTCTGGAGCAAGGGACGATTGGAGCTGAGATTGAGATAGATAGATAGATATATATTATATATCCCAACACTTCCGGCTCCGTTGAGCCAAAAAGACAAGCACACAGGTATCCGGTTGTAGAATGGTTTATTTTACAAAGTCCTCACCCCCGACAGACGCGTTTTGCTGGTAGCTTCGTCAGAGACCAAGTGAAACGCACACACACAAAATATATATAAATATATATATATATATATATATATATATATATATATATATATATATATATATATATATATTTATTTTTTTTCCCCTTAGTCCCGGTCGGTCGTAAGGACAGCCCTGAAGCTGCAAAGAGGACCTGCTTTAGTCAAACAACGATCAGCGCTGGGGGCAGGAGGTCGTGTCATGAAAGAAAAATTTTCTGCACAGTGAGTAGGTACTTTTCTACATCCACTGGGATTACAAGGCAGAATTTCTACAGCGCGGCAGTAACTCACTGTAGTTTTAATTTGCGGCATTACAATGACCAGCAGACTCAAATGTTTTTTGAGCTTCAGTTTTCGAATAAGTTTGAACACATCTATCCGGGTCTGGACATAGTTAAACGAATTATTTGGGCAGAATGACAAACCCAAAGATAGTAGTTGCGTTTCTTCCTTTGATAAAACAACATCTGATAAATTGACAACAGTATTATCCTCTTGTGTGATGTTTGTAGGTACAATTGTTTCTTCAGCACCTTCCCACATTGTTGGGGTGTCATTTACCATTTCTTTTCCCTGACCTTATTCGCGTAACCTCTACCTCTTGCGTTTCCTCCTTGCACTGCGTCTTTTGTTATCAGCAACCCTTCGTTTATTTTTCATTGTTGCCGGGTCTGCGGTCTCAGTGTCTTGAACCTGTCTTCTATGAGAAAACCCAGTTCCTCAGAGGGTGAGTAATTGGTGGGTACTGTTGCCGTGTTGTTTATCCCATTCTCAGAGTCCACACTACTTGCTCTAGAACTCAGTTCGTCTCCTGAGGTTTCTACATTAACTATCTAGCTTGGCGTGGTTTTAGTCGTTTTAGGCAGTAATGCTTGACGTTTCACCATGTCAAATTTGCGTGTGAACGTAAAAACCCTCCCTGTCTCATAGTCTTTTTTGTCGCGTTCAAATTTGAATTGCTTTCTCGTGCTAATAGTTTCCTGATGTTTTGCCAGTCGTCCATCTATTTCATCTCTGTATTTCTTTATAAACTCCTTATTGTCATCCAAATCCAATTCCTTGTTTAATAGCTCTATCTCATTTAAGATTTTGTTGCGATCAATTTCAGCGTACTTGATTAGGATGCATACCATATTCATGAATGCCTCCAAGTTGTTGGAGGCCCACTCCTTTAGCATTTCGGGGTTTGGGTTCTCGAAGGATGGCGCTATGAGCACCCGCAGACCCCTAGGTACACGCCCTACTTCTTTGTACTTTTCCAAAGAGCGTTTCTCCCACCATTTGGTTGTTTCTGTTCTCAGTAATTTTTCCAGCTTCTTGAGCTTGCCTTTTAAATCAATGGCGGGCTCATTTCCTTTGGCACCGTCCACATTAGTTTTCAAAGCCGGGAGATTGATAAACATGGCGTCTGCCAGCGCTTCCCGGTTCCGTAAGGTGTCGGCTGGATTTGACATTTTGGATGAAATAATATACAACTCCTATGGTTCGAACTTATATATTTCTTAAGTTCAACCAGTAGCAATTGATGATCGCGCTAGGATCTTCTCACCCGCTTAAATGGTTAGACACACAAATGCGTTCAGCGTCCTTGTAGCAGCTTACCCCAAAAGAGATCCTGGTCGTTCCCTCAGGGGCCTTCCGACTCCTGCTAGGTCACTCCCAGGTGCTTTTGGATTCGCCGCTCGACCAGTCCGCTTCTTCCTATATATATGCTCCTTGATGCACAGTAAACGGCGCACTCGCGGATGGGTGCTTTACAAATGCGGGGGTGCGCCCGCGATATTTATCCAGGCTCTGTTTCCTTGTTTACTAAAAAGAAAAACAGCACTCGTGGGGGCAGTTGCTAAAGTTTATTGGCAACACAACGTTGTGTTGCCAATAAAATCTAGCAACTGCCCCCGCAAGTGCTGTTTTTCTTTTTGGGAAACAAGGAAACGGAACTTGGATATATTACCTACTGGCGATCGCCAGTAGGTAGTTATAGTTAGGACCTTGTTTCTATTCAAAAAGCCTTTTTCCTTTTCCCAATAACTTTGGCGGTTGATGTATCTTTGCCAAATTTTCAAAACTAGTGGGGCGCTCCAGTCAGCTCCTATCTTGAAAGTTTTGGGGTGATTCAGCAAGCTGGGGCGAGAAAAAAGGGGGGTCCCAAATCGTGTTTTCTCCATGTTAATTCCCATAGAAAACTTTAGACACGGCTACAGCCCGAACTGCTGAACGAAATGACACCAAATTTTGCAAGTAGGTAGTGCTTGCTTCAGTAAGCATCCTTTTTTTAAATGGTGTAAATCTGTTCAGTAGTTGCTGAGAAAATAAAAAATATAAGTTTCGATATTTATAGGCACGGAGGATCCGCGCACCCTCCCAACCACGAACTTTATGCTAATTGGCTGTCAACACACCAAACCAGGAAGTGTTGGCAGCCATCTTGTGCCTCAGTAGAACTGAGGCACAAGCAAACAGTAAAATAAAAGTGCAAAAACAAGAAAAGAGGGCAGGGTAGAAACACCCTGACCCCCCAGGCCTGCGCAGGGGTCCCACAAGGACCCCCAGGGCCAAAAAAGCATAAAAAAAAAAAAAAAGAAAAATCGGCAAAAATTACGAAGTGCGGGTTCCTGCGCTTCGTTATTATTTAGCCCCCGGGTGGGCCAGGTCCCGGGGCAGAGATAAAAAAGTGTGGGGGTCCCAATCCCCCCCACAGTGCCCCGGGAAGCACCGCCTCCCCGTGGCTTGATTAATTAGTTGCGGGGGCACGCAGCTCCCCCGCAGCCCCGGGGAATGCCACTCCGGGGCTTTTATTTAATTGGGTGGGGGGCCTCCAAGGCCCCCCAAGCCCCGGGGACCGCCACTCCTGGGGATTTTATTATTTAATTTGTGGGGGTACACCGCCCCCCTGCTGCCTCGGGGACCGCCGGCCGGGGCTTAAAAAAAAAAAAAAAACACCTGTGTGTGTGTGGGGGTGGGGGGTGCTCGAGCCCCTCCCACACGCCCTGGGGACCGCCACCTCCCCAGGGCACTACTTATTCAAATTTAGGGGTCCGTGACAAATCATGAAATAAAGGCGGGCCGCGGGGGATGGGGTCCCCGGGGCCAATAGAGGCCTTAAGAGGGCTGGTCCATGCAGCCACCCTCCCTATAAACAAACAATATGGGTGGCCATGCCCCGGGGGGTGCGGTCCCGGGGTCGGAATTGGCGACGGAAGGGGGGGCTGGCCCTGGGGGATGGGTTCCCCAGGGAACAAAAAAGGCAAGAGAAGGGGGGCCACACAGCCTGTCTTCTTAAAAAAAAAAGCCGCCTTCGCGTCCAGGCCCCGCCCCCTCCCTGCAACACTCAGCAAACGCGTTTAAAGTTGGGGAGTTAATTCCCCTTGAATACTGAGGGGTCCTGGGGGCCAACTAACGCACCAGGTACCTCCAGTATGCGCCAGGGAGCTGAGTTGCTGAGAGGTCTTCAGAGGCCACGCCCCTTTTTGCACTTCTCTGTAATGCAGCACTTTGGTGCTTACTGTAGGTACCTCGTGGGCTAGTTGGACCCCAGGGACCCTCAGGATTAAGGGGACTTAATCCCCCAACTTAAAACGCGCCACAGGCGCGTTTGCACGGTGGTGAAGGGAGGGGGCGGGCCTGAGGGGACGTATTTGGAAACATACCCTGTGTGGCGTTTTAAGTTGGGGAATTAATTCCTCTTCAATCCTGAGGGTCCCTGGGGTCCAACTAGCCCACCATTTACCACCAGTAAGCGTCACAGAACTACGTTGCAGAGTGGTGTGAAAAGGGGTGTGGCCTGGGAACCCTCTCTGCAACGCAGCACAGTGGTGCAACTTTAGGGTTGCTTTATTTTCACCATAACTGGTGGTAGTGGTGGTGAAAATAAAGCAACTCTGAAACCGGTCTCTGGAGTGCGGCATCCTTTGTGTTTCTAAATTGAAATATCGGGTACGGATTCTACCTTTGCTCTGTGCTAAGACCTTTATGTTAAAACAATGCACCCCCAGCCACCATTTTGTGTTCACAAGCAAGGGAAACCAGCTCCCCTGCCCCCCCCCCCCGTCCCCCCCCCAGCTACAGGGATTTTCTACATCAGAGGGTACTTCTGCTCTTTAAACTGTTTTTACTAGGGTATGTGCACTTCGTTTTTTGGCCAGGAGAGGGGGTAACATTTTATTCAAACAGTATTGTTAGATTTCAAGTTAGTGAGGCCTTTACCTGCAGAAGTTCAAAGTGTGGATTTAGCCTGTCTGTCTCCTAGGAGAATCTAAACAGGAGAAGCAGCTCCCCAGCCCCCACCCCCAGGCCAGCAGACCATTGGCTATTCAGCTACCAGGCAACTCTGAGCCCTCCCCTCACACTTGCCCAGGCCCCTTAAGGCTTTGCTGGGTGCACCCCAAATCATTCTCCTCCATCTTGTGAGTTGCAGCCTACCTGTGCCCCAGATTGCAGTGAGTCCAGGAAGTGGTACGGAGACAGACTAGTGCTGTCTCTTCCCCAAAATAAAAGTTGTTTAAAAAACGATTTTCCCTTTCTGTGATTACTGTCTTTGCCTGTGGTTGTTACAGTTTAAAATTATAGTTTTAACCTGCCTGTGATTGCATATTTTATCACCTTTTTGTGTTTTAAACTTGTGGTTTTCCCTGCCCATGATTGCTTCCATTTAACGTGTTGAATTGAGGGATTTGCAGTCCAAACTCTGTAGTTTATCTCTCTCATTCCTGGTGACTGTGCTGCATTTGCCATTTTACACGTGCTAAATCATATGTTGACCTCGATTCCATGCAATGCTCTGATCTTCCATTTTGTTGCATCGCACCTCCATTTTGAGCTGCCTTGACCTGGAGTTACACTTCAGCAGTAACATAAACATGTTATTCACGTAAACCAGTACAAGCAGGTGCGAGGCATCTCATGAGGATGCCTCGTGAGGTTAGGTTGTACCTTCAGAGTGTTTTCATGCATTCCATACTTATCGCTAGGACAGAGGGAGGATGGCCGTGCCAGTCTTCAAGGCCGGAGAGTGGGAAAGGAATGTCTTTTGCCTCGACACAGCCTAAACAGAATCTGGCCAGGTCTGTCTGGGTGGGTCTGATGCGGAGATGGGGGCCAGCACTTGTGAATAGATGGGAGAGAGCGCCTGCTAGAGGCTTCTCGAACAGGTTGATTTAAGCTATAAAAAGCGGTGTCTGTGGGGTGGAGCTCAGGAACTCAGTCTTGGAGTGGACGCACTCGCGGGACAACTTTGGTGCCCGAAGATAGTACTCCCTGAGCCCCGGTCTGCAGGGTTCCCGACTTGGCGTTCAGTGCTTGGCCCAGGGATGTTGAAGTCTCCGGTGCTGCAAATGAATCTGGTGAGGTGCTTGTACATTAACTGTTTATATACCTGTATGCACAGTTTCATATTTATGTATATAGTGTGGTGTATTCATTGTTTATTGCCTTTCACTCGGTGCCTAAGACTTTCTTAGTTGCAGTGAATTTTTGCCTTTGCCTACAATATTAATAAAGCTCATTTTTACCTCCAGTGGAGTGTTGGAGTTTCTCTGTGAGTAAGTGGTGTGCGTAAGTTCAGATTACGCAAGTGGGCAAAGCAATACAGTGACAATTCAGTTTTTCCCTCCAAATTTCTCCTTTGCTCTGTGATAAGACCTGTATGTTAAAACAATGCACCATTCAGCCACCATTTTGGGTTCACAAGCCAGTGAAACCAGCCCCCTGCCTCCCCCTCCTCCCCTTCCCCCTCCCCCTCCAGCAACTCGGATTTTCTACATCAGAGGGTGCTTCTGTGAGCTCTTTAAACTGTTTTTACTAGGGTCTGTGCACTTCATTTTTTGGCCAGGAGAGGGAATAAAGTTTTATTCAAACAGTATTGTTAGATTTCAAGTTAGTGAGGCCTTTACCTGTAGAAGTCCAAAGTGTGGATTGAGCCTGTCTGTCTCCTAGGAGATTCTGAACAGGAGAAGCAGCTTCCAACTCCCTGGCCAGCAAACCTTGACTGAGATCGCTAGGACCTTTTATGGTCTGCTAGTGGTTGGTACATGTGTACACTGATTGGTGGCTGTATCTGGTGTTTCTATTGGATTAGGGTTAGTATCCTCATCCCCTAAAACAAACCTTTCTAAACTCTTCCCTCTGACTCCTTCCCTTCAAAAATCCTTTTTACTCACCCAAAAGCCTCCTCCTACTGCAAAAAAAGAAGAAAATAAAACATCTTTTACTCTTTTATCCCTCCACTATCCTTTTCAATCAAAATTAACAGACTAACATGTTCACTTCTCAAATTCCATATTCAACTATACTAATTCGCCACTAATCCTTTATGGGTTCCGGAGTGGCGTGCTACTCGCCAGAAAAGCGCTTCAACACCCATCAGGTGTAACAAGTGCTATATGAATGCAAACCTTTCTTCTCCTTTTATCCCTCTGCTATCCTTTTCACTCCAAATAACTGACTAACATCCACCACTGAAATTACTTCATATTTCACCATATTAATTTACCACTAATCCTTTATGGGCTTCCTAAATAGTGTGCGTTAACACCCCATCAGGGGTAACCAGCGCTATATAAATACAAACCTTTTTTCCTCTTCTATCCTTCTGCTATCATTCCAAATACAAATAACTGACTAACCTATCCACCACTTAAAATGTACTTACATGTTTCACTATACTAATTCAACACTAATCCTCTATGGGTCCCGGAGTAGCCTGCTACTCACCGAAAAAGCTCTTCGACAACTTGTCAGGGGTAGTAAGCGCTATATAAATGCAATTACAATACAGTACAATATATTTACAGAGAGATTTCCCAGTGCTGAAAATATGAGACTGTGAAAGAACTATATTGAGTCTCTTTGAAGTTACATGAAAGGCAGTAAAGTTTGGTACTGCTGCAGAGTACAAAAAAAGATTTCTGGTAGAGATATCTAACTTTTGTTTAGTGGCAGTTTTGACACCATAAAGGGCATGCTGGAAAGAATAGTTCTGTATTATGTGGATAGCTAAGTGGATTAGTAAATCCATGCAGTAGAAACACTTTGAAACAGATGAAATGTATGTGAGAGAGGGGCTATGGAGAGATGAGGGGCACTTTTGCAAGGATGATAGTGAGGGAGTCAAAGGAGGTCATAGTGTGCAATTGTAAAGCACACGTTCACCCGTAGGCATCTTGGCGCCAAAATGATGGTCACACTGACTCCCGCCAGCGCTAAAAGGCTGCGATTATGGGTATGTGGCAAGGTAAAGTAATACTCTGTCTTTTTTCTCTCTTTCTTAGTCTTTT
The DNA here is from genome assembly GCF_964263255.1 of Lissotriton vulgaris. Classification (NCBI taxonomy): domain Eukaryota; kingdom Metazoa; phylum Chordata; class Amphibia; order Caudata; family Salamandridae; genus Lissotriton; species Lissotriton vulgaris. The sequence continues at coordinate 988,070,961 of NC_141693.1, forward strand.
TGGAGAGCGTACGGATTTCGCAACGGTAATGTGACTTCGTCATTATTGACTATTAAACACTTCACTCACGCACATACCCACTTACACTTTAAAACTAACAACCTATCTGCCTTCTACATACGATAGTGTTTTAAAAGGATAGTTTTAGGCACTAGAAGAGATGGCATATCGTTTGATGAATGCTGCCCAGGCCCTAAGTCTGGTTCTGGAGTCCAGATCTGAGGCAGGATCAGAGACTGAGACAGCAGATACTGAGGCAGCATCTGTGGGAGAGGACAAAGGAGCTGAATCTGGGAGTGATTTTTCAGTCGGCGCAGTTCCATCCGATGACTCATCGTCCAGCGATTCTGAAGGAGACGATCTCAGTCGTGCTGTCCCTTTTGATGTTGCCTCAATATGTTTTGGTCCCTTGCCTGTCGCCCACATGAATGAGGCACCATTTTTATCGAGAGACCTTGGGGAACGCTGGGTGGAAGGAAATGCGTGTCTGCCTGGTGATGCCACAACTTTGCCACACAAAAATGTGTGGAAAAGGTGATTTTTTCCTGCTAAATTTTAGTTTTTGCAGGGGATTCTGGGTAAGAAAACGTTGGGAGATCCATGTGAGCCATACCTCCCCAGAACACCCGGGTGTCTAATTTTCCGAAATGTGTGGCTTTGATAGGTTTCCCTAGCTGGCCGCCGAGCACGGAGCCAAACATCAAGGTGACCCCCCTTGCAAAACCAGGTTGTTTTGTGATAGGCAATTTTGATAAACCCTCAATAAGTTTTGGGCCCTAGCCTGTCGCGGGTACTTGGACCTTCCACACAATTGAGGCAAAATTTTATCGGGAAACCTTGCGGAACGCTAGGTGCTAGGAAATTCGTGTCTGCCCAGTGATGCCATAACTTTCCCACACAAAAATGTGTGGAAAAAGTGATTTTTTTCAGCTAAATTTGAGGTTTACAGGGGATTCTGGGTAAGAAAACTTTGGGGGATCCACGCAAGCCATACCTCCCTGGAACCCTCTGGGTGTGTAGTTTTCAGAAATGTGTGGGTTTGATAGGTTTCCTTAGCTGGCCGACGAGCACGAGGCCCAAAACCCGAGGTGACCCCCCTTGCAAAACCAGGCTGTTTTGTGATGGGAAATTTTGATGTCCCCTCAATATGTTTTGGGCCGTTTCCTGTCCAGGGCACTTGGGTCTCCCACACAAGTGAGGTACCATTTTTCTCAGAAGACTTTGGGGAACGCGGGGTGTGTGGAATTTTGTGGATCCACGCAGATTCCAGAACTTTCCACCACAGAAATGTGAGGAAAATGTGGTTGTTTTGACAATTTCTTACATTTGCAAGGGATTCTGGGTAACAAAACCTCGTGAGAGCCAGCCAAGTCACCCCATCCTGGATTCCCCTGGGTGTCTAGTTTTTAAAAATGTATAGGTTTGATAGGTTTCCCTAGGGGCTGGCAGAGCTAGGGTTCAACATCTACAGCTAAGCACTTTGTAAAAAAAGGGTCAGTTTTCACTGCGAAAATGTGGCGTGTCTACGTTGCGTTTTGGGCCGTTTCCTGTTGCGGGTACTTGGGCCTCTCACACACGTGACGTACCATTTTTCTCGGAAGACTTTGGGGAACGCGGGGTGGGTGGACTTTTGTGGATCCAACGCAGATTCCAGAACTTTCCACCAGAGAAATGTGAGGAAAATTGTTTTTGGACATTTTTTTAGGTTTGCAAGGGATTCTGGGTAACAGAACCTGGTGAGAGCCAGCCAAGTCACCCCATCCTGGATTCCCCCGAGTGTCTAGTTTTCAAAAATGTATAGGTTTGATAGGTTTTCCTAGTTGCCGGCAGAGCAAGAGTTTAAAATCTACAGCTAGGTACTTAAGAAAAAATGGATCAGTTTTCACTGTAAAAATAAAGTGTGTCTATGTTGCGTTTTGAGCAGTTTCCTGTCGCGGGCACTAGGCCTACCCTCACAAGTGAGGTACTATTTTTATCGGGATACTTAGGGTAACACAGAATTGTAGAGCAACTGTTATTACCTATTGACTTTCAATGCATTTCTGATTTCCAAATGAAAGACAATGTATAAAAAAGAAGTCATTTTGAAAAATGTCCTTTAATTCTCATGCTAGTATGGGTACTCACAATTTCGAAAATGTGCAAATATCTACTGTTTCTAAACTCTATATTTTTTTTCCAATTTCAGAAATACATAGAAGTTTTTCATACAGATTTTTTCATGTATATATTTACACAAATTAACTGCTATATACCCTGTACATAATTAAAAACCACTGCAAGCCGCTTCTCAGTTGTTGGCTCAGGGTTCGTCGGGTTCTTGGTGAACCTACAAGTCCTATATATTCCTTACAACCAGAAAGGTCCAGCGGATGTAACGGTATATTGCATTCAAACAGCTGTCTTAATTAGAAGAAGTTACAGGTGAAAACGTTGACACAAATGTCTTGTTTTTTCCAACTAATTTTCAATTTTTCCTATATTCAATGGTTAGTTTCTATAAAGAAATTTTGAAGGATCTACACAAATGACCCCTTGATGAATTCAGAATCTTGTCTACTTTTCGAAAATGTATAGCTTTCCAGGATCTATTATTGCTTTCATACCATTTCTACCATTAACTGGAAAGAGTTTGAAAGCACAAACAATAGCAAAAATGGCCTACGTCCCAGGAAAGTGCCAAAACTGTATAAAAAATGTTGGCTTTCTGACAAAAGTCTGCATGTCCCTGAAAGCTGTGAAAATGGTAATTTCAGGATCACAACCCCTTTTTGATACCATTTGCAGGGAAAAAAACAGGTGTTTTCATTTGTAGCCCTTTTTTCTCAAAAAACCCAAAATGTAACTGTATTTTGGCTAATTTCTGGATCCCCTCCAGGGAAATCCAGAAACCCTGGGTAGCTTTAGAATCACCATGATGTTGGAAGAAAAGGACGCAAATTCGGCGTGGATACCTCATGTGGTCAAAAAGTTACAAGAGTCCTAATCGCGTACTAACCCAAATAGCCAAAAAAGGGCTCAAGGGGGGGGGGGGGGGGGGGGGGGGGGCAGTTGAGGGGTAATGGTAAATTCTTTTTTAGTGCTGTTGATATGATGCTGCATTTTCTCTGGACAGAATACAAAACAAGAAAGAACAAGCAGGTAATCGATATGTTTACACCTGCAGCAGGTGACATGAGCTAGTGGACACCGTACTCACCAAAGCTTGGGGTGGTTCCCCCTTCCAGCAAGTTGGAACAAAGTTCAATGCGCCCTGCACCTGAGACAAAAGCACACATTCGAAATTAATTCACAAAAGAAAGGTATTAGATAATTTAAGAGAAAAGGCATGAATTAAAGAACAGTTTATAAACAGGAAATGGCATGATGTTCCCAATAGTATAATGCAATTATAAACCTAAGCAACACATTTGCTTAATTCACAGATTGGTCAGATCAAAAACTTGTATGGATGCCCATAGAGGAAGTACAGTGGACAGTGCCTACTCACTGGCGTAAACCTTAAAAGGCTACACTAAAAGACGATTCACCAGCAGGCACGTTCTGCACCCATAAAAATGCTCCGCCCCACTGACTTGGCCTCCTTATCCTTCTTTAGCCTGGATTAGAAGAACGTCTGCATCCCGGAAGTCTTTCTGTTTAAAAATATTTGATTTACAACTCTATGCAACAGAATTTTCATCTCGACTTTTATTCTGCGCTGTATAATACGGGTGATGATGTCCACGTTGGCAATGAGACATGTTCCTTTGCAATAACTACAAACTTCTGGCCACATTCCCGATAACCCTCCTTTGCTGTTTATCTTTCTGGCCGATTCCACACACCCAACTCCTCTACTGTCTTGCTGGTCGAAACCACTGCTTTAGAACGGGTTGTGCTACAAGTGTTCTTTACTGTTTATCCCTGTATCTCAAAAGCTGTATCTCAATAGCATTTTGTGCATAGTGTCAACACGCCAGTGCCGCACAATCCAGCATCAACAAGCAATGATCACTCACCCAGGTCCATAAGGCCAAAATAGGAGTGGCACTGGACGTGCAAAGCCTCAACAGCTGCTCTCGGAAAAGCTAATTTGCAGAGATCGGGTTTATCGTAATCTTATTGTTCGACAAACACGTTAAAACCGCTCCCTATTCCCCCGTATTCATTTGTGCAGGTTATTTAGTTAGCTCTCTTATTCATTTCTTGTGTCGGTGAGCTGACAGCGTGTTACTGCAGAGGCACCTGTCGCAAGTTATGTTTAATGGCACTTTAAACTTTATAGCCTTTCAAGCATAAAAAAAGTACAAGGGAAAAATGTCACAATACAAAATATATTAGATTAATCAATGTAAGGATTTCATCAGAACAGCAGAATGGGAAGGGGAATAAAATGTCTTATAACAAGCATTTGCAATGCAATAGGTCTCGCATTAGTAAAGTTAGAGGTATTATTATGGTAAATTACACATTTTTTATTTATGTTTTTGTTTTGAAAATAGGGAAATTAATAACTTTGTCATTTACAATGCCAATAGTGTTAACTTTTACAAACGTGACACCTATAGCATTTGTAATGCAATATGTGTTGTATTTACATGACTTGGATGTATTCATATTAAAAATAACAATGGGTTGTATTTTTTTTTCCAATAATTAATACTTAAATAAAAGTTATTGTAATTTATAATGGCAATAGCTTAAACTTTTGCAAATAACTTTTTGGAAGATTATGTTTAGTGTATTTTAATGTGATGAAAATACAAGAACAGAAGTGAAATATTAACTTTTTTGTGACATTTGTAATAAAGTTTGAAACATTGAGAGAACATATTTGAATCAGTTGTTGTTGAATGGTTGCACAGATTGATGCTGTGGTGGCTCTGAATGATGTTGTGGCGGCGACGAGTGATGCTGTGGCGTTCAGTGATGCTGTGGTAGCGCATAGTGATGTTGTGGTGCCCCTGAGTGATGCTGGGGTGATGCGATGGATAGTGAAGGAGATAGATAGATAGAGGGAGGACGAGAGATAGAGGCAGCGTGAGAGAGAGGCAGGGCAAGAGGGCGAGGGATGGAGTGTGGGGCGGGGGAGGGATGGAGTGTGGGGCGGGGGACGGATGATTGTGGGGCGGGGGAGGGATCAGTGTGGGGCGGGGGAGGGATGGAGTGTGGGGCGGGGGAGGGGGAGGGATGGAGTATAGGGTGGGGGAGTGATGGAGTGTGTGCGGGGAGGGATGGAGTGTGGGGCGGGGAGGGATGGATGGAGTGGGGGGATGGATGGATGGAGTGGGGGATGGATGGAGTGGGGGATGGATGGAGTGGGATGGATGGAGTGGGATGGATGGAGTGGGATTGATGGATGGAGTGGGATTGATGGATGGAGTGGGGGGTGGATGGATGGAGTGGGGAGGATGGATGGATGGAGTGGGGGGAAGGATGGATGGAGTGGGGGGATGGATGGATGGAGTGGGGGGATGGATGGATGGAGTGGGGGGATGGATGGATGGAGTGGGGGGATGGATGGGTGGAGTGGGATGGATGGAGTGGGATTGATGGATGGAGTGGGATTGATGGATGGAGTGGGATTGATGGATGGAGTGGGGGGATGGATGGAGTGGGGGGATGGATGGATGGAGTGGGGGGATGGATGGATGGATGGAATGGGGGGATGGATGGAGTGGGGGGATGGATGGATGGAGTGGGATGAATGGATTGGGATGGATGGATGGAGTGGGATAGATGGAGTGGGATGGATGGATGGAGTGGGATGGATGGATGGAGTGGGGGGATGGATGGATGGAGTGGGGGATGGATGGATGGAGTGGGGGATGGATGGAGTGGGGGATGGATGGATGGAGTGAGGGATAGATGGATGGAGTGGGGGGATGGATGGATGGAGTGGGATGGATGGGGATGGATGGATAGAGTGAGATGGATGGATGGAGTGGGGTGGATGGATGGAGTGGGATGGATGGAGTGGGGGGATGGATGGAGTGGGATGGATGGATGGAGTGGGGGATGGATGGATGGAGTGGAATGGATGCATGGAGTGGAATGGATGGATGGAGTGGAATGGATGGATGGAGTGGGGGATGGATGGATGGAGTGGGGGATGGATGGAGTGGGATGGATGGAGTGGGATGGATGGATGGATGGAGTGGGATGGATGGATGCAGTGGGATGGATGGAGTGGGGGATGGATGGATGGATGGAGTGGGGGGGATGGATGGATGGATGGAGTGGGGGGGGTGGATGGATGGAGTGGGGGGTGGATGGATGGAGTGGGGGGATGGATGGATGGAGTGGGGGGATGGATGGCTGGAGTGGAAACCGGGCGGGTTTTGCCTGGTGGCAGTCAGAATGGGTGGGTGATCAAATTTTAGGTTACTCCTTTGTGCCCAAGAAAATCCTCTTTTGAGGCCGATCCCCTTACGAAGTCAACTGGTAACTTCCAAGTCACTTCTTCTTACAGCCAACTTGTAGAAATCATCAGTTCAGCTGATGACTTGGATTTCTGTTAAAGTATGGTTAAAGACATTTCTAGATTATTCTTGTTCTCATTTGGAAGATTTTGGTGGATATCTTGGCTCACTAACAAAAAAAACAGGCCTCTAAACAAAGCCATGCAACATGCCACATTTAGCTCCTCCCAACATGCCACTCATCTTGAAGGGTCCAAAAACAAGATGTTACCTTAATCCCAGGAAAAATGAAAATTGTAGACACAGGTGTTTCCAGGGAGAGCAGGTATTGCACGGAGCTAAATACGGAAAAGTGTGATTTTTTTATCACTACACGCTCCCCAACTAACAAGTCACTTAACTTCGGTAACACTCTTTCTGGTGGATACTCTAGCTAACCGCAGATGCCTCACCTTTTACATTTTTCCAAAGAGTCAGGCTGGATCTGGAAAATCTTTAGCAGAACCCCCTGTGCGCCGGTAGAAGGCGGTTTGCAGCTTGGCGCAAACATCGTTCCACTCCGGAAGTGACATGTGGGCCCACATACAAGCACTAACTATGTGCACTGATGTCAGCTGCTTTCTAGATTGTCCGCCCTTCCAGATGCAGAGCCCAATAGCAGATTGCATGTGACCAGTGTACTGATCTCTAGACTTGGAACCTTCTTAGATGAAGGAGAGCCCAGATCACAGAACAGTGAGGAATCTGTGGTTAGAGTATTCAATTAAAAAAATATTACCAAAGGTAAAAAACTTGCCAAAAAGTCCTGCAAGACCAAGTCAGCAAAGTGTTCCTTATGATGAACCTGGCTATCCAGGCAGTAGTTCTTCCTAAACATATGAAGAGATGCCCAAGTAATAGCTAGCGCAGTGGTAACAGCCTTGGCTCTGGTTGAAATTAGCCCATAAGCCTTCTGAGGGCTGCTTCTTTGCCAATGAATATATAAGTCCAATGGTTTTTGCCCTAATCCCCCCAGCACATCTGGGCAAAAAGCAAACAGAGGCAAACACACAAGAAGATGTATGGGGATCAATCATGAAAAAATATATGGTAGGAAAAAATGATATTAGTTCCTCCACGTGGGCGCCCAGTCCCCAGGTAGTTACTTTAAATAAATCAACCACTCACCAAACTTTCCATAATGCTTTCAAAACAATTTTTATGTCGTTTTTTTTTTTAGATATTTTCACACAGTACAAAACATTACACATAAAACATCAGAGCTCGATGTTTAACATCCAAAAAGTGTTCCTAGTCCCTTCGGACAGATAATATCACCTCGGTGTACTGCATGCCAAAATATGCTGAGAAGAACCAAGAGTGCCCTCCTCCTCTGTGTCTGGCCATAGCAATCATGCGGTCTAGAATTAAGTAGACAACCATGCTTTTAGCCGATGTGCTCATCACCTGCTAGGTGTGTCCCGTCTGATAGTAGTCTACATACACCCTGTAGAGATCTACTCACAGTGTTTTGTAAGGAAGATTGACTTCAGATTTGCTCAGCTCAGTAAAATCTGAAAGGGCCAAAAATTAGACAAACTAAACTCCCAGTCAGGAGCCTGTAATATGCCTCGTGTTCCTGATAAACCACTCCAGTGTGACTACCTGCAAGTACCTGGAAGTGTTATGGCTGACCGTGGTGGCCTCTCGCATTATTCATCAAGACTGTGGTATATCAGGCTCAAAATGGGCAAGTCTTACCTGGGATAAACTTAACGGCCAATTAGGGCGGAATCAGTTGGAGCAGGAAAATCCGCGGTGCGGTCAAAGACGCCCACACCAAAGAAAAGCTTTCTGCTGGCAATATATTCGGCATATACATCACGCCAAATACGTAAACAAATCGGGAAAACTGCACGCTTCTGCAAGGGAGTGTGTATAAAGATGTAGTACACCGTCTAATCTCCAGGGGACAGCACAAAACAGGCACCTCTGACTGGCAGGCCACTTTATTCAACCTGCTTGAGCCTGCAATAACAAGTCAATGTAATCATGAGAATGTCAGCCGCCTGGGGGCACCTCTATTAGTCCTGCTACTTCAATAAGCCAACTTGTGCTTGCAGCAGACACTGCGTATTGTAAAGAATTGCGTGTCTAACACCCAATATTAAAAACACCACCGAGGACACAACCTGAACAGATATTATCAATCCGTCGTTCGTCACGTGTAGGAATAAAATAAACAAACATGGCAGATATCACACATAGCGGCCAAGGTTTCAGATTGCCATGAGTGAGGTTTTCATAATTTCAGTGTAATTATGAGTAGACATTTCAACAATTATGTGTGACATTTTCTTGCAAACAAAATCAAGCAATGAAGATGAGGAAAACATTTAAATATGAGAAATTACATTCTTTTGAGGAACGAGAAACTGTAATATCTTAAAACAGTTGTAAAGCAACAGTAATGGAAGGCCACTAACCTAGTACAATCCCTAGGCATTGCTGTGGTGGGGAGGGGGGGCGGGGAGAGACAAGAAGGGAAGAATAGGGGCGAGTAAGGGTGACAAGACGCACGGGGAGCAGCAGCCTTTGATGTGCCGGCCGGCCGTGGGCAGTGATTAATTAGGGGAGGAGAAATGCCAGAGCGCACGCTGGGGGAAGCTTGTGGGAGGGAGGCTGGTGGCTTTGATGCGTGCACGCGTTTTTTTCACGGGCACAGCATCAAATCGCCAGTTTGGTTAAGCTCTCGTTAGCCCCAATATGTCTCGACATCTGCAATGCGCAAGGGCATTGTCAGAGGTCGAGCCCTAAAAAATACCTTCTTTGAATCACTTTTGTACTTCTTTCAAAATGTATACAGTGATTTGATAAAAAAAAAACAAGCATGGAAATACAAAATAATTTTTAAAAAACGTGGGTTCAACTAACATGCTTCACATATTATTTTTTTTCAAATAGGGCCCCTCTCTCGGAGTTAATTGCCTTGTCAATAATAAATAAAGTAGCTTTGCTATAAAATCTATAAATAAATATAGCAGCACAAGCGGAGGGATTATTGACCCCTCCCTACTCCAACCACTTTCTGTCAAGCCTCTCTTTTACTTACAATACCAACATATTTTCAATATTTTCCCCCCAAGGTCCAACCTCTTACGCATGTCATATGATACACTCTTCTTCTATACCAGAGAGGTCTCAAGATGTTCAAGTCCAAGCTTAAATTACTTTTTCATGCCAGGATTGTTTTTCATTCTGGGAATTGTAGTCTTTTTTTGCCTTAATAGGCACTGAGGACTACAAGTTCCAGAACGCAAACTTTTTTTTCTTTTAAATGGCCAAAAGGCAGCTGTGTAATCGACCCGGTACACCTGATAATGTTTAAAGCCCTAACGCATCTCTCCCCCTCCTGTATCCCACATAGCTGCCAAATGGCCGCCAGCCATTTCTTACATTGTTAGCCAGTAGTGGATATTTCAGTCAGCACTCAAGAACAGGCTGCATTCTGGGACTTGTGGTTTTGCTTCAACATTGTACGCAGGAGCTCAAAAATCCAGTCACAGATAATGCTCCTGGCGGAAGCAGAGACTTGAGAGAGGCGAGGCACTTAAATCTCGAACCAAGATCGAGCCAGATGTCTGACTCTGCGCCAGCTCTAAGTCCTCTTGGAACCTCGAGCCCAAAATGAGCCGAGTTTGCGTGTGGCTTCTGTATGGTACTCTCGCGCTAACCTTGTGCACTTAGTTGAAAACAAAGGTTTAACATCATGGCAAAAAGGAGACAAATAAGACACCCATGTAGTGCATGCTTTTTACAAAGTGAAACTAGAAAACTTGGCCTCCAAACTGTGTGATCTTATGAAAATATTTTGTTTAACCTCCCCCTTTTCTTCATTCCCTCAATAAGCCTGAAAAGTGACTTATTAATGTCAAAGCAGCTGCATGTTACAGAAATGCGTTTTTTCTCTATTTTGCAGAGACTTATTATAATATTATCATATGTTACGTGCTGTTTGTTGCACTATTCACACAGTAAAGAAATGCCAGGCTCGGCTTGTGCTCGGGCTCTTACAGCCGCGCCAGACGCTGGGCTCGACTTTCCCTGTTAATATGCTGACTCCCTTAACCAACTCTATTTCAAATCTTACACATGATTTAGAGACGGTGACACTGCAGCCCCAGCTGTAATGTACCAGGCGCATCTTGCACGGGTACTTCCCTGTTCAACTGCCAGCTCAATTGTAACAAAAAGTTTAAACGTCGCATACACAAGGTTCTTTCCCCAATAACACCCATTATAGCGCCACGGCGCGCTCTCTCGCTTACAAGGCGCTTCGAGCTCTTACCCTCACACCACAGGACAACCGGCGCCCGGCCCGGAGCAGGCTCTGAAGCGGCAGCATCTCCACCACGGGGTCGGACGCTTCCGGACACCGGTCTCAGGGCTCGAGAAGCCACGAGAATCCAAGATCCAGGAACTGAAGGAGCGCAGCACGTGACTTCACAGGCCGTAATGACGAGAGTATAAGCGCCTCCACTAAAGGAGGGTTAAGAAAAAAAACTTTGCATAAGACGAGAATAACCCGTGAGCGAGAGCACCTATCTAGGACGGAGAGAATAAAGAGATTCTCAAGTAACAAGCGTCTTCAAATAGGTCGTGTTTCCAATGAATGTCGCTGATTCGCCTTCTTTGAAAATGTTCAGTGCTGCAAATAGAGCATGCCACCCTAATTATCACAGCATGAGGTCCCAAAGTAATAATTATCACAGCATGCCGAGAGGCGCCCCACGCTGCTGGAGCACTCAACTGGGCATTAATTATAGTTGAGTGCTCCAGCAGCCTGGGGCGCCTGTTGACATGCTGTGGTAAGTGGGGTCTCATGCTGTGATAATTGTTACTTGCGGCGCCTGACGTGCTTCGCCTTAATTAACGTGCACAAGCTGTTCCACTGTGAAGCGCGTTCACAGACCTGAATCGGCTCGTGCCCATACTAGAATCGGCTCGTGCACAGGTCTGTCTCCAAGTCTGTCTCCCTTGGAGGCAAACACGGCGACCATAAGTCTCGTTGGCGGCAGCGCTTCGCGCTGCAATGCCAGCGAGACCTAAAAAACGGATGCCTCAAAATAAGCAACAAGATGTCTGAAAATGATCAGTACAGAAAATGACTTTAGTTAACTTTTGAAAAGATGCTCAACACTTGTGTATGCATTGTGTAGAAAAACTGGTCTTACATTCTGCCCCAAAACCTAGGAGGGAACAAGAAACTTTCCACCAATGAAAAAACATTGATTTTAGTGACAATTTCACAAGTGGAGAAAAGGTGGCAGTTTACTCACCACATTCCACTGGTTTTGTGAGCTAGCAGTGTGGCAGTAGGAGCAGTTGTAGGACGTAGAAGGGCAATACTGGGAAACAGTAGTGGGATTTTTTGAGTTCACTGTGCAAGTTCTGGTCAGACCCAAACATGACAGGTGCCCAAGAAAGGAAGTTGGACTCACAAACTTCAGTCCCAATTATCAGAAATCCCTTATAGAACACAACGTGGGAGGCTAAAAACAGCTCCATAGCTTGTTAATTGAGAGCTATGTGTGCTGGTACTGCTGATGCCCGTGTGTGTCCGATATCAGTTTCTCTATGTAAATGTGTATGCTCATCATTTGCCTTATTTTAGAAAAAGAGCCGAACAGCGTGCATTTCTTGCTCAACTACTAAGGGACCACCCGAGGCAGCAATAAGTGGTGGACTCGTCATAAAAGTTACTTTATCTTATTGTTACATCGTCGCCCATTTGCTTTCTCATCTATGTAGACGGTTTCCACAGAAGCTGAGTGAGAAAGAGAAGAGGAGAAGGCAGTATTTGTCACTTCTTTTTTATTAGTAGACGGTTTCCACAGAAGCTGAGTGAGAAAGAGAAGAGGAGAAGGCAGCATTTGTCACTTCTTTTTTATTAAGTCTTTTTATAAGTCAATGCTCAGTACATCAGATCATTACAAGGATATCACAGCAAATGAAAGATTCATAACACATACAATACGTTTCTTATAACGTAAGTTATGTTACAGGAGTTTGTAGAGCGCCTGGTTACACTGACCCAGTGTGTCCCCGCGCTAGGTACCAGAGCAGAAAGAAACTTAAGTCCACAGACAGCACAGCACTGATTATGTCTTTGGGAATAAATGAGTCTTCAGACCCTTCTGGAAGAGAGTTTCAGATTCCTCCAGACGGGGGCTTTGAGGGAGGGTGTTCCATAGTTTAGCCGCCGTGTAGCGAAAAGAGCGACCGCCCATCCTGGCCCTCTTGGTCCTAGGGACACACACAAACCCACTTCCACTGCATCTAAGCTTCCTAACTGGGTCATACATGCATAGTAAATCATGCAAGTAAACAGGACCCTTCTTTCGCAGGATAAGATGGCTAACGCACATGGCTTTAAATTTCACTCTTTCCCTAATAGGGAGCCAGTGCAGACAAGACAGGGCTGCCTTTGCTGATGATCTTCTGGACCACATCAGGACAAGCCTTGCTGCCGCATTCTGGACGCCCTGCAATGGGTTGTATTTTTTTTTCCAATAATTAATACTTAAATAAAAGATATTGTAATTTATAATGGCAATAGCTTAAACTTTTGCAAATAACTTTTTGGAAGATTATGTTTAGTGTATTTTAATGTGATGAAAATACAAGAACAGAAGTGAAATATTAACTTTTTTGTGACATTTGTAATAAAGTTTGAAACATTGAGAGAACATATTTGAATCAGTTGTTGTTGAATGGTTGCACAGATTGATGCTGTGGTGGCTCTGAATGATGTTGTGGCGGCGACGAGTGATGCTGTGGCGTTCAGTGATGCTGTGGTAGCGCATAGTGATGTTGTAGTGCCCCTGAGTGATGCTGGGGTGATGCGATGGATAGTGAAGGAGATAGATAGATAGAGGGAGGACGAGAGATAGAGGCAGCGTGAGAGAGAGGCAGGGCAAGAGGGCGAGGGATGGAGTGTGGGGCGGGGGAGGGATGGAGTGTGGGGCGGGGGACGGATGATTGTGGGGCGGGGGAGGGATCAGTGTGGGGCGGGGGAGGGGGAGGGATGGAGTATAGGGTGGGGGAGTGATGGAGTGTGTGCGGGGAGGGATGGAGTGTGGGGCGGGGCGGGATGGATGGAGTGGGGGGATGGATGGATGGAGTGGGGGATGGATGGAGTGGGGGATGGATGGAGTGGGATGGATGGAGTGGGATGGATGGAGTGGGATTGATGGATGGAGTGGGATTGATGGATGGAGTGGGGGGTGGATGGATGGAGTGGGGGGATGGAGTGGGGAGGATGGATGGATGGAGTGGGGGGAAGGATGGATGGAGTGGGGGGATGGATGGATGGAGTGGGGGGATGGATGGATGGATGGAGTGGGGGGATGGATGGATGGAGTGGGGGGATGGATGGATGGAGTGGGATGGATGGAGTGGGATTGATGGATGGAGTGGGATTGATGGATGGAGTGGGATTGATGGATGGAGTGGGGGGATGGATGGAGTGGGGGGATGGATGGATGGAGTGGGGGGATGGATGGATGGATGGAATGGGGGGATGGATGGAGTGGGGGGATGGATGGATGGAGTGGGATGAATGGATTGGGATGGATGGATGGAGTGGGATAGATGGAGTGGGATGGATGGATGGAGTGGGATGGATGGATGGAGTGGGATGGATGGATGGAGTGGGGGGATGGATGGATGGAGTGGGGGATGGATGGATGGAGTGGGGGATGGATGGAGTGGGGGATGGATGGATGGAGTGAGGGATAGATGGATGGAGTGGGGGGATGGATGGATGGAGTGGGATGGATGGGGATGGATGGATAGAGTGAGATGGATGGATGGAGTGGGGTGGATGGATGGAGTGGGATGGATGGAGTGGGGGGATGGATGGAGTGGGATGGATGGATGGAGTGGGATGGATGGATGGAGTGGGGGATGGATGGAGTGGAATGGATACATGGAGTGGAATGGATGGATGGAGTGGGGGATGGATGGATGGAGTGGGGGATGGATGGATGGAGTGGGATGGATGGAGTGGGATGAATGGAGTGGGATGGATGGATGGATGGAGTGGGATGGATGGATGCAGTGGGATGGATGGAGTGGGGGATGGATGGATGGATGGAGTGGGGGGGATGGATGGATGGATGGAGTGGGGGGGTGGATGGATGGAGTGGGGGGGTGGATGGATGGAGTGGGGGGGTGGATGGATGGAGTGGGGGGATGGATGGATGGAGTGGGGGGATGGATGGCTGGAGTGGAAACCGGGCGGGTTTTGCCTGGTGGCAGTCAGAATGGGTGGGTGATCAAATTTTAGGTTACTCCTTTGTGCCCAAGAAAATCCTCTTTTGAGGCCGATCCCCTTACGAAGTCAACTGGTAACTTCCAAGTCACTTCTTCTTACAGCCAACTTGTAGAAATCATCAGTTCAGCTGATGACTTGGATTTCTGTTAAAGTATGGTTAAAGACATTTCTAGATTATTCTTGTTCTCATTTGGAAGATTTTGGTGGATATCTTGGCTCACTAACAAAAAAAACAGGCCTCTAAACAAAGCCATGCAACATGCCACATTTAGCTCCTCCCAACATGCCACTCATCTTGAAGGGTCCAAAAACAAGTTGTTACCTTAATCCCAGGAAAAATGAAAATTGTAGACACAGGTGTTTCCAGGGAGAGCAGGTATTGCACGGAGCTAAATACGGAAAAGTGTGATTTTTTTATCACTACACGCTCCCCAACTAACAAGTTACTTAACTTCGGTAACACTCTTTCTGGTGGATACTCTAGCTAACCGCAGATGCCTCACCTTTTACATTTTTCCAAAGAGTCAGGCTGGATCTGGAAAATCTTTAGCAGAACCCCCTGTGCGCCGGTAGAAGGCGGTTTGCAGCTTGGCACAAACATCGTTCCACTCCGGAAGTGACATGTGGGCCCACATACAAGCACTAACTATGTGCACTGATGTCAGCTGCTTTCTAGATTGTCCGCCCTTCCAGATGCAGAGCCCAATAGCAGATTGCATGTGACCAGTGTACTGATCTCTAGACTTGGAACCTTCTTAGATGAAGGAGAGCCCAGATCACAGAACAGTGAGGAATCTGTGGTTAGAGTATTCAATTAAAAAAATATTACCAAAGGTAAAAAACTTGCCAAAAAGTCCTGCAAGACCAAGTCAGCAAAGTGTTCCTTATGATGAACCTGGCTATCCAGGCAGTAGTTCTTCCTAAACATATGAAGAGATGCCCAAGTAATAGCTAGCGCAGTGGTAACAGCCTTGGCTCTGGTTGAAATTAGCCCATAAGCCTTCTGAGGGCTGCTTCTTTGCCAATGAATATATAAGTCCAATGGTTTTTGCCCTAATCCCCCCAGCACATCTGGGCAAAAAGCAAACAGAGGCAAACACACAAGAAGATGTATGGGGATCAATCATGAAAAAATATATGGTAGGAAAAAATGATATTAGTTCCTCCACGTGGGCGCCCAGTCCCCAGGTAGTTACTTTAAATAAATCAACCACTCACCAAACTTTCCATAATGCTTTCAAAACAATTTTTATGTCGTTTTTTTTTTTAGATATTTTCACACAGTACAAAACATCACACATAAAACATCAGAGCTCGATGTTTAACATCCAAAAAGTGTTCCTAGTCCCTTCGGACAGATAATATCACCTCGGTGTACTGCATGCCAAAATATGCTGAGAAGAACCAAGAGTGCCCTCCTCCTCTGTGTCTGGCCATAGCAATCATGCGGTCTAGAATTAAGTAGACAACCATGCTTTTAGCCGATGTGCTCATCACCTGCTAGGTGTGTCCCGTCTGATAGTAGTCTACATACACCCTGTAGAGATCTACTCACAGTGTTTTGTAAGGAAGATTGACTTCAGACTTGCTCAGCTCAGTAAAATCTGAAAGGGCCAAAAATTAGACAAACTAAACTCCCAGTCAGGAGCCTGTCATATGCCTCGTGTTCCTGATAAACCACTCCAGTGTGACTACCTGCAAGTACCTGGAAGTGTTATGGCTGACCGTGGTGGCCTCTCGCATTATTCATCAAGACTGTGGTATATCAGGCTCAAAATGGGCAAGTCTTACCTGGGATAAACTTAACGGCCAATTAGGGCGGAATCAGTTGGAGCAGGAAAATCCGCGGTGCGGTCAAAGACGCCCACACCAAAGAAAAGCTTTCTGCTGGCAATATATTCGGCATATACATCACGCCAAATACGTAAACAAATCGGGAAAACTGCACGCTTCTGCAAGGGAGTGTGTATAAAGATGTAGTACACCGTCTAATCTCCAGGGGACAGCACAAAACAGGCACCTCTGACTGGCAGGCCACTTTATTCAACCTGCTTGAGCCTGCAATAACAAGTCAATGTAATCATGAGAATGTCAGCCGCCTGGGGGCACCTCTATTAGTCCTGCTACTTCAATAAGCCAACTTGTGCTTGCAGCAGACACTGCGTATTGTAAAGAATTGCGTGTCTAACACCCAATATTAAAAACACCACCGAGGACACAACCTGAACAGATATTATCAATCCGTCGTTCGTCACGTGTAGGAATAAAATAAACAAACATGGCAGATATCACACATAGCGGCCAAGGTTTCAGATTGCCATGAGTGAGGTTTTCATAATTTCAGTGTAATTATGAGTAGACATTTCAACAATTATGTGTGACATTTTCTTGCAAACAAAATCAAGCAATGAAGATGAGGAAAACATTTAAATATGAGAAATTACATTCTTTTGAGGAACGAGAAACTGTAATATCTTAAAACAGTTGTAAAGCAACAGTAATGGAAGGCCACTAACCTAGTACAATCCCTAGGCATTGCTGTGGTGGGGAGGGGGGGCGGGGAGAGACAAGAAGGGAAGAATAGGGGCGAGTAAGGGTGACAAGACGCACGGGGAGCAGCAGCCTTTGATGTGCCGGCCGGCCGTGGGCAGTGAATAATTAGGGGAGGAGAAATGCCAGAGCGCACGCTGGGGGAAGCTTGTGGGAGGGAGGCTGGTGGCTTTGATGCGTGCACGCGTTTTTTTCACGGGCACAGCATCAAATCGCCAGTTTGGTTAAGCTCTCGTTAGCCCCAATATGTCTCGACATCTGCAATGCGCAAGGGCATTGTCAGAGGTCGAGCCCTAAAAAATACCTTCTTTGAATCACTTTTGTACTTCTTTCAAAATGTATACAGTGATTTGATAAAAAAAAAACAAGCATGGAAATACAAAATAATTTTTAAAAAACGTGGGTTCAACTAACATGCTTCACATATTATTTTTTTTCAAATAGGGCCCCTCTCTCGGAGTTAATTGCCTTGTCAATAATAAATAAAGTAGCTTTGCTATAAAATCTATAAATAAATATAGCAGCACAAGCGGAGGGATTATTGACCCCTCCCTACTCCAACCACTTTCTGTCAAGCCTCTCTTTTACTTACAATACCAACATATTTTCAATATTTTCCCCCCAAGGTCCAACCTCTTACGCATGTCATATGATACACTCTTCTTCTATACCAGAGAGGTCTCAAGATGTTCAAGTCCAAGCTTAAATTACTTTTTCATGCCAGGATTGTTTTTCATTCTGGGAATTGTAGTCTTTTTTTGCCTTAATAGGCACTGAGGACTACAAGTTCCAGAACGCAAACTTTTTTTTCTTTTAAATGGCCAAAAGGCAGCTGTGTAATCGACCCGGTACACCTGATAATGTTTAAAGCCCTAACGCATCTCTCCCCCTCCTGTATCCCACATAGCTGCCAAATGGCCGCCAGCCATTTCTTACATTGTTAGCCAGTAGTGGATATTTCAGTCAGCACTCAAGAACAGGCTGCATTCTGGGACTTGTGGTTTTGCTTCAACATTGTACGCAGGAGCTCAAAAATCCAGTCACAGATAATGCTCCTGGCGGAAGCAGAGACTTGAGAGAGGCGAGGCACTTAAAGCTCGAACCAAGATCGAGCCAGATGTCTGACTCTGCGCCAGCTCGAAGTCCTCTTGGAACCTCGAGCCCAAAATGAGCCGAGTTTGCGTGTGGCTTCTGTATGGTACTCTCGCGCTAACCTTGTGCACTTAGTTGAAAACAAAGGTTTAACATCATGGCAAAAAGGAGACAAATAAGACACCCATGTAGTGCATGCTTTTTACAAAGTGAAACTAGAAAACTTGGCCTCCAAACTGTGTGATCTTATGAAAATATTTTGTTTAACCTCCCCCTTTTCTTCATTCCCTCAATAAGCCTGAAAAGTGACTTATTAATGTCAAAGCAGCTGCATGTTACAGAAATGCGTTTTTTCTCTATTTTGCAGAGACTTATTATAATATTATCATATGTTACGTGCTGTTTGTTGCACTATTCACACAGTAAAGAAATGCCAGGCTCGGCTTGTGCTCGGGCTCTTACAGCCGCGCCAGACGCTGGGCTCGACTTTCCCTGTTAATATGCTGACTCCCTTAACCAACTCTATTTCAAATCTTACACATGATTTAGAGACGGTGACACTGCAGCCCCAGCTGTAATGTACCAGGCGCATCTTGCACGGGTACTTCCCTGTTCAACTGCCAGCTCAATTGTAACAAAAAGTTTAAACGTCGCATACACAAGGTTCTTTCCCCAATAACACCCATTATAGCGCCACGGCGCGCTCTCTCGCTTACAAGGCGCTTCGAGCTCTTACCCTCACACCACAGGACAACCGGCGCCCGGCCCGGAGCAGGCTCTGAAGCGGCAGCATCTCCACCACGGGGTCGGACGCTTCCGGACACCGGTCTCGGGGCTCGAGAAGCCAAGAGAATCCAAGATCCAGGAACTGAAGGAGCGCAGCACGTGACTTCACAGGCCGTAATGACGAGAGTATAAGCGCCTCCACTAAAGGAGGGTTAAGAAAAAAAACTTTGCATAAGACGAGAATAACCCGTGAGCGAGAGCACCTATCTAGGACGGAGAGAATAAAGAGATTCTCAAGTAACAAGCGTCTTCAAATAGGTCGTGTTTCCAATGAATGTCGCTGATTCGCCTTCTTTGAAAATGTTCAGTGCTGCAAATAGAGCATGCCACCCTAATTATCACAGCATGAGGTCCCACAGTAATAATTATCACAGCATGCCGAGAGGCGCCCCACGCTGCTGAAGCACTCAACTGGGCATTAATTATAGTTGAGTGCTCCAGCAGCCTGGGGCGCCTGTTGACATGCTGTGGTAAGTTGGGTCTCATGCTGTGATAATTGTTACTTGCGGCGCCTGACGTGCTGCGCCTTAATTAACGCGCACAAGCTGTTCCACTGTGAAGCGCGTTCACAGACCTGAATCGGCTCGTGCCCATACTAGAATCGGCTCGTGCACAGGTCTGTCTCCAAGTCTGTCTCCCTTGGAGGCAAACACGGCGACCATAAGTCTCGTTGGCGGCAGCGCTTCGCGCTGCAATGCCAGCGAGACCTAAAAAACGGATGCCTCAAAATAAGCAACAAGATGTCTGAAAATTATCAGTACAGAAAATGACTTTAGTTAACTTTTGAAAAGATGCTCAACACTTGTGTATGCATTGTGTAGAAAAACTGGTCTTACATTCTGCCCCAAAACCTAGGAGGGAACAAGAAACTTTCCACCAATGAAAAAACATTGATTTTAGTGACAATTTCACAAGTGGAGAAAAGGTGGCAGTTTACTCACCACATTCCACTGGTTTTGTGAGCTAGCAGTGTGGCAGTAGGAGCAGTTGTAGGACGTAGAAGGGCAATGCTGGGAAACAGTAGTGGGATTTTTTGAGTTCACTGTGCAAGTTCTGGTCAGACCCAAACATGACAGGTGCCCAGGAAAGGAAGTTGGACTCACAAACTTCAGTCCCAATTATCAGAAATCCCTTATAGAACACAACGTGGGAGGCTAAAAACAGCTCCATAGCTTGTTAATTGAGAGCTATGTGTGCTGGTACTGCTGATGCCCGTGTGTGTCCGATATCAGTTTCTCTATGTAAATGTGTATGCTCATCATTTGCCTTATTTTAGAAAAAGAGCCGAACAGCGTGCATTTCTTGCTCAACTACTAAGGGACCACCCGAGGCAGCAATAAGTGGTGGACTCGTCATAAAAGTTACTTTATCTTATTGTTACATCGTCGCCCATTTGCTTTCTCATCTATGTAGACGGTTTCCACAGAAGCTGAGTGAGAAAGAGAAGAGGAGAAGGCAGTATTTGTCACTTCTTTTTTATTAGTAGACGGTTTCCACAGAAGCTGAGTGAGAAAGAGAAGAGGAGAAGGCAGCATTTGTCACTTCTTTTTTATTAAGTCTTTTTATAAGTCAATGCTCAGTACATCAGATCATTACAAGGATATCACAGCAAATGAAAGATTCATAACACATACAATACGTTTCTTATAACGTAAGTTATGTTACAGGAGTTTGTAGAGCGCCTGGTTACACTGACCCAGTGTGTCCCCGCGCTAGGTACCAGAGCAGAAAGAAACTTAAGTCCACAGACAGCACAGCACTGATTATGTCTTTGGGAATAAATGAGTCTTCAGACCCTTCTGGAAGAGAGTTTCAGATTCCTCCAGACGGGGGCTTTGAGGGAGGGTGTTCCATAGTTTAGCCGCCGTGTAGCGAAAAGAGCGACCGCCCATCCTGGCCCTCTTGGTCCTAGGGACACACACAAACCCACTTCCACTGCATCTAAGCTTCCTAACTGGGTCATACATGCATAGTAAATCATGCAAGTAAACAGGACCCTTCTTTCGCAGGATACGATGGCTAACGCACATGGCTTTAAATTTCACTCTTTCCCTAATAGGGAGCCAGTGCAGACAAGACAGGGCTGCCTTTGCTGATGATCTTCTGGACCACATCAGGACAAGCCTTGCTGCCGCATTCTGGACGCCCTGCAATCTGCGCATACACCTATCACTTGTACCTAGGTATAGGAGATTACAGTAGTCCAGACGCTAAATTACCAGTGCCTGTACCATAATCCTTCTAGAGGCCGTGGGGAGGATGTCCAAGGTTTTCCATAAGTTGCGCATGATGCCAAAACAGGCACCTGCCACCCTTTGGGTATGGTAGTTAAATGACAATTGATTGTCAACTCAAACTCCCAGATTTTTAGCAGGTTCACATGGTGTAGGAGTGGGGCCCACCGCCTGGGGCCACCAAGTAGAGGACCAGACAGAAGGGGCCCTTCCAAACACCAATACCTCCGTCTTGGAGCCGTTAAGCCTCAGACAGTTACTTGTCATCCAGCTAGCCAGATTTTCTAAGCAAAGTCTGAAATTGAGGTCGGCATCAGGTTGGGTTTGGTTCAGTGAGACCACCAATTGGGTGTCGTCAGCATAGGACAGAGTCCTAATCCCATATTTGTCAGCAATGTCCGCAAGGGGGGCCATATATAGATTGAAAAAGGTAGGGCTCAGAGTTGAGCCCTGGGGCACCCCCTGCCTCATCTTGATGTTTCTGGAGTAGAACTCCCCCTGCATGACCTGGCAAGAGCGCTCAGTTAGGAAAGATTCCAACCACTTGAGTGCTCTATCCGTAACACCCGCACTCCTCAAAGCCTAAAGGAGTGTGTGGTGAGCAACCGTGTCAAACGCGGCGCTTAAATCCAACAGGATAATCGCCGCAGTTTGTCCATCATCCACGTGTCTCCGTATGGTTTCGATGGAGTATAACAAGGCAGACTCAGTGGAGTGGAGGGTGCGGAAACCAGACAGAGGGGTGTAAGAGGTTGTTTTTCTCTATATGCTCAGTTAGTTGAGTGTTTACAATTTTTTCCGCCACTTTAGAAAAATAAGGCAGCAGGCAGATAGGCCTAAGTTTGTCTAATTTTTCTGCACTGATATGGGGCTTTTTCTGTAGGGGAAGTACCACTGCTTCCTTCCACCTAGTAGGGACCACTCCTGACCTGAAGGACAGGTCAATGAGGTGTCTGATATGAGGCTCTAGCAGGTCCAGGCTACCTTTAAGCACCTTAGGGGTTCCAGGGTCTCTGGGAGACCCAGATTTAATGGTCCCAGCTATCTGTTTAATAATGTTCGGCATGGGCACAAAAAATTCATGAAGTTGTTGAGAGATAGCATTATTCACACCGCCTTCCATTCTCCCCGAGTTGTCAAGGGCTGAGGCAAGAAAGGAGGCATATATTTGCTCCACCTTGGTGGTGAAGTAGTCCGCAATCAAGTTGCAAGATTTCTCAGAGCTTATAATCGGAGCTGCAATAGAAGAAAGGGAGGTGGGGCGTGGCTATGCACGCAGCGAGGTCGGACGTCTTCGGGTAGAGCACCGGCGTGAGCACTCCTTTACCGGGAAAATTATGCGTAAAAACTGAACACAGTCGGTCCAGAATCCGACACCTGCAGCCCGGACACACAGGCCACCATCCAGGTGAATTACAGGCCGTTGGGGGGTATCTGACAGCACCGGGGTCGCTGACCATAGAGCAGCCGCACTCCTGAGGGCGCGCCAGCGACAACAACTACGCGAGGCCGGGGATTGCCACAAAGGACAAGGCCGCAAAACGCGGCCTACAGCAGAGGGTGAAAGCGGCTGTCACAGGCCAGGACACCAAGGCCCCAACGCACTGCTTCCTGCAGGTGGCCCACACCTACACCATCGACCTCCTGGGGACATCCTGGGAATTTCCCGGCCGGGAAATACGCATGGCATACCCGCAACACGGCTGCAGCAGATGACGCCCGGCAGCAGGCGCGAACATCGGCCATACAGACGGAACCGGCAGAGCGGGACGTGGAGGCTGGAAGGCGCCATTGCCATGCACCAGAACAGTGAGTGCGCTAACAGGGACTGGCCACCGATGGGGGCACACCTTTCGAGGCAGAGAGGTGCTATGGTGGCGAATGTGAGCGCCTGAAGGACTAGGCCCGGTCACATGCTAAAACTGTTTCAACGGGGACTTACATCATAAGGCGCACACCACAAAGCAGCGTCAGAGACACCCTCGGGGCACAGCTACCAGAGGCCTTGGGAAATAAAGGGAAAACGCACAGGGAGCAAACGCTGAATGCAGAAACAGATAGCGCTACGGTGCAGGAGTACCTGGGGACGGAAGCTTAGCTTCCCCGTCGGACAAACGGCATAGAGACCATCGAGCTGGCCTGAGACGAACTGGCGGGAATACCCTGACAGCGGAAACCACGTCCTCACTCCCCGGCTCACGGCAGATAGGCCCTGCAGGACAATATAAAATAAAAGGTCAACGACACGGCGAATAGGCACCGGGCGCCACCAACCTCTTCGCCCATCCTATATACGAAGACACTGCCCTGCCCACATTCGCTACGGTAACGCCGGCTGTTGAGTGAGACACAGGTTGCAGAGCACAGGACTATAAAGCACACGACTTCGACGCTGCACATGTCTGGGGGCACCAGAGCGCGCACCGGCTCCAGCGGAGCACAACTGAAGGGCAAAATGGATAAATTCGCAAAACAAGCGGAGGCTGACCAGGTGACGGCTAAACTCGACACTGTGCTAGCGGCCGTGGAGAGGCTAGAGAAGTCGATGCAATCCACGCGCACGTCACTTGAAACGAAAATAGATGTAGTAGCCATTGATCTAATCCACCTACGCGCGGATCACAAGAAACTTGCAGATCGCACCACGGTACTGGAGAGCTCAATATCGGACCTCGAACCCCGTGTCACCCAGTCGGACAAGCTAATGAGGGACCTGCTTAACAGAGTTGAATTTCCAGAAGATCGGGCAGCAGATGCGGAAGGACGGGCGAGACGGAACAACGTACGGATCGTAGGAGTACCGGAACGATGGGAAGGGAGGGATACCACGGAGCACATGGTAGACTGGTTGCGCACGTTGTTGCCAGAGGGGACACTGTCACCACATTTCGTGGTGGAACAGGCGCATCGAGTACCAACACGGCCTCTCCCAACAGGCTCTAATCCCCGGCCGCTCCTCCTTCGCATTCTGAATTACAGAGACCGAGACTCAATTCGGAGAGAAACATGCAAACTCCAGGATATCCAGATCGACAATGCCAAAATCAAGTTTTTCCCCGACTACACAGTCCAGGTGCAGCGCCAAAGACACTCTTTTCTGCTGGTAAAACGGCGATTGCGCCAACTCGGCCTCAAATATTCTCTCCTATTCCCTGCCAAACTCCGAGTGGTGGCACATGACAAAACGCACTTTTTCACGAGCTCTGAAGAAGTAGAGGCGTGGTTGGACAGTGGCCCGGATACTGCTCCTAGACGGATTGCGGAAACTCCTAATCTGAAACGGCACCGAGGCCCGAGGAGAAGGCGCCGAAATAGATCGTCGCCAGCCCCAGAAAACCAAACGCAGATGAGCACCGGACCGCCTG
This sequence comes from Lissotriton vulgaris, assembly GCF_964263255.1. Taxonomy (NCBI): domain Eukaryota; kingdom Metazoa; phylum Chordata; class Amphibia; order Caudata; family Salamandridae; genus Lissotriton; species Lissotriton vulgaris. Next base: position 988,095,709 of record NC_141693.1, read on the forward strand.
AGGACGTAATGCACCAGGAACAGCAAGACACCCTGGGCATAGTCGCAGAAATCAGTCATTCACCGAAGGTGCAGTCGCTTTCGACCACCAGCCCTCGGGCCTTGCCCAGTGATGATGAGGCGATATATGGGATATCGGACTCTCAGCTCTCCTCGGAACTACCGGACGTCACGCTGCAAACAGTTGATCTGTTAGGATGAAAAGCTCTATCGTGCCTTTTCTCCCCTCCTCCACTGACAATGTTCCGGAAGAACTGAAATGCCTGATCACCTCTGACCCCAGTTGATTGCTAGCACCAAATCCTCATACAGGTGAGGCCGCTTCTGGGATACTTGGCTACCAACCGTGAGACACAGTGAGTATCGCTCCTGGCTGTTTGGCTGCTGGCAGGTGGTAAGAAACACATAGACAAATAACCGCCCCGGCTGACGCATCCCGACTGGCTGCCCCTGGGTCCAATGGACTCCATGAAACTATATCGCTCGCACTGGCAGTTGCCACACTGAAGGTGTACCACACACAGATTGCCATGCAGTTAAAACCTCCATATCACATGCCACAGAGCCGGCTGACTATGCATGTTACTCCCCGCAAGGGAGAATATACAATGTCATTTACCCACTGACTATGACTGTTCAACCTTGCTCGGCAAGCAACAACCCCCATAGACTTGAATGTTGACTATCTAGAAAGAGTGTTTGGACGTCTGTACGGTTTGCAGCCGACCTTTTGGTATTGTCCCTCATGTCGATAATTATTTAGATTTAACGAGCTGTCTGGATTGATTATGGTTACTTCGTGTTCATACCCATACGCTGAAGGTAACCATAGCAGAGTGTTTGATGTACAGGTGTGGGAACTGCTGGGAGGCAATGCGGTCACAACTGGCATGGCGGAGTCGGGGGGATGGGGGATGGGGAACACCTAAGCTGACGTAATGGTAGCACAAATTTTGCACATGGAATGTACGTGGAATTCACACACCCCCACGCAGATATCAAATTTATTCATACCTGAAAAGACACCGGATCCAAATAGCGCTCCTGCAGGAGACCCACCTGAATGACACAGAGGTGCACACATTGAGGCGTAGATGGCGAGGACAGCTTTATGCCACAGGTTATTCCTCCTATGCCCGCGGCGCCTTAATATGGGTGAGACCAGGGACTCCCTTTGAGGTGGAACATTCCCACATTGGCAGGGAAGGTAGGCTGGTGGTGGTGAGGGGGCGGTTGGATGGGCGCCCGATAGTTCTGGTCTCGATATATGCTCCTAACACAGACCAGCAGGGGTTCCTTGCACAAATCACCGCCGTCCTATCCCCCTGGCATGGGCTCCCCTGGATAGTGTGTGGCGATTATAATTGCGTCCTTGACACTGCACTAGATCGCTCCTTTCCACCTTTACCGGGTGCACCTATGATAGGGCATGAAAGCCCTTACTACCTGGGCCACACAATGGAATCTGCGCGATGCATGGTGGAGCCGTAATCCGGATGCTCGGATCTATTCATTCTATTCAGGTGCCCATGATCTGCACGTACGCTTAGACAGGTACATGCTGACTAGCGACTTACTCCCACATGTCACTGACACCTATTACATGGGCCGTACGCACTCGGACCACAATCCCCATATTTTGGAACTTACATGGACTCACATACGTCCCCCCATCCCCACCTGGAGATTGCAATAAGACCTGCTTCTAGACGCCCCATTCCGGGATTCACTGTTTGCACAAATCACACACTTCTTTGAAGACAACACAGGCACGGCGTCTGCCCCCCAAAAAGAATGGGATGCTTTCAAAGTTGTGATCAGAGGCCACTGCCTAGGTACACAGGCCAACATACAACGGCAATTAGAGACAGATCTGACACGGCTTGGGGCTACCCTCATGCAGACAGAACAGTGATCGGCTGAAAATGGAGATGGAAGCGCATTGGAGTCCAAGGCGGAACATGAGCGGTTGCTAGAAAGGCTGTGATGCCTCAACTATGCGGCCCACTCGGCTCGCACGCATAGCAAGGGTGACAAACCTGGCAAGCTTTTGACATGGTTGATCAGCCGAGAAGACCGAACGAAGTCGGTAACGGCGGTAAGTGACGGCCAAGGTGGTATATTATACATCCAAAACGAGATACATGACGCCTTTACCACTCACAATACAGCGCTATACCGCTCCCAGTTGCTAACCCCCCTGCCAGATACTGCCGAATATCTTGCACGCATACCCCTACTATCATTGAGGGAAACCCAGCGCGAGGACCTGGAGGCACCAATAACGCCTGAGAAGCTTCGTGTGGTCATAGCCGCGCTTTCCAATGGCAAATCCCCATGTCAGGATGGATTGCCGGCGGAATTTTATAAGGCTTACCCGGATCTGCTGATCCCGGAACTGATCCGGATGTATGAAGCAGCAATAGAGGACTCCTCCCTCCCACCCACGCTCAATGAAGCCACCCTTATCTCCCTCCTCAAACCAGGCAGAGATAGCAAACAATTAGGCTCATACCGGCCTCTTGCTCTCCTAAATACCGACTATAAAATATTGGCATCCACTATAGCGCAGAAACTAGCCCCCTTCACACCTACACTAGTACACACCGATCAGAATGGCTTTGTGCCCACGAGAAGCACCTCCTATAATATCCGCCGACTGTTCAGAGTGCAGGAGTATGCGGTACAACAATGGCCAAGGTCCGGGTGCCTAGTGCTGGACCTGCAGAAAGTCTTCGATTCGGTGGAGTGGCCTTACCTCAGAGCGGTCTTGCAGAATTATGAGCTGGGAGACGCCTTCATTGCTATGGTTCACCTACTGTATCAAACGCCCACAGTACGGGTCCGCACCGGCGGCCTCTTGTCCTCTGCCATCAGAGTTCGGAGAGGTACCAGACAGGGTTGTCCCCTGTCGCCGCTGCTCTTCTCGCTAGCCACAGAGCCGCTGGCAGAACTACTGCGAGGGCAAAGTGCAGATTGGGGTATCCCCCTGGTGGACGGTACCCACGCAGTCTCCCTATATGCAGACGACCTGCTTCTATACATTAAAGACCTCACTCAAGTGCGGCAAATGCTAACGGACACCTTTTATACCTTCGCAGACCATTCGGGACTCAGGGTTAACTGGGGTAAATCCGGGGTGTATTCCTTCAGCCCAGATCTGCCGGAGTGTGAGGTGCGACTAGGCGGAGTACAACTAGCCTGGCACACCGCTACGTTCAAATAATTAGGTATCCATATTTACTGATCCCCGGCAGACGTGCTGAAGGGGAACCTGGTCAGAGCCATCTCCTCCCTACAAGCGCAAATAACCTTTTGGAAAACGCTCCCCCTGAACGTCCCCAGCCGAGTAACCCTGACGAAAATGATTGTGCTACCAAGGCTACTATACTATTACTCCAACATGCCAGTCTACGTTCCAAACCTCATCTTCCAAAATGGGAATCCATGATCAGAGCTCTCATCTGGAACGCTGGCAGACCCCGAGTGGCGCTGACAAAACTATATGCGCCGGTAGCCGCGGGAGGCCTAGCGGTTCCCAACCAGGAATTATACTACCTGGCTGCGCAACTGCAGTGGGTGGTTGGATGGCTAAGTGGGAAGTGCCTGACTGACACCACCTCGGATACCACGACCCTAACCCATACGCAGGCGCTTACGCTGTTTCATCCCCTAGCCACACTCCCTCGCCCAACACAATTACACTTAGCGGTAGCCCACAAGTGCTACACACGTAGCTTGCGACTCATACGAACTGTGACACCCTATGCCCCCACACTCCCACTGCTAGGAACTCCTAGAGAGGGAGGAGCAAAAACCACGCTCATGCTGGAAAGATGGGTGCAGGCCGGGAAAGAAACAATGGCTGAGCTGTACGCAGACGGTGCTCTGCTCCCATCTGATAAATTAGCAGAGACCACTGACCTGCCAGCGGGGCAATTCCTATTACACACATCATTGATGTGCACGTATGTTAAGGCTTGGGGAGACATGACCGAGGAACCGCAGACTCATTTATTAGTGCAATACCTGCACGTTATGGGGAATGGGTCGCATGTGATCCACTGGTTAGCGCAAGCACTGTTGTCGCACACGACCTGCACCCTCCAACCACTGAGAGACAAATGGGCAGTGGACAAGGGCAGAGACTGGACAGACAAGGAATGGGAAAGGGTACTAGAAGGGCCCACCAACATTCCACGCAACTCGCATTTCAAAATCATTCAATTTTACATTATACACAGGGCATACTTATCACTGGATAAAATAAATCAATATTTTGCAATTGACACGTTGATATGCCCGAGATGCTCCCTAGTGAATACAAACCTCCTACATATTCTCTGGGACTGCCCTAGACTGTCGACATACTGGCACAACATAACATCGCTGGCGAAGAGCTACCACATACATGGGAGGCATGTTAGTTAGGCTTATTTAAAAGATCAAAACACAACAAAGTACATGCCAGGTTTTGGGATCTAGGGCTAGTCACCGCCAAGAGGCTCATCAGCAAACACTGGAAAGATGAAGACCCACCTCACATTCAACATTGGCGCCCCTCCTTTAATAATTGGGCGGTAGCGGCGGGTGCCACTTTACGCAGGGAGGAGACGGCGAGACTCAGAGCCATTCCAATAGCACAGCCCTGGGATGATATTTTAAAATCCTTTCATCAGGCGTGCCTCGAACAGGGAATCACATAGACGATTAACACACAAGACACCACCAGAATGATGGGCGACGGGAAGAATAGCGCACCTGGAGGGGGAACTCGGACCCCGGTAGCCAGAGACAAGATATGCCCAAAGAACATAGGGGCTGACCATACGACGTACAAGAGCGGACCTGCCTCGTCCCCATACGCACGAAACCGGATGCCAGAACTCCACGCTGTACACACACATGCTATGCGCATACACCTCCACCATGTGACCTCAAAACCTGGGAGCAATAACACACACCTACCGGCACGTATGAACACTTTATTCGCCCACGCAATTTATAGAAAATCTTCAGACTAAAGCTCTTTTTTTTCTTTTCCTTTTTTCTTTTTCTTTCCCTCTCTCCCTTTTCTTCTTTTCATTGTAGTCCCTTTCACTGTCGACCTATACATTTGTTCTCCCCCCCCCCAGTTGACCGAGTTACTGATGTACCGACAAGTTCTTTAGCAGACACGTTAGTTAAAATGTTTGGTACAAAATGGTATCTATCGATCCGCAGTACTTGCATCTGCATTTGAGGGGCTACTCCACATAAAGGATCCCTTAGGCACGATATGTGAAAAGCGGAACTGTCACATAAGTAGGGAGATGGGCCCTACCTGATACATCCGCAGAACCTGAGTCATAACTGCGATTGACCCAGGGGACAATACATCATTTGTCGCCATAATGGGCGCACGATTGCACCATGTGGCAGACCACAGTATTGTGACGGGAACCGCATGCTCAATTCCAGAGCACTATCATGTCACCAGCTGATAGCCCATTACTCTGTAGAGATGGGAAGCACTTTTCTGTTACACGTGAAGAGAGGAAATATATTTTGTCTTAGGTATCTCTGTTCCCGCACTAATGGTTGTGGTATGAGAAATGTGTCAAATCTAATGTTATTGCTATACATGATCGTTAATGGGACTTGGAGGGATCACCTGATGTCGTCCTCAATGTATTGCATTGTAGTGTGATAATAAACTGAAACTTCAATAAACATATTAAAAAAAATAAATAGAAGACAGTGAGGTGATTTCATCCTGAATCTTGAACAGCTCTTTGGTGGAGTTTTCAGCTAACTCAATCCTCTCCTGAAAGTAGGTGGATTTCACCTTCCTTATCAGTGAGTGGTATTCCCTAATAAGGTTCTTATACTTCTCCTTAACAACACCCGAGAAGTCCTTCCTCCAGCGTCTTTCAAGACGTTTACACTTGGTTTTCATTTCCCTAAGTTCTTTCCCAAACCACGGGGCAGATTTAACTGTCCTTATGGAAATCCTATTAGTCCAAGGTGCCGTGTTTAGTCCAGGGCTGCCATAATGCGCCCCTCCAGAGCTGCACAGACTTGGTCAACCTCCTGTCCATCCGGTGGACCCGCCTGAAGAAGGGCTGCATTGAACGCCTCCTGTGAGAAACCAGCCAACCTCCTACATCGTCGCCTATTTTTTATTTTATTCGTTTGTTTAAGTCCTGAGGTCTGTATCATGAAAGGTATCACAAAGTGATCAGACCATGGAACAGGGCAAGGGGGTCTAGCTTTTGGGATCCAATAAGTGTCCCTGTTTATGAGTGGGGCGGTCTGATAGTAGTGAGAATTGTAGTGTGTCTAGTTCCATATGCAACTCCTGTGCCCCCTGATTAAGGTCGCCCAGTACAAGCAATTTATCGTACTTCAGCGCTGGTTGGACCAGATATTCAATGAGGCTCTGAGAGAACCCCTTATCAGGTCCTGGAGGGCGATAGAGTAGTAGGCCTCTGATGACATAATTATTCGCCAATCTAATAGTGAAAGAGCCCGCTTCACTACCCTCTATAGCCACTGATTCGAGGGAGCACTGTAGGAGGTGTTTAAAGATAATAGCAAGTCCTCCTCCTCTACCCGTAGGTTTATCAATTTTGGTAATCCCGAAACCTTCAGGAACAGCTTCCAATATATCAGGGGCCGAATCCTCATTAAGCCAGGTTTCGGTGACTAACAGAACATCTGTTTGTTCTTCCATTACGAGATCGTGCAGCTCGAACTTATGTCTGTTCCCCACCGGATCTCTGCCTATTGCTATTGTAGTCTACTGAAATTATGGGCTCCTATTCTTTTCCTCTTTTGATCTACCTTTGTTCTTACACCCACAGTTCCGCACATTTGTTTTAATGTCCCCGATATGCAATCCATAGCCCCCAAACCCTGTCCCATTTTCACTGGCAACCTCTGGCTTGATATGTTGCTTTCTCGGCTCCTGAGCACCAATCCATGTCCTCCTCCCATTCCGTCAGGTCTGATGTTAGATTTGCCCCCCACATTCTGGCTATATTTCTTTTTGCCACAACTGCCACTATTTTGAGCTATATTAGTGAGTATTTACACCATTTTGTCTTGCCTGTCACACACCACAGAAGCCAACCTGGCTCCACTGAAATCTCCAGGTTAGTGATCTCTGACATGGTTCGAGTCACTGCTGTCCAATAATTATGAATGTATCTACACTCCCAAATTATACGTAAAAAGGAGCCCACCTCCCCACAACCCCTCACACAATACCTAGATATGCCCAAACCCAGTCAGTGTAGCATTGTCCTGGAGGCATACGACCTATGTAGGATCCGCAGTTGGATGAGACGAAAGTGGGCCCTTATGTTATGTTACGTTAAAATGTTTCTAAAGTGCTCGAATACCCATGGGTGTCTTGGTGAAGGACCGGGTTATTAGAGCCCAGCGGCGTCAGGGAGAACACCTCAAACCTTCGAGTTCCCCTGTCTTGGCAAACGGAGACACGGGATACTTCTTGATGACGTCAAAGACCAAAGTTTATTGGTTGCAACCAGGGACAGATATCTACGAAGTACACACGGGTAGTTCGTCAGAGACTGCACACTTTCGATAAACGGAGCTCGGTCTTTTATGCCGAAAATCATGCCTCAGGCAGCATTACAATTTACATTTGGTGCATATAAACTGACCAATGACAATGTAGCATTTCAAAAGTAGCAAATGACGACAAAGACAATCCCATTTTCTGTTGTCCAGCCCACCAGAAGCGATCACGCACATGCTCGGTTTCCTGTTTGATCAGGCCGGACAAACCCATCGTAAACCCTTCAACCCAGATCGATGATCAAGTCGTAAAGGAAAGGCAGAAACAGATGGAAAGGAGATAGAGAGGTGGGAACGGTGTACCATAAACTCGGGCACGTCCTGCCCTTTGATCTTTATCAGACCAGCTGCTGAACAAGGAACTGGCTCAGCGGGATCCGCCCCAGGCAAGGAGTCAGTTCGGCCAGGTCAACCAGAAGTCAGCTAAGGCGTATGTGCCTCAAGGATTTTCTCGGCCGCAGTCATCGGGCCTATGTTAGGGCAACCACACAAAATGGCTGCCGCATACAAAATGGAACCCGGAGGTTCGAACTAAACCCTTGAATATAGAGTGTTCTCCTATATCGATTCATACGAAAACACCCAGACACGTTACACTCGCCATTTGCGGTCCGCTGAGACCAAAATCGTCCATTTCCGACGATCTTTATAAATCGGGTTCGGAACGGTCGAACCTAATTCGGAACCACGGAACCACGGAACCACAGACCCTCCTTTTGCCCTATCATAGGCAACGAACCCAAACTCATTTTAATCCGAATCCGGATCTATATTCATCAGGTCATCGATATGCTGCTGTAGCATCATCCTATTACTAAGCATCTCTCTCTGGACAGGTCTCCGCACACACAAAGTAGCACAAAGGCCACAAATAGCAGGAGCACACTGTACACAGAGAAGGAACATGAACGGGATTGCTAAGACCATCCCAATAACCATCAAAATCTTCCAACCCCAAGTGGATATCAATCCCCATAACCATCCCATCAAAGACCAATCTCCTTTGTCCAAATGGACAGAATCGGAGATTTTGTGCAATTTGGAAATGGTCTGGAAGACTGATGGAGCGTTGTCTGGAATAAAAACGCAGCAGCTTGATTGGATCAGCTTACAAACTCCACCTCGATCTGCTAGAATAACGTCTAGGGCAACTCTATTCTGAAGTGTCATAAGTCTATCCGACTGGAGCTCAGCAGTCAAGTTACCAAGGGCACCGGCAGTTTCAACTATGGTGGACTCAACCACTCTCGTTAGCTGACGAATATTCCTACTGTTAGCCATAGGTCCCCAAACGGCAGGAAACCCTTAACGAAATCTCCCAATTCTTGTCCTGCAGTGTCTTCTTGGCTAAAGACACCTCTAGCAACTCTCGTCTTGTGGTAATCTGCCACAGCTGTAAAAGTGGGAGGTAACAGAAAGGAAACAAAACATGTGCCCGAGAAGTCGGGGGGCAACCATGTGTACGCTTTGTCATAGCAAACAAAGTAGGTACCCTTAGCAGCTAAGAACGCTGGGGAAGACTGAGACGCAAACACGTAAGTCTCAGCGCAAACACTCTTCCCTAACTGAGCCTTCCGCTTCTTACCGTTGCCCTGCAGACAATAGTAGCCCTTATGGGGCACTATCCAGATCGGTGGAGGACTTTTCGCTCGCTGGTTAATACTCAGACTAACTCCATATCCAGTGACGTTCCAACCACTATATGGTTGCCTCTCATCTTTCGGAATAGTCTCAACTGCATTAGTCCCTTTAATCATGTCGACTATGCCTTTAGCTAAAGCACTATTCTTCGGATTGTCTTTCGGTGAGCGTAGGGGGTGGACACTATGGGCATAGATAAACATGGTTCTGTAAGCCCGAATCGAACCATTTAAACTAAAAGGCAAAACTAAATAAGGAATAACTTTATCGGTTGTATGAGGCATCAAACCACAAATCCAGCAGTTTGTTGTATTGATCACTAACTGATGCTGGTGCAAAAGTTGAATGAAGGAATTGTTAGAAAATTCCAAACGTCTGACTACCTCATGTTCGGGTAAAGGATGAAAAGAATGAGAAGAAATAGTAGGTGAAGGTGTAGGTTGCACAATGGAATTAGACGTCATTTTAAAAACAAATGCTACATAACCAGCTATGAATATTACGAAACTCAATAGCAAAAACAAACATGGTATCAAAAAGCATTTCTTTGCATATTCTTTTTCTAAAAGTCAATGTCTGTACAGGTCTCTCCAACTCAAAGAAATCCATCCTAAACTAAATGTGCTGCCCGCGGTGGTTGGTTGATTCTGCTTGAGAGTGCCTCTGCTGAACCCAAGAAGGCTGCCTCGGGCCAACAGAACCCTCGACCTAGTGTTTCAGGCTTGCACTCCCAAGACTGGTAGCAACCGCGACCCTAGCAGCGAGAACCAGATGGCAGTTCAAGAAAAACAAAAATGAGTAGATCCTTGGTGGAGAGTTAACCTGCAAACAATAAAACAAATCAACCTTATTAATATTTTATTTGTCCATAATTCTCGATCTCAGATTGTAGCGATCTTTTCCGGATCGTTCTTGATCAGTGTACAAGAGGTGAGGCTCTGTAGTGTCCATTTGCTCTGCAGAAGGTACTGATGCCTGTAAAATTTGATCGCTCTTTTTCTCTGAGCTAGTTCCAATCGGCCGAGCAATACTGAACGGTAAAAATCGTGGCACTACTTCTGTCTCAGAATCCGCAAGACCCTCCTGGACCCACTTGTCGTAAGGCAAAGGCAAAGGTGCCTTTTTGGTGTGCGAGCCGTGGATCCAGTTTCTTTTCCCTCGCACTCGGACCGCAGATCTTGTAGACAAAAGCACCTGGTAGGGCCCAGTCCAGCGGGGTTGCTCGTTCTTCGCCCGCTGAAAATTCCGAACAAAGACCCAGGAGCCAGGTTCAATAGAGTGCCCTGGATCCTCTGTAGCTTTTGGAAGACTGTCATGTACCTGTTGGCGTAAAACACTAATTTTAGTTGTCAGTTCACGCAGATAATCAAGCAAAACAGGATACTCAAGGTCACTGAACCTCGTCGGTCTTGGTACGCCCCAAATATTTGCCGGGCGACCAAACACAACCTCATACGGACTCAAACCCATTCATGAATGCACAGTCATTCGGGTGGACAAAAGTGCTAATGGCGAGGCATCTGGCCATTGCAAACCAGTGCTTTCTTGAATTTTGGCCAATTTTAACTTAAGGGTGCCATTATAGCACTCAACTAAACCAGCGGATTGGGGGTGGTTTGCAGCGTGGAACTTCTGCCTAATCCCAAGGCCCTCACACACTCTCTTCATAACTTGACCCACAAATTCACTTCCGTTATCACTCCAAATAATTCTCGGCATTCCAAACCTCGGGAAAAATTCCTTTATCAAAACTTTCGCTGTGGACAAAGCAGTATTGTCCTTAAGGGGGTAAGCTTCTACCCATCTAGAAAAGGAGCAAACAACCACTAACACATATTTCAAGTTGTTGCATCTCTCCATATGGATAAAATCTAGCTGCAAAGCCTCGAACGGGTACGTAGGAGGAGCAAAATGACCAGCAGGTGTTGGTGTTCCCTTACCAGGATTATGCATCAAACACACCATACAGTTCTTAACCAAATTCTCTGCGCATCTGGGGATTCCTACATTCTGCCAAACCGGAGCCAACAACTTGCAAATCCCTTTCACACTAATGTGTGCCATTCCATGAGCCATTGTAACAACTGGAAGCACATACGCGTTAGGCAACAACCATCTCTGATGTTCAGACAGATCAGTCCAACACCCATTCGAGTCCAATCTACCCTTACTCTCTCTCCATTCATCCAACTCTTTCTCTGTGGCCTCACTCTGAATAGTTTTCACGCTCTCAATGGTGTCTTCACACATACTCTTCTCTGGAACCCATCTCGCCGGACCCGCAACATACATTCGACTCATCAGGTTTCTAGCAGTTTCTTTCGCAACTTCATCCGCAAACGCATTACCACGACCAACGTCATCCGTAACCTTTTTACGGGCACTGCATTTCACGATCGCTACTTGCAAAGGTAACGTAAGAGATTCAAGGAGTTCATTCACCAGTTGTCCATTTTGGATCTTCGTCCCATGCGATGTCAAAAACCCACGTTCACGCCACAATCGTCCAAAACTATGAGCCACACCAAACGCATACTGACTATCCGTATACACATTCACTCGTTTCCCTTTCGCCAACACACATGCTCTCGTAAGTGCAATCAATTCAGCTGCTTGTGCAGAGTTATGTGGGATACGTGCAGCTTCAACGACCGTATGCAAAGTCGTCACAGCATATGCTGCAGTCGTATCACCATTCGGTAATTTAAAACACAAACCATCAACCCACAAAGCATCATCACAGTCAGGAAGAGGAGTATCTCTTAAGTCTATTCTCCCTTTCGTCTCTTCTTCTGTTCTTAGAAAACAATCGTGTTGCTCTTCACTATCCTCATCCGTCTCAAGCGAAACCGGCAACAACGTAGCCGGGTTCAAGGTATTACACCTCTTGATGTGCACATGGCTCGCTAACAACGTAAGTTCATATCCTGACAACCGAGCACTAGTTAAGTGCTGTGTCTTTGTACGATTTAACAAGGTATCCACTGCATGTGGAACCATGACCACTAACGTATTGTCCATAACCAAACCCGCAGATTGTCGAATCGAAACAGCCGCTACCGCTGTAGCTCTTAAGCAACTCGGCAACGCTCTGGCTACAGGATCTAAAGTCGACGAAAAGTACGCACATGGGCGTTGCTTCTCGCCAAACTGCTGAGTCAAAACCGATAATGCACATCCCTCTCTCTCATGGACATACAATGTGAAAGGCTTACTGTAGTCGGGATTACCCAACACAGGAGCCGAACACAACGCATTTCGTAATTCAGAGAAACTCTTTTGACATTCATCAGTCCAAGGAATAGGATTTGGAGTATCCTTAACCGTAAGAGCTATCAAAGGCTTCGCTAGCAGAGAAAAATTAGGGATCCACTGTCTACAGTACGACGTAATACCCAAAAACGCACGTACTTCTCTCTGTGTCGTAGGGACACTCATTTTCGCAATCGCTTGAATTCTTTCTGGGGTCAGTTTCCTTCCCTCCTTCGATAAGAGGTGACCTAGATAGGTAACTTCTTGTCGCCAAAATTGTAATTTCGAGAGAGAAACTTTATGATGGCAATCAGATAAATGAGACAACAAGGACACAGTGGCATCCTTACAGATGTCTTCGGTATCGGCAGCAACCAATAAATCGTCAACATACTGAATAAGGGCTGCACCATCAGGAAGAGCTAACAAGTCAAGTTGCGCCTTCAGAGCTTGACTATAAATCGATGGACTCTCGCAATAGCCTTGAGGAGCACGCTTAAAGCGGAAACTTCGTCCTCCTAAAGGGAATCCAAAGATATCTCTACTCTCCACTGCGATCGGAATGCTGAAGAAAGCATTCTTCAAGTCGATCACCGAAAACCAGGTGGCAGAAGCCGGAATCAATGTCAATAATGCAGTAATGTCGGGTACAACAGGAAATTGTGGAACAACAATCTTGTTCACTTCACGGAGGTCGATAACAAACCTATATACAGGAGGCTGTGAAGGATCAGTTCTCTTTAAGACAGGCAAAACAGGACTATTACACACATTACCTCGTGTCTCTTCAATAACGCCCTTGTCAATCAGATCATAAATGATCGCTAAAAGTGCTCGATCACCATCACTTGAAATACGATATTGTGGAATGCGCGGTAGCTTAGCATTCGCCTTCAGTGTCACAACATATGGGGGAATGTCTAACAGGCCCACATCATTTGGACCTGTAGCCCACAATGAGTCTGGTAGCGAAGACAATTCCAATGGAAGACAATCTTTCGATATATATATTGGAGAGATCACATTCTTACCCAAAGTAAGATGTACTCCTGACGGAGAACAGTACAAAGTCGCATACAATCTCTTCAACAAGTCCAGACCTAACAAGTTCTCATTACAACCTGTAGTCAAAAGAAGGGGTGCTTCAAACCTACGAGAACCAACAGAAAGAGGCAATGGAACGGAAATCGGATTCGTAACGGGGGCGCCAGAAAAACCTATAGAAACATTATTAAAGCCATACAAAGGTGCACCAGGGAGTTTAGAACGCATAATAGAACTCTTCGTAGCACCAGTGTCTAGCAGAAAAGGCTCTGACACACCTGATGCAATCACTTCAACGTAGGGTCCACTCTGATCCACTGGAACTTTAACAAGTCCCTCTCTTTGTCTATGGCTGTCCTAACAATCATTACCTTGCTCTTCGTCGCCTTCAACATAGTAATCATCCACGTAGTATTGTGTAGTCCTACCAGACGAATTCTGCTGTTGGTCAAAACTATTCATTGAATTCTGCGGAGGCAAAGGGCGCCCAGTCTGTCCGCGACCTCTACCTCTAGGCGCTTGCTGAGCACCTCTACCTCTCACACCAGGAGCACTATTTGTACGTTGCAATAGGACCGGACAACTATTCTTATAATGGCCGTCTTCTCTACAATACGCACACTGATTAGGCCCATACGGAATACGCTGTTGAGGAGTCTCGTCTCTTTGCGAGTTCCTCGAATATTGTTGAGGCTGTTGATAATCGCGCTGATTATTAACACGGGGTGGATAAGCTTGTTGTAGAAGAACTTTGGTCTTCAATTCCTTAATCTTCTTATCCGCTTTCTCTAACTCATCCTTACGCCTATTCTCATAGTACTGAGCCGTAGCTAGAATCTGCGCCGATGTAGAGACAGGCCAAGCACTCTCGGAATCCTTCAACTTGGTACACAACTCAGGAAGAAGATTGTGCACAAATTTATCAACGAATAATCTCTGGCCACCCTCGGTAGCCATATCCTGACCACTATGATCAACAAAAGTTTCTTCGAAACGCGAGAAGAAGTCCGACACAGACTCATCTTTTTTCTGCTTACACGCAGACAACTTGTCCCAATTCACACGTACCTCAGGCATCAAAGTCTTCATAAAAGTAATAATTCTACCAGGAAGTTCAGTAATAATATTTTCAGGCTTAGCACCTCCAACTTGTCTATCATTTGCAGCAACAAGATTCACCCACGAATCACCCAATTCATTATCATGAGCCGTATGTCGAATGACATTCCAGATGGGCTATGAAACAACATTCCCAAACAACATAGCTATGTCCGCCAAATTCATGACGCATGAACTCACAGTCTGCGTAAGCTCTTTATAATATCCTGCCGGATTCTTCCGCGGATCAGGTAAAGTCTGCTTAAGCGCTAAGACCTCTGCACGGTTCCATGGAACATGAACCCATACTCGTTGAAAATGTGCAAGAACAAGTGGATTGGCATTCGCATCAGCAGGTCTCCATACCGGAGGAACCTCTCGCATCGGATACTGACGCACATGTCTCCTAACTGACGAATCTGGCTCAAACAGCCGTTCAGTAGGGACATTAACTCGAAGTGACAATAACGTCGACACCGCTCTCTCGATGTCGTGTAGACTCACAATCGTTCCTTTTGCAAACTCGGTACGCAATCGGAACAATTCTTCAGGAGCTTTACCCACGTCGTCCGTCCATTGTTCATGGAGGAACGCACACATAAGCTCGAAAACATAACGTTGCTTCGGTGCTTCCCATTGCCGGAAAACATCCATAATACCCTCAAGATCGTACTGGAACTTGTACGTCACCCATCTACATGCCATATGATCCAAAACCACTCGCTCATCTGTATCAGGCAATTGACTACGCAGCTGTCTACGCTCACTCACCGGAGACATACCTAATTGTCCCAACCAAGGAGTCAGATAACCAAAAAAAGCAGCGGCCATCCGCTGTCGAGGAGAAGGAGTAGTCGGAAGAACAAGAGGAGACGAAACAGTAGTAGAAGAATCCATAGTCGGAACAGGCATAGAAACAGTAGTAGCAGGAAGAGACGAAGTTGGCGGCCCCTGAGGAGGCTGCGCCAAAGGAACAGTAGCCAACGAAGAAGCTGGCTGTGGAGGAATTACAGGAGGCAAAGCAACCGGCAGTTCCACAGCCACGACTGGTGGCGGTGGTGCCGTAGCATTCTGCACATAAGGTGGCGGTGAATTTAACAAATGCGACATTAAGGGATCTTTTGCAAGATCCTCCTCATCTTTCTGCTCTTTAGACGGCAGTACCGGGTAGCATCTGTCTACCGCTAACTTCCTCACTCTAAGCATCTGTTCGCTTTCCTGCTCTTCTTCATTATCTCTGTATGCAATGGCAGCTTGCACCATGGACATACCCTTCTTATTCTTCTTCGCTAACTTTATTTCTTTCTGTTTGGCTTCTTCGCGCCGTATGCGGAAAGAGTCAAACATCGCCTGCCGGGCTTTCTTCTTGAACAACTTCACTTCGAGGTTATCCAAGATTTCTGTCTCAAAACTACCATAACGGGGCCACTGTAGGACACCGTCATTCTTCATGTATTTAACCAAAATCTCATTATAGCTAATAGGACCCACGCCATGCTTCACATATAGTTCGTAGGTAGGAGTTCCGATCGGAGGAACCAGACACGAATCCTCTAACCGGGAACCCCTCAAAGTGCCACAACTAAACAATTTCCTAAGACTGCTAAAACCAGGCATCTTGCACACTAGTCTAGCTTCAAACAACAAGGGGAATCTGAAATCGATAGTCTCGTGAATACATGAATCCCTTGGCTTTGGGGCCTGCAGGTACCAAATCAAAGCTATCCACTAAAGGATATAAACAAACTAAGAACTAGGAGACGCTCCATTTATACTTAACTGAGATGTCGATGGCGTCACCAGAAGACCCGTCAATCGTCTCGCTCTACATACGTCTAAGGCTCCAAAACAGGGCGACAGTCAGGCCAGCAGTCCTTCGTAGCCGTCGGAAAGCGGGAAACCTCGCAGCAAAGACTTTCGGACCACGACGACATACAGGGGTCGATGAAGTGGTTGGCCTTCCTCCAGAATTTTCTCACGAAACTTCTCACAAACCTCTGGCTTGGACCGGTACCGCTGAAGTCGCCCCACGTTGGGCGCCAACTGAAGGACCGGGTTTTTAGAACCCAGCGGCGTCAGGGAGAACACCTGAAACCTTTGAGTTCCCCTGTCTTGGCAAACAGAGACACGGGATACTTATTGATGACGTCAAAGACCAAAGTTTATTGGTTGCAACCAGGGACAGAGATCTACGAAGTACACACGGGTAGTTCGTCAGAGACTGCACACTTTCGATAAACGGAGCTCGGTCTTTTATGCCGAAAATCATGCCTCAGGCAGCATTACAATTTACATTTGGTGCATATAAACTGACCAATGACAATGTAGCATTTCAAAAGTAGCAAATGACGACAGTCAAAGACAATCCCATTTTCCGTTGTCCAGCCCACCATAAGCGATCACGCACATGCTCGGTTTCCTGTTTGATCAGGCCCGACAAACCCATCGTAAACCCTTCAACCCAGATCGATGATCAAGTCGTAAAGGAAAGGCAGAAACAGATGGAAAGGAGATGGAGAGGTGGGAACGGTGTACCATAAACTCGGGCACGTCCTGCCCTTTAATCTTTATCAGACCAGCTGCTGAACAAGGAACTGGCTCAGCGGGATCCGCCCCAGGCAAGGAGTCAGTTCGGCCAGGTCAACCAGAAGTCAGCTAAGGCGTACGTGTCTCAAGGATTTTCTCAGCCGCAGTCATCGGGCCTATGTTAGGGCAACCACACAAAATGGCTGCCGCATACAAAATGGAACCCGGAGGTTCGAACTAAACCCTTGAATATAGAGTGTTCTCCTATATCGATTCATACGAAAACACCCAGACACGTTACACTCACCATTTGCGGTCCGCTGAGACCAAAATCGTCCATTTCCGACGATCTTTATAAATCGGATTCGGAACTGTTGAACCTAATTCGGAACCAGGGAACCACATTGGCGCTGTTTGAGTGGCAGTTAGGTGAGGGTGCTGAGAGTGTTTATGCACCTAAGAATTGAAAAGCCAGGTTTTTATTAGCTTCCTAAAATCCAACAAAGTAGGAGCTGCTTTGGTGTTTATAGGTAAGCTGTTCCACAGGGCAGGGACTTCGTGGTAAAACAACTGCCTCCCCATCTTTGTCTCTTGTATCTGGAGCATGGCATTTTTAGAGCGAAGTTCTCTATTAGAAACATACCATGAATGAGATTTTTTTTAAATAGCAAGGACCTTCATTGTGCAGGGCTTTGAAAGTAAGGCATAATGCCTTGAACTTAATGCGATTTGCAACCTTCAGCCAATGCAATTCCTTGATGGCCAATGAAACTGGGTGAAATTTAGGCAAGTCGAAAACAAAGCCTGGCTGCCGCATTCTGGACACTCTGGAGTTTCTTCAGATGTTGTTTTTGAATTTTGGCAAGAAGACCATTACAGTAATCCAATTTCGATAGGATCAATAAAGAGACAACTGTTTTTCTGGTGGTCATGGGGATAAACGGAAGAATCTTTTTAATGATCCTTAGGGCGTTAAAGCTGGAAGAGACGACTGAGCTGATGTGTTTATAAAATCTTAACTTGTCTATTATTACACCCAGATTTCTTGCTTTTTTGTACAGGAATGGGAAGAGTTCCCATCTCTGTTGGCCAACATGCTGAGTTCCAAAAAGAGGGGTTGTAGCCAAAAAGTATAACCTCGGTTTTCTCAGCATTTAGCTTGAGACAATGCGCTTCCATCCAGCCACTAACTGCTCTCATACAGTTGTGGAACTGGGAGGAAGTGGCATCTATGTTGTTCGAGGCTGCCACCACAATTTGGGTGTCGTCTGCATAACACGTCGGGGGAAAAACCAAAAGATCTAATTAGAGGGGCAAGTTCTGAAACATAAATATTAAAAAGCAGAGGACTCAAAGATAATCCTTGTGGAACCCCACAAGGGAGTAAAAAGGAACCAGAAGAGAAATTCTCCAACATAACAGAATTGTTTCTATTTGTCAGGAATGATTGGAGTAGAGCCAGTGCTTTGTCGGCAATGCCTAATTTACTGAGACGGTTGACACCAGTGACTTGGTCAACCGTATAAAGTGCTGCAGAGCCCCCTTTATCCAGGACAGCTCTTAGCTCATCCATTGTTTTTATTAGAGCCGTCTCAATGCTATGTTCGGCCCTAAAGCCGAATTGAGAGGGATCCAACAGATGATTATCCTGAAAAAACTTTGATAATTGTGTATTTATCAGTTTTTCCACCAATTTGGCCGGAAAAGGTAACCTGGAGATCGGACAGTAATTGGCTGGGTTATCCGGGTCTAAATTTGTCTTCTTCAAGAGCGGCAGAATGGAAGCTCTTTTCCAAAGATCTGGAAAAATACCTGTGTTGTACATGCCATTAACGATATCAGCTAAAGGTGTAGCAATGAGAGCTGGTATTTGTTTTAGTACCAAAGGAGGGCATGGGTCGAATGGTGATCCTGACTTTGTGGAATTAATTAGTTTTAAGACTTCATCCGAAGTGGTGACTGTGAATTGTGTAAGTTTAGCACATAGCTTATAGCTACCTCCCTCGGGCTTTGCACAGCATCCTCCGAATCACCATCTTCTAGGAGTCACAGTTCAGTCTCCCATGCTTCCCGCAGGGGGTCTATCGGGTTATGTGAGTTGTATATAATTTTCTTGTATGTTGAATAGGTTGCCCTGGTCCTCATGAGGTCGCTCAACAATCTCTCCTCTAGTGGTGAGTGTTCTGGAGGGATTTCCCCATCTCTATTATGATGGCGTAGGGCATGTCCCATTTGAAGATATTTGTATCTTTCCGACCACGCCAACTCATACTCTGTTTGTAGAGTTTCAAACTTTACCTGTGCATGTCCCCTCCAGATATCGCCCAGGCTTTCTATCCCCAACAGTTCCCATTTTTGGAATCCTGACAAGGCCCATACCTCTCGAAGCAGACTGCTGTCCCACAGGAGTGTCCTCCCCATCCCCTTACCTTTCTACCCTAGGTGTTTGGAAGTTTACCGCCAGGCTCTCACCACCGTCAATGTGTGGTGGAAGTTGTTTTCTCTTCCTCAGAGATAGATTGTTGCTAGACAGCCTCTCTTTCCCATAGCCCAATGGTCTCCTCGAAAGGTTGGGTCATTGCGAACCGTGAATGACCATTCATTAACCACCGTCAATTGCGAGGCCCAATAATATTTCCTCATTTCTGAGACTGCGAGCCCTCCCTCATATATACCTCTTTGTATCTTACAGAGTGCAATTCTTGAGCAGCCTCCGTCCCACAAATGCCTACGCAGCTCATCATCTATACCCTGGAACACAGACTTAGGTATTTTGTAAGGTATAGAATAGTCTGGGTAGTGACATCATTTTAAAAATCACAGCCCTACCCATCAGTGATATAGGCAAATTCCTCCAGCAGTCCACGTCATTCTTTAATCGCTGTATCTGAGGGTATGAGTTATCTTCCAGGAAGTCTCCTTTTGCTGAGATTCGTATGTCTAAGTATGTAGAAGTATGTTTGAGAGTTAGTGGTATTGTCCCAATCAGTCTCTGAGGGACGACACCCTTCAATGGAAAAATCAAGAACTAATTCCAATTAATCGTATACCCAGAGTAGCTGCCAAACAGCTGGAATATGTGTAGCACCCTGTGCACTGATCTATATGGATTAGTCAGATACAGAAGCACATCGTCCGCATACAGGGATATTCTATCCCCCAGTCACCTCCACCCCTTATACCTGATAGGATTGGGCCATTCCACACCCAAGCTGCCATGGGTTCCAGTGTCAGTGCAAAATCAGTGGTGAGAGCAGAAAGCCTGGTTTTGTGCCCTTCCTGGGTGAGAAGGGACGTGAGACTACACCATTAACCCTCACTCTGGCTTGCGGGTCTTGATACAAAAGCTTTACCGACTCGCAGAGTTTAGGGTCTAAGCCTAGACTGTTCAGCATTTCAAACATGTATTGCCATTCCACACTATCAAACGCCATTTGTGCACCTATGGATATGTTTAGCAGGTGGGCTGCAATCTTTGTGCTAAAGTGCATGTTTCTTGTTGAGCACGTCTTTTGATGCTGTGGCAAGCCCTGTTTGACGCGCAAGTTAGCAATTTGTCATTTTTTAGCGGCTGCAGGAGTGTCTCTCGCTTCTTCGCGGGCGCGCTAATTACCTCAGGCTCTCAGCACGGTGCGGCCCTCCCGCCCGCAGGAGACTGCAAGCCCTTGATGTTGCGTGCTTGAACGTGCGTTACCCCCTGCGCAGCCGGCGAGTCATCTGTTCCGCTGGTAGCTATTGCAGAGAGACTTGTGCGGCTGCGCTTCTGTATACATGCGGGGGAGGACGTTTTCGCCTTGAACGCTTGACATTTAATTAGCGCTTCGGCAAATGTTGTAGCAAGAGCTCCTGCCTGGAGCCTGACAACTGTGCACCAGGTAAGACTTGTGCTTGTTGACAAGGGACCAGCCCAGGCAGAATTTACCCTCATCACCAGCAGGAAGCAGTGGTCCCAGGGCTCAGAGAATATATATATGTAAAACAAAGCGCTCAGCATTGAAGTAGCACTCCTCAGCAGCAAGGTTTCAACACCTTTAATATTGCTTGTGAAGGTGAATTCTCATCCGTCATTTCAATCCTTTTCCCAACGCGTTTCAGAGCATGGCGCTCTTTCTTCAAGGGTATGGAAGCTTCTGATACAAGTCTCACGTTTTTTCAGCTTTTATTTTGCTTTGCTTGGTAGCGTGCATTGTGGGACTTGTATTATGTAGATGACCTCTAGTGGGTGCTTCAGTATCGCTTCCCAATTATTCGGATAAACAGTGATTTATCTAGCCCTCACTGTCATGTTAAGGCCCCCAGTGGGCCCCCGGCGTGTCAAAGTCACCTTCATTAGTTGTTAGCGCTGCTGCGCCATCTCGCATTGGAAGGTTCTCCTGCAGACGGCCCCTTTCTCCCCACGGCTTCTTCCTCTTTAACCAGGGTGGTGCATCTTCCACGACGTAGCTATCGTGTGAAATATTTGTAAAACAAAGCGCTCAGCATTGAAGTAGCACTCCGCAGCAGCAAGGTTTCAACACCTTTAATATTGCTTGTGAAGGTGAATTCTCATCCGTCATTTCAATCCTTTTCCCAACGCGTTTCAGAGCATGGCGCTCTTTCTTCAAGGGTATGGAAGCTTCTGATACAAGACTCACGTTTTTTCAGCTTTTATTTTGCTTTGCTTGGTAGCGTGCATTGTGGGAC
Organism: Lissotriton vulgaris; assembly: GCF_964263255.1. Taxonomy (NCBI): domain Eukaryota; kingdom Metazoa; phylum Chordata; class Amphibia; order Caudata; family Salamandridae; genus Lissotriton; species Lissotriton vulgaris. The sequence continues at coordinate 988,117,536 of NC_141693.1, forward strand.
TTGTATTATGTAGATGACCTCTAGTGGGTGCTTCAGTATCGCTTCCCAATTATTCGGATAAACAGTGATTTATCTAGCCCTCACTGTCATGTTAAGGCCCCCAGTGGGCCCCCGGCGTGTCAAAGTCACCTTCATTAGTTGTTAGCGCTGCTGCGCCATCTCGCATTGGAAGGTTCTCCTGCAGACGGCCCCTTTCTCCCCACGGTTTCTTCCTCTTTAACCAGGGTGGTGCATCTTCCACGACGTAGCTATCGTGTGAAATATTTGTAAAACATGACATGACAGTGAGGGCTAGATAAATCACTGTTTATCCGAATAATTGGGAAGCGATACTGAAGCACCACACACTCGAGTGCTGCTCAATTTTTGGACACCCCAGTGAGAGTGATGTATGGGCGGCGGTTCAGTCGCCGAGCGGCACCACCCCATAACAGGGGGCCACGGAGTCCGATGTTACAGGACTCTTATGTGGAGCATGAACCTTGGATTAAAACAGAAGCACTGTCCGGGGCTCACTGAGGGCTTTATGTGAGCAATTATGTAAAAGGGGCATCCATCTGAGGATATAATATGGACTACAACTCCCAGACTGCAACGTGTGATCTATAAAGTGTGGACCAATCAGAACCCACGATTTTGAATATCAGGAAGCTGCAGTCCTCCATGCCTCCTTTGACCGCTACTGCCTCTGAGGAAGAGTTGATCTCGAAACGCGTCAGGGAGCGGTCTGCTGCTTTTTAAAGGACTGGATAATGCAAGCTGTTTGTACCAAATAAAGGCTTGATGGGGAACAAGCGGTTTGTGACTCGAGTGCTGCTCAATTTTTGGGCACCCCAGTGAGCGTGATGTATGGGCGGCGGTTCAGTCGCCGAGCGGCACCACCCCATAACAGGGGGCCACGGAGCCCGATGTTACAGGACTCTTATGTGGAGCATGAACCTTGGATTAAAACAGAAGCACTGTCCGGGGCTCACTGAGGGCTTTATCTGAGCAATTATGTAAAAGGGACATCCATCTGAGGATATAATATGGACTACAACTCCCAGACTGCAACGTGTGATCTATAAAGTGTGGACCAATCAGAACCCATGATTTTGAATATCAGGAAGCTGCAGTCCTCCATGCCTCCTTTGACCGCTACTGCCTCTGAGGAAGAGTTGATCTCGAAACGCGTCAGGCAGCGGTCTGCTGCTTTTTAAAGGACTGGATAATGCAAGCTGTTAGTACCAAATAAAGGCTTGATGGGGAACAAGCGGTTTGTGACTCGAGTGCTGCTCAATTTTTGGACACCCCAGTGAGCGTGATATATATATATATATATATATTCCTTTCCCCTAGATAGTCAGGTTCCCTGTTATCTAGTGGGTCAAATCTTCTAGTCCAAGTAACTTATGACGGTGCCGAATTCACTAGCTGTATAGTTGACCAGTCAAGTTCCTTGTTGGTCAATCTACTATTGATAAATGTAACTCCTTACCTTCCTCTAATGTTGTAAATATTGTTGTATAATAATTTAGATACACTTGTTTTATCAAAAAAATGAAAAAATATTTTTGTACACTTTTTATCACTGTATTTTACACCGGGTGTTTTTAGCAACTATGAATTTTACACATGGTAGTTTTATTAAGTATCCATTGTTTTAACAACTTTTGTATGAAATTTATATAGGGTCATGTTCCTATCTCTGACTATTTGCATTTATGCAATAATGACACAAGATACTTTACAACATGTGGATTCAGCACTTTATTCTCACCTACCTCTTTTCCCTATGCACTTTACCACTCTCCACCAACGCAGACTTGGAACCAGTCTAAATTGTAAATATTGGCACCTTCAGCAATCCTACAATTCCCCAGTCACTATAATACTGTATATAGACATTTTAACGGTTATTTATATAAGGATTTATCCTGTTATTAATTTTGTGATACCGTATTAAGCAAATCTGCAATTTTTTCCTATAATCCTGTTTTTAAAACATGACATCTCATTTTATTTATATTAATTTGTACGCAAATAATATATAACATTGAAATGTGGTTTGTTTGAAAACAAAGGAAAAAGAATACTTGGCAGTACTTCTCTCCTTAAAATGTAGGAGTAAAATGTCTTTTATGTCTATGCAGATTTATATCATGTGACAGGGCGGGCCAATTGGGTGTGCACAGCAGTATAAAATTAAAAAGTTGAAACTGGCTCATTTGCATGTGAACAAGGGCTTTTCCAGCCCGAAACGCGTAGTGCCCTCTGGCTTACCGGCTTCTCTGCAAATAAAAGATCCTGTGCAGCGCATTCTGTGGTCCGTCTCCTATGTTCCCTCGCCGGTCTGACGTTGGTTGACCTGGAAGTGGTGGTTGGAGTTTTTTCGGATATATATATATATATATATATATATATATATATATATATATATATATATATATATATATATATATATATTTTTTTTTTTTCTTTTTTTTTTTTTTACTTGACCCAGGGTTTATTCCCTATTCAGAACCCCTTTTGTTTCCTGATAATCCCTAGTTTTAAAAGACTATGGAGGATTTTGAAGATTATTACAAAGAGGAGGAGGCGAAATCACTTACTTACCTATGAAATGAAATGAAAAGAACATTTATAAAGCGTGGTCGCTACCCTGAGGCGTCCTAGCACTGTAGACAAAACGCGGGTGAGAGAGCATGGGGAGCCTGTTCTAGTTGTTAAACAGCTGAGTTTTTAGATTTTTCCCTGAAGGATAGCAGGTTGTGTTCTGCGCGCAAGTGAGGGGGAGGGAGTTCCAGAGTTTAGCCGTGGTGTGAGAAAAGGAACGACCACCACATCTAGCTTTCTTGATTCTGGGAATTGTAAGCAGATGGGAGGAGGTGGAACTTAGCTGTCTATTTGGTTGGTAGGGTGTGACCAGGGTGTGATTGATTATGGCACCTGATTTCCAGAATGCTCTGTGTGCAATGCACAGGCCCTTGAATATAATTCTATCTTTAACCGGGAGCCAGTGAAGCTTTCTAAGTTCTGAATGAACTGAAGTGCGACGGGGGATCTGGAGTAGTGTGCGAGCGGCACAATTCTGAATAACCTGTAGTTTACTCAGGGTGGATTGTGGGGCCCCTAAGTAGAGGGCATTGCCATAGTCCAGGCGTGAGAGAATTAGCCCATGGATCATTATCCATCTGCTGTTGAATGGGAGAAGGGGCATGATTTTTCGGATGATCCCGAGTAGGCTGAAGCAGGTGACTGATAGCTTTGCAGCTTGGTAATTGAAATTGAGGGACTTGTCCAACCAAAAGCCAAGGCTCTTGATGGTGTCTTTGGGCACAGGCGGGGGGGATTGTGGGGGGGGGGGGGGGAGGGGTCCGAGATAAGTGGGCCAGAGGTGATCGATGTTGAGGGTGAGGGGGTGGACTAGTAGAATCAGCTCAGTTTTGCCTCCGTTTAGCTTGAGACAAGAGGATGTCATCCAGGAGGTTACTGCCTCCAAACAGTCTTTCAGACTATTGGGGGTGTTGTGACAGTGGCTTAGAGCCACCACTAGCTGAGTATCGTCTGCATAGGTGGCTATCTTTATCCCAAAGGGGCTGACGATCTCAGCGAGGGGGCTCATGTATATATTAAAAAGTGTGGGACTAAAGGAGGATCCCTGCGGCACCCCGCAATCGAGAGGTTTACTGGTGGAAGCGGTGTCGCCCTCAAACACTTGGAAGGATCGATCTTTCAGGAATTATTCGACCCATGAGAGTGCTGTTGATGAGATTCCTAGATTGATCAGCCGCTGTAGTAAAATCCTGTGATTTACAGTGTCGAAAGCGGCACTTGGGTCTAGCAGGATGACGGCTGCCATCCCTCCCTGATCCGTAATCTTCCTTGCCTCTTCTATGACATTGATGAGGGCAGTCTCGGTTCCATGCATTGGTCGGAAACCTGTTTGGGTTGCGTCGAGTAGTTGGTGGGTTTCGAGAAACTCCGTCAGAGCATTATTGACGTGTTTCTCCAAGATCTTACTGAGCCAGGGCAACAGTGATATTGGTCGGTAGTTTCCCGGGATATTTGGGTCTAGGCTGTTTTTTTTTAGTAGCGCCTTAACCATAGCCTGGTTCCAAGGGAGCGGGACAGTTCCGGTGGTTAGCGAGGAATTGAGCAGTTCTAGGATGGTAGGGAGGATGTGTGTGGTAACTGTTAGCAGAGACCGTGGTGGAGCTGGGTCGTTGGGAGATCCAGATTTTACTTGAAGCATGATGGAGTTTAGTGTGAGGGGATCAAGTAGGGTAAGGTTTGCAAGTGTTGCCGGAGTGGAGATTCTTGTCTCAGGGGGGATGTATGCTGGGGCTATTGCGTGGGTAAGGGGGAAGGAAGTGTATATGGTTTGTATTTTGGTTAGAAAGAAATCTGCCAGGTCATTACAAAGAGGTTGGGGATTGGGGGGAGTGTGGATTTTTTCAGGGAGTTTAAGAAGGGATTTTGCAATTTTATAGATTTCCTTCGGTTTAGAGGCTGCCTCATTAATTTTGCTCTCGTAATATGATGCTTGCGCAGTTCTAATTCCATTTTTAAAGGTTTTTATTGCGTCTCTGTATACGATTTTCCTGGAGAGGGAATAGTCTAAGCGCCAGTTTCTTTCTAATTTTTTGCATTGGCGTTTTTGATCTAGTTGATCCTGGGAGTACCAGGGGGCGCTCTTGTTGGTGCGTTTTGGTTTAATAGTAGTGATGGGGAGAACGGAATCTAGAGAGTTTAAAACCCAGTTGTTAAAGTTGTCGTTAGCTGTAGAGGGATCCCCATTAGAGGTTGGTCTCGAGGCATCTAGAGAGGTTGCCCATTCGGCTTGGGGAAGTTTGGCCCAATTACGTTCCTTCCGGGTGGCTATATTGGGCATTTGTGATGGGATTGTGCTTCCCCATGAGGCAGGTATTAGAGAGTGATCTGTCCATGGCAAGGTCAGAGGGTTTCCCACTGAGAGGTCTGGACCATTCCAAAAATGGGGTCAAGAAGGTGGCCCTTGGAATGAGTAGGTTCTGACACTAATTGTTTGAGCTGTAGAGCAGCCAGACTGGAGATTGTTTCTAGGGCGTTATTGTCTAGGGCATTGTCGAGATGAATATTAAAATCTCCACGGAGAGTGAAATTCAAAAAGCTGCATACTAGGTTAGCTATGGAGGCTGGTAGGGAGTTGAGGAACTGTCCAGGGGACCCCAGTGGACGGTATATAAGTATTCCTGAAAGGGTGCGTGTAGGGGAGAAATCTTAGGCGAAAGAAAGGCTTTCGCAATGGGGCAATAGTTGGTCTGAGCTACGGCAGCTATAGCTTTCTTTGTAAATGATGGCTAGCCCGCCTCCTCTACCAGTTGTGCGGTCTTTTCGTCTGATTTGGTATCCCTTGGGTAGGGCCTGGACGATGTCGGGGTCTTATTCGGGATGTAGCCAAGTTTCCGTTAAGAATAGGACATCAGGGCTATGTTCTTCCAGTAGCAGAGAGATTTCGGTGGTGTGCTTGGGGAGAGATCTACAGTTTAGTAGGAGGATGCTTCGCTGTGTAGTTGTAGGTATAACCGGGGGGTCTGAAGGCCGCAGTGCGGACATGCTAGGTTCTGATCTAATAAGTTGCATGTGGTTGGGCAAGGTGGTGGGACTTTGCCTTTAAGTTTGTACAGTGCCTCAGAGCTGTACTTTATTGATTGTGAGGGAAAAGGAGCAGGGTTCCTGGCCCCTGGCCCCAGCCGCGGACGGCTTGCCTTCGGCGCGCCAGCGGCGCGCCCGCTGCACGTGTCCGCTGCGTGTCTGGGAGTGCATGGGATGATGTAGTGAGTGGGCTAACAGCTGCAGGCATCTGATTGGTCGCCCAGCCAGGAAGTTGTGAATCACTTCCTGTAGCTCAGGTCTTTGTCCCGCCTCCCTCCACACAAACCAAACAATTGGCGGTGGACCGGGGAGTATGGAACTGACAGTTAAAATTACCGAGAGTGCCTTTTAAAAAACAGCGGCGATTTTACCCTTGTGCTTGTGCTTTTTTTTTAATTCAGCGTGAGCCCTTTCCGGCGCTCCAAGTGTTCTCCAGCGTGTCCACTGCGCATCTGGGAGTGCATGGGATGATGTAGTGGGTGGGCTAACAGCTGCAGGCAGCTGATTGGTCGCCCGGCCAGGAAGTTGTGAATCACTTCCTGTAGCTCAGGTCTTTGTCCCGCCTCCCTCCATGCAAACCAAGCAATTGGCGGTGGACCGGGCAGTATGGAACTGACAGTTAAAATTACAGTGAGTGCCTTTTAAGAAACAGCGAGGATTTTACCCTTGTGCTTGTGCTTTTTTAAAAATTCAGCGTGAGCCCTTTCCGGCGCTCTAAGTGTTCTCCAACACGTCCTATTGATGATCACTTTTGTCGGGTGATGGACACCTCCCGCCTTAAGGCGGTTTCTCAAGTGGTTGCACCCCTGGAGAGGAAATTAGACCAACTTCAGGCTCAAAGCCAGCAACCCCTCGTGCAGAGGGAAGACTTGTCGGGCCTAAGAATGTCCTACCTCCAGGAGAGCCCTCCGCTAACGCCATTGACCTGAAATGAAAGCACCCAGACAACGCTGGTGTGGACTACAACACTTTTGTGCGTTTAAAAAAGGCATTTATGGATTCCCAGCCCCCCTCAGCGCCCATTAAGCCTGCAGAGGATCTGGCGGACCCTCTAGTTTCCAGGTTGCTTCGCCTACGGGTAACCCAGATGAGTCCCCCCAGACTTCCGATGGGGATAGTGATTTGGGTAGGCCCTGCCGCCCAGCAAAGGTAGATCAGGTGGCAACTCCCGAGTTAGAAAATGACATGCTCAACCCTGATGACCTCCTACACCCGTAGTCAGTGGAGTGGGTTCCAGCCCCTACAGTAGCAGACTACATGGCGGCCAGACTGCGTAAACCTCTGTATAAAGAGGTCAGGAGTTGCCTAAGAGCAGAATGTCCAAGACCGGCTCTAGATGGGAAGGCTGCGGTCATCCAGAGGTGGACCCTAAAATGGCCACGTTTCAAGCCACGTTTATTCGCGATCCCAGAAAAGGCATTGATCGCTCGTGGAAAGCGTGCCAGGATAAATTCCTGGACAAGGCAGGCCCCCTGGCTAAGATTCTAGACATGGCGGAAGACGCCAAAGCCACGGGCAGCCTTTCCCCAGACACCCTTTCCAGTTGGGCTCAGAGGGCGATTGTTTTTCTAGGAAACGCCAATGCGGCAGTCTCTACGGAGCGTCGCAGGTCTCTGATGATAAAAATAGACCCTAGGTTATGGGAACTGGCCACATAAGAGGCTGGTCCAGTGGTGGAGGGTAATCTCTTTGGAGAGCCCTTCGAAAAGTAACTGGGCAAATTTTTAAATACTTTTAACTTGCTGGATAAGGCCCAAACGTCCATAAAGCGCAACTTCACCCCACGTGTTTTTGGTCCAACCGGTCGTGGCTGGTGGCGCTCGACCGGCCGTCCCTACAACAAAGCCTCCTACAAATTGGCAGAACCTGGTAGAGGACAGTGGTAAGATCCAGAGAAATTCGGAAAGTTCTACCCCACCAGCTCATACCCTCGCCCAAGGGGTGGCAAAGGAAGAGGAAATGGTTCCTACAACACTCAGCAAGGTGAGAGTACAGAGCTCGGGGATGTGCAAGTAGGGGGCAGACTGCAATTTTTGCTTCACAATTGGTCTCCACTAACATCAGACGCCTGGGTTTTACAGACTGTCAAAGGGTTCCAAATAGAGTTTTTCGAGTTACCGACTTAACCGATTCGCCCAAAACCCTTAATATTCCGAAAGATCAGATGAACTTAATAGAACAGGGAGTTTTCATAACTGTTGCAGAAGGGAGCGATCCTACCCTCAACATTGCATCCTCGAGGTTTTCTCAGCAACATTTTTCTCGTGGAGAAAAGAGATGTGGGGTATTGCCCAATAATAAACCTTAAGGAGTTCAACAAGTCGCTAATTTAACACCATTTCAAGATGGAGGGTATTCACATCCTCAGGGACCTTCTGCAGAAACAGGACTGGATGGTCTGTTTGCATCTCAAGGATGCGTACCTTACGATCAAAGTCTTTCCTCCTCAAAGACGTTTTCTTCAGTTCCAGTGGAATTCACAGAGCTTCGAATTCACCTCCCTTCATTTCGGTCTATCCTCCGCTCCTTGGTGCTTCAACAAAGTGATAAAGCCAGTGGAGGAGCGCCTCAGATCGGAGGGGGTATCTCGACGATATACTTATGAGTCAATGTCCCCAAGGCTTACGCGTCCAACTGCAACAGGCAGTAACACTTCTAGAGTCCCTGGGGTTTGTGATCAATAAACCCAAATCAGATTTTATGCCTTCTCAGAAGATGCAATTCTTGGGCTTCATGATAGATTCAGTCACCATCATCTGCGCAAAGGCCTCACTTATTCCCGATTGTGCTCCTCTCAGAAGATGCCAAGACCGAGTTACAATGGTGGATCTTCCACATGGAGGCTTGGAATGGCCGGGCCATCTTCGAATCTCAACCCGACCTGGTGATAGAATCAGACGCCAGTGGTTCAGGTTGGGGTGCCCGCTGCGCAGAAGTATCTACCGGCGAAAAATGGCCCTCCTCCGAAGAAGGTCTCCACATAAACAGGCTGGAATTAATGGCAGGTTCTTTTGCTGTGAAATGCTGGACCAAAGACAAGGTTTAATGCTGCATCCTACTCAAGATGGACAATGTAGCAGCGATTCGCTACATCAACCATCTAGAAAGGACAAGGTCCAAAGCTTCATCAAATCTGGCACAAGACCTCTGGGAATATTGCCTGGCCAACCTGATATCTCTATCAGCGGAAGCTCTTCCGGGATCGTCAAACCAGGTGGCGGATTGGTGCTCACGCTACTGGAAGGATGCCAGTCAGTGGAAGCTACATCCCAAAGTATTTCGGGAAATCCAAGCTTGTTGGGTCCCCTTCTCGATGGACCTCTTTGCCTCCCGACTGGATGCCGAACTGGAAAGGTACTACATTCGGCGTCCGGTTCCGGAAGCTTAGGCTGTGGATGAATTCCTCCAGGATTGGAGCGGGGTGCAGGGCTACACCTTTCCCTCCTTCGCAATGATAATGAGGGTGTCAACCCGGGTGAGGAGACAACAGGCGGATCAGGTGGTGATCACCCCGATCTGGAGGTCACAAGCCTGGTTTCCAGTTCTGATGGAACTTTCCTGGGATTCTCCAATCCGTCTACCCCTCGGTCAGGGTCTCCTCAAGGATCCTCAGGGGAATCCCCATCACCTCCTTGTCACAGGCGGTCTTCATCTGATGGCCTGGAGGTTACAAGCAACGCTACAAGGTGCCAGGCCTTTCGGCAGACAATGCCTTGTTACTCGCAAAGTTCTGGGCAGAGAACACCAATAAGAGATACAGTTCCGCTTGGTCACGTTAGGGGAGTACCATGGTGTCTTCGACAACAGGTGGATTTGATGGGGGCAGATGTTGCATACATCCTTAATTTCTTAGCCTCGTTGGCAAGAGAAGGCTTAGCCTACAGAACGATTATCCTCTGGTGAGCAAGATTCTAAGGGGTATCAGATTATCCGTGCCCCTGGAACCTTGCTACTCAGTTTTCTGGGATGTTAATAAAGTATTGGACTTGTTCCGAGCATGGCCATCCAATAAGTACTTGTCTAGGAAACATATGTTGGCAAAGCTAACAACCCTTCTGTGTTTGATATCCTGTCGCAGAGTTTCCGATGTGTGGGCCCTTGACCTTACTGGCCGAGTCTTCACTCCGGAGGGAGTTATTTTTTCATATTTCTAGAGGAACCAAAGCAATTCAAAGTTAGTATCCTATACTGCTTTTCCTGATGTCCCTAAATTATGTGTGGTTAGAGCGCTCAAGGCCTATGAAGTGGCGACAATTGACATACGGCCACAGCCCGTCAGACAACTATTTATAGCCCTCACCAAACCACACAGGCGGTCTCATCCCTACGATTGCGCAATGGGTTCACTGGACGATGCAGGAGGCAGGTATCGAATATGCTACTTACCAGTATGCATCTGTTCTTGGCATGTAGGGCTGCTGACATTCATATCTGTGCATAGATCGCCGCCTAGTGTTGGGTCCGGATGATCGCACAATGTTGGCCTGGAAGAGTCTTCGAAGTATCACGAGATAGGTGGCTCCTCCCCTAGACTACAGTGCGCATGGGCATCGACTCCATCCTCAGATTGTTTTTAGCCATTGTGGCAAAGATGGAGTGAAACTTCGTGAATGATGACCATGCTAAGAGTATTTCTGAGTGCTGCAGCCACCACAGGCGCCGGGGAGGAGGGCGGGCGATATGAATGTCAGCAGCCCTACATGCCAAGAACAGATGCATACTGGTAAGTAGCATATTCGGTTCGAGGCATGTGGGCTGCTGAATTCATATCTGTGCATAGAATACATAGCAGTCCCTCCATTAGCGGCGGCCGCCTGTGCCAGCTGCAGCAGTTTGGAAAAGTGTTTTTAGAACAGCCTGCCCTACATCTGCCTGCTGTTTGGAGTGCACATCTACACAGTAGTGTTTTGTAAATGTGTGTGTGGTAGACCATGTGGCTGCTCTACATATGTCTTCTAAAGGAATATTTCCAAGGAAAGCCATGGAGGCCCCCAACTTCCGGGTGGAGTGGGCCCGCGGGGGGATCGTTAGAGTGCGCTTGGCTTTCTGATGGCAGATCTGAATACACTTAACGATCCACCTGGCTATACCAGCCTTGAAAATGGGATTGCCTTTGTGTTGTGGCGAAAAGGCAACAAATAGTTGTTTCGTCTTCCGAAAATCTTTGGTCCTATCAATGTAGTACATCAAGGCTCTCTTGACGTCAAGCGTGTGGAGCATTCTCTCCGCAACTGACTCAGGATTTTGGAAGAGCACAGGCAGTTCTATAGTCTGGTTGATATGGAACTGTGAAACCACCTTAGGAAGGAACTTAGGGTTAGTGCGAAGCACCACCCTGTTGGAATGAATCTGTATGAATGGCTCTTGGATAGTTAGTGCCTGGAGTTTACTAAAGCGTCGTCATCGCTATCAGGAAAGCCACTTTCCATGTTAAGAACTGAATCTCGCATGAATGCTGTGGCTCAAAAGGTGGACCCATCAGTCTTGTGAGGACCACATTTAGGTTCCATTCAGGAGCTGGTGGGGTCCGGGGAGGAATGACTCGTTTCAGTCCTTCCAGAAAAGCTTTGATGGCAGGCACTCTGAAAAGGGAGAGATGCTGCCTGTTTTGGAGATAAGCAGCCATTGCGGATAAATGTATACGAATGGAAGCATAGGCCAGATTCATTTGTATAGATGTAACAGATAACAAATGATGTTTTGAATAGATGCGTCCAGGGGGTTGATGTTGTGGTCTGCACAATAAATGACAAACCACTTCCATTTCGCCGCATAGCATGCTCTGGTGGTGGGCTTCCTTGCTTCCCTGATGATGTCCATACAGTCAGGAGGCAAGTTGAGGTAGCCAAACTCTAAGACCGCAGGAGCCAGATCGCCAGGTTGAGCTGTTGCGGATCTGGATGCTGAATGTCGCCATGGCTCTGCGTCAAAAGTCTGGGTGTGAGGCGCAGCCTTTGATGCGGTACCACAGATAGTTCTAGAAACGTGGTGTACCATGGTTGGCGTGCCCACGTCGGAGCAACCAGGATTAGAGTCATCGAGTGTTGATTCAGCTTGCATGCCACCAACCGTATTAGAGGCGCTGGGGGAAAAGCGTACGCAAAGATGCCTGACCAATTCATCCATATCGCATTGCCCTGCGACTGTGGGTGTGGAAACCTGGCGGCGAAGCTTCGGCATTCGGCGTTTTTCTTTGTGGCGAACAGGTCTATCTCTGGATGACCCCACCGTTGGAAGTACGGGTGGAGTACTGATGGATGTATCTCCCACTCGTGCATTTGGTGGCTGTACCTGCTGAGCAGGTCCGCCATCTGATTGTCCTTGCCCGGGAGGTTTTCCGCCATGAGGAAGATGTTCCTTTGAATGGCCCACTTACACATGCTCTGAGCCAGATGAGACAACTGTGGAGAGTGTGTACCTCCCTGCTTCTGAATGTAGTACATGGCCGTCATGTTGTCCGTCCGGATCAACACAAGCTTGTTGCACAGATGTACTTTGAATGCTTTCATCGCCATGAAGATAGCCATCAGTTCTAGAACGTTGACGTGCATCTTCTTCTGCTGCGTTGTCCATAGTCCCCGCACCGTGTAATGGAGAACATGAGCTCTCAACCCTGGAGAGATGCGTCCGTCGTCAGAATGATCTGTGGCACAGGCTCCTGGAACGGTCGTCCCTTGCAAAGGTTTTGTGGATTCCACCAATGCAGAAAGTTGTATGCACAACCGGTTACCAACACTAGGTCTTTCAACTGTCCGTGAGCCTGATTCCACTGACGTGCTAAGCACTCCTGAAGCGGACGCATATGTAGTCTCGCGTGCGGGACTATGAAAATGCAGGAGGCCATCATGCCTATCAACTGCATGAACACTCGGGCCTGAAGCGAGTGTTGAGGTCTGAATTTTTGTATCAGCGATTAAATGCTGCTGATCCTCACTGAATTTGGCTGTGCTTTGGCTGCCAGAGGGTCGATGGTCGCACCCAGATACTGCCGTATGTGGGCGGGTTACAGGTGGGACTTTGGGAAATTCAGTGAGAATCCCAGATCGTGAAGAAGATGAATAGTGTGGGACATGTGGGCGGCACACTGCTGGCCCGACCTTGCCTGGATAAGCCAGTTGTCCAGATAAGGGTAGACGTGAATGTTCTGTCTCCGTAAGTGTGCCGCCACCGTCGCCAGGCACTTTGTAAACACCCTGGGTGCCGTGGTGACTCCGAAAGGTAGGACCTGGAACTGGTAATGTTGATTTTGGATGGTGAACCGGAGGTATTTTCTGTGTGACGGGTGCAGTGGAATATGAAAATACGCATCCTTCAGATCTAATGTTGCGAGAAAATCTCCCTGACTGAGCAACAGTAGGACTTGCTGCAGTGTTAGCATGTGAAAGTGCTCTGATAGAATGTACTGATTGAGGGATCTGAGGTCCAGTATGGGTCTGAGGGACCCGTCCTTTTTTGGGATCAAGAAGTACAGTGAGTAAACTCCTGTGCCTTTTACTTCCACAGGCACAAGCTCGATTGCTCCTTTTTGCAGCATGACGTGTACCTCCTGCTGCAATAAGTGCAAATGCTCTGTGGACATAGGACGGTGTCTTGGGGGTATGTTGGGTGGAGTGGATGTTAACTCCAGACAATAACCGTACTGGATAAACTTTGTGACCCACCTGTCTGTGGTGATGGACTTCCAGACTGGCAGGAACTGTTGAAGTCTCCCCCGGACCGGTGTTGTATGGTCGGGGGGCAGTGACAAGGCGTCACTGTTTGTTAGTGGCGGAGGACCTGGAGCTATTGTTTCCACGACCTCTGCCCTAGGCACTGTTTCCACGATAGCCACCTCTACTTTGTTTAGTGTATGTGGTTTGCGCGCCACCTTTATTGTACTGTGTTTGCTGGGACAGCTGGCCTCTGGAAACAACTCTATTGCCTGAGCGACGAAAAAAACCACCCCTGAACTGCTGCGACTGTAGAGTCCCCATAGACTTTGCAGTCTCAGTGTCTTTCTTGATTTTCTCCAAAGTGGTGTCCACCTCTGGGCCAAATAGATGATCAGGGTTTACTGGCTGATTCAGAATGGTGGTCTGTATCTCTGGCTTGAACCCGGAGATTCTGAGCCAGGCATGTCGTCTCAACATGACACTAGTGTTAACGGCTCTGGCCGGGGTGTCTGCTGCGTCCAGTGCACATTTTATTTAAGCATTGGATATGAGCTTCCCTTCCTGTAAGAGCATCTCAGCTGCCTCCTTATATTCATCTGGCAGGTGCTGTAACAGGGTCTCCAGTGTGTCGTAATGGGCCCTGTCATACCTGGCTGAGAGTGCCTGAGTGTTTGAAATGCGCCAGATATTGGCCGCTTGAGCTGCCACCCTTTTCCCTGATGCCTCTAGCACCTTAGATTCTTTATCTGGGGGAGGAGCATCACCCGTTGTTTGTGAATTAGCCCTCTTCCGGGCATTAGAAACAATAAGAGAGTCCAACGGCAACTGTCCCTTAATGTAGGTAGGGTCCCCAGGCGCCGGTTTGTACTTCTTTTCAATCCTGGGGTTTATCACCCTGGCTCTTGTAGGCTCCTTAAATTTTTCCCCAGCATGCTCCAAGACACCCTTCAACATAGGCAGAGTCTTGACAGTCTTCTCTGAGGTGGAAAAGGTGTCGAACAGAAAGTCCACTTCAATAGGGTCAGCATGGAGCTGGACGTCATGATTCTTGGCTGCCTGTTCAATGAGTGCATTAAACGACGCCGAATCCTCAGTAGGCGATGTTTTTACAGCATACACATGAGTGTCTGGAGCAGTGTGTGGATCTCCAGGGTCAGCAGCATCTGCCCAAGGTTCATTAGTATCATCTGGATCAGTGTCCACAGGATAGCTGTATTCGTCATTATCACCTTCCCCAGTCTACACATCTGAATAAGTGGGCGAGACATCATGGCCACGTGGAGATACAGGTTCCACAAGAACAGGTGTTGTAGTAGAATTCTTCTTCTTTTTTTAGTGGGATTTTATAGGACTGCATTGGCTGTTCCGGGGCGATCTTTCGTTTATTAATAGAAAGTCTGCCTGTCTCAGCATCGATAAACTGTTCCTGTTGCTCTTCAAGCAAGGACTGTCGATGCTTTGAGACCACAGCTGTTGGCTTCGGCACCGTGGACCCCTTCTCCGGCACGTCGACGGCCATTTTAGGAATGAAAGCCTTCGGCACCACTTTCGGTGGCAGCGTGAAGTGGATGGGCGCCGACGTCTTTTGAGGCTTATCGGCAGGCTTCGAAGGTGGAGGATCCTTAGGCCCGACAGCCCAAGCCTTGTCCTTGATGCGCTTCAGGAATTCTGCCACCTGCTTCGAGAAGGAGGCGGACGGCTGCGTCGACTCGACGGAATCCTTCGATGCACCACCAGGCGTGGACTCGGGGGTTGTACTGCTTTTAGCCTTTTCCGGCCGACGCGGAGGCTCGAGAACCTTCTGATCACCGAGTCCTTTGTCGGTGTTGACTGTCTTCGGCGCCGATTTTTTCGGGTCGACATCCTTGACCTTTGCCTTCGGCGTGCCAGACTTTGGCTCGACGCCCTTTAGCGGCCTCTTCGGGTCGATAACGCTTTTCTGCTTCGTCGGTGCCGATAGATCCGAGGACTTCGAGCCGACCAAAGCAATACGCACTTTCGGTTTCGATTTAGCCTCAAGTGCTTTTGGTTGCGTAGACACCGGAGCTTTCACTTTCGGTTTCGATTTCGCAACTTGCGGCTTCTTAGACATGTCTGAAGCCGAGCCCGAAGGCGGGGCCGTAGACCTTATTGGAAGATCTTGGGTAAGGCCTTGTGGCGATCCCTTGACCTGAGCCTTATGAAGTGTTTTGGCCCCAGTATCAGTTTGTGGGCCTAGCTCCTCGCTCGAGCTGTCTTCCATGGCCCAAAAGGCCCCATCGTCATCTCCTACCTCGTCGACGACCTCTTCCGCATCGAGCATCTCAACATCAGCGTCGTAGCTGGAGTCGACCTCCGATGCGGGATCCGACAGGTTTTCTCGAACCTCCCGCTCTGCTCTTTCATTATCCCCGGCATCGAAGATGTCCACCAGTTCAGGTGCCGTCTGCTGGGCTTCCTTGCGCGCAGCGCGCCGATGCAGAAGTGTCTTCTTGGATCGAAAACGGGAACAAGCCATACAGCTGGCTTCATCATGATCCGGCGACAGGCACTTGTTGCACACCGGGTGGACGTCGATGTGGGGATATTTCGAGTTGCACACGGGACATCTCTTGAACGGGCTCCGTTCCATGATGGATCGTCGATAAGGCCTCTGGCGTCGACCGGGCCTTCAGCGTCGAAAAGCACGCAGCTCTTCTGGATATCCGGCTCGGGAACTGAGCTGGAACAGAACTGGGCACCGATCGCAAGACAATACCGACGAAAAAACTAAAGGCCTTTTGGCCTAAAGAAACTTTTTTATCGATTCCGACTTGAGTGAACCAATATGCATCCGAACCCAATGGCGGAAAAAAACAATCTGAGGATGGAGTTGATGCCCATGCGCACTGTAGTCCAGGGGAGGAGCCACCTATCTCGTGATACTTCGAAGACTCTTCCAGGACAACAATGTGCGATCATCCGGACCCAACACTAGGCGGCGATCTATGCACAGATATGAATTTAGCAGCCCACATGCCTCGAACCGCTACTTCCCGTTTTGGGGCTCATTTTGTCTGAGGTGCAACGGCATCAAAGGCTTTTTTCCTGGGGGCGCGGCTGGAAGATATCCTTTATGACGCAGACTGGTCCTCAGACTCCACCTTCTAAAGCTTTTATTTTAAACCAGTGGTATCACTGGCTTCCTAGGTGGTGGACAAGCTTTAAACTAGCCTAATGTGAAGCTTCCGGTCCTGCCATAGAATGCAAAATGTCCTAGCTATCGTAAAGGAAAGATTTGATTCTATTAAGGACGCAGAGACGAGGATTAGCCCACCCTTTCTGTTGAACCCTCCCAGAACACCTACATATCTGTGGTGAGTAAAACGTTTACAATTAGATTTGTTTCACAATGCCTTGAAATGTTTGTATCATTCTTATCTGGAATGTGACTGTCACTGTTGTTTTGAGGATGTACGTGCTATGTTACATTTCTCAAACATACAACTATCCTTCTTTAATTTAGATCGGATGCTGGCAAACAGGAATAACTGAAGATTGTCTTGATTTAGTCGCAGGAAGAAAGAGGAGGGTAGAGCACCCTCAAAGGAAGTTGTGGGATAACCTCGTTCAGGATTGGTCAGCTCTGTTGGACTTTTTCGCTTTCTATTTCCCTCTGCATCATGGGAAATGTCGTTTTTTATTGTTAATGTAGTTTTGATAAAAGCTGCTGGAGTAAATTAAATGGAGAAAGTAAAGCCTAATCCTCGCCTCCGCGTCCTTAATAGAATCGAAACTTTCCTTTACGATAGCTACAAAATTTTGCATTCCTCTGCCCAAGGGGAAGCTGCCAGGAAAATCAGAGATTCTGTCGAAGGCACAAAGTATGCTCCATTGCAGAGCATACCCACATATTTCTATGACTCCTCTCCTCTAGAAAAGTCTCACTCATCTGCCTCCTCCACTTGTTGCCAAATCACACCCCTCCACTACAGCCCCGATCTCCCAAGGCACTACTGTTCACCCTCTCTCCCTGATGGAGTGAGGCATTTCCATCCATCTCTCCTTCACCAGTCGAGGTAGTTCCATCTGCTCAAGACACACCCACTCACCTTCCAACCTTTCAAAAGCACCTATTAGGAGCTTCACCTGCAGCAGCCAGTCCATGATGATCTAGCAGCCTAGATCGTCAATGGAAGTCAGGATGTCTGCGGAAGGTAAATATAAAAAAAGAAATGTCTCGGTGGAGTGGTCTTGTTTTCACTGGCTACCAAGATAACCTGCTATTCCTATGCAAAAGATGCCACTTTTGGGCATTCATGGCATGATGCTCACTGCTCACCCCTGTCCTAATGCTATACAACTATTTCTGGCCAAAGCATAGGCATGCATGGTAAGATGCCCACATTTGTTAAATGGGAGGCCCTGACACAATGGTACACATGCTAGGCAACTTGTAGGCATCTATGGCATAAGGCCTAATCCTGGTAGAATTCTAGCTCTAGCATAACAGTATTATTTCTTGACAACTTGTGGGTATACATGTAGCTTTTCATATAGAAAGATGGTAATTATTGACCTATTGTGAACCTCTGTATTATGGTGGTATCAACCTTTGGCCCAATATGCTTGTCTTGTTATAATATGGGTATTTCTAGCATTTTGCGGGGATTCATGTTATGATGGTGCCCATATTTGATACAATGCTAGCCTTGACTGATGGTGGTCATTCTTGGCACCTTAGCGCACCCATTGCACAATGGTGTCCTCCCATAGCAGAAAAGCAGTATGAGCAGAGGTGACAGATCTGGGCATCAATTGCATGAAGCTTCCCAACCCTTACATAATGTTCACCCTGACACAATGGTGGAAATGTGTGCCATTTTATGGGTAGCCATTCCATAATAGCAGTAACTCTTGACCTATGGTGGGCATCCATAATGCTAGACCCTGCATTACGGTGGCAATTCATGATATACTGTAGGTGCCCAAGGAATGACGGAGCCCACCCTGGCATACTACTGTCCCTGGCTAAATGAAGATAATTCCTCGCATATTGGAGCAGCCATGGTATGATGGTGCAAAATTGTCTATGCAAATAATTTTCAATACATTAAAGTTGAAGCAGTCTCAGAACAGTGGATTCAGTTCAAGTGAACAAATGTAATGTATGTTAGATTTATTCGCAAAGCACAAACATTGCAGGGCTTCATGGTGCTGAGGAAGTAACATAACAGTATAAAGAAAGACAGAGGAGAAAATATTACTAGTTACAAAGTCAGGCTTTAATGGCTTTCCTAAACTTGGTTACAAGAGAATGGAAAGACCGCAGCTCTGGTAAAAGCCTCATGTTGGTGCTGTACTGACTTGACCTCAACACATTGTTCAACATCCTGAAGGCCTTCCTGGCCTTGTATAGTATGCTCTTGGTGTCACTACCTGCCCTTCTATTATGTCTGATAGTAGTGCCCAAGTAGCTGAACTCTTCAGTTGTAGCTAAATTGTCTCTATCCTCCATATATGTAAAGGGTTTGGGATACTGAGTGGCATGATCTGATTTCTTTGTGTTGATCCTGAGGCGCACCTTTTCACTCATGTATAGATCAGAATGCTGGTAGATGGCAGAGAGTGATATCACCAAACGGTCACCCTTCAAAACTAGTAACCTGAGAAAAATCTTGCATGTTGTTTGGATGTGCATCATCTCCGTCCAGGAACTACTCACAAGATACAAGCAAGAGGGAATTGACACCATCATTATTAAAAAAAGATTGAGGTGGATAGGAAACACCATCAGGAGAGAACAAGACTCAATTACAAGAACTCCACTAGACCTCAGAAGGAAAATAAAAGAGAGGCAAGCCTGAAGACGAATTGTAGAAACAGAAATGAGAATCCTGAACGACAAGTGTGGCACTGTACAGAAACGTGACCAAGACAGATAGAAGTGGATGTCCTGCGTTGCTGCCCTACATGCCAATCGCCTTAACAGGTAGTAAGTAAATAAACGTGGTCACCGTTGGTTCTAACCAAATGGCAGCTACCAATACCAATACCACCACCACACTACCAATACCACCACCCCACTACCAATACAAATACCACCACCACCAATACAACCACCAATACCACTACCACCACCAATACCAACACCGTCACGAACGCCACCACCAATACTACCACCACCACCAGTACCACCACCACCAATACAATGACCACCACGACCACCAATACCACTACCATCACCAATACCACGACCAAATACCACCACCAACCCATTACCAATACCACCACCAATACCACCACCACCAATACCACCACCACCAAAACCACTACCACCACCAATACCATCACCACCACCAACACCAAATACCACCACCAACCCACTACCAATACCACCACCGCCACCAACATCACTAATACCACCACCACTAATACCACAACCACCACCAACACCATCACCACCAATACCCCCACCACCAATACCACCACCAACACCAAATACCACCACCAACCCACTACCAATACCGCCACCACCATTACCAACATCACCAATACCACCACCACTAATACCACAACCACCACCAATACCATCACCACCAATACCCCCACCATCAATACCACCACCACCAGTACCACCAATACCATCACCAATATCACCACCAATACCAACACCATCGCCAATACCACCACCAATACTGCCACCAATACCACCACCACCAATACCCCCACCACCACTACCATCACCACCAATACCCCCACCACCACTAAATACCACCACCAACCCACTACCAATACCACCACCATTACCAACATCACCAATACCACCACCACTAATACCACAACCAATACCATCACCACCAATACCACCACCACCAGTACCACCAATACTATCACCAATGTCACCACCAATACCAACACCATCACCAATAGCACCACCAATACTGCCACCAATACCACCGCCACCAATACCACCACCACCACCAATACTAATAACACCACCTCAGCACCTCTCGCTCACTAGTAATAGCAGGGGCAGTGTACAAGGCCGGAGCTGCAGCCGAGACCGTCCCTCCCTCCCTTCATGCATGCCATAAAGCACAGCCTGCCTGCACCAGGAGGTGAAGCCAGGGCCCTACTACAGCTGGAGTATTATTTTTTATTAGGCAAAAGATAGCAATGGCATTACAGAATGCCACACTGCACACTCAAATCACAGAGAGGGCGCGAAATAGCCCCCCCACCTCGCTCTTCCGCCTGAGCCGCAAAAGTGTAATTACAGAGCGAAAGGTGTTGGAGGGCTTTGTTAGTGTTTATAGCTCTGATCATATGTAACTCTCACTTCACACTTTGTGTCTGTGTAATTTACAAAACGTATACATCTTCTTCGCTGCACTATTTATCACTACTTTGTGCACGTCACTGGTTGGTCTCTTCCTCTGATATTTACAATATAACAAGCAGTCGAGAAGGCCCTTTATAGCAATGCAATAGGTCTCGCATTTGCGAGAGTTTAAGCTGTTAGTATTGTAAATGACAATGTCTTTTATTTTTATTTTAAAACATAAATTAACAGGCATAGTCATTTAAAAGGCCAATAGCTCAAACTCGTGTGAATGCGAGACCTATTGCATTGCAAATGCTTGTTTGGTTGTGTGCTTGCAAGCTTAAGCTTCGGTCTTTTAGGGCTCTCGGTATTTACCTGAGCAAAGCATATTGTATGTCAGCAATGGAAATGGCAAATATTAACCCCTCGATTGATGGCTCCCACATTCCAATCAAATCTATATATTTTATTCTTCTGTGAATTTTGTAAGGCGCATCGTAAAAGACTTATCTAGCCGCTTATGCACAAATACCATTTTACTCAATGTCGCCCAGCTTTTAATTTTTTACAATCTCTACCAAATGAACTAGTATGTTTTACCGTGGCCTCATATTTACCTCTTTCATGTAAGACTAGGCGGCTGGACCACTTTGCTTTATTAATTACGAATCACGTATTTTTAACCTTGTTTTTAAATCTAATGTCTGTTATCAAATTACTGTCACCATTCTCATTATGAAAGCTGTATTTTTTTTATTATAGATTGTGCATTTTTACTTTTATGATCTTAAAAAGTTATGTATCGAATAAAGTGATTTTGACTGACTGACTGCACCTAGGGATGAAGTACAGTCACCACTTTTCCCTAGTTAGAATACCAAACTAAATCCCAAAATTAACTAAAAGAAATAAAACAGAAATATTAATGATAAACAACCTCACCAGGGGTTTGGCCCTTCATTCCTCCATCCTTAGCATTTGCAACACGCTTTGCACAATGAAGGGATGTGTGGGTTTTTACAAATGGAGAGGTAGGACCAAGGCAGGACTTAGGGGGAGGCAGCCACTTGCAACAGATAACCAGTCTTTCATATTGGGTCCCTCAGCCAGCATTTCACAGCCCACTTAGTGCGTGATTGAAATCATTTAATTCTCCCAAAAAAATGGACAGGTAGTCACAATTCAGAAATTGTTTGCTTGCATGTTAAGGGGAGGAAAGAGAAACATTGTTCAGGAGAAATAAAATAAAAATATGCCACTCACCTTCAAAAGAAAAGTGGGAGAGGAAGGGAAAATTGTTGTTTAAAACCAAATTGAGGGAACACAAAGTGAAATAACACCGCTCTGAGTTCAAGGATCCTTGCTTCACTGAATGAGATACATTAAAATTCTTGCTACACTGCACTCTGGTTACCTGGGACAAATTCTTACTTTAAAGTGGCAATGTATGGAACACCACTGCATACTGGACCCATTTCATACGTTTTAGACCATTTAACATTGAACAATTAAAAATGAATATTCAATCCAGTTGCTTGACCAAGCTAATTTTATTAAAAAATAAAGAACACAAAAGTTTGCACGCCTATGGTTGTTCATTGAATGCATTTTTGGAACAATTATATGTCTTTTAAAAGTGTCCTGCATCCCACATATTAGTGGAAATGTTCAATGATTTTGAATAATAACGAAGATCCCATAAACGTAAATGCATTGCTGGAGTCTCCAGGATTGCATGGAATTTGCACAGTTTCGGTCATGTTGAAAACCCTTAGTCCAGCCTACTGCAAACAGTGAAGCGATAATCTGCTGATCACACAGCCCCAAAAATACAGCCCCAAAAGCCATTGCACTGAGCTGTAAATTACATAGAACCGCACAGTTAAGACAACAATGTATATACTTGAAGAAGTCCAGTGAAAAGC
Source organism: Lissotriton vulgaris (assembly GCF_964263255.1). Lineage (NCBI taxonomy): Eukaryota > Metazoa > Chordata > Amphibia > Caudata > Salamandridae > Lissotriton > Lissotriton vulgaris. Next base: position 988,140,014 of record NC_141693.1, read on the forward strand.
ATGCCCAGCAACCAGCGTTGTGGCCCAGTTTCCATCTTTTGAAAGTGCAGTTTGATACTGTCACACCGTCCGTCAGCAATCCCTGTTGGCTCCCTGTACGTTAATTCACAAGCAGCCCTTGTTTGCACCCCCCATTAGGTGCTTTGAGCTTCCTTACATAGAACATAGCTCCAAGTTGCGACATAGTTTGCAGAAAGATTTCTCTTCTGTGTTCAGCAATAGTTTGGCAAATCTAGTCTTGTTCGTCCTTCTGCTTGTTTATTCTTCTGGTTCCGTCACGTAATTCCTACTGTATGTTCTATTGCATCTATTAGCAACACTATGAGTTTTTCATCTCCAAGGGTTGGTTTTTTTGGGTACTTTATACAGAATTTCGACTTTAGCAATTAATCTCCAATGGAGCTGAGCAAGTGGTACAGTATATGTTGCTAGGTACCTCTCACCCAAAACAACCTAATCTCACAGCTGTAGTCGTTTCCCTTATATCTAGAGATATCATAAGTGTGTTATGTTAGTACCGTAGACTAGTGATAAGTATCGAGCCCCCAGAATCCCTGTCAAAGGGAGGTTTTCCTGAAACCTAATCTAGACTGCTGTTTTTGTATTAATTTACAGGACTGCTCAATGTTTAAGACCATAGTTGATAGTACTGGCTTATGTACAGGGACAAAATAATGGTAGACTTCCTTCTATTGGCCATGGTGACATCAAGATGAACTTCACCAACTGGGGAGAAAGGTTATAAGAGAAGCACCGCCGTGCATAGCTTAGGAAGCATGGTGGAGGACTTAAAACTACACAGCGATACTGAAGCACCGTTGTTCTGCCCTTTCTATCAAGTCATTCACTGAACACTTATTTTTAGCCTCTATAAACCTCAGACTCCCTTTCACTAGGTTATTCCCAGCATGTTATGTGCTTCTTAGTCTTTTACAAAATAATTCCCTTGCTTTCGTCACATTTTCAATAACACAAATTGCCCAAACCACAATTACTCCACAAATTTTTAAGAGGGAAGAAATCAATTTATTATGACCACCCTCGACATCTTACTCAATGTCAGTTTTTTTATCTTATTCAAATTATCACAAACTTTATGACAGAAAACAAACAATACATTGAATATTTACACCCCTATATATACTTTTTCAGCAGATTTGAAGTGACGTGCGTTTTCGATTAAATGTATGTCAGTAAGCATGTGGTCCCCACTATAAGTATGAATGTGCAACGAACCAGGATCATACACTTGGGCACATTTAGTACAACTATTATGGGATAAGCACAATCACGAAAAAACAACGGCATCTACTTATTTCCAAACATTTCATAGGGACTTAAACCAGCATGGGACTGCTTGGGCGATGTGAATGGGTGGAAGAAAATCATAGGACCTGGAGAAATGTCAGTGGAAGTAAAAACAGTAATTTTTGATGTAGGTAGGAAGTAAACAAACACACATCTCAACACGCAGTAGAAAGGCGGACACTCACGAAGCTGTCGGTTTTTGGGGGGGGGGGGGGGGGGGCCCTCTCTTGGTGACCAGTGTTCTTGGTCAGACGTCTCTCTTACCTCCTCTCTCGGCATTCACAGCAGACTCCACAGAATCCACACAAACCTCCATGAGAAAGCCATTATCTGCCATTCCTAAGGGTTAAAGAAAAAGCCGATAAACAAGTCTTAGGTCCGAGTCTGTTATGATACATTCCAAGCACTGAACTCACTCTAAATAACTATGACATAACAGCGACTTAATATACACATTAGTGTTTGCATTAGCCTGGCACACACTGCTCGCATCAGCAGACTGCAGCGCTTACCCAATCCCAAAGCAACGCTAGTGCGTGATGATCCTCGTATTACATCGGTGAGGAGCCAAAATAGCCTTCAGCAGCAGAGTCTGAAACATGCACTACACTTCATCTGCAGCAGAGGCGTGCTCTAGTGACCGCCTTCAGGAAGTGGAGTGCTGCTAGTAAACAGACACGTCATAAGGCGAGGGCGTGGTCTTGTCTCTGTGCCAGAGCAGTACAGCTCGGCACCGACACGGCGCAAAGAACTGGTGTGACCTACGTTAACGGAGGACAGCCCGCCCCTCATCGAGAACATTTGGAAGACTTGATGGTGCAGTTCAGAACCACTTATCGTTGACAAGCATTGGCAAAGCCAATAGGTCTCGCCTATGAAAGAGCAATTTTGAGAACATTTAGTAGACTAGAAAGTGCAGATTAAATCTACCTAACGTCAAGTATTGGCAAAGCCAATAGATCTAGCCTATGCAAGAGCAATTGGCTTTGCCAGTGTGTTTTAGCCATTTTGTACACCAGTGTAACTGTTGTTCTGCATGGCTAAAAGTTGGTGGCTTAGAAGAGATTGACGTGGAGTGTTGTAGAGTAGAGTGTTGTAAAGTGGGGTAAATTGCTGCAGAGTAGAGTTGGGTTGAGTAGAGTGGCATAGACTAGAGTGTCGTAGAGTGGAGTAAAGTGTCAGAGTGGAAGAGTGTAGATTGGAGTAGAGTGTTGTAGAGTGGAGGGGTGACAGTGGAGTGAAGTGTCAAGGGGAGTGGGATAGAGTGCTGTAGGGTGGAGTGCTTTAGAGTGGAGTGGTGTAGAGGGGAGTGGCGTAGAGTGGTTGAAGGATGTAGCGTGTTGTTGAGTAAGGTGGAATAGAGTGACGTAGTGGGGTGGAGTAGTGTATCATGGAGTGGAGGTGCCAGAGTACAGTAAAGGGGCGTGGACTAGAGGGAGTTGAGTAGAGTGGTGTAGAGTGGAGTAGAATGGTAGAGTGACAGGGCATAAAGTGGAGTTGCACAGAGTGGAGTAGATCGTCATAGAGGGGAGTAGTATACAGTGGAGTAGAGTGGAATGAAGGGTCGTAGAGTGGCATAGAGTGTCATGGAGGGTTGTGAAGACAAGTCGGGGAGTGGCTCAGAGCATAGTAAAGTGTTGTACGGTGGTGTAGAGTGTTGTACAGTGGAGGCACGTAGAGTGGAGGCGTGTTATACTTTGGAGTGACAGAGTATGAGGCGTACACTGTAGTGTCGCACAGTGGAGTTGTTGAGTGGCGGATAGAGGAGTGAAGTGGCGGATAGAGGAGTGAAGTGTCAAAGAGTGGAGTAAATTGTCGTAGAGTGAAACAGAGTGGCATGCCACAGAATAGAGTGCCATGGAGTAGAGTGGAGTAAAGTGTCAGAGTGGAGTGGCGTAGTATAGTGTGGAGCGGCATAGAGTGGAGTGGCCAAGAGTAAAGAGGCTTTGCGTGGAGAGGGGTAGAGTGGAGTGTTGTAGAATGGAGTGTCGTATAGTGGAGTAGATTGTCACAGAATGGAGTAGAATGTCGTGGAGTAGAATGTCGTACAGTGGAGGGGTGTAGAGTGGAGTAGATTGTAGAGTGGAGTGGCACTGAGTGCAGTGAAGGGCCGTAGAGTGGAATAGGTTGTCATGGAATGGCGTAGAGTGGAGGGGAGTAGAGTCGTAGAGTGAATTGGTGTGAAGTGTAGTAAAGTGTTGTAGAGTGGAATGACGCAGACTGGAGCAGAGTGATATGGACTGGAGCGACGTAAAGTGGAGAGGCATACAGTGCAGTGCCGCACACTGGAGTGTCGTTAAGTGGTGTAGAGTGGAGTAAAGTGTCATACAGTGGAGTAAAGTGTCAGAGTGGAGTGCTGTAAAGAGTAGTGGCGTAGCCTAGAGTAAAGTGTCAGAGTGGAGTAAAGTGTCAGAGAGGAGTGGTGTGGCGTAGAGTGGCTTAGCGTGGAAGTGTCACAGAGTGGAGTGACACTGAGAGGAGTAGAGCGATATTAAAGTGTCCTAGAGTGGAGTATAGTGTTAGAGTGTCGTGGAGTAGATTGGAGAAGGATAGAGTAAAGTGTTGTAGAGTGGCCAAGAGTGAAGTAGAGTAAAGAGTTGTAGAGTTAAGTAGTGTAGAGTGGAGTAGACTGGAGCGCTGTAGCGTGTCAGAGTGGGGTGTCCTGGAGTGGAGTAGAGTGGAGTGCTGTAGCGTGTCACAGAGAGGAGTGTCATAGAGGGGCGTGGAGTGGCATAGTGTGTTGTAGAGTGCAAGTGCATAGAGTGGAGTATGAATGGGTGGGAAGTGCACTACAATCACAGACAACACTTTTTAAAATTGAAATTACCATTACATTTGCACAAACATATCGTTTTTACTGAAAAAACTATACAGTGCATAAACAATAATGTGTGGAAATGGCATCACCTAGTGTACTGGTTTGTTCTGACTGTATTAAAACATTTGTTTCTAGCACATTTCAAAATTACAAAAAATGTGCTTCATTTGTGCTTTCCAAATTCTGGTGTATTCTGAAACATTTGCACAGTTGATTTACAGTCATACATTTTGTGGTGTGCTAGAAAACAAAGTCTTTCCTTTCACACCCCCAGTTTGTCAGATAAATCCTCTCACTTTGAAGTTAGAGAAAGAAAAGGAAACACCAATGCTCCCTCTGAAAACAGAGCCTGACATTCGACCTCTGTCTTTGAATGCACAGCAAATGTGACAAGATAAGAACAAAATGTAAAGGCCTGTTTATAGAAAGCGAGCACTAGTCTAAGCATACAGTAAACGGGCTATGTTCCACGGGAGGGACACTGCTGGAAAGCCTAAAACAAAAAAAGGCAGCAAATAGAAAGCAAGCAAATGTGAGTTACAAACCACAAAAAAAGCTCTCCCCTGCTGTAGTGCTTTTTGCAGTTTTTGCTTCTGCTTCTTTTTGACATACACAAATACTGTAACAAAGAAACAACATTCAAGAATTATACCAGATTTTGAGTACACTAAGGAGTCACAGTCTATACATCTGTGGGCCTGATTACCAAGAAATTGTAACTCTCCGCTTGAGTGAACTTAAGCCTACTTGAGCTGAAACATATGACCCCAATCACAAACGCCTCAAGAATACTGCAGACTAAGTTATGATTAGAGCAACATTGCTGGCTTACGCCACCTCAAGTAATCATTCAATTGAAAATTGTGAGCACACAGATTTCCACACTTCTAGAATTAGGATATTGTGAAGTGTCACAATTATCTTTTTAGGTTTCGCACCTAGCGTTGCAGAGCACAGCAGTGCTCGCGCAGCCAGACTTCATGTAGGGGCTTCTGAAAGCTGACCACAAGCTTGTGCTTGTGCTTTTGTTATTGTTGCAGGCTATTGGGCGTTGCGTGCGTCTTTCTAACAAAGACAGCACACAATTGGGCAAATGCAGGCGCATGTCCCGCATTTGCCCCGCCCATGGCCTACTGGTGTCTGTTACCCACGCGGCCGACATCTGTTTTGCATTATAGTGCCTGATAATGCAAAACCGACGTCTCGCTGTGGCGCGCGCGCGCACCACTTGTTCTCCTAGTACTATTATTTAAACACTTTTGTTTTTCTCTCAGTATTCGTTGTAGTTTGTACCCGGTGATACCATCTCCCGCCCAGTGTACGATGGTCACTGTGACTGAACCCCACTTTGTTGTGTCTTTTCAGCGAGCGCCCTGAAGCCGCAGTAAGACAGCACATCAGCTGAACAAGAAAGCCTTCAGTGTTGCCCGGTGCTAGCGCGCAGCAGGAGACAAAGTAATTGACATCGGAGCCTGTGCATGCCCAAATTGAAATATGCTGCCTGCCCTTCAATCATGCTTGCTAGTAGCGCTACAATTTTGCAAAACTGTGCAGGCTGCAGAGCACTGGCTCCCGGCGCGGCGCTGACCACAAGATAGAGTGAGTCATGATGTGAGAGAATCACCCTTCCCAATTAAATTACCGGGACCCCGGGGCCCGCCGTCTCAGAGAGACAAGTTCGCGTTAACTGGCTGTCCCAGTGTTTGGCGTCCATTACCTCACGTCCTGTAGTTGGAAGCAGGAAGTGTGAGGCTTGCCTGTGCGAAGAAGCCAGCGGCCGCGGGACTCTGAGTAGCAGAGTCTCACACGATCATGGCAGCGCAGCATGAGAGAGGCCTGTGGCTGCATCGGGCGTGCTGCGTGTGCTGGGAGAGGCGCTGCAGTGTGCACACTGCTGCAGGCATGTGCGTCGCCAGCCACCGGCCAACGAGAGGCAGGCGCACAGTATGTCACCCCCGCCGTGCGACTCAGTGCCAGGGACAACGCGGTCACCCATGTTATGTTATGTTATGTTAAAAAGTCTTATACCGCGCACGTTCACCGAAACGGTTTCTTGGCGCTCATAACAGATGCGGAGGGCAAGGGTAGAAGTTTACTCGAATGCTGACTTAAAGAGGAACGTCTTCAGTGTCCTGCGAAAACACTCATAAGAGGGGCAGTGGCGGAAGGGGGAGGGGAGGGAGTTCCAAAATGTGGGGGCTAGAAAAGAGAAGCGGAAGCCACCATGTTTCTTGCGATGGATTTGAGGGGTGAGCAGGAGGTTATCAGCAGAAGAGCGTAGGTTTCTCGTGGGTATATACCGCTTCACGCTGGAGGAAATAAAAGCAGGTGCAAGATTATAGAGGGCTTTGAAGATGGTGCAGCCAAGTTTGAAAGTGCAGCGTTTGGCCACCAGAAGCCAATGCAGGCTCCGTAATAGCGGCGAAACGTGCTGGTGCTTAGGCTGGTGATATACTAAGCGAGCAGCCTGGTTTTGTATCAGCTGTAGCCTCTGAAGCTGGTAGGCGGGGATCCCTGCGTATAAGATGTTAGCAAAGTCAACTCTGGAAATAACAAGAGCCAAGATGACGAGGATAAGTGCATCTCTGGTGAGGAATCTACAGATTTTGCGTATCCTACGTAGGTGGAAAAAGCAGGATGATGTTACAGCACTGATCTGAGATTTCATAGAAAGATCGCCAGAGATGACTACACCGAGGCTTTTCACAGAGTTGACAGGGCGGGGAGGGGGGGATCCCGAGTGAGTGGGGCCAAAAGCTGTCGTTCCATGGGTTGGCAGGCCCACCCACCAGCACAAGCTCAGTCTTTGTAGGATTTAATTTGAGCTGGCTGTGAGCCATCCAGTCAGAGATATCTAGCATGGTAGTTTGAAAACCGAGGTGGGAGGAAGGAGAGGTATTGATGGGGAAAATCAGCTGCAAATCGTCTGCGTAGTTGAAAATTGTTGCAGAGGATTTGCGGAGAGAGGGGCTGCATATACAAATTAAAAAGCAAAGGAGATAGAGCGGAGCCCTGAGGGACTCCGCAGGAAAGAGAAGAGATAGAAGCAGAAAAGGTGGAAAGATGTACGGCTTGAGAGCGCTTGTCAAGAAAAGATCTGACCCAATCGAGGGCAACGCCCTGAATGCCGGCGTTAGTGACACGGTCGATCAGTATAGAGTGATCGACCGTGTCAAAAGCCGCCGACAGGTCTAGCAGGACGAGGGCTTGAGAGATGTTGTTGTCAGCGCCTGATCTGAGAGTGTCCATAACGGCAACAATGACCGCCTCAGTAGAGTGAAGGGGGCGGAAACCGGCCTGTTGGGGGTCCAAAAAGGATGAGCTCTCGATGAAGGCGCTCAGACAGCGTGTGACGTGGGTTTCCAAGATCTTTCCTAGATAGGGGAGGAGGGAAATGGGCCTGTAATTGCTTAGGACCGAGGGATCGGCATTAGCTTTCTTTAAGATTGGTATCACCACTGCCTGTTTGAAGGAGTCGGGAACTACTCCAGTGGCCAACGAGGTGTTAAGGAGTGCCAAGGCAGGGTCGGGGCAGGCCAAGAAGATTTCTTTGAGAATCTGAGGGGGGCAGCAGTCATTGGGGGAACCAGAACTAACTTTGTGCAGTAATTTCTGAAACTCAGTATTAGAAATAGAGGGGAAAGCATCCAGATGCTGAGGATTATTGGGAGGTAAAGGAAATGAGAGAGGGGATGGGGGCAGAGGAATGTTGTTTTTAATGGTGATAATTTTTTCTAGAAAGTAGGTGTTTAATGAGTCACATAGAGCCTGAGTGGGCAAGGGGGGAAGAGTGACCCGGTCTGGGAGGGAGAGCTCGTTGACAATGGAGAATATGTCTTTTGCCTTGGAGGCAGACTCCATTATTTTGTGGGAGAAGTAGGTTGTTTTGGCTGCGAGGATAGAGGATTTATAGGTTTTTAGGCAGCGCAGGAATTCAGACTTGAGATGTGGATCATAGTTGCGGCGCCATCGGCGCTCGGCTTGGCGGAGAGCTAGTTTGTCAAGTTTTATTTGATCGGTGACCCACCGCTGAGCGTCATGAGGGCGCATGGATTTTATGGTTTTCAGTGGGGCTACTGAGTTGCAAGCAGACAACAGCCATTGTTCAAGGATAGAAGCTTGATGAGTGACTGAGCCGGAGAGCAGGGGGACTGTAGATGCCAGCATGGAATGAAGTTCCGTCAGGTTAGCTTTCTTCCAGTTACGGGCTAGAACGTTAGTCGTAGGAGGGGGGCGGCAGGGGATAGATAAGTCAACAGAAAAAGAAATAAAATAATGATCTGACCAAGAGCAGGGAGTCACTAGGGGGGGCGAGATGTCGAGGTTCGCCGTCCAGACCAGGTCCAGAATGTGACCCTTACAGTGAGTAGGTGTCTTGATAAATTGACGGCAGTTCATACTTAAGAGGAGGTCCGAAAATTCCTCCGATAAACGACTTTCCCGAGGGTCAGAGGGCCAATAGTTAAAGTCACCAATAATGATAACTTTGGCGTTATTAATGATTAGTTGAGAAATAAGAGCACTGACCTGTTGTGGGAAAGAGGGCATGTAAGCAGGGGGTCTGTACAGAAGGGCACAGATAAGGGAGGATCTAGTAGAACTGAGTTTAATAACAAGGGTTTGTGTATTAGGGATCGCCGTGCAGGCTATGGTGGAAAAAATATGTTCTGTACGGATGATGGCTGCAACCCCCCCACCAGCTTGTCCCCCTGGGCGGTTAGATTGTAAGATATAATAGCCAGTGGGAATAGCGGCGAGGATGTCGGGAACAGAATCATCGGTAAGCCAGGTTTCAGATAGAAGTAAGATATCCACGGCACTGTCATCTAATAGGTGAAATATTTCCAGCTGGTGTTTCACCATAGACCGGGTGTTGAGATACAAAACTGTCAAGGGAGACGTCCCTGATGATGGTGTAGAATGGTGCGATGATACAGATTTAGGGTAAATAGAGGAAAGTTCAGGAACCGAAGAGTCCGGGGAGACCAAGATACCACAATCCTGGGCAGCCCTGGCGGCACGAGGCGGTAGGGGCACTGCATGCCGAAGTGCAAGTAGGTCAGCAGAAGAGTATGTAAAGGTTAGGGCAGAGTGAGTGGCCGCTGGACGCGACCGGCCGCGGACGGGCACAGACGGGCTTGACTTAGGCTCGACTTCGGCGCGAAGTCGGCGCTCCCGCTGCGCTCGTCCGCTGCGCTTCCGCCATAATATGTAAATCCTACGTGAGCCACTAGACCGCTAACCTGCGATGTGTAGGTGCAGGGCGGAAGTGGTAGTGGGAACCGGAAATGGCGCTCGAGAGGACGGCCCTCCGCACAAACGGCACTATGCCGGGGCGGAACGGGGCCAGGAGCGATGTGAAAGCAGGTAAGAGGCTCGCAAAGAAATGTGCAGTCTGTCCCAACAATTAGTACATCACACAGGAATTTACTAACAAACTTTTTAAAAACAGCTATTAATCAGCAATAAAATAAGTGGCAAGCGCAGCATACATCAGCAGCCTCAATCGCCGCGTCTGTCCCATGGCTAGCAGAGAGAAGTTGAAGACAACAGTGAGCACTAGAAGTACTAACGCTCGTCGTCATTCTGTCTGAGGCAGCCTGCAGTGCTCAGTGCTGCCTGTCTGAGACTCACTGTGTGACATTTCGAAGTTACCCTCGTCTTCATTGCATTATTTTTGCTCGCGAGAAAGTGTCACTCATAATGGCTGAAATGTCACTCATAATGTCACTGAAATTATGAAAATGTCACAAATGGCAATCTGAAACCTTGGCAACTATGCCCTTCCTACACCACCACAGATCCGACATGGTGGAGGGAAGCCTAGCTCGCACCAAGAGCACAGACATCAAACGCCAGAGTAATGACACCCTTCAAGCCTCGGCAGATGTGAAGTCGAGTAGAGAGCGGAGGGAAGCCAACAGGGAAGGATTCGAGCCGCTTCTTGCAGTCCAACCGGCTCACACCTGGAGGACACTTTAGGCACCACGTCAAAAACAACTTTGTGGTCACACGAGGCGAGCACAGAACCCCACTGAAACCCTGCGACGCTGTAACTCAAAGGGGCACTCTCTGTGCGTAATGTGAGGTGCCACGGGCGGCAGTCCATGCCACCTCGGAGGGCGGGGAGGTGAGTCATGGGCACTGATGGGCCGAAGCTTGGGGCAGGGGAGAGGATGCGGGGACACATCAGAAAGAACCACAAAAAAAACACAAACCATACAACGGCACCCACTGCGCATTCCAATGCTGGCACAGCCCTCCCTGGTGCGGGTGCCAGGGCACACAGGCTAGTAAACAACGCAAGACAGGCACCTGTCTCTGGGCAGCACCAGCCTTTTCATCCAAATGCGCCCTCAAAGGCATCCCTAACGGGTGGCAAAGGTACACACACCTGGCTTGGCTCAGAGAGTACTCAAAGTGACCGCTGGCACCTTGGCGTGGCTGCCCACGATACATGGCACTCCCGAACTACAGCCGAACCAATCAGGGTTTTAGATTTCCTTTGGAAATGCGCGAACATCGTCGGCAAAAGTTTGAAAGTCTTGAAATCCACTGGGCACTGCCAGTACCGCCTAGGAGAGTGGCATCCTTTGGGGGCTAACGCTGGCAGAGACAAAAATTGACACACCAATGACAACGGTGCCAACTATCAGTCAGAGTGCACCCGACACCCCATTCCGGGAAGACTCACACAGCTACGCAGCTGGCACCAATGGGGCACTTCCTGTCTGGTTGCCACGCAGCTTGGTGCCCAGGAAGGCCAATGTAATTAAATACATTTTTAGAGCTTAATGTTCAAAGAAAGAAATGTCCTTGAGAATTATTTTATACTCTTGCATATTCATTCATGACATTACAAGTTATTGAATTCTGTAGCCTGAGTCAGCCTCACTGTGTGATTGGTACGGCTGGGCTGGAGACAGCTGTTATCTGTTACATTGTAACAGTTTAATTATAGTAAAAAACAAGCATTTGCAATGCAATAGGTCTCGCATTTACGGGAGACTATGCTACTGGCATTGTAAATGACAATGCCTTTTATATATTTGTTTTTAAAACAAACTCGTAAATAAAGACATTGTAATTTACAATGCAAATAGCTCAAACTTTCGCATATGCATTGCAAATGCTTGTTATGAATATTATTTCTTTCACTTGGAAAGTATATTTCAATACAAAGACTTCTCTTAATATTGTCCACATGAAATATGGAATTATTAGGCACTATAACATACTTGGACGACCTTCTGAACTCATGCCCAGGTGGACTAGTTGTCAATAATGAATTAAGCGCAGTTTTCCATTTGGTGTTAGACATGAACAACTTTGCATTTGAAGTAATTTTTTCACAAAAGAGAAAAAGGATCACAAAATGTATTTTATCCTTTTTAAAAATTGTTGAGAAGGATATTACGAAGAGATGTTTTCCAGTGTCCAATGTTAGACTTTGCTGCAACATTTTGTCGTTGTTCCAGTCAGACCCCCAGAATTTAGCGATTTTCACAAATATCACAAAATCGGCACTTTTGTAAAAATGCCGCTATTTATACAAAAGTGCAGCAAAATATATTTTTAAAAAAGAACTGCTTTTCACCCTCTCTTTACTGGCTCTGTGCTGCCACTGAGTCAGTAAAGAGAGGGTGAGCAACATCCCAGCAGGCAGCAGAGGTGTTAAATTCCTTTTCTGCCTGCCTTTGAAATGCACCTAGTCCCCTCCTGAGCAATTAGCCTCAGACGCTTGTGTGCCTCCTGCGGACCCTTGAAAGGCTCTCCTGTCCCCCACCCTCCACTGCACTTCTCTCCTTCGGCTCCCCATTGTCTTCTGTTAACCCCTAACCTCTCCCATGTCTTTTAATTGTTTTTTTACCTACTCTCAAACTTCCTTCCCGTCAAAACTTCCAACCCCTCCCCTCCTGCTGCCCAGCACAAATAGGTTGTCTGATGCCAAAAAGAGCAGGTTTGTGATGGCACAACCTAGAACATGCAATATTGCAGAAGATCTCAATATAATATCATTACATTTTAAAAGGCTCAATCACCTAATTAAATGTCTGAAAATATTTGAGTATTTAGCCAAAACCAAAGGGGACATCATTTTATTGCAAGAAACAAAATGATCTAAAGAAGATACTACGTTAAGTATAATTGGATTTCACAAATTACTTTTTCACCGGCGGGTGATAAAAGGAAGGTGGTGATCACCTTGATAGCTAAAAAAGCAAATGTTTTGTTAGAATTGCAAAGTTATGATAGCAATGGTAGACTATTAGTTACCCACTTAAGGAAAGGTAAGGACCTCATACACGTGGTTAATATAAATGGCCCCAACATAGATGACCCAGAATTTTGGGAGGGTATATCAAAAACTATAGAGGATCTTCCTCAAGATAATCTCATCGTAGTTGGTGAAGACTTTAATATTCAGTTAGATCAGATAATTGATAGGCAATCCAATTGTAAATACCACCCCATCAGATCACATTCCATAGTTCACAATATATGTTCTAAGTTCAATCTCAAAGATGCATGGCGCCTTCAACACCCGATTCCAGAGACCATACTTTTTACTTCGCTCCACACAATTCACATACTCAAATTGATTACATTCTCATTTCAGGTTCAGTCACGCATTTAATTGAACAATCAGATATATCCTCTAAGCTGGTGTCAGATCACTCGTGCATTAGCATTAAACTGGCGGGTAGACATAATGAACCTTCGCCGAAAAGATGGCACTTTATTAATGATGTCTTATCAGACCCTGAGGTCCTTCTTTGAGGATTTATATAAAAAGGGTCAGGACTTGAACTTAGAGAATTGTACCCAATACCTGGATAGACTTAGACTGCCATAATTGACTGAATAAGACAAACTAGCGCTAGGAAAACCAGTCAGTGCAGAGGATGTTACGGATTTCATAAAACCTTTGAAAGATAATAAAGCCCAGGGCCCAGGCGGTTTTACAACCATTTTCTATAAAACCTTTTCAGACCAACTACAACCGACCATACTGAGAGTTTTAATAATATAGCTCAGGAAGGGTGCACAACGGACTCCATGACAGAAGCCAACATAGTAGTCATACCTAAAGAAGGGAAAGATCCCCTTCTTCCAAAGAACTATAGACCAATATCCCTCATCAATGTTGATTGTAAAATGTATTAAACATTTTTAGCTACAAGACTCGACACTGTTCTACCATATTTAATAAGTAACTCTCAAGTGGTTTCCTCAAAAACTGCATGTCTAATGATAACACTCGATTGCTATGTCATGTATTAGAAAATGCGGCTTTTAAAACAGATCCGGCTATTGCTATCACATTGGATTCTGAAAAGGCCTTCAATAGAGTCTCTTGGGCCTTCTTAAAACAATGTATGTATATGTTTAATTTGGGAAAATCATATATAAAAATGGCAATGTCCCTTTATCTAGCGCCATCGGCTTGTATTGCTATTAATGGATCCCTTTCGGAGTCCTTTGTTCTTCAACAAGGTACTAGACAAGGTTGCCCCTTGTCTCCATCTTTGTTTTTGCTGGCGCTTGAACCGTTAATTCAGGATATCAAAATGAATTTAGATATAAAGGGGTGGGTTTTAAAGACATACAGGTTAAATTAGTGGCCTATGCGGATGAATTTTTAATTAGGACTGAAAATCCGGGCCCTTCAATTAATGCTTTGATGGCTACGATTGCTGAATACTCTGTACACTCAGAATTCAAACTTAACAGGGACAAATCGGAAGTGAAACCCCTGAATGTGCATTGCACTAAGGACAAATTGGGTAATTCGGGCCTGGCATGGCAATTGGGATATATAAAATACTTAGGAATCAAATTTGGTTGCAATATTATTGATACCCTGCATCACAACGAGAAGGTAACTTTGGAAAAGATCACTAAACTTTTGGATTCCTGGTCACCTAAATTCATAACATGGTGGGGTAGGGTGGAAGCCATACAGATGAGGATCACACCTTTGGTTCATTATCTTATAAATATGCTTCCACTTCTCTTGATGGAGGACTTTCACCATAAACTGGACATCCTCCTCACAAAGTTTCTATGGCGTGGCAAAAAGGCTCGGATTGGTATCACTAACACTATAGCCTGGTGTGGTTAGAGGTAGAAAAATCCATTCTTGGTAATCTCAATCCTTTGGTTAGTACTATTCACCTCTAACAAGCTCTATCCAAACAGATCTAAATCTATTTTCAAAAACACAAAATTGGCACTCCTACTGAGAGATAAGAAATTAGACATAAGCATTAGGGGATCCAAGATGGAATCTTTATGGCTTAACTGTAAAGTGCTATATAAAGGGAAAAGTTTACATTTGGATGAGTGGATTAATCAGGGTATCTACTTTCCTTACCAACTAAAACGCAATTAGTATCCTGTGACATTTGTAGATCTTCAAACCAGTCCTAAATTAGATCACATCGGGGAGTGGCTAGGCACGCAATGGTGGCGGTCGCACTCGGGTAGAGCTCCGAGCCGAGCTCCCCTTCCCTGGGCCGATTCTCCGCTCATTTTCCCTGCAGCTGTCTGAAACAACGAGCGGACCATCGCAGAGGCAACACCGACCTGCTGGCCGACTTTTGAGCCGACGAGTCGATCCTGGCCGCACCGGACCTTCCCGGAGACCTCCTGCGGGATTCTTGCTGCCCGGCCGGAGTGGATACGCAAGGCCATGGCTCTGAATTGACTGCTGGGCCTGCGCATGCGGCCTAAGAACCGGTACGCACGGCCCTCCTGCTTGCCGGAGACAGGATCTGAAGCCCCCCTGCCTCTCCGATCCGAATACAACGGCACTCCGGAGGATTTACTGGAGACCCGGACCTGAGGAGAATGAAGACCTCATCCACCTGAACCGCCTGCTACTCCGGTGAAGGCCCGAAGCGCGAGCGCTGCCACCCGGCTGCTGAGTGCCGTGGTTGGAGGCGCCGCGACCCCCTTGGGGACTACAATCAACGCCTCGGCGGGACTAAGACACCAGGAAAGGGGGCCTACCTCCGGGGCTTTACCAAATAGTCGCCGGTGCGCGGCGGGGTCCCTCCTCACTCGCGGGTGATATTTAAGTGGACAGAAAACCTCGCTGGGAGCCTGAATTGGGCGCCGCGACCCGTGCAGAGGAAACGCCGGAAGCCTGCTGGAGCCATCACCCTGAAGTAAGGCGCACACTCGCTGCACCCAGCTGGCGGGGGCACTGCCTGGCCCTGGTCACCACGAGACTCCGCTGAGTCCCCTGCGACCGGCTGACCTGGGGGAGACTAGAGGAGGGGGCCCTGCTGTACCTTTGACGGAGGGTCGGGCCGCCGGAGGCGCGACAGACAGTGAGAAGAGGGCCTGGTGTTGGTGGGGGAGACAGGGCTCCGCATGAACTGAGAAGTCCTGCGATGCCATTTTCAACACCGGAGGTCACCTGCTCCCCCGGGGTTAACCGCAGAGCCGTGATGCTGTAATCACGAACCCTCGGATCCTCCAAGGACCCCCCCACGGACCTCCCATCTGCTGCGGCTACCCTGCAACTAGTACGATTGCAAGCCTCCTGCTGACCGTTATTGCTGTCCGCACCGAGACGAGGGTGAGAACTGGCACCTGCTAAGTCACGCTGGCGCGCTTGCCTGGTCCGAAGGCCAGCGACGCCCATCGTCGCCGACACACGCGGCAACACCCTGCTGGCTGCGCTGCGGCTGTTACATACCCTAATACCCCTCTGACCTTAGGAACCACCGGGCCTCTTAAGACCACGAACTAAGGAGCGCTCCGCTACCAAGACCCCCTGTGAACTCTATCTGGCTAATAGTCTTGTTGCTCTGCCCATGTCCGGAGGGGTAAGACCGCGCACCGGCACTGAGGGTGCCCCACCGAAAGGGAAGACTGACAAGGCATTGAGGAAAATGGATACCGACCAGGTGACCACGAGGCTGGATAGCATGCTCGCTGCCATGGAACGACTGGGAGAATCGCTCCAGTCGACCAGAACCTCATTGGAAACTAAAATAGACAGTGTCGCTATAGACCTTACCCACCTAAGGGATGATCATAAAAAACTGGCAGATCGCACCAAGGTCCTGGAGGGAACGGTGGCGGAACTTGAGCCCGAGTCAGTCAGACGGACAAACAAGTGCAGGACCTTCTGAACAGGGTCCAATTCTTGGAAGACCGTGCTGAGGATGCGGAAGGACGGGCACGGCGAAACAACATCAGACTCGTGGGAATACCGGAAAAATGGGAGGGCAACAATCCCACCCACCATGTGGAGGACTGGCTGAGGACCATACTGCCGGAAGGCACGCCTTCGCCCTACTTTGTGGTGGAAAGGGCGCACCGAGTGCAACGAGGCCACTTCCCACAGGCTCCAACCTGAGACCACTGCTCCTCCGGATACTAAATTACCGCGACCGTGATTCCGTCCTGCGGGAAGCTAGAAGACTCGGAGAAATTCGCATAGACAACGCCACAGTGATGTTCTTCCCGGATTACACTGTCCAAGTGCAACGTCAAAGACATTCCGTCCTTGAGGTAAAAAGACGGCTTCGCACAGCAGGTCTCAAATATTCCCTCCTTTTCCCCGCAAAGCTGAGGGAGGTGGCACGAGATAAAACTTATTTCTTTACTAGCCCTGAAGAAGTGGACGCCTGGCTTGATGGCGGCACTGACACGGCACCCAGGCAAACACAGGACTTAGTGACGAGATCACAGACACGGGGACCGAGGCGTCCCCGTAGGAACAGAGTGTCAGACTCGTCGCCCGGAAGAAGCGACGAGTCACTCCCCACCCGCGGAACAGATTATCCAGGAGCAGCGGGATGCACTCAGCAGGGTCACTGAGCTTTGCAGCTCCCCGACATAAGATGCCGCGCCGGGCACCAGTCCACGGATGATTCCGAGCGATGATGAAGCCATCTATGGGATACCGGACTCTCAGCTTTCCATAGACCTACCAGATATCACACCACAGACAGCAGACCTACTCAACTGAGATCACATGGGGAGCCCTGGCGGAGCTCACCAGAATGAAGGTGTTCGGAATGTGGACTGGATGGACGCAGCTGTGCCGTTGGAGCTTGGTGACATCGGGGGCGACTTCCTTGCCCCTGGGACAGACGACGGAGATGGGACGCAGTGAGTATTGCTCCAGACACCTGAACACTGACACGGTGCTGTAGGGGGAGGGCCTCCCTGCACCTCCTCTGCCCACCGGCCTTTGCCCATGGGAGACTGATCAAGTTTATGGCTTGGGATATGCGGCCTAATTTACTTTATTCCAGAATGGCCGACTAGGCCGGGACTCCTGCATTGCAGGCTAAGCCAAATTCGCTCAACAAACTCTGGCTGCGTGATGCCTAAACCGAATGGCCCAGGGAGGGATAGTGATTTCCCTCTTTATCCAGGTTGCTGTAGTGCTGAGACTGTGCCTAGCACGTAACACCCCCTAGACTCGAAAGGTTGTTCCTCTCGATCAGGAGTATGGACGGTGGCATGTTTAGCTACTGCCCTTTTGGTATTTACCAATGGTTCACCCCCCTCTGGTTAACTTTGTTATTTACTCACTACCCCTTTTGTGTATTCCTAGGAGATTATATTTGTGTCAGTGGAGATAACTTTGGATGTGATCGGAGTGGGTGTGTGGCGGACCCGGGGTCAGCTAATGTATTAGGGAGGGGGGGAGACTGCCTGAATTGATACTATGACTGCGATAAAAATCTGCACCTGGAACATTAGAGGCATGCACACGCCATCACGCCGCTATCAAATATTCTCATACCTGAAAAGATACCGGGTCCGAATTGCGCTCTTGCAGGAAACACATTTGAACAAGGCGGAAGCGATAGCGCTACGCCGGCGATGGAGGGGGCAATTGTACGCTACAGAATACTCCTCATATGCCCGTGGGGCGCTGCTATGGGTAAGATCGGGCACTCCCTTTGCAATGACACATTCTCACGCCGACCCGGAGGGTAGGTATGTGCTTGTACACGGCCGTCTAGATGGGCAACCTGTGGTTCTGGCATCCATATACTCTCCCAATATAGATCAGGGGGATTTCTTGCACACCTATCAGAGAAACTGGCGCCCTGGCATGGAGTCCCCTGGATACTCGGGGACGATTACAATGGCATACTGGACGCAACACTAGACCGTTCCGCTCCACCCCGACCTGATGCCCCGTCTTGTCGCACCATGAGGGCACTCATTCAGTGGGCAACACAGTGAGACTTACAAGACGTCTGGCGCACTCACAATCCCAACACTAGGGTGTACTCCTACTACTCTGGGGCACACGCTCTACATGTGCGCCTGGACAGATACATGGTGTCATCGGAACTGTTGCCCCTTATTGCAGATACACAGTACTTGGGCCGAACACATTCGGACCATAACCCACATACACTAGACATAGCATGGGAACGCCCGCACCCACCCATCCCTACTTGGCGATTACAGCCCGCCCTATTGCTAGACGCCCCCTTCCGAGATTCCGTACAAGCCTGTGTAGCGCAATACTTTGCAGATAATTCTGGCATAGCGTCCTCCCCACAGATCGAATGGGACGCCTTCAAGGTCGTGATTAGGGGGCATTGCCTGGGCACACAGGGGCATATGCAGAAAAAACTGGAGGAAGACCTGCAACGTGTGGAGGCTGACCTACTCCGCCGAGAGCAGGAAGCGTTGGCAGGGACCGATGGGCCGCTACTTGCGGCCCGCGAGGAACATACACGACTGTTGGAGCGGCTATGTCACCTTATTTATGCAGCCCACTCGGCGTGCACACATCACCTTAGCGACAAACCCGGGAAACTATTGGCCTGTCAGACAGGAAGACCACATTACACTAGTGTCTGCCATTCACACGGCTGAGGAAGGGGTAGTATACACTCAGAGCAAAATACACCAAGCTTTCATGAGACATTACCGGGCTCTATACCGGTCTCAGCTGAGAGTTTCAACTGAAGCTATCACAGATTATCTCTCGGATATACAGCTGCCACCCCTCACAGCTGCGCAGCAGGGAGACCTGGAGGCGCCACTCACGCCGGAGGACATGCGCAAAGCCATTTTTGCTCTTTCCAATGGCAAATCACCTGGCCCGGATGGGCTGCCCGCCGAATTTTTTAAAACATGCTCAGAAATCATAATCCCAGAGTTACTCAAAGTGTATACTGCTGCAATAGATGACTCGGCGCGTCCTGCCACACTCAATGAGGCCACTCTTGTCTCGCTCCTGAAGCCCGGCAGGGACGACACAAAAATGGGCTCATACAGACCTCTTGCCCTGTTAAACACCGATTACAAAATCTTCACCTCCATCTTAGCCCGGCGCCTAGCCACTGTGGTCTCCACCCTTGTCCATCGTGACCAGAACGGCTTCGTACCTGCGCGAAGCACCTCTCACAATATCCGCCGCCTCTTCCGGATACAGGAAACTGCTACGCTGCACTGGCCAAGATCAGGGTGCCTGGTGCTGGACCTTGAGAAAGCCTTTGATTCTGTAGAATGGCCCTACCTCAAGGCAGTGCTGGAAAAATTCCATCTGGGAGACACATACGTCGACATGGTTGGATTGCTCTACCGGAGACCCAGTGTGCGAGTGCGAACAGGCGGGCTGCTTTCGGATAAGGTGGAAGTGCGTAGAGTAACTCGACAGGGCTGCCCCCTGTCGCCACTCCTCTTCTCCCTGGCCATAGAGCCTCTTGCGGCGATATTGCGAATGCGAGGAACGGAATGGGGGATCCCGATGACAGATGGCTTACATGTGGTCTTGCTTTATGCGGACGACCTGCTTCTGTATGTGCGCGACCTCGCCTGCATGCCGTGCTTATTATCAGACATATTCCAGACATTTGAGGAAGTGTCGGGACTGAGGGTCAACTGGGCCAAGTCCAGAGTATACTCGTTTAGTCCTGACACACAGGAGTACGATGTTCGCTTCGGTGGTGTTAGGCTCGCCTGGTATCCCACTACATTCAAATACCTCGGGATGCACATCTATAGAGACCCGTCAGACATAATGGAGGATAACCTGATGTGTGCAATCTCCTCATTGCGTGCACAAATGGCCTTCTGGAAGACACTGCCCCTAAATGTGCCCAGCCGGATAGCACTGTCCAAAATGATAGTGTTGCCAAGGCTGTTATACCACTTCGCCAACATTCCACTGTATGTCCCTGCCCGAGTTTTCCGCGACCTAGACAATATGATTCGGAACCTACTCTGGAACGCTGGGCGACCTCGCGTGGCATTGGCGAAACTCTACTCGCCCACTGAGGCTGGAGGGTTGGCAGTCCCCAATTTAGAATTATATTATCTTGCGGCATAGCTGCAATGGGTGTCGTACTGGCTGAGTGGCAAAAACCTGGATGACACCGCCACCGACGCCACTGTATGGACCCATGCACAAATATGCACGCTGTTCCACCCTCTGACCAAGGGACCCCGCCCGTTACCATTACATGTGGCGGTGGCTCGCAAATGCTTCCTACGCAGCCTGAAACTGACCCGAGAAGTCAAGCCTTATGCTCCCGCGCTCCCCCTGCTGGGAACCCCCAGGCGGGGTGTAATGGTGACATCGCCCATGCTGGAGAGCTGGACTACGGCTGGTGTGGAAACCACGGGCGACCTTTATGCAGATGGAACTATGCTCCCTTTTGAAGATCTGGCAGAGAGCACAGGCTTGCCAGCCGGACACTTCCTTCTCCATGCATCCATATTGCGCGTATACACGGAATCCTGGGGTGATATACGCGAGGAATTACCAATGCACCATCTCATACAGTACCTGCAGGTCATGGGTAACGGCTCCCATATTATACATTGGCTAGCGCAGGCCCTTCTCGTGCATACGCAGCGATCCACGCAGCCACTGCGAGATAAGTGGGTTGCCTCCCGAGGGAGGGAATGGACAGACAAGGAATGGACAATGGTATTAGCCAGCCCCGTAAATATCCCACGCAACTCCAGTTTCAAAATAATACCGTTTTATATATTACATCAGGCATATCTGTCGCCAGATAAGATTAATAGATATTTCACGACCACCACCGCCAGCTGTCCCCGATGTAATCTGACAGGCGCTGACATATTACATATGCTCTAGCATTGCCCCACTCTTGCCACGTACTGGAATGAGGTGACACCCCTTTTGACGCACAGCGCTGGCGCAGGCCTACCCCACACATGGGAAGCATGCATCCTGGGGTTGTAAAAGAGGACCAAATTGAATAAAGTGCCGGCCAGATTCTGGGACCTAGGGCTCATTACTGCCAAGCGCATGCTCACTAAACACTGGAAGAAGAGGGAACCTCCGCTCACTAAGTACTGGTGCATTTCCTTTCTTAACTGGGCGAGGGCTGAGAGCACCACATTACATCGAGAAGAAACGGTGGGTTTGAGGAAGTTCCCAATTGCACAACTCTGGGATGATACCTTGAGTTCCTTCGGCAGTAAAGCGCAGCTAGGGGGCTCACTTAGGTGTTGGCGCATTTGAAGAGACACACACCAAGGAGATACGGCGACACCACGGGAATAGGCTGTATTGTCCCCCTGACACATGCGAGCCTCGAGGGCTGGCGCTGTGACGCCTCCCGGTTGATGGTGGCTCGACCTCCCCTGTTCCATTGAGCAACGATTGCAATATACTCCTGCCATACTGGCCGCGGATCCGGACACTCACCCACACGACTGTCCACTGATACACCTCATGACACTATACTCCCAATGACACGTCCTATCTTCACTATATTCCCCCTTTTCTTTTTCTCCTATTTTTTCCCCGTCTCACTCGGAGATCACTTAGTGGCACCCGAAACCTTTATTTTAATTTTTCACGGTTTATTGTCCTGTTGGGCCCTTTGTCCTCGATTGGGACTAGTTTGGAAGTTAATATGGCAGGTCCAACTGCCATACTTGTTAAGCTATTGAATATATTGCTCCGGAGGTCTAGACACATCCAATATTCGATATCCCTGATCACACGATACATCTGACGCTACCACGCGCTGTCAGCCAGACATGAGGTGAACACGTACAAGAGTCACAAATCCATGCCACCTCCTACAGGACTTCAACACACAATACCCCGAGAATGCATTGCCGAGTGTGATCACGTACAATGCAGCTATATTATCAAACAGTATTGCTCTAGTCTCACTATTACAGGACTTGATGCACATAGAAATTATCTTGCATACAATGTAACTGCATTACCTATCTGTGCTGCAATTTCTCTTATGCAAATGTATATGAAAAGATACTTACCATTATATATTGGCAATGCATATCCATGTATCGACGGATTGTTTACATAAATCAATAAAATATATTCAAACAAAAAAAAATTAGATCACATCGAATTTTATAATTTTTTTAAATTAAGAGCAGCACTAACCAGAGCCAAATTTCAAAATGTACTCCCATCTTTGCCAACGTTTGTGACACAGATTAATAAACTAGGCCACCAAGTGTCTCATATTTACAAACTTCTCCGCCCTAAAACTTCTAAACACAACAATAATCTTGTTACCTACTGGGATTAGCACTCCACTGACCCGATACCAGAATCTTTATGGCCACAAGTATGGAAATCGACAACAAGCAATAAAATCTCCCCAGTACTATCTCAAACGTAATATTGGCTTTTGTACAAAAAATTTTAGACCCTGGTACGACCACACTCTCTGGGTATTCGTGACAATCCACTGTGTTGGAATTGTAAAGAGGAAACTGGTGATTTAGCCGATCTTATTCTACATTGTAAGGCTGTGGTGTCCTTTTGGGACAAGGTTTTTTCTTTCTTTCCAAGGTATTTCAATATGAGCTAAAACAAGAGTTTTCTGCACTAACTACTGTTTTTTAATGCTTGAAGCTTGTACTGATACAGATAAAGCCCTTTTGGACCTCTTACTTACATCAGCTGTGAAGATGGTACTTAATAATTAGAAAGATACACACAAGACTTCACATAAAGGATGGATGAACTGGGTTCTTCATTTTAGGGGTGCGGATAATATTGCGCTACAGAACTCTCCATGGAAACCATCTTTTCGATCATTGTGGAACTCCTTAGACATGTATTTCAATATATACAAACCTCCATGAACATCCATACTCCATTTGTAATCTCTGTTATATGATATGTATAATATTGAATGTTCTGTTGTTCATCATTTTTGTCTTTTGAGTGTTTATAAGTGAACTTTCTAACAATTGTATATCAGTGCCATTAGTCTCTCAATATAGGTTCACTTGTTGATTTTTATCGAGCTTTCCTTTTTTCTGTCCTTTTCTTTCTTTTCTTTTCTTCCTTCTCCTTTCTTTTCCTTTTCTTTCTCTTTTCCCTATCTTTTTATTATTGATTCCCAAGGTTTGGAATACTAATGTTGATATAATGCAAAATGATATGCAATAATAGTTTGTATCTTTGGGGCGAATTTCTAGATTGTACATCGTTCCAAATTTATTATGTTGTGTCACTTTTGTTTATTTTGAACATTTCAATAAAGTATTTGAATTTAAAAAAAGAAAAGATGCTAACCAAGCTAGGACACTGTCACCAATGCAGATAGATAGGTATCTCATTAGAAGTCGCAGAGATTTCTAGCAGGATTAGCACAGTTAAGCCTCATTGGTCTTAGATCTTTCGCATACCCAAAAAAACAATTCTGTGCCATGCCGAGAGAGGATTCTCAATTGATAGATATCAAGAATAACATTTTCTTTTATAAATAACAAAAGTTGCTGATTTACTTCTTTCTCTAAAATTCTGAAGAGTAGTGTCAGAAGAAGAATTGGGGCATAGTTGTTCAACAGAGCTAGATCATCTGAGGTTTTCTTCAGTAAAACAACAATGGCAGCTTTTTTCCCCATCAGAGGGACCTTACTTGGATTCCACTACATAACTCCGCTATATATGGAGACAGAACCGTTGAGGATATATTAGTATATGGGAAGGTCTGGGACTGGAGAGGAATAGAGGTGATGGTCAATAATTAAGGTCCTTGCAATAGCTGGTTTAAGGGGGTGAAGCAGCCAAGTGTCATTCTTTGAATGCCCAAAATACCATCCTGAACAACATATCTAGTGTTCGGAACAGAGCATTCAAATAAATCAGTAATTTTCTCAGTCTCTTCTGAAAAATAGAGGAGGATGCACATTTCGAGAGAGGGTCATTACTGCCTGCCAGCATAAGCAGTTTTTTTGCAATATTACACACTGCCCAAGAAGAGGAATTATCAGTAGCATCGACCTAAGGTGCATAAAGGTCTCCCATGGCCTTTTTGATCTCCCTTTTTGTAGTCCTTACAGGCTGTCTTATATATCGCTGTGGTATTGCAGGCCGTATAAATAGACGTGGAGGCTGTAAATAGTGGGCCAGTAGTACGGTTTTATTTCAACAAGAAACAGTGATGTATGAAGGTAGTGCCCTGTTTAACATTTAGTCGCCCAATCACAGTTCTTCTGGGGTCTTGATTACTCTTCTCCTTGGTCTTGGGTTGTCTGCTCCAAGGGTTGGTCCTTCCCAGGCTTGGGTTGTCTGCTCCAATGGTTGGTCCTTCCCAGGAGGCTCAGAATAGGAGATAAAAGAAGGGAGCCGTCAATGTTTATAGGGATTAAGATAGCACGTTGTAGACACTACGGTTTCCGCCACCACACCCAGTTGGTGCAAACTAATACTCGGTTCAAACAATAGTGAGGGAGGTGGGTTGATACTTGAGACAAGGGAGATCTCAGGTGGGACGTGCCGGGGAACCGACCTATGTGAGGGCATAGCACCAAGGTTCAGAGGTACCTAAACAAACTGGTAGGGCTCAGAATATACTTGAGGTGCTTAAAAATCAATCTTAGCAAAAGGAAGTTCAAGAAACACTCCACATAACAGAAAAATTACTTAGGCTTCCACGCCTTTCACAGTTTCCTTACTTTTGTGCCCCTTGTCTCCTATTTCCCCCCTGATACCCTTTTGAACCTCCTACGCCCTCCTGTACACTCCAAGCCTCCCGCCGCCCTCCTGTACACTCCAAGCCTCCCGCCGCCCTCCTGTACACTCCAAGCCTCCCGCTTTGTTTTTGAGACTCACCGGCTCTGCCGTAACTCTCCTTGAGTTATGGCCGCTCTTCAGCCACCTCCTGCGGGGACCCACACTCCTCGCTCCCCGTCTCGCTCTCGTCCTGGTCTCCCTCGTCTATTTCTCCCGGGTCGGTCCGTCTTCTGGCGTCTTCCTCGTTTCCTTTGTCTTCTTCCACTTCTTTCCTGTGATCGGCTGTATCGCGCCCTTGGTCCGCTTCTCTGTCTCTTTTCACCTCCTGTGGGGTTCTGCTTCCAGGTTTGTCCCTGCACTCTTCCGGTGGTGTGTGCTGCTGTACGGGAAGAGGACAAGGGGGAGGAGTTACGTCTCGAGCCTGCCTGCCGCTGGGCCGTCTCCTTGCTGTCTTTCCTCTAGCAGGTACGTGTTTGGGGTTTCGAAGGGGGTCAGACGTTACATTTGGGCATGTCGGATGCGGTTTCTCCTCACAATCGCCTTGGTCTGGGAGATACAGACTGCTAGTAAGATGCATTCTGGATGCTTGCATTGGTCTTTGACAGTGTAGGAAAGTGCCTATTTTGGACATGGTTAGCCCCCTCTTTTTGCCTGGAAAAGGATGTAGTTTAGACTGGAAGTGCACAAGTACCCTCCCAACCAGGTGCTCTGTGCCAGATTTCCTTCCCTAAACTATACCATTTGTTTCCATAATTGGCACCCATTTATCTCACATATAAGTCTCTCGTGAAAGGTACCCCTAGTACCAAGGGCCTTGTGGTTAAACAGGGTCCCTAAGGGCTGCAGCACAAGTTGTACCACCCTAATGAACCCCTCACCAAGCACATGCACACAACCACTGCAGCCTGCGTGTCTTGGTGGAGACAAAACTGAAGAGTCGACATGGCACATATCCCTGTGTGCCATGGCCATAGACACAGCATGAGATATAGGTAAGACACCCCTCTAGCAGGGCTTAGTCCTAAGGCCGGGTGACCTATATCTTCTGTGAAGGCATATCTGCATGAGCAGATATGCCCCTGCAATATCCTTGTCGATTCCTGGATATTGTAAGTGACCAGGGAAGCCATAGTAAGTACATGGGCTGGATCATTACAAGTTCATCAGCTCCAAGATGGCTTAACTGAAATATTGGATGTTTGGTACCAAACATCTCAGCATAATAAACCTGCACTGATTCCAGTGACGGATTTATGAAAAAATGTACACAGAAGACCCATTAGAGGGGTTCCCTGAAATCTACAAACCCTTAGTGGCACAAGCCAGCCTGCTAACACCAGACAGTGTTCTGACCTCATGGGGCGAGTGCCTGGGCACTCTGAGGCCGAGACAATCCTTTCCTGTTTGGAGGTGTTCACACCTCCCCTGGTCAAGAAGGGCCACCCGTTACTTTGCTGAGAACGAGGGGTCCGTGTCCTCCTCTGTGTCATTGTGGGAGGCCTTTAAGACGGTCATCCGAGGACAGGCATTATTGTTAATCGCTGCTGCCAAGAAAAGTAAGAATGAGGAGGTGGTCCGTTTAGAGACTGAAATAGCTGAGCTAGAAAGGAACTTGGAACTGAGTGTGACTCGTAACAAGCTTCATGCCCTCAGCCTCAAACAGCTGGATTAAAAGGCCCTGGTAACGGATGCCGCTAAAATCACGAGTAGAGAGCAGCAAGGCAGACTGTATGATGTGGGAGATAAGGCTGGGAAACTGATCGCTTGGCTGGATAAAAAGGAGAGGGCAAGTCGTGTGGTTCCCGCGATTGAGAAACTTGATGGAGTGTGTGTGACTGATCCGGCTGAGATAGTCGAGTGTTTCGCGGAACATTTCCGAAAGGTGTACTCCCCAGTCTCCGATAGGCCGGAGGAAGACTCCCATCTGTTGCTGCGCGACATTGCATTGCCTCGCCTGTCGGATTCGGATAGGGACTTAATGGACGCTGTATTCTCAGCTGACGAGGTGGCCCTCGCTATTCGCTCTGTGCGCTCGGGCAAAGCCATGGGCCCTAACGGCCTGCTCATCGAACTCTACAAGCTGCGTCCTGACAAAATGGTGCCCTATCTCCGTGATATGTTTCTAGAGTCGTGAGACATTGGTTCCCTTCCTCGTGATCAGCGTCTTGCTACCATCGTGGTGATTCATAAGGAGGGGAAACCGCGAGATCGATGTGCATCCTATAGGCCCATTTCGCTCTTAAACGCTGAACCAAAGATTCTCGCTAAGTTGCTGGCAAACCGCTTGATAAAAGTAATTAGTAACTTGATTCATCTGGATCAGTCCGGTTTCATCCCACACCGCAATACAGCACTTAACCTGAGGCGCTTGCACGGTGTTCTCGCGAGGGTGGCGTCGCTGCGTGAGCCGGCCATTTTGGTTTCTTTGGATGCTACAATGGCTTTTGATACGGTGGAGTGGCCATACCTCTGGGCCGCTCTTGCAAAATTTGGTTTTGGTCCTGGTTTCATTAGCTGGGTGAAACTTTTGTATGAGGAGCCATTGGCACAGGTGGTGGTGAATGGTCGAGTCTCTAAGCCCTTTGTTCTTGGGAGGGGTACGCGACAGGGCTGTCCGTTGTCCCCCCCTTTGTTCGCCCTTGTCCTGGAGCCCCTGGCTGCCTGGCTGCGATGGGAGCCTTCTATGAAGGGTATTCAGTGGACCCCGGAGTTTGAGGATCGCATATCACTGTATGCTGATGACATTTTGTTGTACCTTACGTCCCCTCGTAAGTCGTTGAATGTATTGTTTGATGTGCTCACCTCGTTCGGAAGGAACTTCGGTCTTGTGATCAACTGGACTAAGTCTTATGTCTATGTGCTTTTGGGTGGTAACCCCCCTTTGCCGCACCGTTGTCCTATTCAGGTGTCGCAGTCGGGATTAAAGTACCTGGGGATTTTTATAACTTTAGATCCCGTGGCTCGTTATGATCGTAATCTGCTCCCTTCCCTCCAGAGGTTAAAAACTGACGTTGTGGGCTGGCTCAGGTTACCGCTTTCACCACTGGGGCGCGCAGCCCTTTTTTAAATGAAGTCCTTACCGCGATTCTTATATGCGCTCCAGAATACTTTCGATGTTATTCTGGCGAGTTATTTTCGGGAGGTGGAGAGTTTGCAGAGGCGATTGATCTGGAATGGACGCTCGCGTATTGCCCTCGCCAAGCTCACGCTTCCTTGGTTTGACGGAGGTATAGCACTTCCGGATATCAGGCGATATTACTTGGCCTCTCAGTTGGGCGCGATCAATCATGGAATGTATGGACCTGCCTCTAATCCTGCATTCGAGAGGGATAAGTACCTGTTACCAGGGGGGACTACAACAGGGCCCTTTATTCCAAAGCAGCGGGTAGGGAACTCTCGGGACCCACCAAGATAGCGGTACGAGTGTGGTATGATGCGAGTGCGGCAACAGGATTGAGGGATCGCCTGACCCGTGCGACTCCGCTTTATGAGTCTGAAAGACTGGGTTCCCTGTGGAAGACAAAAGGATTTGAAAAATGGGATATGATTGGTATTAGCAGGGTTAGTGACCTATGGGTCAAGGGTAAAATCAAGACCTTCGAGGCACTAAAGGTAGAGTATGAGCTGAGTGATAGAGAATTCTTCCGGTATGCCCAGATTACCCACGCGTTGAGTTTGGTTTTTCCTGAGGGTATTGACATCCCCGAATCCTCCCCACTAGAAGATCGGGTGCTTGACAGCCACGTGCCCGACAGCACCATTTCTTTGATATATAAGAAATTGATTAATAATCGAACTGATCTGTTGGTGCGGCTTAGAGAGGTTTGGACCAGCGACGGTTTGGAGTTGGATGACGACGACTGGCAGTCGGCGCTATCCTCGCCGAAAGAGGTTGCGATTCCGGCCAATCTTCGTTTCGTTCAACTTAAAATTCTACACCGGATATATGTCACTGGCCCGCGCTTGATTCATATGGGTTATTCAGTGGATGGGTTATGTCGGCGTGGTTGTGGACTGGTTGGAACCTTCCTCCATATAATTTGGGAGTGCCCGGGGGTGGTGACGTTCTGGAATCGTGTGCATGCTGTGATGGAAAGAGTCACGGGGGTGGCATTATTGCCCGAAGCAAGGCGTTGCCTGTTGAATGTCTGGGAATCGAATGACTATGACGTGGCACAGATGCAGTGGGCGACCCTTGGGAATATGATTGCTAAGAGAGACATCGCGCAGTTGTGGGGCTCCCAGCGGCCGCCCACGGTCTTGGCGTGGAAGGAGAACATGGATTGGTGTATGTTTAGGGAGAAGACGGTGTATGTGGCACGGGGTAGACCCAGGAAATGGAATAAACGTTGGCGCCAGTGGAACTCCTACCGTGGAAATATATGTACGCCTCCATTCGTGGAGACCCCAGAGGTTCCTCTTTCCCCCTGATCCGACATTCCAAGTGTCCGAGTAACCTTTATGATCATTGCTATTGTTTCCTCACTGCCCCCCCATGTCAATGATGTCTGTATTAAATTGTACTGCGGTTTCCTCCCTCCCTGAACACATGTCCGAATGTAATGTCGTATTGCCTTGTGTGTAAGTTCTTTTTCTTTAATAAAATAAAAACTATACCAAAAAAAAAGAAGGGCCACCCATGGCAGGGAGCTTCAAACGCCTTGCCGCCTTTGTAATGCAACCCCTGCCTCTCCTGTTAGAGGGAGTAGGCCCCTTTCCTGTGCTCATCCCCTTTTTACCAGGAGGACAGGCGGGAAAACATAGATAAAACAGGAGATAGGCCCCCCTCTGCCAACTCCATCCCTCAGGTGCTAGAGGCGAGGTGAAGTATACTTTTTAGTGCCCACCATCTTGTACATGATGGGACTTCTCCAATCAGAATCAGGTAAATGTCCACCTCCCCCACGTGTGGTGAGCATTTAGAGGGTGTAGTCACCCTTAAGGTAAGTAGCCTAATGGCTACTACCTAGCACTCCCTTTAAAGGCCCCTAAATGTAGTATTTAGATGACCCCCCTGAGCCCTGAATTTTCTTGTTCTGCAGCCTAGAGAGCCCCCAGAGGCCTAGGAGGACGGACTGCGTTCAACTAAGATCAAGACTCCTGAGAACAGTGAACCTGTTCACCAAGTAACCATCTTCAAAGTAAAGACTCTGTGACCAGAAGAACTGCGGATTCTGCCCCTGGTTCCATCCTTACACCTGACGCTTCCTGCCTGAGTGCAAGTGGCCCACCGGGTCCAGTAAGGTTCCCCAGCATTCCAAAAACCCGAGTCCACCATCAGCTGAACGCTCCTGTACTCCTCAACGTCACCTGCAGCCTCTGCACGGAGACCACCACACCCACGACCTGCTCCGGTAAGCAGTTTCTGACCCTAAAAGGAACCCCTGCACAATCCGTCCTGGGCCTTGGTGAAGAGGAGAAAAGGTATCCCTAATTCACAGAGCATCGCAACTTATCTCTGCAGATTTTGGTGTCCTTCAACCAGCCTCCTGGCCTGAAGCCCTTGTTCGACTTGGCCGTTCTCCATTGCCTTGCATTGGGCAACTGATGCTTTGTTGGCACCCTACACCCGGCCGCCCTTGTGCCGCTGGTGTAGTGTTGGAGCTGCTTTGGGCCCCGTCCGGTGCTTTGTTCAACCCTTGGCAACTGGATCCCCAAGGTCGTTGCTACTTAAGTAGCCTTTGTCCGATTGCCCCAATCCACATTGATTTGTATTGGGCGCCAGACCTCGAACCTGCACCCGACCACTACTGTGTCGCTGGTGGTGTACTGTTGGTGCTGAAGTGAGCCTTGCCCAATACTGATCTTAACTTCCGAAGACTGGTCTTGTAAGTCGATGTAATCCCTATGTATGCTGAATGTTTTCTTCCTCCCATAGGTTAAAATGGCAAAGTCTGAAAATTGCACAGTCTATTTTTGAAATTGAAAAGTATTTCTACTGAAAAAAGTATTTTTCTATGACGAAGGTCTGTGGTTCTATCAAATACATATAACTAAGTATCAGTTTTATAAATTGGTCTCTGATTTATTAATTGAGTGTGCCTCATTTGTTGCCACTCTGTGTACAACAAATGCTTTGCACTGCCCTCTGATAAGCCTAACTGCACGCCCACACTACCACAAAAGAGAGCAATAGTAATATCTAGGTTAGCCTCTGTAAAGCCTCAGGGGATCCACTGGACTCTTTTCACACTGTACCTCTTTTTAGTATAGTATAAGAGAGCCAGCGTCTTACAGACAGACATAAGCTACTCCACAACCAAGGAAAAGAAGGTGCATTAGGTGCATTGCCTGGGTGATCCAAGTGCTAAAGGTGACATCAGGTGTATTGACATCAGTTATTTGAGATGGCAAGGGTGCTGTTTCATTTAGTATTATGCATAGTAAATGAGGTTTGGTCTTAGTGGGCTTGATAGTGGTATGAGTTAACTGTGGCTGAACTTATAAATGATTAGCCATGTCTATTATTCTGGTGAGTACCATATATCAGTAACCAAGAGCCTGCACTTTTCAGAACAGCTTACGCAGAATATCCCTGCTGGGACCATGAACCATTAATATGGTAATCGAACGAGTCAAATTAGTCTGCTTAAAAACTTAACAACATCAAGAGCTGCTAATGACATTTGTCCTTAATCTACATCCTTAATTCAATCCCTTACATCCCAGTGTGGCTGGCTAGATCAGAAAAATATATAATAATTCAGGTTAGCCCTATGCGTGGATATGAACACCATCAAACATATTCTTCTGACTGTATATGTGTTCAAAACATCTGGCAAAGAGCTTGTGCGCAACAGTTAAGATAATCCACTTGTGATTTACACTGGGCCCATGAAAGGGAGAAAGAATACACCTACAACTCAAAATTCCATTAGTATTTCTATAAAGTTAATAAACATTGCCAACAAGAACATCGATGGTAAAATGCCTTGAGTCACCTACACCATACAGAGAGCTATTTAATAAATTATGAGGACACACTCATGATATTTCCCATTAAGTAGAATTGCGTAGTTTTTTAATAACAACATGAGATCACATGTTAAAAGTCCTCAATCTTTAGCTATGGCAATTACTTGATGGCTCCTAATAATATGACCACTGAGCCTAAATTATGTTTCGACTGTAGACAATTATGTTTGGAGATCTTTTTTATTTATCCTATTCTCATCCTTGTCTTCTTCTATACTTCCTTAGTAATTTTATATTACGTGGACCAACGGGTTTTAGAAGAGAGATTTGTTTTCTTTTACTAGTGACCAGCTGCAACCACTGACAACTTTACGCCTCCATCACATAAGTTATAAAATTGCTACTTAGGCTGTTGATACGTGATTTGGTGTAGTCAAGGTTGAGTATTTAGTATGAGCTTTACTATGTTACTCCAAAGCCTCTTTGTTTTAATTGAAATGCAATAAAATGCTTAAAATAAATTACAAAAAGCTGCATAAAAGCATGTAGGAAGAATGTAATATGGTATCACCAAATCGAACTGCAGTTACTGCAAAACAAGTATACTACACTCAAAAAAGGGTGTGAAATCAGGATGTGTTTAGACCTCCTTGTTAAATTAGGGATATACCTTAGGTCAACAGGTTTAGACCCATTAACCCAATGACACAAGGACTAAGTTCAATATTCTATGTATGAGGAAGATGGATCTTGTTTACGGAAGACCAGCACCGTCCTCATTTCATGTGGTACGATGTACACCCTGGTAAACGAAACAGTGCCTCTCGCAAGATCGCAGTGGTATTCTGGAAACACCCCATTCGTAGTTAGAATGTCACACTCAAGCATCTGTAATTATAATGACACAATGTATGTTTAAAATCATCTATTGCAGTATTCTACGAATTAGTACATGCACTATGACCACAGAACATACGAAGCACATTGCTATTATGAGGATGACTATGAGAGCGACCACAACAAATGTTTCTATCATGGGTCACTGCACCAGTTTCCCTAATTCCTACACACACACCTATTATATCTACTCACTACTCTGAGAGCATGAAAGTAAGCTCACACTGTCAGCAGGGGAAGTGTTAAAATTGTTGCTCTGGATACCTGCCATATATAGGGCATCTGTGTTGTCAGACCTTTTACCAGCTAGAAAAGGAGGAGGGAGGGAGTCTTCTGTAATCAGAATTCAGCCGACCTCAGTTGCAGTTCCATACGTTCAACCTAGGTCCAGGAAGGACAGGAGCTAGTGATCTAGAAGCTGACTTCTCTCGGCACAGCTCGAATGTGAAGACCTCTCTACTCTGAATGGTCCATTATCTGCGATTATATATAAACTGACCACTGCGTGATCTAACTGATTAGAGATGACAAGCAGGATAGGAATGAAGTGAAAAAAAATCAAGCTGCATCCAGTATTCCTAAAATGCATCGCCTCTGCGCACCTATTGCTATTTTATCACATGTTTGTAACAGACGAACCTGAGACAGACATTCTAGGGCACCTTGACCACACTCGTGTCTCATAAACTGCTGAAGAACTAACAAAGAAAACGTTATTCCAGCTGGCTTTGCCGTCGTGTCATGAAAACTTGAAAATTAATTCAAATTAAAACTAAAAAGGGGGAATAACCAAAATCAGGCTAATACGAAGAGCATTTAAAAATATAGTGTGGTGCAGAAATCTAACTCAACCTGCTCTTGTGCCAAAGCAAATACAACCTGCAGGTCTGCCTAAATCAGTACAAAAAACGGATATTATTCCCAACTTTGTAGCATAAATTTTAACTTTGTCATTGATTGTACGCACTGGATATTATTCCTTTTTAACAAGGCCTTCAAGCCCTTTCTGGAACAATTTTTTCTACCTAGCCATACCAAAGCTCGAACATCAAGGATGAATATCTTCTTGGGATCAGGCCACAATAGAATTCAAAGGTTGTCTAAGATGCCTGCCCACCATGTGGAAAGTTATACAATTCCCCATCACACCAGAAGGCAGTAAAGCCAGGAACCTCACAGATCACTAGGCAATTTAACAAACTGATTTTTATCATAGCCTAGAACAATGTGTCACCAAAGCGCTGATTTAAGGTGTTTCTCTATTTTGCGAAATGAGATTATCTGTTTAATTTTCAAGTTCCCATGTTTTTTTAATCTATTTATTGAAGTTTTATAAAATTCCCTAGAAATAGAAAGTGCTGTGCAAAAGAATAAGTGTGTGTACAAGATGTTAAGGTAAGGTGGCGCAGTTTACAGAGTTATGGAACAGAAGGTGATGTATCAGTCTTCACCCACGGAGCTGTAGAACTTTAAGAACATCCCAAGCTTTCTCCGGGGTGGCAGATACACATTATTAATGCGTGTATATGTCTCTGGGATGGTAACGGGTAACATAGTTAAGAGAAGAAGGTAAAATGAAATTAAAACAAAAACCACAACTATATATTTTCGAAATGGAAAATGTGAATAAAAACATTAGGCTATTAGTATAATGTCATGTAAAAAATAAGTCTATTATTAAACCTGAAAAATAAGAGTGTGATATTCATGTTGTGGAGGCCTAGTTCAGGTGTTAGGTGAATTAAGATTCTATGATCTTAAGTGTTCTTAGAGGGGATTACGGAACTGCTAAAGTCCTCTATGGCTAAAGTTGGCTAGAGACAAAACATGAGTTTTGAGATTGCCAAATTGACATTAAGCGCCACAACTGTATACTAGCCTTTTTTAGGTTTCGCCTGGGCCGGTGCACTAGCTCCGCCCAGGAGAAATCTTATGTTACAACAGAGTGGGCTTGGGATTACGCCCTCTGTTCCATTGGCTAGCTCCATAAATGGAGGCTAGCCATTGGAACAGAGATCTGTCCGTCATGGCCGGACCAGATTCGTGGGCGTTCGAGATTTTTTTCCCTCTCCGCCTCTGCAATGTCGTCATCGCAACCGTGGGCGGGGTTTATTTTTTTTGTGCGTCCATGTTTGTGTTCGTCATTCCGTGGCCGATCGCCGCCCGAGGAAGTCCAGGTGAGTGCCTTCCTTGCCCCCTCCCGCTGTCCGTTCCTTTCCCGCCCCCTCTCCCGCTGTCCGTTCCTTTCCCGCCCCCCCTCCCGCTGTCCGTGTGCTCGTAGGTGCTTGTTGCCTCATGGTGGAGGTTCTGTGCAGGACATTGTATAACCATCCCTCCCGTGTTGCAGAGTCATGCCAGAAACAGATGTGTTTCTGCTGTTCTTTGGAAGTGGCCTCCTTGCTCCAGCTGGGTGAGTTCATGTTCAAAGGCAACTCCTACACTATTTATCAGAGGCTGATGTGCGTGAATGAACGCAGAGGTCCGCTCCCAACCCCCCCACCCCCCGCCCCCTCCTCTCACACTGCTCGTGAGGAGGCACTGCTGTTCAGAAAGCTTGTTCACCATTAGAAACAGGGTCTTGTGAGAGGACAGGAAGAGATAGAATGATCTTACTCGTTATCACGGAGTCCTACTTTTTTTTTAGCTGATCGCAGCAGAGAGTCAAACACGAGGTTTCATTAGCTAGTTTACATATCGCCACCAAGCCCCGCAGTGCCACTTTAGGTGCTTCCAAAAAACCAAACTCCCTTCTCTGTACCTCTTCAAAGTCTTCGGTTCATTTTAAACGGAAAGGAATGGGAACTTGCTGCCATCCTTCGGCTCTGACGCCCTCTCCTAGAATAGTTTATGGCCGGTGGAGCCTTTTAATCGTAGGCGCTGGAGGCGGTAGATGCTGGCACGCATCTTGTGGTGAGTTAGACAATAATTAAGTTCGCAGTTAGCTCCTGCTAGATGCCCTTAATAGTGGAGCACAGCTGCCCACCCCGCGTGTGTGCGTGTGTGCGCAAGTGTGTGTTTGGGAGGTGCCGTTTCCCACAGCTCTGATTTAATTCAGACGAAACTCAATCTCCGTGCGACCGGCCCCGCGCCAGCGCTCTACCACCCACCCACCGACCGCCCGCTCTCTCAGGCTGTGTGCGTGTTACACATTTACATTGTCAATCTGGCAGGCTCCCCTCAAACAACCCTTGTGTCTAGGCAGCACCGACACCCTATACTCGCCACTCAGCAGCCACTGTTAGAGGCCTTTGTTTGTTGGCATTCTGTGTGACCACAAAGCGCCAGAGGCGGCCGAACCAGATAAGGTTGAGAACGTGGAACAGACAAGAAGCTCGGGCCTCGGTTTCAGCAAACCTCACATTCTCAGAACGTCCTATGACCTCTATTAACCTCTTTTTAAAACAGGCAAAACAAGGTTTGACTTGTGTGGACAACTGTGACAATGCCTATAAACAAGCCGCCTGCATTAGGATCACTGACCTAATGCCTCTCTACTGTATTCTGTGTCAGGTTATGTGGTCTCCTATGAGCTGCCAGGGGAAAATGATGAAATATCAGCCCCATCTGTATTCTGTTTTGAATAGAAAATGGAATTTCTGCCTGAATCTTGATTCTTATTCAAGGACACTTTTCACTAGGTAAGACCTGGCAAAGTGTGTCCATGTAATATAGCCCTGAGTGTCGAAGGCAAATGCAGAAATGTAAAAATAACAATTTCAGCAATAACTCTAAAACCCTCAGGGCAGTCTCCTAATGGAAGGGTAACACCATAACCGGAAATTATCACACTCCATGCTTTCGGGATTTTCAGGTAAAGTATTGCTGCATCAGGAGTGCCTTAAAAACTTAAGTGTGAGGGTTGTGACAGCTGTGTGGGCTGTGAGGGCTGTGAGAGCTGTGTGGGCTGTGAGAGCTGTGTGGGCTGTGTGGGCTGTGAGAGTTGTGTGGGCTGTGAGAGTTGTGTGGGCTGTGAGGGCTGTGTGGGCTGTGAGGGCTGTGTGGGCTGTGAGAGCTGTGAGCTGTGTGGGCTGTGAGGGCTGTGTGAGCTGTGTGGGCTGTGTGGGCTGTGTGGGCTGTGTGGGCTGTCCTCTCCTAAGTGTCCTTAAACTTTAAAATTCCAACCGCGACTTTCCCCATAGAAGCTAAAGGAGGTCGCAGCTGTGTTCTCACACTGCATGCGTCCCCCGTGGGTCCCCTGTGTCACCATCTTGGGTGGTTCCTTGAGGTCCCAGCGATTCTACGTGCTCTAGGCACTGTGTCTAGTCAGGTCGTGGTTCTTATACCACTTTCTTAATATATGGTTTGGTCTCCCCCTGGGGCCCATTGTATATTGTGCTATTTACTGAAGTTCTATCTTGTTGATATTGTGTATCTTGTTCTCTAATCTCATAAAGAAGTTAGTAGAGAGTATTTAGTAATAAATACATATATTTTCTATATACCTTGTGTGGTTCTCCTTTCATTTGGTCATTCAAAAGGGTTAAAATCTGGTAAACCAAGCTGCTTTACACTCCTTCAAGACTTAGCCTGAAGGCTGCTCTCCATAGCTACCACTAGGGTAGCTTTCAATAAAGGCTGTCTTTAACCTATCATCAATAAGGGTTGTTTGGACTGGTGCAAGGTGCCCACTATAACTAGTGGACAGCATATGCCAGGCCAACTTCTCACAGAAACCACTGAGGGAAACCTGGATGAAAGCCTCCTCAGCGCCCGACATCGTCATAGCCATCCCGGACGGATACAAGATCACCCGGAAGGACCGCGTCAACCAGACGGGAGGAGGCATCGCCATCGTACACAAGAACACCATCCGCATCTCGACTAACTCCGACAAAACCTTCTCCGCCGCCGAGCACCTGCACTTCCAGATACACACCGACCCCAAGACCACCCTCCGAGGCACCCTCATCTACAGACCACCGGAACCACGCACGCAGTTCAGCGAAGACATCGCAGACTTCATCAGCCCGCACGCCTTTCCCTCCGCAGA
This sequence comes from Lissotriton vulgaris, assembly GCF_964263255.1. Lineage (NCBI taxonomy): Eukaryota > Metazoa > Chordata > Amphibia > Caudata > Salamandridae > Lissotriton > Lissotriton vulgaris. The sequence goes on from NC_141693.1 coordinate 988,177,928, forward strand.
CTACATCCTCCTAGGGGACCTCAACTTCCACCTGGAGAACAACAATGACAGAAACACCACTGCCCTGCTGGACAACCTCGCCAACCTCGGACTCAAGCAACTGGTGGACACCCTCACCCACTACGCCGGACACACGCTTGACCCCGTCTTCTCATCCAGCAAGCACGTCTCCTTCAGCCACGCCACTGGACTCCACTGGACAGATCACAGCTGCGTCCACTTCAGCTTCAGTAGAACTACGACCCACCACCAACTGCAACGGGTCCCCCGCCGCAGCTGGAGCAAGATCACCGCCGAGCAGCTCACGGCCTCCCTCAGCCTGAACACTCCCACCAGCACAACGGACCCCAACGTAGCAGCCAGCAACCTCACCAAGTGGCTGCCCGCCTGCGCCGATGACCTCGCACCACTAAAGAACCCTCCCAGCAGACCCGGCAGCAAGAAAACCCCCTGGTTCACCGACGAACTCAAGGAATCCAAGAAGAACTGCTGCACCCTCGAGAAAGCCTGGCGGCTCGACCACACCACAGACAACTGGACCGCCCTCAAGCAGGCCACCCGCAAACACCATCAACTGATCCGCACCACCAAGAAGACGGCACTCAAAGAACGACTGGACAACAACGCCCACGACAGCAAGGAACTCTTCAGCATCGTCAAAGAGTTCTCCAACCCCAGCGCCGGAACCAACGACATCACTCCCTCGCAAGACCTCTGCGACTCCCTCGCCTCGTTCTTCCACCGCAAGATCGCCGACATACACAACAGCTTCGACTCACAGACCACGCACCCTACCACCGAACCAACGCCCGCCACCACCACCCTCTGCAACTGGACCCCGATCAGCACCTAAGACACCACCCGCACGATGAACTCCATCCACTCAGGATCACCAACCGACCCGTGCCCACACCACGTCTTCAACCAAGCCGTCGCCACCATCGCACCCCATCTCCGAGACACCATCAACTCCTCCTTCCACACCGCCACCTTCCCGGAGAGCTGGAAGCATGCCGACCTAACCGCCCTCCTGAAGAAACCAACGGCGGACCCCACCGACCTCAAGAACTACCGTCCCATCTCGCTCCTTCCCTTTCCGGCCAAAGTCATCGAGAAGACCGTCAACAAACAGCTTGCCGCCTTCCTCGAGACGAACGGATCCCTTGACCACTCGCAGTCCGGATTTCGGGCCAACCACTGCACCGAGACCGCCCTGATCGCAGCCACCGACGACATCAGAACCCTGATCGCCAACGGGGAAACAGCGGCCCTCATCCTCCTGGACCTCTCCGCAGCGTTCGACACGGTCTGCCACCGAACCCTAGTGAAGCGCCTCAGCAACATCCGGATCCGAGAGAAAGCGCTGGAATGGATCATCTCGTTCCTCACCGGAAGAACCCAGAGAGTCCGCCTCCCTCCGTTCAGATCCGAGGCCACCAAAGTCATCTGCGGAGTACCACAAGGATCTTCTCTCAGCCCGACCCTCTTCAACGTCTACATGAGCCCCCTCGCCATCGCACGCCAACACAACCTCAACATCATCTCCTACGCCGACGACACCCAGCTGATCCTCTCCCTCACCAACGATCCCGCCACCGCCAGAGCCAACCTACACGAAGGGATGAAAGACGTCGCCGACTGGATGAGAAACAGCCGCCTTAAACTGAACTCAGACAAGACGGAAGTCCTCATCCTGGGATCATCACCCTCCGCCTGGGACGACTCCTGGTGGCCCACGGCTCTGGGCACCGCTCCCAAACCAACGGACCACGCACGCAACCTGGGCTTCATCCTGGACTCCTCCCTGTCAATGACCAGACAAGTCAACGCCGTTTCTTCCTCGTGCTTCAACAACCTGCGCATGCTCCGCAAGATCTTCAGATGGATCCCCACTGAAACCAGGAAGACCGTCACCCAGGCACTCGTCACCAGCCGACTGGACTACGGGAACGCCTTCTACGCCGGAACCACAGCCAAACTCCAGAGAAGACTCCAACGCATCCAGAACGCCTCCGCACAACTCATCCTGGACATCCCCCGACACAGCCACATCACCGGACACCTGGGAGAACTGCACTGGCTCCCCGTCAGCAAGAGAATCACGTTCAGACTCCTCACCCACGCACACAAGGCTCTACACGACCTGGGCCCCAAGTACCTCAATGACCGCATGACCTTCTACACGCCCACGCGTCAGCTACGATCAACCAGCCACGCACTCGCCACCGTACCACGCATCCGCAGAGCCACCGTCGGAGGAAGATCCTTCTCCTACCTGGCAGCCAAGACTTGGAACTCCCTCCCCATCCACATTCGGCGTACCCAAGACCACCTCTCCTTCAGGAAGCAACTCAAGACCTGGCTGTTCGAGCAGTGACATACCCCTCTCCCCCAGCGCCTTGAGACCCTCCCGGGTGAGTAGCGCGCTATATAAATGCCGTGATTGATTGATTGATTGAATGATATTTCATTGTCAGTGAATTACATCCTATTCTAAAAGGTGATGGTTTAAAATGGGACTTGAAAGAACTACAACTACCTGAAACCATCAGTCACAGGTGATGTGGATAGTGGTGTATCAGACCGGATTCTGTGACCCACAGAGTATTTATAGCTTGAACCTTGGAGCCTCTCCTGTTGCTTTCCAGTCTGTCCCTCTTATTGTCTACGCCTCCTTGACCTCTCATTGCTTTTATGCATCTTTTTGTTTCTCTCTCCGCCGTCACTCCTTGTCTTATCCTTTCTCCCACTTGAACTGCGCCTAGCTTTCTCGTTCTTCTCCTGCCCCTAGTGGCCTAGTTCATCTGCTCTCTGCAGAGTTAACTGGCAGTTTTGAAAGGCTCCAAGAGGGTTTGAGTGATGCTCCAGGCGTGCAACACCCATAGGGCTCAAAGGCTTTCAAACCCCCCCCGCCCCCCCCACCAATACCCCCCACCCCCAACCGTTGCGTGTGTCAGCCTGGGCTGAGACAGCTTTCCTGCACACACTCAGACAGTTATTGAGCTGCTGTAGGCCGTCTGGCTTGATGTCTTATCACAACAACGGCCGAGTATTTCACAGGTCTTTAAAAGGCCATTTACTTGATAACAAGGCTCTGTTGTTATTTCACCCGTTCCTTGAGCCTCTGCATCTCAACTCTGAATATTCCTTAAATCTGCAAATTTCTTTTGCTGCCACACTATGAGAATGCATTTCCTGAAATGTAACCTTAGGCTTTGTTTTTTTGCAGTGCATTATACAAGGAGAAATACACCTATACGCACAAGGGTTGAGGCAAAGAGACCTGCACCTGTTGTAAACTGTGACTTTGAAATGTCGCGATGGTGCTCCAGAAACCAAGGAACACAACCCTGTCTGTTCCTTTAAGGGCAAAGCCCAAAATACAAAACACGAAATGTGGAATCAGCACCCATCAAAAAGTATCTTGCATAGTCTTTAGTGTCCTTCAGTCACACAGCCACACACACACACACACACACACACATATAGATGTGGTGTTGGTGGATCTGGGGGATATGGTGGTGGTGGATGTGGTGGTGGATGCGGTTGTGGTGGTGGTGGTGGATGTGGTGGTGGTGGTGGATGCGGTGGTGGTGGATGCGGTGGTGGTGGATGTGGTGGTGGTGGAAGTGGTGGTGGTGGAAGTGGTGGTGGATGTGGTGGTGGTGGGTGTGGTGGTGGATGTGGTGGTGGAAGTGGTGGTGGGTGTGGTGGTGGATGTGGTGGTGGAAGTGGTGGTGGGTGTGGTGGTGGAAGTGGTGGTGGGTGTGGTGGTGGATGTGGTGGTGGATGTGGTGGTGGTGGAAGTGGTGGTGGATGCGGTGGTGGATGTGGTGGTAGATGTAGTGGTGGTGGATGCGGTGGTGGATGTGGTGGCGGATGTAGTGGTGGTGGAAGTGGTGGTGGATGCGGTGGTGGATGTGGTGGTGGATGAAGTGGTGGTGGATGCGGTGGTGGATGCGGTGGTGGATGCGGTGGTGGATGCGGTGGTGGATGTGGTGGTGGATGTAGTGGTGGATGCGGTGGTGGATGTAGTGGTGGACGTGTTAGATGCGGTGGTGGATGTAGTGGTGGTGGATGCGGTGGTGGATGTAGTGGTGGACGTGTTAGATGTGGTGGTGGATGTGGTGGTGGATGTGGTGGTGGATGTGGTGGTGGATGTGGTAGTGGTGGTGGTGGTGGATGTGGGGGTGGTGGATGTGGTGGTGGATGTGGCGGTGGATGTCATGGTGGATGTCATGGTGGATGTGGAGGGGATGGTGGATGTGATGGTGGATGTGGTGGTGGTGGATGCAGTGGATGTGATGGTGGATGTGGTGGTGGATGTGGTGGTGGTGGATGCAGTGGATGTGGTGGTGGATGCGGTGGTGGTTGTGGATGCAGTGGTGGTGGTGGATGGGGTGGTGGTGGTGGATGGGGTGGTGGATGTAGTGGTGGTGGGTGTGGTGGATGTGGTGGTGGTGGTGGATGCGGTGGTGGATGTGGTGGTGGTGGTGGATGTGGTGGTGGTGGATGCGGTGGTGGATGTGCTGGTGGTGGATGCGGTGGTGGATGCGGTGGTGGATGGGGTGGTGGTGGAAGTGGTGATGGATGTGTTGAATGTGGTGGTGGATGTGGTGGTGGATGTGGTGGATGTGGTGGTGGATGTGGTGGTGGGTGTGGATGTGGTGGTGGGTGTGGATGTGGTGGTGGGTGTGGATGTGGTGGTGGAAGTGTTGGATGTGGTGGTGGATGTGGTGGTGGTGGGTGTGGTGGTGGATGTGGTGGTGGTGTATGTGGTGGTGGTGGATGTGGTGGTGGTGGTGGATGTGGTGTAAGTGGTGGTGGATGTGTTAGATGTGGTGGATGTGGATGTGGATGTGGTGGATGTGGCGGTGGATGTGGTGGTGGATGTGGTGGTGGATGTCGCCCAGTTAGTTAAACTCTGGTTAAAGCCCTATATCCTCGCAAGCTCGATGCGTGCGCATCGAATAGCGAGACCTAAAAACATCATGGCCGCTGCCCTCATTAGCTGCGGTAACTAGAGACAATATTTTCAAAGTGGGTCTGTCTATTTTTGTGCAAGATTAGCAAATTGCTAATCGCAAATAAGGAATCTGTAGGAATCGCATTTAATTTTGCGATTCCTACATGTATGTATGTATGTATGTATAAAATATTTTATTACGCGCTCTGCTACTACAGAGTATCCTGGCGCGATATGTGAGCTTAAACAGGGCCAAACCAGAAGGAGAAAGAAAAAAAAAAAAAAAAAAAAAAAAGCAACTAGATACTGAGTTTAAAAAGGTGGGTTTTTAACCCCTTCTTAAATTCTGTCAGTGTGGCTGAAGCTCGCAAAGAGAGCGGCAGGGCATTCCACGACCGAGCTGCTTGGACAGAGATAGACTGGCCACCCAATCTCACATATCTGACCTTAGGCGTAGACATCAGAAGGAGATTAGCTGATCGGAGTGCACGGCGAGGAATATAGAAAGTAAACCTCTTGTGCAAGTATTGTGGTCCTTGTTGGTGCAAGGCACGAAAGGCCAGGACCAGTGATTTAAACACAATACGATGGGCCACAGGAAGCCAGTGGAGCTTTCGAAGATGGGCAGATGCGCTAGTTCTTCTCGGGAGGTGAAATAAAAGTCGGACCGCAGCATTCTGAATGATCTGCATTCGATTGATAAGATATTTAGGGAGACCGCTAAAGAGGGCGTTGGCGTAATCTAGCCTTGATAAGATCAGAGCACGCAGAACCGTCTCTTTTGCTTCCCTATGAAGCAGTGGGAGGAACCTTTTTAGTGACTTAAGGGTCAGGAAACAGGTCGCCGTAAGTTTTTTTAGATGCACTTCAAACCTGAGATCCTGTCCAAACCAGACCCCCAAGTTTTTGGCCAGGCCTCTGAGAGAGCTGGGACAGGCAAAATCAGGCGGCCAGATAAGATCCTTGAAGTTGGCTGGGAAGTTGCCATAAAACAACAGCTCTGTCTTGTCCTCGTTACATGAATCCCGTTTTACGAGTCTGTAATAGCGATTCCTTATGAATCGCTATTTCAGACTCGCAAAACGGGTCTTTCATGAATCTGGCCGAAAGTCTCTACCAGAAAGAGCGTTACCAAAGGTGAGTATCTTGTTCGTCAACCTCTAGGAGTATGTAGTGGTCCGTAAGCTCACTACATCCTTGCCTTGATGTATTCACAAATGGGAAAGTTTTTCTTCTTTTTAAAAAGAAGCACTGGTTGTCCTAAGGAACATGGGCTGCTTTAAAAATAAGATGTTTCCCATTTGGAAATCCAACCCCAGGGATAGTGGTCTGTTATTTGCAGACCACCATGCCTGTGTTTAGTGGCTAAACACAAGACGATACTAATAGCAGCGTGCTTAATTAATATTAATTTGGCAGGTCATTCTGCAACCCCTTAACACTGGGGATTTTGCAAGGCAGCCTATTATTCAAGAAATTGCATCGCAAATTAAAGACTGACTGTATAAAAGTTGCTGCTCAATTTCCAACCACTTTTTTGTGACCAGTCTTTTCCAACTTCTAGCCCTATGCCACACAGCACCACAAATTTGGCATTTCCTTACGAGAATACGTGAATATCTGAGACTGAAATGATGTATGCATGATTGCAGTAAAAAAAATTGTGTTGAGCAAAGCTTTCGGGAAATACCAACATTGGTGGTGGTGTGTTGTTTCATGTCATGTTATATGTAACATAAAATTTGTGTGACAGATAAATTGTCATCTGCGCATGAGTCTTTGTCTTGTTTGAATCTGATTTTAATAAACGGAGGGTAGACTTTAAAATACTGGAGTCATCTTTAAAAAATGAACAAAGGGGTTTTAAACTAGTTTATGAAGGAAAACATGTTTTTATAAAATATAATAATGTATATGCCCTCACTCATCTATCCTAAAATGCGAGATTGAAAAGCGGAAGAAGATGTCTGAATTTTTGTTGAAGTGAGTCATCAACTAACAAAATAGAAAGTGACCTTTCAAATTAAGGCGATGTGTCAGTTTTAATTGCAAGTGGTTGAATCAGCCGTATGGCAAAATGAGTCACTGTAGTGGATAAAGGGAAGAGATAGGAGGGAGCTGAAAGAGAGTATTTCAGGAATTAGTAAAACCGTGGGTGCTGTGTGCTGATGAAAATGTGGGAAGCACTCTGCCCTGGGAGCTAACAGACTTGCGGAGACACAGGAGGCTGGAAAGCAGGCTGGTCATGAATATCGCCGCCGGCCTGGAAATGGCACACTGGGGGTGCTGATACGTGGGAGGTCAGACCAAGGGATGTTGGTACTTGAAAAGTGACTATGGGAACACTGTGTGGGGCAGTGTATGGAAAAAGGGCTGTGGGGCAGTGAGTGAGCAGCACATGTATAACAAGACGGAGGGGGAAGGCAGAGAAGGGGAAGGGGGAGGAGAAATGCGACACGGCGGGCAGGGGAGGGGGTGGAGCGGGGAGAGGAGAGGGTGTGAAAGCAGCAGGGGCCTGGAGTGCGGCTGAGGGAACAGACGGCGATTTGGTGATGTGCACGCGCATTTTAGGTCAATGCGCTTGCGCATTGACCTAAAAGCCACGGGCAAAGCACCAAATCGCCCAGTTAGTTTAACTCTGGTTAAAGCCCTATATCCTCGCAAGCTCGATGCGTGCGCATCGAATAGCGAGACCTAAAAAGCGTTAGTCTAACCCCTGAAGCCTGGTACTTGGCAAGGCTGCTGCACTTCCTAGGAAAAGCAGCAGAGAGCAGCAGCACACCAAATATAACAGAAATAGCAAACCGTGCACAGTGTCCTTGATCTTGCTAAATAAACACCCAGAATACAAGAGACCCATTTGGAGATGGGCAGGTGAAGAGCATGAGGCCTGCATGACTGACAGGGCAGAGGAGCCTTGTAGGCTGTGAGGTTCATAAGCATTGCTGCTTCACAAAGGTACTAACTGATAAGGACAATAAAACCCAGACATATATGAATAAAAACAAACATGCTAGAAACGTACTTGCAGTAAACAAAAAGTAGCTAATTCTGAACGCAAAATGTTTAAGATATTAGCAGACAACAGCACAAGAAATTTTCCTACTGACAGATGATAAATGTGACAAGTTATAAAGAAGCTAGGGGACGAAGGTTTCCTTCAAGGATTTTGGAGAAATTAGTTCTGACGCCTGAGGTATTTGTTTATGTGGCGGACAGGGATAGAGCTTGGCCGTGTAAGCATGAGGTAGTTGCGGAGTGCTTCAAAACCTATGTGGGTGTTCTAGTGATAGAGGTGGCCATGTGATTTTTTTGTCAATGCCCGCTAGGTCACTGGCTGATTCATCACTATCACCGAGGTTTAGTTAGTTAAAAATGTGGGATTAATGGGGCGGACAGTCAGGTTTACGATGAACAACGCATGCAGGCTGTTACATCGAATAGTCAAGAGAAAAGGAAAGGTTGATAGACGTGTGTGTGTGTGTGAATGCATAGAAATATGAGTAGTGGTGAGAAGCCCCAAAAAATGTGCATAGGGACCTTTAGTAGAACTACAGGTCACTGAAGGATCCTTTGAGATGTCTGAGCATAATCAAGATGGTGGAGCAAGATCATGGTACTCTGGTGCCAGGTTTGCAAGACACAAGAAAGCTTTTTTTTTACCTACCAACAAGCTCGGCCGTAGCCCTCCGTCTAGATAGCTCTCTCCTCTTCTGGTGCAAATTCGGTGGCGTCTCTAACACTTTTTGTCAACAGATGGCCTTGCTCTCGTATTCCTAAAAGCATAAATATGACACTTTCACAATAATGAAATCGACCAGTAGGTTAACCTTACCATGTGCATGGCAGAAGATAAGCACCCCATGGCTTTATTTTCGTGTCCAGATGTCGTCCACACCTTAGAGACAATTTCAGGCAAGTTTTCCCCACACTGCCCTAAGGCACAGATGTGCTTAAGACACTGGTTTGAATCAAGTCAGCTGTGCCTTATGCAGAGGCTAATGCTACTGCACAAGTACATTGACATGTACTGTAACTGATAATTGCAGAATTGTCTTAGGGTGTTACTCACGATTTGCTGGGGGTGTTCGAGTGATTGCCTGAACCAGAGTAAATGATTCAGGAATGGCTACTGATACACTGAAGAAGTATAACACGACATACATTTAAAATTCTATTGTTCTTTATTCACAAACTAGGTTGATATTTTTCATGATATCCTTCTTGAAGTTGGGTCAGAACAAAATACTGGGTAAAATGTCAGTATTGAATTAGTATTAAAAGCACGAATTATTGTGGATGCTCACACTGTGATGTAGAGCTTTGCTGCTGGAGGCTAAAGCCGCCTGCGGCCAAACTCCAATGGTTGCCAGATTCAGAGGATTGATGTGGGTACAATAAAGCTATCAACAGGCTACCTGCCCCACCTAGCTCCATCATACAAACAATGGGTTCTAGTGGATGGGCAAATGGAAGTCTGTGGCGAAAGGGTTGGTCAGAGAAGAGGTCAGGTAGAAAGGCAGACAATGAGGGATATGGGATATAATATGTAGGATTGCCTAAATCCCATGGGCGGGGGACAATGGTGCAGCCATGCTTGAATATACCAGACACCATTGTGTATGCCCAGAAGGCAAGCAAGGACATCCATGGGATTCACAAGGCAATCCTGGGGCCCCAACAAATAGCTTGGGGGATGGGTGGCGTCTGGATTATGCTATGGGTTGTACATAGAAATCTTACATTTAGCTGCTTAGAGGAACTGGGACTCAACATTGACATATCTCTATCACCTGTCTTTTTTATTAATGTATTTTTTACTAGCAACATTAATTAGCTCCAGAGCTTTAGCGATGACAATAGATAGACCCTTTCAACAATATAAAGAATAGAAAAGAAAAAAAAAACACAGCATATCTCCCCACCCAAGTGATGAAAATAACAATTAATGCACTGGTCGTCTAACTTTGGTCGCGGCCATGAGCCACAGCCTCTAGCCAATGATCCCAGAATACTTTCTCCAGGCATCCCATGCCTTACATGCTTTTGTGGGCATCCTCCTGCTGCGCTTCATAGACAGGTTTTTAAGTACCCTTGATTCATTCAAACCTTGTTTCCATGTTGCAATGCTCGAGGCAATAGGTGTGCACCAATTTTGAGCTATGTTGCACTTAGCAGTAATCAAAGTAGCACCATAAACAGCTTCTGATATTTTGACAGATTATCAAAAAGATTCAGGATGGAGATACATGGATTAAGCAACAGCCTAGAACCCCGTACCTCCTTGCATTCCCTTTCTATTGTGTCCCAGAACCCCTGTAGTACCCCGCTGTGCCACACAATGTGAAACAAGTCCCCGACCTGACACCAGTGAAAACTCAGAAGAATAAAGTTCTGTATAAACATGACGGTATCCTGCTCTCCAACTGTACCCAAGGACTGGATGCGATGGCTAAAGAAAGATCACTTTCTATGTGGAAGAACTGTATGTCCTATTGGGAATAGACTGCACTTGGCCCTAGGGGAATCCTGCCTGCAAAGGGATCCAGACCCTAACAGCCTTCCCCAGAAGTCGGGAGACTGTAGGAAAAGACCAGGAATAGGTTATCCAGCATAAAATTGGGACATTTGCCGAACTTGTGGAGGGCTGGGATAAGATGCTGAGGCGCTCTGAGCCACTACGAATTGCTGGTTACGACCCATTTCAAGTGAAGTTTGAGGCTATAATGAGACTTTTGAGCAAAAGTATCTGATCTCATGGAGCCCTGGTCATCTACATTTTTCTGCTACTGGAGGGTTTGAAGAACTAAAGAAGTGACTGAGCACAAACATTAAACTAGGGGCATGGACAAGGCAGCAAAGCCATTTTGGGCTTTTTGTTTTTGTTTCTCCAATGTTTGGTAGGGGTTGAGAGCAGCTATTGCCAGGCCTTCTGTGATCAAAATAAAAAAGAGTTTTCAGGAGTATACAGAAAGGGGATTAGGATCCACCCACATGTTGATTGTCAAAAGCAGGGGTGTGGAATTTAAAATATCAACTTGTCCATGAGGCAGGTTGCTTCATAAATCTACTTGCTCTGTAACAAAATCCACTTGCCCCTTTTGTGCCATGTAGTGTAGCGACAAATTATGGCAACAATCTCATTATGTAAGAGCTCTGATGTAGCCTCTCTGATTATGCCACGGCTCATACAATAGTAGGATTTGAATACTAGCAATTACTGGGGCTGAAGGTAGTGATAAGCAATAGTTCAGGGATTGAAATTCCCTTTCGAGTCTGTGCAAACCTATTAACGTGCATGTTTCAAGGGTTTTCACCAGCTCTTCTCTAATCTTTACCCATCCTGAGAAAGGTTGGAAATGTACTCATGACTATGGCAGACTTGAAACTTCTTGAAAAAAGTAATTGGAGGGGAAGGGAATTTGCAAACGCTCAACAGATTTCCGCATGAGGAAATCTGCACATGCATGCATGCTTATGCTAAAATGCAGTTCACATATATTTTCTATCACCACGATTACTTGACCTATTTCTGTAAATTCTTCTGAATTCATGAAAGCCGTGACGTATACAATGGGTGCACTTTTGAGATTTTTTTAATAATTGGGCCCCTAATTAGGTCTAGCGTTGACAAAGACCTTTTTTGTTTATTAAAATGTTATCTCTTTCTCTCTATCTGTTGGCTGGCTTCACTATGAGTGACAGCATTCTGCTCTTTCACAAGAAGCATATTGGCGCACAAAGCAGTTTTCTTCAGTGCCAGAAACTAATGTGACAATGTGTGCTTTTTGAGACCAAACCTTTTTTGCCTTTTGCTATTGATCGTTATATTGGGGAGGGTCTGGCAGCTCCCACACCAATATAGTTTTACAAAAACCATGCAAAAAAACAAGACACATATTGACAAAACCAAAAGGCTGACCACTGATTTCAGTTCTACTGACTTTGCCAATGCTCATTTATGTTTATGTTTCCCATAATCTTGCTGAAACTGGTTACACCGATTTTCCAGGAATATTTTTTGAAAATACTAGCATGAATCAGCACATTTTATAAATAATGCTGAAAAGTAATGGTACCTAAAGTTTTATAGTAGTTTAGCAAAATGTTTTCCCTAGTTGCATTTTTTGTGAACATTTTATTTTGAAAGCTAAGAATCATCCATCTTGCTATCAAGCTTCTGCAAATATCTGCACCTAATCAAAGAACTCTGGGAGCATTATTCATAGGCTCACACTGCTAAACCTCGAAAACGTGTGTACACATTTATATTGGGACAACTATCAGCAGTGCAGTCCGAGCTTACAATATTTCCTTAGAACGCTCACCGTAAAAATAAAGGCTGTGCATTAATGAACCATAAATACAAGTTGCCTTTTCATCATTAATGGTAGACTTCAGAATGCAGCTGTGTTGGAGAGCAGTATGGGATGCCCAGGTCTACACTAACCTACATTAATTGTTTTATATTTGCCTTAACAGAGCAGAATTGTCAGACCTTATGTGATCAACAAAAAAGAGCTTTCAGAATACTTCTGAGAGAGAGCCTTGTGCTCCACCCACACATTAGTCTCCCTGAGCCGAGGATCTGATTAGGCTGTAGTGATATGCTTCCACTAGAGTACTTATTTGCACATTTTGGCTTGTGGCAAAGCTTATACTCGATATAACAGGACCAAATTGCTTATGGTGGCAAGACAATGATCTTGGCTCTAGACCTGATCTGTTTAGTGTGAACTGCTATGAAAAAGCAGCAGGCTTGATGGATTTACTGTAAAAATCATATGTTAAAGTCAATATGCATTTAAAGGTGGATTGTAATTACTCTAAGACTACAGATAGGAATTTTGTTACATGGAAACTCACAGATTACCGTAGTCTGTAAGGGTTTTGAAGTTGGTTACTCCATGTGATAAATCGTGGATATAAAAGGTTTGCTATGTGAGAACCTTTGTAAGGCCCTCTCAGGAGAGATAGTATTTTGCTTAGCAAACTGCAATTGTGTAAACCTTTCAAGTTTTATGACTATGTCTGATAGCTGTATTGTGGAAAAATGCATGCTCAAAACAGAAGGCCTGTGTTGATTACGGTGACAACCTATAGTCCTAATGGGTGCACTGGAAAACATTATCCTGTGTCATAGTCTGATCTGCTTAAGTACGCCTAGTTTATTTAATGCTAGAAGCATTTTTTAAAGCCAGTAGGTCATTAACTGTTGTAATCACATTGTGTTACAAGAGATAGAGAGGTATTACAGACTACAATAGCAGGCAAGTGTTATGGTGTTGGTTACCCACTCTAACAAACCTTGGCGGTTTTTGCTGTGATGGTTCTTGTTCGGCTCTATTGAGATGGGGTGTATGTCATTTTGCAAACAGTTTTTTCAACATATTTGTAATTTTATAACTATATGTATGATGGTTGCCAGCGTATGTGCACTTGAATAGGCCAGTGTTAGCTAAAGTGTGAAGCCAATGGTAAAGGCTATGGACATTTTTGGTTCATTGGGAAAAGCCATGGCAGATTCTACAGGTTTTTTGTGTTTATTATAAAATTGTACGATAAAGCCAATAGTGAACAGCACGAAATAAAGGCAATAGGCTTTTAAGGATAGATTAAACTGTGCTAAAGCCTGTAGACAGGTATTTGGTTACATGGAATCTCATGGAAACTCACAGATTACCGTATTAGGCAAGGGTTTTGGTGTAGTTGACCCACCCAAACTAACTGTTGGGAGAGAGAAGATATTCACTGCAATTATCTTTATTAGGCTGTCTTAGGCGAGATATTATTTTGTTTTGTAAACAGTCGTTTTGTAGAATTTTGAGATTTTATGACTAGTATATCATGGGAGAGGTGTGGCGCTGCGGCCAGTGCGGCTGACTCTTCAGCACGTGGTTCACGGTTCGATCCCCGGCTCCGGCGGCAGCTCAGCCCAGCACCATGCGACTCTGGCAATAGCTTGCTTAATCTCCCTAACGCCCCCCAGAGCCTTCAGACCCTTATGGGTGATTAGTTTGTGCTTTACAAATACTGAGTTATTATTATATCTGGTAGTTGTCTTTTGGAAAAACTTACACTCAGTACACTATGCCAGCTTTGGTTATGTTGAGAAGCTGATGATAACACCTATAGGCCCGATTGGCATGCAGGGAAAAGTTAAGCCATAGGTCTGGTCTGTTTATTATGAAAAGTTATTCCAAAGGTTGTTGTCCTAGCTTGTTTATTATGAACAGCATTTGTTAATGTAAATAAGACTCTAACGTTGAATTATTATCACACAATGTTACAGACAGTAGACCACATTTGGTTACAAGTAATCTCACAGATTACAATAGTAGAAAAGTGCGTTGATGTTGGTCACCCCAATTGACAAACCCAGGGAGTAGAACATTTTCACTGTGAGGATTTAGGTTATGCTCCATTGAGAGGGATTATATACTGTTTTGCCAACTCTAATTCTGTACATATTTGTCATTTTATAACATAAAGTGTATTTGTAAAGTGCACATTTACCTAGAAGGGTATCTTTTAACTGAATAACAGATGTTTATTGTTACCCAACTCAATGGTACTCATTTTATTGACCGAAGAAGGATGAAAGGCTGAGTTGGCCAACTGGGATTTGAACCTGTGACAGTGAGGTAAAGCACAGGTCCCTACAGTGCATGCATTGGTTCACTAAACCATCAGACCCGGCTACCAGACGACCTTATGCATGATGGTTGCTAGGTATTATGCACTTCAGTAGGCCTTATAGGATCACTGGGAAAATGAGGTCACATTCCTGAGGTGTGATCTGTTCATAAAGAAGGGTTATGACATAGCAAGTAGGCCCGACTCATTTATTGTGAAAAGCTTTTGTTGAGGGTATTCGGATTTTAGGGGTTAATTGTTATTACACTGTGCTGAAGCCTGAAGGTAGTTTTCTTTTTACACTGAATCATGCAGGTTAACATAGTAGGCAAGGGTTTTAATGACCCACTCAAACAAACCATGAGGATGTAAGACTTTGACTATGGCAATCCATAATAGGCTCTATTAGCAGGGACTTTATATTGTTGTCACAACTGTAATTATGTACATATTTTCAAAATTTACTACGGGATAACAGATGTATGCCTTGTGGGAAGTCTCTATAACTTGCTGCATACCCGCAGCATAGGATTTCACACAGTTCTTGATTGCAGGGCTTTACCCAAAATAGGAATTGTTATAACCTTTTGGATTTCTACCCGTTGCATCCCCTACATGGCTGAACCTTAAGATAGCAGGAAAAACCTTTTACTAACCAACAAATTAAGGAACCACGATATCTCCACAGTTTTTGTTGTATAGGGTGGAATTGTGGTTATTGCCGATTGAGAACCATGGTGTACTTTTATTGGGAATTGTGATAAGGAGCCCTTCTGAAGTTTAGATTACGACAAAACATGTGTTGGCTACTTTGAAGGCTACTATGAAGAGCCACTGGGATTACAATAAACTACTTGTAAAGATTAAGATTGAAGACTACATTATTACTATAGAATTGTTATATATACTCATTTTTGTGTGTGCCAGATCGATGTTTCATCCCTCCTTTCTGTAACACACCAAACGCAGAAGGTCAGTAGGTCTGAGTTAGTTATGGAAACAAAAATAGCAAGCATTTGCAATGCAATAGGTCTCGCATTAGGAAAGTTGGAGTTATTTGTCCTGTTATTTATGAAAATTGTGAAATTAATAGCTTTGTCATTTACAATGGTAATACTTTTATTTTTTGACAATGTGACACCTATAGCATTTTTAATGCAGGTATTTAAATCATGTATTTACGTGACTTAGAAGTATTGATTTTACAAATAACAATGTTTTTTTTAAAATAATTAATCCTGAAATAAAAGGTATTGTAATTTATAATGGCAATAGCTTAAACTTTTGTAAATAACTTTTGTGAAGATTAATTTCAGTTTATTTTATCGTGACTAAATATAAGAACAGAAGTGAAATATCAACATTTTTATGTGACATTTGTGATAAAGCTTGAAACATTGAGAGAACATATTTGAACCAGTTGTTGTTGAATGTTTGCACAGATTGATACTGTGGTAGCGCTGAGGGATGTTGTGGTGGTGACAAGTGATGCTGTGGCATTCGGTGATGCTGTGGTAGCGCATAGTGATGTTGTGGTGCCCCTGAGTGATGTTGTTGTTGTGCGATAGATAGATAGAGTGAGGGCAATAGAGTGAGGGCGATAGATAGAGTGAGGGCGATAGATAGATGTGTGTGGTTGTGTGTGTGTGGTTGTATGTGTGTTGTTGTATGTGTGTGCGTGCATGGTTGTATGTATGTGAGTGTGCGGTTACAGAAGGATGTATGTGGAAGAGAGCAGCAGATCAGCAGATTATAAGAGAACAGGGAGTTAAAGAAGAATGGGTGTTGAATAGATCAGCAGTTCAGCACAGGTCAAGAGAACAGGGAGTTCGAGAAGTAGGCGGTGGAAGGCAACAGCAGATCAGTACGGGCGAAGAGAACAGGGTTTTGGAGAAGGGGCGGGTGGAAGAGAGCAGCAGATCAGGATGGGAGAAACAGAACAGGGAGTTAAAGAAGGAGGCGGGTGGAAGAGAGCAGCAGATCAGCACAGGAGAAAAGAAGAGAACAGGGAGTTAGAGTAGTAGGCGGTGGAAGGGAACAACAGATCAGCATGGGAGAAGAGAACAGGGTTTTGGAGAAGGGGGCGGGTGGAAGAGAGCAGCAGATCAGGATGGGAGAACAGAACAGGGAGTTAAAGAAGGAGGCGGGTGGAAGAGAACAGCAGATTAGCACAGGAGAAAATAACAGAGTTAAAGAAGGAGGCGGGGTGTTTGAGAGCAGCAGATCAGCTCAGGTGAAGAGAACATGGAGTTAAATAAGGAAGCGGGTGTAAGAGAGCAGCAGATCAGCACAGGAGAAGAGAACATGGAGTTAAAGAAGGAGGCGGGTTTTAGAGAACAGCAGATCGGCACAGGAGAAGAGAACATGGAGTTAAAGAAGGGGGCG